>NC_132920.1:53669595-54269595 GCF_047675955.1 Chlorocebus sabaeus
TAGCATGCAAAAATATTAAGTATTACACATAACATGTATCACTTGTTCTGTGCCTCAGCCTATCAACTTCCTAAGAGTGGGATCCATATTTGAATCCCTTTTAGTTAAAACCTAACACAAGCATAAACAAATTCTTCACTTCTATTAAGTCTTTAATATTCTCATATAATATGTCATTAAAAAGTAAGTTTTAATATTAACTGTTGTAAATTATTCTTCTTCCTTTTTTATACCCACAAGTTTATTGTAGCTATTTCTAAGTCTGACACCAGTTGGTTGAGAGGGGAACCTCCATCTCTCTAACAGCAGGACTCACCAGCTTAGGGATGCATTCAGAGTGGCTCAGGGATGGCCTTGGTGTCCCCTCACATGTGGGGACTTTTTGTCATGCATGAACGAACATCAGTTCTTGCAGCTGCTCTAAGGGCCCTGTCCAAAGGAAAGCCATTTTAAAAATAGAATTGAAGGGAACAAATGGTTTTCCTGATAGACTATTTTGAGGTGCAGGAGATTGGAGGATTCAAAAATGAAAGTATGTTATCAAGTAGGATAGAAACATAAAATTTGGAGAAGCTTTGGGGTGTGGTGTTTACCAAAAGGCCATGGCAATTGTATGAATTTACTTTAATCTCTAAAAGTGACACCCAGCCATGAATTGGGTATATGTAAACCTGTCATAATAAGCCTTAGAAGCAAAGGTGAGAAATACCAGTAGCGTGTTCTCAACACTAGATTACACATATAGCAAAGTCCTCAGTACCTTAGAGACACAATTTTAAGTTTTCAGAATAAACCACAGGCCTTTAAAACGGTGTCAGGAGTCTTCCATTTTTCCAACTCTTCCGGGGATATTTACCTCCCAGGGACTCTTGGTATTACCATGGTAAAAACTGAGCATCAGCCCAGTACATAATGCCAGCCTGGACTTGATCCATGAGCTCACAGCCTAAAGTCTTACTTAGGAGTTCACATCTTTTCTGCAGGCTTTCAATCTTCCTTCTCTCAGTAAATTGGAGATAACCTAAATGAGCAGTAAGTAAGTCAAACAGCAGAATCAAATACGTACCATTTGAGTGGACTGTCATTACATGTGGAAGCCCCTAGCACCATGTCAAGAATCAGTTAATTTTGTTTAGTGTATGTTCTTACATAGGATATTTAATAATTATGGATGTAATTATATTGTATATAGTTTTACCTTTTGCTTTTTCACTTATTTTATAAGTATTTTCTCCCATATTACATCCATTACATCTTTTAAAATGCTTTGTCACAAAATCTGCTTAATTTTAAAAAGTAAATAACATAGAAGTAAGTAAAGTCACTGAGTAGTGGCTTGCCTGTAATCCCAGCTACTCAAGAGGCTGAGGCAGGAGGATCCGTTGAGCTTCTCTGTTTCTCTTCTTTGGGGCACTCTCTGACTGTCTCTCCCACACTCTCTACCTGTGGGGTTGACTAGATGCTCTGAGGAACTCAGAGGACTGTGCTTGCAGTCTCTAGAGTCCCTGGGACCAGGCCCCAGTTCCAGGAGGGAGGCTTGGAAAGTGGATCATCCTTGCTGTCCAGCACAGTATTTCCTTTGTGGAATTGCATGAGATTGAGTAGCCAATATGAGGCTGACACACTTACTTTGATTGACTCAAATTGTTTACAGAGATAGGCCCATGGCAAAAAACATTTGCTGCTCTTCCACCCATCCCAGGGGCCGCTCAAAAGAAAACAAGTGAGAGGAAGGAGAAAGGAATGAGAAAGCTGGGAAATGAAGGTGGCAAGTTGATGTAGGCCCTAAGGGAAACCAAGAAATCCAGCTGAGAAGGATTTTGGAGAATGTCTAATAATAATAATACAATAAATGATAGCTGATACTTACACAATGTCCTTAATATGGCCAGGCACCTAAGAACTGTACATCACTAACCTGTTCAATCCTCACAATCCTAGATAAGAACAGTGACAACCTCAGTTTACAAAAGAAAGAGAGAGAAAGAGGGGAGTGAGGAAAGGTGGGAGAGAAAAATGAAGAAAAAATTGAAGAAAGGAAGGAAGGAAGAAGGAAGAGAAGAAGGGAGAGGAGAACTGAGGCCCAAGGAAAATATATAATTTGACATAAGATCACAGAGTGGCAAGGGAGTGGTAAAGCTTGGTCCATGGAGTTAACTCCAGAATCTATGGTCCATATACTAGGCTAGATGTATCTAATGTGGATTTTTAAGATGTTGACTGGGTGGTATGTAATGTGAGCACTTCATATTGTCTTAGCTTTCCAGTGAATGCTAATATAACTCATGAATGATTTCTTAAAATTTTGCTTCGCTTAGAAACTAGTAGAGAAGCTGCTTATTCTTTAGATCTGTAAGTGAGGGAGCAGGAATGCCTGGGTAGCAATGAACATATGACAGTAAGACTTTTAGGAGTCCAAAGAAACCCATGAGAAGGTGTATATATTCATCAGGATACCAAGAGGGAAAGTTGACATCCTCAGAGGGTTTAACCAAGAAGTGTTTAATGAAGAAGATGGAGGTAGGGTGGGGCATTAAGGGAAACAGTGAGGGAAGGTGAAGCATCCAGGAAATAGCAATAGAGAGAAGTCTTTACACTCCTAGTCCTTGAGGAGTCAGGGGCAATAACTGTGTTACCCAAGTCCATAGAGAGCTTGGACTCTTGGAAGGGAGGCTGCCTGCCAAGAGCCATGACTGCAGAATGTGCTGCTGCTGGAGCCATGGCAAGGCAGTGAGGAAGTACAGGAAATAAATATCTCTTCCTACTTCCCTGTCCAGCATCTGATATCCTGCAGGTGCTTCCATTGGCCAAACCCAACCCAGAAGCGAGAAGGCAAAGGGGCTCAGCTGATGCAACCTGCAAAGTCATCCTCTGGGTGCACAGAGCATGGCAGGGAAGGATGGAGAAGGAAAATCAAATGAAAAGCAACCGGCCCCAAAATTGGGCCATCCATAAGGTCTGAAAGTGGAGGTTCCAGAAAATTTCCCCATGTTTGCAAGTGGGGAGATCTCAGTTGATACCTGAGTTATATTTCTCTTGTGATATTTCTACAATAAAAAAGTGCGTCTGTGTGTGTGTGTGTGTGCGTGTGTGCATGTGTGTGTGATTTATTTGTGCATTGGAAAGACAGTAGTTTGGATTCCAGTTTAAGTGTTATTTAGGTTGGGCCTCAGGTGTTCCTAGATTTCACCAAAAGTCCAGATGTATCCTAGGGAGACAGGCAGAACACTTGAAGGGATGTACATGGTCTCTCCAGAAGCCTGTGCTTCTCCTCAGGCCTCTCCATGACTGAGAACACTTCTTGTGGCTGCCCTAGTCAGTGTGCTGACCCCAGGGAGTGACTGGGGCTATTAAGCTTCCCGAGGCCATGGTCAGGCACCGCTCGCCTCTCTGGTGTCTGTCTCAGTGTCTCTGGACCAGGCCCACTGTCAAAGCAGCTCATCCCACCCCAATGCCAATAATACTGATGAGCATGGGCTCCACAGACTTTTTCTAAGTACAGCCAAAGTGTTCTCCAGAATGCTGTGCAGCTCTTATCAGGAAGACAACTTTATAATTCATTTTTATTTAAATTATATAATGTAGTTTATCATCTTGACATGCCACGCAAGTAACACATGATTCTCATCTGACTGGTTGTTTTAGGTGAAATCTTCACTGAAAATAGTGTTCTTATATTTCATTGATCTTAAAAAAAAAGAGAGAGAGAGATTTGGAGTTGGAGGGAATGTTTGTTTTCACAATAAATTCCTCCTACACAGGCTCTCATTTATGATCCAGAAAGTCCAACAAGATTTAATTGTTTGGACTTTAAGTAATATGATACAAAACCCACAATTTCCACCTCCTGGAGTAGCGTCAATATTATACTGATCACAATAAAATGTGTCTGCCATATCGTGGTTTTCTATCTACTCTGTAAACCTGAAAACTGGAATCAGGGAAATAGTTAACTGTTTTTAGGAAACAAACTATTGTTAAAACCATAGCAACTCATTAGCAAGAATTTACTTTACCAGAAAAGGTCAGGTGTGTGTTGACTGTCCTGTCGCCGGAGCCAGAGATGATTATTTTTTCCTTGAGGACAGTGACGTGAATGAGGGTGAAGTGCTGATGTGACCTGAGTGCGGCAGGCTCAATCCAGACTCCAGTGGCCGTCTTGGAGTCTCCTGGCTTTGCTGAGGCCTCCTTGTACCTTGTGCTATTACTTACATTAATTAATTAACGCAAGTGAGTGTTCCATTTGATTCTGATCTTAGCTTCTGCTCGATATGGAGGCAATCCATAATGCAGCCAATACCATGTCCCATGATTTCCTGCTGCAATATGATGCTGTACTGCAATCTGTGAAATTGTCTTTGAAACACTTGATGTGTCATTTCAGTCTTGCCTTTTCTCAGAGAAGGGATGTTGGCGCTTTATGCTGGGGAGTTCTTGCCTTCAAAACAAATTCCTTTGTTTCCCAGTGTTCCTTATCATCGTTGCTTTGGTTCTGTGGTTATTTTAAGGCCACTGTTATCTGAATGCTCTTCAGTGAACTAACCAAGCCTCACATCTCTCAGGCCCAGAGACCTCCCAGAAAACAGAGGGCTGAGTGTAGAGCAGGCTGGAGAAGCCAGAAAACAGGATGAAAGGACCAGATGTCCTCAAAATGCCATTCCGCTAAAAACACCCACATGAAGGATAAATTCCAGTAAACACATATTTCCATGCATTGTTGAACTTCCAAGGTATTAAGGAATCCCTAAGGACAACAAATTTAAAATGAAAAAAAAAAAACAAGTCAGAAGCTAGCATGGAAGCCAGGGCTGTCCTGAGAGCCAATGGGAGACTGGTCTGTTGGGCTACAGTGCATGTTTCCTGCCTTTGAGTCATCTAAATGTCTATCAACAGAAAAATGTCAGTAAAATATAGAAATCTCATTGGCTCATACACAGTTTCCCCTCCAGAAAGTGACTGCTTTGTGCTGCAAGCATTAGCAGTTGCCACTGGCACAGCTATGGAGGAACATCATACTGTTCATGAAATGCATTCAACTCCAAATTCGCACTCTGAGCTCAGTCTGATTGTTTGTTCTGTCTAAAAATCCTAACTGCATGAGTCTCCTTAATCTTTGTGCAAAATGAAACAAGAGCATCCACCTCTGGCACCACTGCATTTTACACAGAGCCTGCACCTGCTTTCCACCGGCAACCTCTGCGAATGTCCCTGTCCTCTCTCCTTGCACTGTAGACTCAGCCTTTCTTATCCACAAGTCCTTCTTACCTTCTTCCATCAAGCTACTTACACCTTTGCTTCAGGTAAAGCCCTGTATTTACTGTATTATTTATTTGTTGGGCATTTAATACGTGGTTCTGGTTGCTAGTATTTTTGTAAGAATTAGAATTTTACTAATTCTCAGCTTATGGAGTTGCATTGATTGAATTGCCTATCTCTTCCCCCAACTCCCCTCCCCCACCCCCTATAAGCCATTGTTTTTTTCATGCATGAGTAAAACAACAGAATATAAAGTGTTTACTTTTGGGAACATATTCATATTTCAAGTTTGGGTGAAAACATTGGCTCAGAATTAGAACAATGGGGATTAAGGACCATGGGAAGGGAAATGGGAAGAGTAAGCCTTGGGTCTACACAAAACAGAGGAGGAGCTAAACCTGAAAGCCTCTCCACCCCCATCCCACAAACAGGTTATTTGTAGAGGCCACAATCTCAGTAAAAAGATAGGCTGGGGAAAATCTGCCTTCAGTTCAAGGCACCAAAAGAGAAAACTATTAGTGGAAAAAAAATGATGTTAACAATAACAATAATTTCCTCCCTAAGAATCTATAATCATAGGCATACTCTTTCAAGGACCTGGGATTCTACTTCACAGCACCCACTCAGGAATATGCCACATCTGGAGTGGAAATGACCTCAGGAGAGTTGCACCCATGGTACACTTGTGTATCCTCCCTGGAGAGAAGTACCTTCAATCAAGGTCCCACAGATTATCAGAATATGAGCTTATCATTAAAAGATTCCAAAATGCTTTAAGAAACATGATCTCATGAGTGAGACTTATTAATACTAGCAGAAACCACAAAAAGCAGTTCTAGATCCCCAAAGGATTTCAGATATTGAAATTCTCAGATATAGAGCATAGAATGATTATCCATCCACAAACACATACTTACAGAGATGTTACATTATTTCACATGTCAACTTTTAAAATAGCAATTTTCCAATTAAAAATATGAAACAAAAATACTGGATAATAATAGTATGCCAGCTGAGAGGAAGTGATTTGAGTTAAAGCATTTTAAGATCTGTGAAGTGTTTGGAAGCAGAATCATGTATGTTTTACTTTATTAAGAGCTTCCCTAAATTACACAAAAAAATTTAAAGGTAAACACTAAAGGAATAAAAATACGGTGTGTAATGTACAAACAGTAGGTGAAAAAATATCCAGAAGACATCAGGGAGAAAAAAAGAAGCAAAAGCATAGTAAATAGAGGTTATATAACATGGCAGAAAAACACAAATTTATCAGTAATCACAATAAATATATACAGTATTTTTAAAAATCCCAAAATGTTTTTAGTTGTGAAAGTACCTCCCCTAGGTGTGTGTGGCCTTGAACAGACCCTGAGGATGGTGGCAGGGTGGTTTCCTCCCATGCCCTGGCCTGTCACACCAGGCAGGCACTAGGGGCCAGCCGTCACCTTAAGGAGTCTGGTCAGCCAGTGGCCGCAGGACTCATCTTGCTGGCAGAGTACCATGGCATGTGTTTCTCTATGATAGTGCCTCTTAGGATGTTTGTTTCTGAGGCCACATTGAATATAAAAAAGGAAACATGCTCCTGAGGAAGACAAGGAAGCATGGAATTTTTGTCTCCAAGGAGGAAATGACCCAGAGGGGTGTGGAGCAGCTCCCAGAACATCCAAAGAATAAGAATCCTTCAAAACCTGGGAACGGATGTCACACTCAAGCAGAGCATAGAGCAAAACTGAGGGATAGTAAATCTTTACAAAGTGGAAGAAAGCAAATGGTGGCTATCCAGAAAGTCAGGAAAAAGGAGAAAAATTCCAAAATAATTTTTGTTAAAATTTAAATATACTAAAGAAAAGGAGGAAGAAAAGAGATGCAATATTCTGAAGAAGGCACAAGCTTCTGAGCCCATAGAAAAGTATCTCCAGGGCTTTTACATAGATTTTCAGAAAGCAGTGCTTTCTGGTGCTTTTTCCTTTAACCTGTACTTAAGATAATGCTTCTAATAAAATGGAAGAGGACAGCCTATGCAAATGTAAAGCAGAAATGAGAAGTACAGTTCGTCTCATTTTAATGAATTCACTCTGGTTCCCAGAGATTTAAGCCATAACCATGTATATCCCCAAAACAACCTGAAATACCTGATAGAGCACTGAGCTGTCACCATCTGGTAGAATATATTTGGTCTCGCTCTCTCTCCCATAAATGTAACTAACTTTTGTATTTTCAGTGCTCGACACATTTGTAAATTTCTTCTTTTTTGAGCTGAAAGCTCAAATCCAAAGCCATACTTTAAACATCGCAAACTGGCTTTGCCTGTTGCTATTTCCACCAAATAAATAGCTGTTGGAACTCACAGCAACCCAACCCTGTGGTTGGTTTCTTGAGAAAAGGGTTCGGTAACTGTCCACCAACTGGTCAACCATTGGACTAATCAAGAGTTCTTCTATTGTAAGGCAAGAAGTTCAACTCAAGCTGGCTTATGTCCAAAATCCAAATTTATTAATATTTGCTTCTGTAACTGGGAAGTCCTGCTGTGGAGCTGGACTCGAAGACTCCAAGCACTCAAGCAATGTGTGGTGGGACAAAACTGAGATTCCTAAAGCAAGGTTTTCCTTTGTCGACTCCTTCCCCTCACATCATTGATTGAGAGGTACCCCTTCCACAGGGAAGACTAGATTAGTATAGGAGGAATGCAAATAGAAAAAACAATGGTATTTACTTTTTCAATTTCTAAACATATTTCAAAATCTTCTAACAGAGATTTCAAAAGGCAGAGCTTTAGATTTGCAAAAGCAGCGATATTGGAAAGAAGAAAAACTTTTGAGAATTGAAAGAGCTAAACCCTGAAAGAATCAGTGGATAGAGAAAATGCCTTAAACAACATATTGGAAAGCAAATTAGGGTCTTCTAGATTTGGAGTTGCAAGGGGAATAGAAGGGGCATGAAGAAGGATGCTGGTGATCCTATGAAGGGAACAGTGTGTCTGGAGGTGCCTTCCCAAGAAGAAGAGTCAGCAGTGGGAGAAAGCATTGCAGGATTTTAAACTAGCCACCAAAAGCACTGATGACTTGAAAAAAAGAGAAGGGTATTGAGGAAAAAATCAGAACAGAAATGTAGAGGGGTAATAAGAGCATGTAAGTTGTTCTTACGAAACTAGTAAATGGGAGCTTTGAGTTTTGGGGATGTGCCAATTACAAGGTCAGGAGAAAAAGTCCCATCCAATAGGTAACCTTGCCTTAGACAGCGGGGATGCCCGAAGGGCCATACCCCTTGCAGGACCCACTAGATAACATAGGGGGCCAAGGGCAAAATAAAAATGTGGGCTACTTGGAAAGACGATATTAAGATTTTCAAGATGGTGACATCAGAGTATTAAACCAAGTAAAGTGCTGTTCTGAACACATTGTCTTGGCCAATCCCTTATGAAAGAGTGAACTAGATGTAAGCCTGAGTCCCATCAACTCCAGCAGACTCTTTCTATGCATCCACAACCCAGCCTTCATGTGGATTTGCAGCCTAAATTCATACTATCTGGGTCATCCAAAAATACCTCTAGCCAAGTATTTTGTATAAAGGATACCTGGATTGGGAGTGCAACAAGGAGCCAGACGGAAGCAAAGGCAATTTTCTTTCTTGGAATCAGCTTCAGTGCAAAGTCTAAATCAGTCTCTCCATACAAAGTTTCAAGAAAAAAACAATTTCCTCGTGAGAAATCATAAGTTACCCAATGAAGAAAGACGCTATAAATAAGAACTAACAGAAATAAGTATATGATTTTGAAAAAGACCCACAAAGCATTTTTTACTATTGGCATTATCAAATACACAATATTAAAAAGTAGTTTAATGTTTTAAAAAACTAAGGTCCTAGGCTGGGTGCGGTAGCTCACGCCTATAATCCCAACACTTCGGGAGGCCTAGGCAGGTGGATCACTTGAGCTCAGGAGCTTGAAACCAGCCTGGCCAACATAGTGAAACTCCATCTCTACTAAAAACACAAAAATTAGCCAGGCATGTTGGTGCATGCCAATAATCCCAGCTACCTGGGAGGCTGAGGCAGGAGAATCACTTGAATGGAGGAGGCAGAGGTTGCAGTGAGCTGAGATCACGCCTCTGTACTACAGCCTGGTCGACAGAGCAAGACTTGGTCTCAAACAAAAACAAAAACAAACAAACAAAAACAAAACAAAACAAAACAAAAAAACAAAAAATTAAGGTTCTAGTGTGACACTGTGCTATGGTTTTAAAACATGTTTTATAGTTTCATTACCACCAGGAGAAACTGGGTAAATGGCACATAGGAGCTCTCTGTATTATTCCTTACAACTGCATGTGAGTCTACAATTATCTCAAAATTAAAAGCTTAATTAAAAAATGAAGGAAAAACTGAAAAACCTGAATAATGAATAGGATTATAAAGAAGCCAAACAGGCAAGTTTGAAAAGGAAGCAAATACAACATCTAGAAACGAAAAAGAAAAAGACAAAAAATCCTGTAGACTAAAGAATTACTGAACCAGAGTGCTCTGAATAAATTTTCCAGAATGCAGTACAGAGAGAAAAAGAGATGGAAAAGCTGATAGGGAGATTAAGATAAAGTAGGTAGACCCAACACACATCCAGTTAGCGTTCTCAACAAAGAGGAGACAGTGAAGATGGGGAAGAAAAAATACCTGAAGAGATGATGGCTGATTTTTCACAGTTGGCGAAGGACACTAATCCACACAAAACATGTCATAATGAAAAAGTAGCCAGGGTGAAAGAGGATTACCTTCAAAGGGACAAAATTAGGCTGCTGACTTTTTGACAGCATCTTTAAAACCTTCCCACACATATTGAAAACCTTTCAATGATTTTCTGTCAGTTTCTGGATAGAGGCAAGAACAGCATAGCCTACAGCTCTGTGCCTAAGCCTTTTTCGGGGCCACTGTCCCTGCAGCAGTCTGAGCTCCATGGCTGTCTTTCAGTTTCTTGTATACTGCTGTCTTTCCTCATGGCTGGGGACTTCAGACAGGGCGTTCTCTTTGCCTGAAATATTTTCTACTTTTCTCCTCCTTTAATCCAGTTAGCTACCACTCGTCCTTCAGGACTCTGATAAAATGTCCCTTTCCTGGAAAGCAGAGTGAAAATTTGTTAGTTTCTGTGTTTGTTTGCTTTCCTGCCCAACATCTGACCTCCACGTCCTACTTAAGGGGACTCTTATAAATTATATCCTTTGACTGATAAGGCTTGAAACTTAATATTCAGAATAGCTATTAGAAGGTATTCAACATACTCAGTGGGACCACATACAAGTGAAATGTACTTTTCTTATGTATTTCAGTGGAATGTCTCATTACTTAATAATAAGTAATAAGAAAACATAGTATTTTTCTTATGTGAAGTAGTTTATCTTAAGTCTTCTAAATTCCAATATAAATTCAGTAGAAGTACTTCCACAAACACCTTTATAAAGCTGCACGGCCACTTTTAAGAAAATAGATCAAAAAGTCTGTCTTCCTTGACAGGTGCAAAGGGTGAAAGGCATCCCATCCATGAGAGTGAGCCAGGGTCTTAGTGTTTCTCAGTGGTGAAGTACTGTAGTCAACTCTTTCTCTGAACTTCAAAGCAAGCTGACTTTGTCTTTAACTACATATGGATTTGGCTCAAGGACAAAGAGCATCCTTGTTTATGGGACTCTGGGAGTGTTCAGTAATTTTTCAGATGGAGGGTGACATGCAGAATTGTTCATTTAAATGACACGCCTTATCAGAAGCCAGAAAGAAGACTTCCTCATGAAATGCTCTTCAACCTCTGTACTTTCCTAAGATATTTATTGAAAAGGCTCTTTGTAGAAAAATACTTTGAGAGTAGCTTTTCAAAGGTAGTTTTTAAAGTAATATATATTGATTTTTTTTAACCCAAAGAGGTATAAAAACAAGCTAAAACATGGACCATGATCCCCCCTTCCACTTAACCCACTTATAAACTTAGTCTTTACAGAACTGTACAAAACCAAAAGGATTAGCTGCAACCTCATTCCCTTCCTATCCCCAACATTCCATTATAAAAAAGCAAATATCCTAAAATAGTATCTATTTGAAAAGTACATATTTTTATACAAAAGTAATTATGCTATCCTGCACTTTGCTGTTTTTGCTTAATATATACAAAAAGGAATTTAACCCTGGGGAGTTCTAACGTACGACTCATTGCTTTATAGTAAAACAGAATAAAAACTATAGGGCAGTTAGAATGATGCTTTTAGCCCAGCCTAAAAAACTCAGAGGCATGTAGCATTGTCAGAAAACTTTTTGGACTACCTTTGTGAACAAAAAAAAGGCCTTGGCTACTGTCACGGTTCAGGTTACAGGTTTTACAGGTAGACTTGAATTCAAGCTGTAGAATTAACAAGTTAGGTTGTCCTTGGGCAAATAACCTCCAAACCCCAAATGTCCTTATCTGAACAGTGGAGCAAACAACACTTAGATTACAAGGTTGTTGTAAGCAATTTTTTGTTTTGTTTCTGTTTGTTTTTGTTTTTTTTTAGACTGAGTCTCACTCTGTCACCCAGGCTGGAGTGCAGTGGTGCAATCTCAGCTTACTGCAACCTCCGCCTCCCAGGTTTAAGCAATGCTCGTGCCTCAACCATCTAAGTAGCTGGAAATACAGGTGTGCGCCATGACACCTGGCTTTTTTTTTTTTTTTTTTGTATTTTTAGTAGAGACAGGGTTTCACCATGTTGGTCAGGCTGGTCTCAAACTCCTGACCTCAAGTGATCTACCCTCCTTAGCCTCCCAAAGTGCTGGGATTACAGGAGTGAGCCACCTCGCCTAGCCCTATTGAAAGCAATAATGAAATAATATATACAAAGCACTTAGCACTGTGGTCACATAGGAATCCTGCAGAAATTATAATTTTTGAAAAAAAGAGGTCGGTAAATAGGTAGCCTCCAAGTTTTCATACTTGCCTTAATTCCATCTTCTGGAAGAAGCATGTGGGTCTTCCGTAAAAGGGAGTCCTTTCAGGCTCTGCTTCATGGTTTAGTATCCAAGGTAATGTCTTAGTCCACCAGACAGCACTTTCCTAGCCTGTGCTCTTCAGTCATGACTAAATCTTCTTCATTTGCACTGAAATCTTCTTTTTTATTTTTACATTTTCTACAGGAAGAAATTCCTCTTGTTTGGCAGAACATTGGCAGCACTAATTAGGATGCCTACAACAAAGGGCAAATCACAGAGAATAACTCCAATAGGGTGTCTTCTTGGGCATGGTTGTAGTTCATGAATACATGAGCCAAAGCAGATTTGGAACAGAGAGCACAGAAGCAAAGCAAAAAAATGGAGAGTTTCATTTTAGTGAGTTCAATGCATCTGTGAGGAAATGTCCAAACATTAGGTGGACTGTTGGTCATCAGCCTATGAGAAAGACTTGGGGGATTGGGGATACAAATTTAGAAGTCATCAATGCACAGGAGATTGGACCTGGGAAAAGATACCTGGAGAACTATTTTAGGTACAAAAAGATTAAGGAGAGCCTGCAGAAGAGCCTGGGAAGATGTGGTCAGAGGTAGGAGGAAGGTCAAAAGTTTGGTTTTCAGAAACAAGTAGAGGAGGGTTTTAGGAATGAAGACTGGTTGACTATGTCCAATGCTGCAAAGAGATCAGGTAAGTAAAGAACTGAAAGATTTGGGATTTCCATCACTCCACACAGGTTCCTTATATTGGATTGTGATAATAGTGTGTGTGCTCTGACACTGATTCTATGACTTCAACTGGGTGCCCAACACTTCAATTCCCTTCTGATACTAAATACCTGGAGTTAGCACAGACCCCACATGCGAAGGACTCAGTCCCCAAATTGCCTTCACATCTGACATCAGCCACCAATCTCAGGTATCCCAAGCTACCTGTACTTCTGCCTAGCTGACTACAAATTTGGGGGCTCCCATGACCTCCCTCAGGTTCAGTAATTCACTAGAATGGCTCAAAGAACTCACTGAGAATGCTACAGTTTTATAATAAAGAATACAACTTAGGAATAACCAAATGGAAGAGATGGAGAGAGCAAGATATGAGGATAGGGGAATACAGGGCTTCCATGTACCACCCTCCTAGCACATGATGTGCTCACCAGCTGGAAAGCTCTTCGAGTCTCATGGTCCAATGGTTCCATTATGCAGACATGACTGATTAAGTCACTGGTCACAAGACTGAACCCCATGTCTAGTCTCTTTCCCCTTCCCACAGGTCAGAGGGTGGAGTTAGAAGTTCTAACCCTCTAATCACGTGACTTGCTTTTCCAGTTACCAACCCCCATCTGGAAGCTAAGGGGCCTTGTCATGAGTCACCTCTTTAGCATAAACTCAGGTACAGTCAAAAAGGGTTTGTTATGAATAACCAAATATCCTACTATCAGGAAATTCAAATTCCCAAGCTTTGTGCCAGGAACATGGGGGCAAAGACCAAATGTATTTTTTAAGTTAAACCATAATAAAATAAAATAACAATAATTATTATTTATTTTATTTTTTATTATATTATTACCAAATTATTTTTGACCTACCAATTCCACTTTGGAAATTTTTTCCTGGCATACACATGAAATTATCTACGTGCAAGGTCAGTCATTGGAGTGTTGTTCAATAGCAAAAGTTCGGGGAAAAAACATTATCTTTCAACAGGGAACTGGTTACAATTTATGATATGCCCCTAGAAAGGAATGACATACAACTTTAGAAAAATAGAAAGAGGAGGCTTTCTACCTACTGATGTGAAAGGATCTAAAAGAGACACAGTAGCAAAGTATAAATACTTCGTACATTATCGTATACTTTGTATAGTTTGTTACCTTTTGTATAAAAATGGGAAAAATGGTAATTTATGTTTGTATTCACTTGTATCAGCAGAGAAAAACCCTAAGAGGACAGGACACCACCTTGGACAAATGGTCCCTTAGTGGGCATGTTTATGGGGGACTGGACAGACGCAGAGAATTGTAGGAAAATGTTCTGCCGGATACATAAATATTTGTGTTTTCTATTTTCTGGTTTTGGGATCACATAAATATATTATCTGATCAAAAAACAAAATTAAAAATTAAAATTAAAATATATTTAATTGAAGAAAAATGGTGTAGGCAGAGAATGATAGGCTTTGACCTTTATAAGGGTATTAGACTCATATGTGGATTTCTGAAAATAATTCTCAGATCCCGCTTAGAGATTCTGATTCAATCTGCTTGGGGCAAAGCCAGCACCTGTTTTTTCATTAAGCCCCACAGTAATGAAAACACCTGGCAAGCCGCTGCATTGCTGAGTTAGATGTTGGTGCAGGCGGCACAGGTAGAGGGAAATGAGGGGCCCGTGATGGGGTGAGAGCCGGCAACATTTGAAGGTTTTCATTAATAAAAGTTCCTGATTGATATGAAGAAAAGAGATTGGAGAGGAAGTATGGAGAGAAAGGGTCACTGTTCACATTGCCTCAGTTATGATTCTTGGAAGAATCTGACACTAACTCCACACATCAAAATAAAAAATAAAAGAGCTTTTACCATTCAATGAATGACCTCCACTTTGAGCATTAGGCTTTCTGGCTATGTAGTGTCCACTAGAGGTCACTGTGCTCATGTTTCCGTGGAGACAGAAAACACTGGCACCTGCTGCTGCTTAGCTATTCAGTCACTTATCTTAACGACTTGTTAAGCTTTGGTTTCAAAATGAGTCTTCCTCATAAAAAACTAAATCCAAAAAGCAGTACACTCAGAAGTCTCTCAACATCAGAAAGGAGAACTCAGAAAGCAGAGAGAGAAATACTTCCAGAAATGTCAGTGAGTTGATAATAAATTAGAAGAGTCTACTTAGTCCTGAGAGATTTTTTTTTCCCCTAAGGCAGTAATAAGTGAGGAAGGTATCTGAGACTTATTCTCAATTTTGAATCACTTTTCTTGACTTTTGAACACGAAGTCAATTCTCACTGATTCACCAGATGCTACGGGCTGTATATATTTTGGGATACACATAGTGGCTAAGGTGGCTTCACTTAGGCAAATAGGAAATTTGACTCAAGTATTTAAGGTAATACTTATTATTTAACTTTTTGAAACTTGTTTCTATGAAGACCAAATTACTGAAAGCATTCAAAAACAAAACAAAACAAGAACAGGGCATAAGGACACAGAATATCCACAATAAGAATATTTGCCTCTAATGATTTTAACTCAAGGTGACTTCTTTATGGACCTTGTCAGATGGAACTATAACTCATTTCAGGGTTCTCAGAATGGGAGTGATCTTGAGTCTGCAAATGACAGTATTTAAAAGTCTTTCAATGTGTAGCTCCTGAGTTTTTCTTTGACAATAGCAAGACTGTCTTGCAGCCTAAGGGTAATTAGCTGATTGACAAATACCAGGCCTAAGTTCAAAAGTTGTATTAAGCTTTGTGTCATAATTCTGTTGGTGATAATAAAATCAAATGGATTTCCAAATACTATGTTCATTGATTTTTTTAAAATTGGAAAGGTAACACTGTGCTTTAAACATGTATTTATTATATATAGACAGATTATATTATATATTATATATAGGGAGATGCAAAAGCATCTAAGTATCTATCTGTCTATCAACTGTCTATCTATCTCAATAGTTTTTGGAGTATATGTGTTTTTTGGTCACATGGACCAATTGTACAGTGGTGAAACCTGAGATGTTAGTGGACCTGTCACCTGAGTAGTGTACATTATAACCAATATATAGTTTTTTAATCCCTTACTCCCTTCCCACCCTTCCACCTTCTGTACTTCTGAGTCTACAAAGTATTATATCAGTCTGTATGCCTTTGTGCAGTCATAACTTAGCTCCCACTTATAATAGAGAACATAAAGTTTTTGGTTTTCCATTCCTGAGTTACTTCACTTAGAATAATGGAATCCAGCTCCATCCAAGTTGCTGTAAAAAACAAATGTAGTTGTTTTTATGGCTGAGTAGTATTCCATGGTGTATATATACCACATTTTCTTTGTCTGCTCATTGGTCAGTGAGCACTTAGGTTGGTCCCACATCTTTGCAATTGTGAATAGTGCTGTGATAAACATATGTGTGCAGGTGTCTTTTTCTTTTTCTTTTCTTTCTTTCTTTTTTCTTTTTTGAGACGAAGTCTTGTTCTGTCGCCCAGGCTGGAATACAGTGGTGCGATCTCGGCTCACTGCAACCTCTGCCTCCCAGGTTCAAGCGATTCTCCTGCCTCAGTCTCCCAGGTAGCTGGGACTACAGGCACGTGCCACCACACCCGGCTAATTTTTGTATTTTTAGCAGAGATGGGGTTTCACTATGTTGGCCAGGCTGGTCTCGAACTCCTGACCACAGGTGATCAGCCCGCCTCAGCCTCCCAAAGTGTGGGGATTACAGGCTTGAGCCACCGGGTTGGGCCGCGGGTGTCTTTTTTCTTTTTTCACTTTTTAATAATGGCCATTCTGGCTGGGGCTAGGTGGTATCTCATTGTGGTTTTAATTTACATTTCCCTGATGACTAGTGATGTTGATCATTTTTTCATATGTTTAAATTGGCCATTTGTATTATCTCCTTTCGAGAAATGTCTACTCACATCATTTGTCCACTTTTTGATGGGACTCTTTTTTTTGTTGTTTTTTGTGTTTTGTTTTGCTTTTATTTATTTTTTTCTTGCTGGTTCGTTTGAGTTCCTTATAGAGTCTGGATTTCAGTCCTTTGCCAGACGCATAGTTTACAAATATTTTCTCCCATTCTGTGGGTTGTTTATTTTGATGATTATTTCTTTTGCTGTGCAGGAGCTTTCTTAGTTTAATTAGGTCCCATTTATTTATTTTTTAAACATGTATTTATATTATGTCCCAGATATTTGAAGGGCTATGTGATCTAGATACCACAGAGTTGTGTGCTGGATTGTCTGCAGACAGATCAGCACTGCCTCTCCTAAGGCGAAGGACTGTTTACCACGATCCTCTTCTGTCTACGGTTCTGGGTAAGAGTTGCTAGGAGAAGAATCTGGAGTAAGGCAGATGTGAGCAAGAGGCCATTACCCCTGGAAGGTTATGGTGCTGACGCGGTGACCTATAGACACAGAGGGGCCAGCAGGCACCAGCTTGGCCTGGCTGTTCTCTGCTCATTGTTCAGTCTGTCTTCTCAACTTGCAATCTGGCCAACGAACAGCAGCCCAAGCCCACCAACCAGCACTTGGCCGAGGCCTACAGCACTGGGAGTTCCGTGGGGGCGGAAGTTTCCACAGGCCTCTCTATGAGTTCTTCCTTGGTGGTCCCGTGTTGGTGGCCCATGCACACAGCTTCTCCATATCTTTCCACAAGCTGTCACCCTCCCACCCAGCTGCTGCTGCAACCCGAGGCGGTTAGCGACTCTCTCTGATCCTCCAACTCTCCATCCAGACCTCCTGTACTACTCAGCTCCTCTCACATTCTGTAAGCTCCAATTTCAGTATTAAACTCCATATTCCTATAAGACTTGGAGTGGCTCTGTTTTCCTGTATGAACTCTAACTGATACAGGCTGTTTTAAGTTTGGCTATGGTTTAAAAAAAAAAAAAAAAAAGAGCTTGGCTGAGCACTTAGGGAAGAAGAGATGTGCTAACATTTACTAAATAGTCTCCAAAGCTTTAAGATAGCATCATAATAACTGTGTTTATTGTGGATAAAAACATGGACTTGGTCATCAGACAAATTGGTTTCATCAATTCATAACTATGGCATAACTCCAGGCAGCTTAATTTCTCAGAATCTTATTTTCCTCCTTTATAAAGTATGGAATTGATTATCCCTTCTTCATGGGGTTGTTCTGAGGATTAAATGAGATAAGACATTCAGTGTTTAGTCAATATCCAGCACAAAGTGATAATAATTTTTAAAAAGCTATTATCATTGATCTCTTATTTAAGATCTGAGAGTTTCTGAGAATATTGCAGAAAACATCCTAAAAGTATCACTGTTAACCTAACTACGAATGCTAGATTAAGACTTTAAAAAAATCTTTTAAAATAGACAGTTCACAGTGACAAGGGAATAAGGTAAATCTTCAAAGGCAGTCCATGCATGACTACGTACATGGCACAGATGCAGAGAGAAAACGGCATCAAGGCCGTGGATAGCTTAAAGGGCATCTTTCCATGCACTGGGACCTGGAACTCTGACTTCAAAAGTTACATGGGATGCAGAGCCACAGGGAGGCAGGGACCTTGCAAAGTGGATATTCAGTTCAGAAAGCCCTATTTAAGCTTCTATTCAAAGGGCTGTCCCATAAAGATTGAAAGTAAGAAACTTTGCTGGTCTTGACCTTTCCTCTAAGTAAAATGGAAACCAACAACAAATGAACAAACAAAACCCGCCTCTCCTAAGAATGCGTCATAAGAACAAGATCCTAGAGGCTGGGCGCGGTGGCTCACGCCTGTAATCTCAGCACTTTGGGAGGCTGAGGCAGGCCAATCACCTGAGGTCAGGAATTTGAGACCAGCCTGACCAACATGGTGAAACCCCACCTCTATAAAAAAAATACAAAAATTAGCCAGGTGTGATGGTGCATGCCTATAATCCCAGCTACTTGGGAAGCTGAGGCAGGAGGATTGCTTGAACCTGGGAGGCAGAGGTTGTAGTGATCCGAGATTGCGCTCCAGCCTGGGAGACAGAGTAAGACTCTGTCTCAAAAACAAACAAACAAAAACCAAAAAACTTCCGTGCAGGTTTGGGGCTCCAACTCACACTGCTGGCATGGTCTCTCCAAATCCCAAACCAAGAAGGTAAAGTAGTACCAGGCTGGTAGCATTCTTCTCCCTTATGCTCCTGGCCAAAGCAAACAGACATTCTTTTTGGGGAAACCAAGAACAACCCAGACATCACGGCATTCCTGCAGATAATGCTCCAATAACTATGAACTCACAGAATCAAATACTTTTTTTTTTTTTTGTAAAAAAAGGAAACAAAGTCCAACAAGCAGGAGTTAGCTAAGAAAACCTGCAGAGGAATCACATTTACAAAGATTTCAGATGTTAACATTAGTGTTTGCAGAACACAAATGATTTAGATGTTTGCGGAAGAAATTAGGAAATCAGAATTACATACCAGGAAGAGACTGTTAACTGACTAGGTAGATTTCAACAGAAACATACTGTACGCTCACCCCTCCCACCGCCCTCACACTAAACAAATGAAAACAACATTCAATGGATGGATTGAACAACAGATTAGGTGCAGGCAGAGAGTACTGGTGTACTGAGAATTATCTGAAGAATTTACACAGACTACAGTACGAAGACACAAAATAAATGGAAAATATCACAGACAAGCTAAAAAAAAAAGTAAAAGAAAAAAAAAAAACAGGAGATTTAACATTGAAGTTCCAAAAGGACAGAAAAGGGAATGGGGAGAAGATACTGGCTAAGAATTTTCTGAAAGCGACATGATACATGATGTGGTGTGCTGTTCCATAGATCCAGGACGCCTGAAGGGCCCCAAGCAAAAACAACCTCTCACCATAGGAAAAAGCACATCATAATCGAATTTCATATTATCAAAGATAAGAAGAAGCTCTTAAAAGCAGCCAGAGAAAACACATATTTACAAAGAACTGCATTTAGACCGTGGTCAACTTCATTTTATTACCATGATTGCTCTGAGGAACTGATTCCTACACGCCAGCCATTAGCCCTTGTCTTTCTTTGAACGCTGCCCAGACGGGCCTGCAGTATTGCTGGGTGGACCTCTGCACAAATAGTAGCAGTGACATTCATGTTTTATTTCAGGTAAGTGGGATTATGTCCATTTTGATGTCTCCCCTGGAAGTGTGACCTGAAAGGATTGTATCAACCAACTCTCTTGTCCTCTGGGAAAAGGAGACAAAAGAAGGGAAGGGAAAGGAAGGGAAGGGGAAGGGGAAAGGAAAGGGGCAAGGGCAGGGGAAGGGCAGGGGAGGGGAGGGGAGGGGAGGGGAGGGGATGGGAAGAGGAGGGGAGGGGAAAGGGAGGGAAGGGGAGGGGAAGGGGAGGGACAGGGGAAAGGGAGGGGAAGTGGAGGGGACAGGAGGGGAGGGGAGGGGAGGAGAAGGGGAGGGGAGGGGAGGAGAAGGGGAGGGGAGGGGAGGAGAAGGGGAGGGGAGGAGAAGGGGAGGGGAGGAGAAGGGGAGGGGAGGGGAAGGGGAGGAGAGGGGAAGGGGAGGGGAGGGGAGGGGAAGGGGAGGGGAGGGGGAGGGGAGGGGAGGGCCACGTGGTCACCTGGGGCTGGCTGCAACCTAAGATCACTGTCCTTACAAGTTGGCCTTCGCTCCATGACTCTCTCTTCAGAAACCCCATGAGTACTCCCTCCCCTTCCTCAGATTCAGGTGTAGTAACAGCTCTGCTGCTAAAGCTCTGAACTACTTTCTGCACCCTCTCATGAGCATCCCTTGCACCTTGCCCATGCATTGGTAAATAAACCATCCCGGAAAGATCCTAACTTGGGCATGCCATCTGCTTCCTGTTAGGAACCTGACTGAATCACTTTCCAGCTTCTTCAGAGCTCTGGAAACTCTTTGAGAGTTAGAATCCACTTTTCTTGCTTTTGATTCTCTGCATTTAGGGGAGAAATATTCCACAAAGACTGATAGAAATACCAGCATTATGAAATAGAAATATAAAACATGTGCTCACCAAAAGCCTTCCTTAAACTCACTCTGTTTCCATCAAAATGAAACGATGGAGGTTGAGTACTGTCTGTCACTCTTGGAGATGCTGTCTGTGTGGTCCACGTGTAGTTGGTTTCTTGGGCTAGTTCTCACGTGAATCAAATCCCTGTCCCTAAGTGTCTCTTATTGTTTGCTGCACAAATTAGGGAAAGCATGGAAAGTTTTTGGAAGTGTTTCATGAGACTTAGGAAGGCCACTGTAGCCCCTGATTAGCTCATTTTATATCCCTAAAGTGGACATGTGCCTTGTCTGTACTGAGATAAATCACCGTTTCAAATAATCTCAAAACTCCCTTCTCTCCTTACCTCTGAAGCAGCCTATTTCCATGTTCACTGCAGAAAAGTCTCATTACTCAGCCGGGCGCGGTGGCTCACGCCTGTAATCCCAACACTTTAGGAGGCTGAGGCGGGCGGATCACTTGAGGTCAAGAGTTCAAGACCAGCCTGGCTAACATGGTGAAACCCCGTTTCTACTAAAAATACAAAAATTAAATTAGCCGGGCGAGGTGATGCGGACCTATGGTCTCAGCTACACGAAAGGCTGAGGCAGGAGGATCAAGAATCGCTTGGACCCGGGAGGTGGAGGTTGCAGTGAGCCAAGATCGTGCCACTGCACTCCAGCCTGGGAGACAGAGCGAGACTCCGTAAAAAAACAAAAACAAAAACAAAAGTCTCATTACTCAAAGTTATTAAAGCAATTGTTACCTTTAGTGTCTACCCTTTTCCTGGTCATATTTCAAAGCAACCTTCCTTGCTGGATAATTTATTCTATGCTTGTTTTATGAACGGCTTCCCTGTGACTCCTCAAGCTGCTGAAATCCTGCGCTCCCTAAAGGGTGCACTTGAGCTGCTGCTCTGCCCTGCGCTGTCCTCTAGCGGCACAAGTGTGTCAGAGCAGTGGATCCCCCGCCTTCCGGCAGCAAGGGGCTGCCAGTATTGAATCCTCCAGCCCTCACCATTTCTGGGCCTCTAGTTTCCTGTTTCTTGCCAGGGTTCTCCCTCGCTGCAGCCTCTTGACCAGAAGAGGATCAACTTGAATGGTTAGCGGCTTTCCTGAACTCTAGTTTGAGTCAAAGTGCCCCCGAAATACAGAAAATCTTGCTGTATACCGTACACCACTTAGGAGCAACTCTTTCGGGATGCAGACCCTTTGACGTTAGCCTCCCATTCAGCAGCCCTGGCGAGCTGAAAAAAAGATTTGGCTGGGCCAGATTCACCACCCCCACCCCCACCTCCTCTTACATCTTTCTCCACCCTCCCATCGCACTCTCTCCTGACGGAGAGGAGCTATTTGGAAAGACAAAGTAACATGACAAAATTAAGTAATATGTCAGCATAATAATTGGAGGTGAGTGGTACCAGCAGTAAGGGTTGTCAGTCTTGTGGATGCTTTTTTTTTTGACGGAGTCTCGCTCTGTCGCCCAGACTGGACTGGAGTGGCGCGCGATCTCGGCTCACTGCAACCTCTGCCTCCCGGGTTCAAGCAGTTCTCCTGCCTCAGCCTCCCGAGTAGCTGAGACTACAGGCATGCAGCACCATGCTCAGCTAATTTTTGTATTTACTTTAATAGAGACTGGGTTTCACCATGTTGACCAGACTGGTCTCGAACTCCTGGCCTCAGGTGATCTGCCCGCCTCGTTCTCCCAAAGTGCTGGGATTACAGGCGTGAGTCACAGTGCCCGGCCCTCGTAGATGCTCTAAGATGAAGAATTCCAAACTGCTAACCGTCAGCACACGTCCTTCATAAGAAAGCACAGCAGAGGATGCCATCCAGAGTCCAGGATGAAGCCAAGAGGGAGCCTCCGGAGCCGGTAAATCTATCTCTGTTACTCAGTGATGAGGCTGGGACTCTCAAGGAAGGGCAGAAAGGCACCCAGAGGATTCTGAAGGGAGAGACCAAAGGGAGGCGCTTTCCAATACCTATCTGAGGGAGACCCTTTACAAATTACAAAGTGACTAATGAAAAAGGTAAAAATGAACATCTTGCAACATTGTCTACCCTCTATATACTCATTTCTATTTTCATATTGTTTTCTTTGTGATAACATATTTTACCTGCGAACTATTTCAGGTGTTGAATTGCAAGTTAAAAAATTACATAAGGTCGGGGCAGTGGCTCACGCCTGTAATCTCAACACTTTGGGAGGCCAAGGCGGGTGGATCACTTGAGGTCAGGAGTTCAAGACCAGCCTGGATAACATGGTGAAACCCTGTCTCTACTAAAAAATGCAAAAGTTAGCCTTGGTGGCACAGGCCTGCAAGCCTAGCTACTCAGGAGGCTGAGGTGGGAGAATCATTTGAACCCAGGAGGTAGAGGTTGCGTTAAGCCAAGATGACACCAACACACTCCAGTCTGAGCGACAAAGCAAGATTCCATCTCAAAACAAACAAACAAAACTGAGGTGTAGACTGTAATCTCAAAAAAAAAAAAAAAAGTTACATAGTATTAAAGTAGAAGTTTCAATTATTTCCTTGGTTCAATTATTTCCTTGGTTCAATTATTTCAATTATTTCCTATAAAAGAAAATGATGTTGCCCACGTCCCTAGCTGGCATCTTAGGTTTCCCCTGTGAAATATCACCAGTGTATAACTCAGTAGGCCTCAACCCTGACTGCACAGTAAAATAACCTAGAGAGTTTTCAAACATTGAATCAGAACAGGGAGGTAGAGAGAGAGCTGGACATCTGAAAGTTCCCTGATTGATGTGAATACGTGGCATGGATTGAGAACCACAGTAGCGTTCATCATTCCAGGTACATTTGGTGGTGTGTCAGAGGAATGGGGACATTCCAACATAATTGCTGTGAGGACACCACCCTCACATAGCAGCCATCAGCCCTCATCATTCCTAGAGGACTACCCAGTCTGGTCCATGGCATTCCCTGGTGTAACTGCTTACACAATAGGAATGATATTCAGATGGGTTCATTTCAGGTTAACGTGGTTATGCTGTTTTCTTTCTAAGTTGTCTTTACCCCAAATCTTCTGACAACTAGAAGTTTATGGTTAAAATATAACAGTTTTTAGTGCTAGCTATTGGCTTTTTTTTTTCTTTTATTTTGCATTTGGATATTAATTTTCTCGGTTATATATTATTATGCTGAAAACTTTCTCATAAAAAAAAGATTCCCTCTTTTTCTTGTCTCTCTCCTTCACCCAGTGACTTCTGATTTGGTCTTTGAGCCTCCAACACTCTCAGCCATCCCATCTGCTCACCCCACCTGAAATCCCAGTTCCCCTCCTTTGAGCTCATATTGCATTTGGGACATTACCATCTCTTGATTAATTAACTTGTCTGTCTGCCCACCTACACCGTAAACCTATAGAGGAAAATAACAAAGAAATACTTGTGTTTATATCCCCAGTGCTCAGCCTAGTCTCTGGCACATAGAAAGGGCTGGAATATTTTAGTAAATGAAAGTTATCAAAGTTATGAAACTTCAGATTTCATTGGAAGAGTGTTTTCTTCCAGTGAAATCCTGTTTCAATGCAATTGACGTAGTGCTTGCCTGCCCACTCACTGCTCTGCACCTAAACTGTGGAAGAGTGAAGTGCAGGGGTGGGGTTGCTTTTAAGTGTGAAGGTCTGTCTGTTCAGCATTCAGCCTATCCTTCACGGTAACTTTCAATTTCCTGCCGGGAGAAAGCGTCTGAAAACAGAAGTGGTCTGCCCTGCCCTCTAGCGGTGGTCCTGTGGCAGAACACTTTTAAAGATTGTCTTTGGAACTGCTAAGTGAACGCTCTCCAGGGTGGTATTGGAATGCCAGTCTGTATAATAACCTGTATATTATCCAGTTATTATTTCAGCTTTTCGCCACTGTTTTCTATAAGGGAGTCCTTTGCTCAAGGGTCTGTAGTTATATTCAGCAAGAACACCTCCCCAGAAGGAGGTTTGTGTGTTTAAGAACAGAGTCCTCAATCGGCGCCTTCTCCTTGCTTCTGGGGTCTTGGCCTTGCTCCCGCTGTGTGGGAAAAGAATCCAGGTCCTTACACGCGCGTGTGGGCGCGAGGGCCCCGAAGTGCTCGTGGTTCCGCGCTAGGTCTCCGCTGGGGCAGGAACCGGAGCCATGGGTGGGACCACCAGCACCTGCCGGGTCGCCTTCGAGGCGGACGAGAATGAGAACATCACCGTGGTGAAGGGCATCTGGCTTTCGGAAAATGTGATTGATCGAATGAAGGAATCCTCTCCATCTGATTCGAAGTCTCAGCGGTATTCTGGTGCTTATGGTGCCTCAGTTTCTGATGAAGAATTGAAAAGAAGAGTAGCTGAGGAGTGGGCATTGGAGCAAGCCAAGAAAGAATCCAAAGATCAGAAACGACTAAAGCAAGCCAAAGAGCTGGACCGAGAGAGGGCTGCTGCCAATGGGCAGTTAACCAGAGCCATCCTTCGGGAGAGGATATCAAACGAGGAGGAAGGCGCTAAGGCAAAGCACCTGGCTAGGCAGCTGGAAGAGAAAGACCGAGTGCTAAAGAAGCAGGATGCATTCTACGAAAAACAGCTGGCTAGACTGGAGCAGAGGAGCTCAGAATTCTACAAAGTCACCACTGAACAATATCAGAAAGCTGCTGAAGAGGTAGAAGCAAAGTTCAAGCGGTATGAGTCTCATCCAGTCTGTGCTGATCTGCAGGTTACCGTGAGAACACCCACCAGACCCTCAAATGCTCCTCTCTGGCCATCCAGTATATGCACTGTGTCAATCATGCCAAACAGAGCATGATTCTTCAGTGTTACCGTGAGAACACCCACCAGACCCTCAAATGCTCCTCTCTGGCCATCCAGTATATGCACTGTGTCAATCATGCCAAACAGAGCATGATTCTTCAGTGTTACCGTGAGAACACCCACCAGACCCTCAAATGCTCCTCTCTGGCCACCCAGTATATGCACTGTGTCAATCATGCCAAACAGAGCATGCTTGAGAAGGGAGGATAAAAACTTTCAGAATGAGCAAAACACCATCAACATTAATTCCAGAGATGGAACATTTTTTTTTTTTCCTAGTAAGAAAATAACCCATTTGAAGAGAAGACCACTAATGAGAAGACCACTAAAGACAGACAACAAGAATGGACTCAGCAGAATCATTTCACATTTTGAACAGCAGCAATTTGAAGGGCCAAAGCCTTGATCAGGGATCAGTCATTAAAGGACGCACTTCAGTATGAGTAAACCCTCTTATGATGATTAAAAGAGAAGGGCAGTCCTCTCCACTATTTGGTACTTTCTATTCAACTTCCACTGACCATAAAATATTTCTCTTCTGAGCAAGCCCCATCATTTGGTGAACCTCCACCCTAACAAAGCAGAATGGGGTTGGGGGCTAAATTAATTGGAGTCAGGTGAGGAGAGAGCCAGAAAACATAGATCTGGGGACAGCAGTGCCAGGTGGAGAGAGCCAGAAAACAGATCTGGAGGTCGCAGTGCTAGGTGGAATTGTCTAGAATGTGGCATGCTGGCTTTCTCTCTCTTTCTTTTCTCTTTTGATTATATAAGAGCTGTTTCATTTTAACTTATTATGGTGATTATACAGGCAAGAAGACAAAAAGGAGAGAAAATGTACCTCTTCTACTGGAATAATGTTTATGATTACAAGTGAGATACGGTATTTTTATCAATATGAAGGCAACCTTGGCTGATATAACCTCTATAGTGAATACTCACATCTTTACTTCACTCACTATCAATAATAAATATATTTTCTGACAAAGACAAAAAAAAAAAAAAAAAAAAAAGAACAGAGTCCTCAGCACTAGAAATCTCCGAGGGGTTCCTGGCAGCATCCCATAGGCCACTTGAAATGTATTTTTTTCTTTCATACTCTAGATCAAGGGTGTTCAATCCTTTGGCTTCCCTGGGCCGCATTGGAAGAATTGTCTTGGGCTACAAATAAAATACACTACACTCACGCCCGTAATCCCAGCACTTTGGGAGGCTGAGACGGGTGGATCACAAGGTCAGGAGATCGAGACCATCCTGGCTAACACGGTGAAACCCCGTCTCTACTAAAAATACAAAAAATTAGCCGGGCGAGGTGGCGGGCGACTGTAGTCCCAGCTGCTCGGGAGGCTGAGGCAGGAGAATGGCGTCAACCCGGGAGGCAGAGCTAGCAATGAGCCGAGATCGCACCACTGTACTCCAGCCTGGGTGACAGAGCGAGACTCCGTCTCAAAAAACAAAACAAAACAAAAAACACTACACTAATGATAGCTGATGAGCTAAAAATAAACAAATAAATAAATAATTTCATAATGTTTTAAGAAAGTTGACGAATTTGTGTTGGGCTGCATTCAAAGCTGTCCTGGTCTGCATGTGGCCTGCAGGCCGGGGACTGGACAGGTTTGCTCTAGGTATTTTTCCTTATGGTACTGGAGTATTTGGGGAGATCAGGGCTGAGTAAGGCTCTCGGCATTACAGTCCCTCAGGGTTCATACTCAAATAAAATTCTACAATAATGACCCAATGTGGCCCAATACAGCTGACCCACAGTACATTATGAGGTATTTAATCAACTCTCTTTGGCTTAAAGAAAATATTTTGGTTTCTGAGTTTTATCGTGGTTGATAGTGGTGGTGTAGCAATTTGCTTATTTGTTTGCTGGGCTTTTTAATCAATCATGACGATAGAAAGCTGTTGTTGGGGCTTAGGGGAAGAAATGACAATCTAATCTGAAATGTCACCGAAGCCAGCAACTAACTGTAGGGAACCTACCAAATAAAATCTGTTGATAAAATAAGAGGATATTTGGATTCTGATCTGACAAGCTTTATTTTTTATTTCTTCCTTTTCTTTTTTTTAGATGGGGCTATCTAAATAATAATAATAATAAGTAATGTGGAAGGTAAGGGAAGGTAGAGAGAAGTGTATAATATCTGCAAAAAGATTATTCCCATTGCCTGTATACACCATCGTTTCGAATGGACTGCAGTTTTGCTGGCAAACTGCAAACACCTTCTCCAAACTGCAGACACATTTTGAGTCCCAACAACGAGCATGGTTCACAAAGCAATTTGTAGTCATGGTTTCTTTTACAAAATGATGATGTTTAAGAACATCTTGTAATTAGGTCAAAGGAAAACAGTGTTTATTCTATGAGCTGAGGATGGGCTGCAAGTCTGAGTTCTAATTAACACAGTGGTTGAGTCACTAATGCCAAGTGTCTGTTGTTAATGAAGACATGAAAGCAGTCCCACAGGTAACATTTTGGAAGGGGCTTCTTTACAACAGCCGTTCACTTGGGCAAACAGCGATAGCAATCCATGCCCTCATCCAGACTAATGAAATGCATAGCTATTTACTGGATTCTTTTTACCTCAAACCCACTTGGGAGAAAATAGAGATTTTTCCCAATAAATGTGTACAGTAAGGCCTTTGGAAAAATGCAAGTATTCATAGCTACAAGTATTAAACCATGCACTTTGAGCCCGTATGAATAGCAGCAAGGCTTAGGAGAGAACGTTCTTTTTTTTTCAATGCTAGATCACAATGGACTTCATCAGAGCCCTGGAGAGCTACAGTCAGAATAGGCGGAAGCAGGAACTCTTGCTCCACATTATGCTTTCTTTTTGCAGCATTAAGGCTTTGGCTGAAGTGCTAATGATGAAAACTATCTCCTTGGGAACCTGTAGGTTTCCACCTTGTCCCAGGCCTGGAGAGATTAAAATGTTGTGACAGTTGTGAAGTCCCTTTCTGGTAAAGCTCCATGATCCTGTGAAAAGTGTCAAAGGAGATGAATGAAAACAGAGAACCTCACCTGACCTCCAAGTTGAAGACTGAAGTAAAAAGTTAACCCTAGTCACTCCACTGCAGCAGAAATGTTACATATTCCTGCTGCCAAAATTCCTCAGTCCACTCTTGAAAACACAATAAACACATTCTCTCTCTCTCTCTTTCTGCAGAGCATGTTTTCTTTCTGGTGTTTCTTTATATGGGAGACGGGTAAAGGAGAGAAAGGATTGTTTAAGTGGATGAAACAGGCTATATTTAAGAATTTTAGGCCATGAAGGGTGGCTCATGCCTGTAATCCCAGCACTTTGGGAGGCCGAGGTGGGCAATAGCCTGAGGTCAGGAGTTTGAGACCAGCCTGGCTAATATGGTGAAACCCTGTCTCTACTAAATACAAAAACATTAGCTGGGCATGGTGGTGGGCACCTGTAATCCCAGTTACTTGGGAGGCTGAGGTAGGAGAATCACTTGAACCCGGGAGGCACAGGTTGCAATGAGCTGAGATCATGCCATTGCACTCCAGCCTAGGTGACAAGAGCAAAACTCCGTCTCAGAAAAAGAATTTTAATCCTCTTGCCAAAGGCATATGCCTAGATATCACATGGTTCTGACATCAGTAAGTTTATTATTTAAAAATTTTTAAAATATACATATTTTTTAGAAATAGAGATGGGGCCTCGCTGTGTTGCCCTGGCTGGTCTTGGACTCCTGGGTGATTCTCCTGCCTTGGCTTCCCAAAGTGCTGGGATTACAGATGTGAGCCACCGTGCCTGGATGCTTAGTAAATTTAGACATGAACCCAAACTAAACCCACCCTCAGCTCCTACCTTTCCCTCCTGTCCAGAGCTGCCTGCCCTCATTCCTTCCTCCCTTTACTGGCATCTCTTACCTTTCTACTCTTGAAGGAAAGCTTACTTAGGGATAATTTTCCTTCTCCATCTGCTTCTCTTGGCTCTGCAACTCATAAGAAAAGATTGGAGAAAATATCACATGGATCACATAGTTTTGCATTTCAGAGACTCTAATGCAGTCATCTGTGCTAGTCAAAGAATCTCAAAAGATCCACTTCCTCCTGAGTCTTCAATCTTGCTGTGAGATAAGGGAAGTTCAAATGTGGTTTCACCTTTTAAAAAATGGGTTACTGAGGCTGAAAATCTGAAAACAACCAGCTCCAAGCATTTGCTATCTTCACCATTTTGCTTCTCTACTCTCCCTTCAATTACTTTTCCTTCCTTGCTATTTCAATGCAGAATCTTCCATGAGGAAGTTCTCAGCCCTTCCACCTTCCACCCCTTTAGCAGATCACCAGTAAGTTCCTGAGGCATATTGTATTGCAACAAGGGATATTCGAAGGTTTTAGTTCCTAGCAGTGATAAGCTGGTGAGTGAGGGCCTTCTCAGTTCCCTAGAATCATGCCCCAGTAGAGACCACCTTGAGGTGAATGTGGTCAAGTTTTCCCTGGAAAAGGCAGGCATTCCAAAAGCCTGTTCTGGGACATGGCTCCATCACTAGCACAATCCGCAAAGTGTGGATTTTTTTTTTTTTTTTTTTTTTTGACAATAGACTGACAACGGTTACTGGTATGAAATTTCTTTCTCTTCATTTGCTTTTCATCTCCGAGCAATTTCTTTTTGCTTTAATCAAGCAGCTACTGGGTTCATGAAACACAACTTTTTTTTTTAATATACAATTTTTTTTTTTTCAGATTGTTTCAAAGAAAAGAAAAAACCTGGAAGAGCAAAAATCTGGGTCCCTGTTTTTTATCTGCCACTTGAGAGCTGTGTGACCTTGAGCAAGTCATAGCCATTCCTTCTTAAAACATCAGAGTGCCTGGTATATGCCAGGCACTGGGACACAATGATGACGAGGAACAGGAAATGGACCCAAGAAATTGGCCATTACACTTGCTCTAAAGAGTTGACCAAGATACCCAAGAGCAGAGAGGAGAAAACCTCTAAGTCTGCTTGGAGGATGGGAAGGATCTTTTATAAAACAGGTAGAAGAACGTCGGCTCTGGTGCTGTGAAATACTTGGTCAACCGCACTAGAACACAATGCTTTTTATGAGCAATTTATTGGTTTGAAAATTATACAGTTCATTTCTGTTAGTGGTGATACTTACAACTTGATCATGCACATGTGACTTTCAAAATCTAAAGTTAACAAATCTATCTACCTACCAAAGAATAGAAAGACTTTAGAACACTCTAAGCCAATGATCTCCTCCATTTTGTTTTAATTTCATCCTATTGTATAACCACAAAATCAATCACTATTATGATGTTGCTTCTTATAATCAATATCTATTTAGATTTATCTACATTTTACTAATTTCCTTGCTTACAATACCTTTCTGTATCTGACTCCTTTTTTTTTTTTTTTCTTTTTTTTTTTTTGAGATGGAGTCTCTCTTTGTCGCCCAAGCTGGAGTGCAGTGGCGTGATCTTGGCTCACTGCAACCTCCACCTCCCGGGTTCAAGCAATTTTTCTGCCTCAGCCTCCCGAGTAGCTGGTACTACAGACACACACCACCACGCCCTGTTAATTTTTGTATTTACTTTAGTAGAGATGGGGTTTCACCATATTGGTCAGTCTGATCTCGAACTCCTGACCTTGCGGTCTGCCTGCCTTGGCCTCCCAAAGTGCTGGGATTACAGGCATGAGCCACCACGCTCAGCTTCACTCCTTCCTTCTGAGTTCAACTTTGTTTTTCCTGAATTGCATCCACTAGTAGGGTCCTTTAGGGGTGCACTCTCAATTATTATTATTTTAATGATGGTTTAGTTGGACATAGAACTTTAGTCAAAATCTATTTAGATTTATTTACATTTTACTGATTTCCTTACCTACTATACCTTTCTGCATCTCACTCCTTCCTTCTGAGTTCAGTCTTGTTCTTCATTATTTGCATTTACTAGTAGGGTCTTTTAGGGGTGCACTCTAAATTATTATTATTATTTTAATGATGGTTTAGTTGGGCATAGAACTTTAGTTTGATAACTATGCATCTCAAAGATATTAGTACACTTACAGTGTTGCTTATATCAATGTAATTATTGTTCATTTTGGTTAACTGACTTTTTGCTTATGAAGATCTTTGTCTTTGACATTTTGTTGTTTCACTACATTTTGTTTTGTTGTTGACAGTAGAAATGAACTTATTTTTATTTTTCTTGATCAGGACTTCTTAAATTTTGTGAATCTGACCATTTACGTTTCAAAAAGTTTAGACAATTCTAGTCATTGCATCTTCAAATTTTGCCTCTTCCCCATTTTTTCCATGTTTTCTTTCTGGAACTTCTATTGGATATCTTTTCATTTTATTCTCTACATTTCTCCCTTTTTCATGTTTTTTTTTTTTTTTTTTTTTTTTTTTTTTTTTTTTTTTTTGTCTCAATCTCTTTGGAATTCATGCTCAGAGATATCTTCCAGTTTGCTAATGCTTACTCCAGTTGCATATTCCAGCTAATGCTATTCCAGCTAATGTTATCTTCCAGCTTCCACTAGCTGGAATGCATATTCCAGCTAATGCTATCTTCCAGCTTCCTTTGCTCTTTCTAATGCATCAATTAAGTTTTCAGCTTCAATGAATGTACTTTTCATTTCTAAGCACTGTGTTTGTTTATTCTGTCAACTTTGCAGTTGCATTTTTCTCCTTTTTTTTTTTTTTTTTATTGTTTTATGTCTTTAATCATTCTAAAGATACCTGTTTTATTGCCTGTGTCTGACTCACCGGAAATTCCTAGGTATCCAGTCATGCTGTTTGTGGTATCTGTTGCTTCTTGCTCCTGGTAGCTTGAGTGTTTCATAAATATAGATTGCGAATTTATCAACACTGAGCCTTTATCTGTGAGGATCCTGTGAGGCCTGGATCGAAGGTGTGATCCTGCAGCAAAGTTTTACAACTGCCTCTGTCGAATGCCTCATGGGTAGAAAACCAGGCTCCATTTCTACATGAATTGCTTGATTGACAGTACTTGAGCTATAAAAGACAAGCCCTGAATCCATGTGGGGGCAGGTCTTGATCAAGAACTCTCAGGGCAGACTTCCTTTTTCCTCACTCAGAACCCAGACTGAAATAAACAAAATACCTTGTCATCTCCCTGTCAGTGGGTGGATTTATTTAAGGACCTCTCAATTACTGAAAATAGAGTCCTTCAAGAGTACCCTACTGGCATCTCAGTTCCAACTCCCAGCCTTATATATGCGTGGAGCCAGGACCTCATCTGCCATCTCCACGCAAGCATTTGCTCTGAGCTAGTGCGATGGCGCCCCCTTCCTGTCTCCCACTTCCCTCCCAGGACAACCACAGGCTTCCTGTCTCTGTGCTGCTCTGGTTTTCAGTGACCTTTTTCAATTTTAGCTCCTGAACATTTCTTGTACTATCTTATAAAGTCAGCTATGCTTTTAAAAGTATGTTTTTTTTTTCCCCCAGCATTTCTAGATGTTTTATAATGGGAGGCTCTACACTTTTCTATATTGTTAGAAATGCAAACTCTTATATAGACTTTTATTAATAGATCCCAAAGAAGTTTTTAACTTGGTGAAATCATCTTGTTATGTGAAAAGGTGGCCGTCATAGCTGGCTAACATGCTAAAGAGGATTAGCCTTGGTGAACACGCTACTAACTCAAAAAGTTATAATAGGGTGCTTGAGAGAATACAGGAGAAACATAAAGCCTTTTGAGGGAATAGTCAAGCAGAATATCGCAAACTGAAGGAATCTTGGAGATTAATGTATTTGTTCATTCATTCATTCATCAGTTACCTGATGTATGCCTATGACCCAGAAACTGCTGGCTATGCAGTTTCTTCTCATCAAGATCACCTTCTGCAGCACACGGTTAATAATAAACAGATGATTAAGTAGCATAGTTATAGATGGTGATAAAAGCTTCACACTTATCAGATGAAGACTGGGAGATATCAGCCTCCATGAAGAAGTAACAGTTGAGCTGAACCCTAAACCATGAGAAAGAGTTAGCCATGAGAAGAGGAGGAAGCAGCACCTAGACGGAAAGGCAATGTGATTCAGTTGGTGGGTGGACAGCATAGGAAACTCCAGTGAGAAACCAGAGCAGACAGAGGGTTCTGAGAACACAGAAACCAACTTAGTCAGAGCTGGCCCTGGCGGGGCTCTGATTATACCTTCTCTATTCTCCAGTCCTCCACCCCTCACATACCACTAATGCCCTTGACAGCTGTCCTATTCAGTCTTGTCTTTAAGCAAGTTGTTATCTACCGCATCAAATACCTCCAAGTGCCCACGTGAGCCATAGGAAGACCTAGAACACCTGCTTCTGGGGTATTTTGGACCTCTTGCTCCAAATCCATAGAGCCTCTGCAATTAATGAGATTATCTAGGAGTTCTTGCACCTGTTGTTTTTATGTAATTCTGTCTGTGCTCACTTGAATAACTACTAATTATGTTCTGGCATAATAAATAAAAACTTGCTGTATGGTTTTAGAAAACAAAGAAAGTGCTTGATATTTAAAAAGTGCTTTTTATTAGAAAAATCTCTATACTAAATTGTCAAATTTTCATATCTTTTTGTTATATAGAGAGCTATCTATACAGCCCTGCTCCAGTGGACAAGTATATATACATGTATGTATACATATATGTATTTATATGAGCCTGAAAAGAAGAAAACAAATTTTATTGTCTTCTTTCTAATATCACTGATGAGTAACTGCATCCTATCAATAGTTTGGAAACTATTGTTCACTTGATTTCACTTTATTTTCATAATAATCATGGGAGGTTAATAGTATTATTTTCCTTCTTTACCAGAAAAGGAAATCAGTTTCCTTTTATGACAATGGTGAAGCAACATAAAATATTACATAGAATAGATTAAGGATAAAATGTGCACGTTAAGAGTTAAATATTCATCTCTGTTCTAAGTGAGTAACACCAACATTTGCATCTCAATTTGTATGAATTGGGTATTTTGAATAGCTATGTAATTTCCTACCATTATTAGTAGAAAAGCTGTTGTGCATGCTTTCTTTTAAAATAAACATGCATTGACCAAAATTCGTTATCGAATACAAAATCAAAATCAACATTTCAATTTTTATACTTAGATATGATTTCATTTTCTTTACCTTATTGTTTTGAAGGCCTTTCTACAGGAAGCCAGAGTCTTATGAATTCTAGGATGAGATAGATTTCTGAGACATTAACCACATTAGATGGAATTATTTTCATTAATCCTTTGTATAGCAACTGAAAATAGACCTGGAAATAAGTGTTGAAAACATAAAGCTTAGACATGAGAAGCATTCAGTAGGAGGAGAGTCCTGGCATAGTTGTGTTTTCCCAGGGCACTGTCTTAATTTAATCTTACTGCCACAAATGGAGTGGCTCTTTGAAATATTAGGATTTGTCAAGTGACTTTTCTCAGTAATGGTGTTGCCTCTGCCCGTCTGTCAAACTCTTCTCAATACAAGTTTAAAGGGCAAGTTAGAACACAAATGCAGAACTGAAAAGCATTCTGATATATCTACACTGTATTTCGGATGTTGTTTTACTTGCTCTAGTTCAGTCTCTTCAGTTCTTGATGATAACATACTTGGCCCATTCTAGCTGCCTACAAAACACATCAATCAGGAAAATAAACACTTTATAGAATCACACACATGTGATTTCTAACCATCCCAGTTATTCCTATCCTTCAAAATCCTGGCCATTGCCACATTCCTACTTGATTGTATAAAATTTTTTGACAGGTTGTATGTCAAGTGCTTTATATGTAACATCCATCAAACCTTTACAATTACCCAGTGAACCTGCTACCTTGATTAGCCCCCCTTTTTTTAACAGATAAGGAAACAGAGGTGTACAGATGTTAACTATCTTACCCAAGGCCATGCAGTCAGGATGGAATGGGGCAGGATTCGAACCCAGGCAGTTTCACCCCAGGGCCTGAGTGTTTAGTCACCGATAAATGGAATGTTGCTTGCGGATTACGTGCAGAGCATCATGCTGGGCATGTATCTCATATTCTACTGAGGAAGTAAGTTACGAGTGTAGGAGGAGGAGGCAGGATGCAAAGTCCAAAACCCTTTGCCCTACTCCTCATGGCCCTTTATTTTGGGATTCAACTTATTTTTCTTACCTAATTGCCTACCACCTACCATTTTTCTACTTGAACTCTGGACTCATTGTGAGGTGTCTAGAGAAACCCTCACCTTCCCAGCTCCATGCCTTTGTTTACTTGATGATAACATGTTCTTCTCCATCCCCCACACAAATCTGTTTTTCTTTAGGTGCATCCTAACCAGTCTCCGTGGAGCTCTTCTTTCACTTGAACTCATAACATTCCTTCCCTCCTTTTTCAGTAACCATATATGCTAGGTATTATTTCATGTGCTTCATATCTATCCCTGATGCAAGCCTCAAGGTTACCTAGAAGAGTATACTAGGAAGAAAGAATGGAAAATGCAGAGGCCTTAAGGCCGGAGTGTACTAAGCATGTACCAAACCACAGGGAGGCCAGCAGCATCTAGGAGATATTTTTTAGCTCCCACAGGGCAAAAATGAGCTATGTGGGTACTCAAGGCCAGCAATCTATTTCTCCAAGATGTCTTTGATGACTCTACACTCAGGCTTGCCTAGTGGAGTGGCTGTCTTATCTCTTTTATAAAGGCATTAATCCCATTCAAATGGCAGAGCCTTCAGTCACTTTCCAAAGGCCCTACATCCTAATGCTATTACCTTGGGGGTTAGGATTAAAACATAAATTTTGGGAGGACACAGACATTCAGACAATAGCAGTGGTTCTTTCGAAGCCTATCACTGTAGTTTTTCAGTATTACATGTAACAAAAACTGGGCGCAGCTATCATCTAGTAACAAAGCCTTGAAGTACATAAAACAATATTTTCAGAACTAAAAGGAGAAATAGACAAATCCATAATCATAAGGGGAGATTTTGGTGCTCCTTTTTCAGTAAAGAATATAAATAGAATGAACAGACCAAAAAATAGTTAAAAACATAAGGGTTTGAAGAACATGATTAACAAACTTGATCTAATTGATACATATGTGTTGAAAACTAACACCCAACAAGAGCAGACTAGAATTTTTTTTCAAGTACATGTTCTATAGAATTTTATTAAAAAATTTGACCATATGCTTGACCATGAAGGAAGCCTTAATATCAAGAAACTGAAATAATATGGAATATGTTTTCTGACCACATGTAATGAAACCAGCAATAAATAATAAAAATGCCATACTAAAACCTCACATTTTTAGAAATTAATAATGCACTACTAAATGATTCAATAGGTCAAATCAAAATCACAATAGGAATCGGAAGACATTTTAAATTTCATATATTAAAAATGTAACATATCAAAATGTGTGAGCTGAATTTGAGTCAGTGATTCAAGGGAAATTTATAGGCTTAAATAAAGCTATTAGGGAAGTAGAAAAAATGGAAATGAATCATCTAAGTATCCATTTCAAGAAGTTTGAAAAAGAAAAGCAAATTTTAACTCAAAGAAAGTAGATTAGGTAAATTATAAACAACAAACTAGAAACCAATGGAAAAAACACAAATAAACGTATAATGAGGTTTAACAAATCCAAACATTGTATCTTTTTTTTTTTAAAGCCTTAAATTGACAAACATCGGATCAATCTGATCAAGAAGAGAGAGTGAGAATGTGCAAATAAATAATTTCAAGAATGAAAGCTCATTTGAAAAAATCCTAAGAGGTCTATGTGACTTTTATGTCAATAACTTTGAAAATTTAGATAAAATAGAGAAATTCATAGAGAATCTCAATGTACCAAAATGAGAGTGTCAGAAATAGAAGGATTTGAATAGTTCTGTATCTATGAAAGAAATTGAGTCCATAACTAAAAATTTTCCCATCCTAGATGCTTCCCTAGTGAAGTTTACCAAATATTTAAAGAAGTAATCACATCAAATTTACAAAAACTTTTCCAGAAAATTGAAAAGGAAGTACTTCCCAAATAATTTTGTAAGACCAACATATCCTTGATTCTCAAACCTGACAAGAACATACAAGAAAAAAATAACAAGCCACTGTCATTTGTGAACATATAAGCAAAAATTCTAAAATAAATAAATAAATAAAGAATCAAACCCAGTGTTACACGAAAAGAATAATACATCATGACCAAAGTGGGTTTATTTCAGATACGTAAGATTGTTTTTAAATTAAATAATCAATGTAATTTACTGCAGTAATAGAATTTTAAAATCATATGACCATCTTAATAGATGCAGTAAAAAATTTTTATAAAACCCAGGATTCATTTATTTAAAAAAAACTCTTGCCTTCACAAAGATATCTAGATAAACCCCATTAAAAACATCATACTTAAGAGTTTTTCCTCTAAAATCAGAAACAAGGTAAAGATGGTTGCTTCTTTTCCACATTATTTTGTAGGTTCTAGCTAGTGCAGCAAAGTAAGAAAAAGAAAAGAAGAAACCTTATTGGAGGACTGGAAAGTAAGAAATGAATCTGTCATTATTCACATGCAATTATACACATAGTAAAGTCCAAAAGACCTACAGAAAAACTATTACAATTAAAACAGGAATAAACCAAGGCCACTGAATACATAGTCAATAAACCGTCCTGTACTTAGTTTCCATATGTAATTAAGTTTTTATATGCTAGTAACAAGCAATTAGAAAACAAAAATTTTAACAAAATATCATTTATCAACAGCATAGAAAAGTCACATGTCAAAGAATCAATCTAAAAAATGTGCAAGACCTCTACACAGAAAACTACAAAACATTATTGGGAGAAATTAAAGAGAATCTAACTAAATGGAGGGATGTATCATATTGTTACTTCTGTCACATTCTGATAGTTAGAGAAAGTCACAAAGTTAACCCAGATTCAGTGCTGGAGGGGACTATGCAAGGACATGAATTCCATGAGGTGTGGTTCACTGAGAGCCATCTTTGGAGATTAGCTACAGAGTTCACGTTCTGGCCTTTTATGTTTTACATTCTTCACCGGTGAAATACACTTACACTTATCTCCCTTTAGACTCCCAAAGCCTCATCCCATTATGGCACCAGCTCAAAGTCCAGTATCTGATCATCTAGATCATGTTGGCAAATCCAGATAAGGCTCTTCGAATGTGTTCCCTCTGGTACTACTCCTTGGGTGTGGGTCCTTGGGTGCAGATACTGAATTGTACAGATTGTGAATTAAAAAGACTAGCTCTCTCAAACCTCACCAACACACATATACACTCCCGTAAATACACAACATATATTCATAAGATAGGGCTAGAATAAACAAATAGACACTTGCATTTAAAAGGGGGGCATGAATAGGAGGCACAGAGCAAGCACCCATCCACAGCAATTCCAACATCCTCTGAGCACATGTTGCCAGCCCTGCTACTTGGGAGTGATTCTCCATGGCTCTTGACTCCGCCCTCCATGATATCCTGCCTTTTTCATTAGAAACGACCCACGCTTGCAACTGAGAAACTCTTAACCTGCTTAAGAAAGCAGGGGCTCTTGCCTCCGCCCTCCGTGACATCCTGCCTTTTTCATTAGAAATGACCCATGCTTGCAACTGAGAAACTTTCTTAACCTGCTTACTCCTCATAGAAGTTTGAGGACCCAGAAGCTTCTTTCGTTTTGAACTGTCTCAGTCTCTTTCAGCTCTGGCTGATACAGTTCTTTTGGAAATGTTGTGGTTTTCTGAGATATCAAATGATAAATCAGCTCTCTTAGATAAAAGCCCCTCTGTACTTTTCTGCTTCACTCATTTATTACTCTGCAACAAACTCCCCAAACTAAGTGACTTAAAATAACAATATATGTTTATGATTCTGTGGGCTTTCTGGAAAATATTGAAAAATTGGACTATATTAAAACTATAGGCCAAGCACGGTGGCTCATGTTTGTAATCTCAGCACTTCGGGAGGCCGAGGCGGGTGGATCACCTGAGGTCGGGAGTTTTGAGACCAGCCTGGCCAACATGGTGAAACCCCGCCTTTACTAAAAATACAAAACTTGTCCAGGTATGGTGGCATGCTCCTGTAATCCCAGCTACTTGGGAGGCTGAGGTGAGAGAATTTCTTGAACCCAGGAGGCAGAGGCTGTAGTGAGCCGAGATCATGCCACCATACTCCAGCCTGGGCTACAGAGCAAGATCCCATCTCAAAAATAAAATATAATAAAATAAAATAAAATAAAATAAAATAAAATAAGTTATAAAGAACGCCTGAAGAATCAGTAAGAATCAGATAATTTAATAGAATAAAGGGGGAAAGATATGAACAGGCACTTCAGAAAACAGAATATCTAAATGGTCAGTAAATATATATTATATAAAAGAATTCTCAATTAGTCATCAGAGAAAACTCACATTGAAGCAACAATGTGATACCACTGCATACTCAAAAAGATAGCTAAAGTTAAAAAGCCAACTACAAGCAACATTGCTGGGGGGAGTATAAACTGAAACAGTCACCACTTTGGGAAACTGTCAGTATCTACTAAATTTGAATATAATATACCTTATGACTCAGCAATTCCACTTTTAGGTATATGTCCAACAGAAATGCATACACACATATGCACCAGAAACTTGTGTATAAATATGTTCAAAACAGCAGTATTTGTAACGCCCCCAAATGAAAATAACCCTAATGTCCATCCACAATCTTAAAAAACACACCAACACGTGATGTAGAACCATAAATCAGATACGATACAGCAATGAAAATGCATGAACTGCTGTATACAACACGAGTAAATCTCACACATATAACATTAAGCAAAAGAAACCAGACACAGAAAGCACATACGATATGATTTCATTCATATAAAGTACTATAAAAAAAGGTAGGCTGGGCGCGTTGGCTCCCAGCACTTTGGGAGGTCGAGACGGGCGGACACGAGGTCAGGAGATCGAGACCATCCTGGCTAACACGGTGAAACCCCGTCTCTACTAAAAAAAGATACAAAAAACTAGCCGGGAGAGGTGGTGGCGCCTGTAGTCCCAGCTACTCGGGAGGCTGAGGCAGGAGAATGGCGTGAACCCGGAAGGCGGAGCTTGCAGTGAGCCGAGATCCAGCCACCGCACTCCAGCCTGGGCGACAGAGCCAGACTCCGTCTCAAAAAAAAAAAAAAAAAAAAAAAAAAAGGTAAAATTTCTTTTATAAGGGAGTGATGATGTTATGTTTTGACCAGGGTGAAAGTTATGCCAGTAGTTCTTTTGGTAATAATTTACGAAACTGTGCACCTTGAATGAAAGTCCACTTTACAAAGGGGTACATGTTTTGAAATTTTAATTTAGCGGGGCATACAAAGGGGAGTAATCAGTTGTTCCTGGGAGAGGCCTGATAGCTGAGTTATGAATGAGGAGGAGAGGTGTATCATGCAACCAGGGAGGGGCAAGAAGCAATCCCGGGAAGAGGAAGCATCTTGAGCCAAGGAATGAAAGTTCGAAACAGTTTGACATAAACTGGGACTCTCCAAGCAATTTCATATGGGCTAGGAAGAAGGAGGGTGAGATCAGGTGGAAGAGGGAGGAAAGCCCCACACCAAGTATTTCCAATTTTATTATGCTTTCAGAAGGTATTGATAGGTTTTAAGCATGGAAGCGTAAGTTCTGGTTGGCATTTTAAAAAATCTCTCAGGCGGCCAGGTGTGGAGGCTCAAGTCTGTAATCCCAGCACTTTGGGAGGCGGAAGCAGGCGGATCACGAGGTCAGGAGATTGAGACTGTCCTGGCTAACACGGTGAAACCCTGTCTCTCCTAAAAATACAAAAAAAAAAAAAAAAAAAAAAAAAAAAAAAAAAGGTTAGCTGGGCGTGGTGGCACACGCCTGTAGTCCCAGCTGCTCGGGAGGCTGAGGCAGGAGAATCGCTTGAACCCGGGAGGCAGAGGCTGCAGGGAGCTTAGATCATGCCTCTGCACTCCAGCCTGGGCGACAGAGCCAGACTCCATCTCAAAAACAGAACAAAACAAAACGAAAAAACACAAAACTCTCAGGCTGAGGTGGGGTGAATTGCAAGGGGGTGCCTGGACCTACACCCTCCCAACTTTTTTTCAGAGTTGTTCCTTCATCCAACTCCAAAGGCTGAGAGAGTGAGAGGTCAGATCATGGAAAATAATGAAGCTCATGGAGGCACTCAGCCTCTCTGTGTCCTTGATCTCATTAGCACCAGAAAATCATTGATGATCAAAACTGGAAAACAAGTACAAAATTCTTAGTGAAAATTGCTCCACCGAAATGTCATAATGGTGATGGAAGGATTGTCCCAAAACCGAAATACCGGAAAAGACATGTATACTCTAAAGTATCTGTCAATGCACTCATTTGCTACGACTGGTTTTTCCTGTCCGTCATCAAGTCAAAGCTAGCTGTTCCTAGGCTTTTCTTCTTAAAAACCAGTTTTACCTGTTATGATACTTTACCTGCTATAGCTAGATTTTTAAAGACATATTTTCCCCGTACTTGCAAACTGGAAAACCTGCCTTGTTAAAGTCAGGTAACTGGGAATGTAATTAGCATATAAATAAATATTCAACCTCACTATTTAATCAGATAATTGCTCATTGAAATAAAATATTATTTCTATCATATTGAGAAAGATTTAAAGGTCTGATAATGCAACTGTTGGAAAAGGAAACTCACACACTGCAGAAGAGATTGAAAATTGGTTTGACCATTCTGGAGTGCAATTTGTTTATACCTTTTAGAGCTGAAGATGCACTTATTCATCAAGCTGAAATTCAACTGGCAGGTAGAAACCATGCAGAAAGTCTGAAACTATCTGTAATAAAAAGCAAAGTTTTCTAAAAATATTTCCAACTTGCTGAGGATCAATGTCTTTGTAAAATACAATGAAAATGAACAAATAAAATTTTGGCTGGGAACAGTGACTCATGCCTGTAGTCTCAGCAATGTTGGGAGGCTGAGGTGGACGGACCACTTGAGCCCAGGAGTTCGAGACCAGTCTGGGCAAGACGGCAAAGCCCCATGTCTATAACAAGTAAAAAAATTAGCCAGGTGTGGTGGTGTGTGCCTGTAGTCCTAGCTACTCGGGAGCTGAGGTGAGAGGATCGATCACCTGAGCCTGGGAGTTTTGAGGCTACAGTGAGCTGTGATTGTGCCACTGCACTCTGGCTTAGGTGACAGAGTGAGACCCTATTTCAAAAAAATAAAATTTTAAAACAGACATACAAAATACAAAACTCAATATTCTGTATTATTGGATTCAATAGACACCAAAGTACTCAGTTGGATTGCTATTAAAGTTTCTAAATGAGTATTGTCAATTTCTATGCTTAATTAGTTATGAACTGGTAACGATCTTCAGGTCATGGTTTGAGAAGCTCACAGGAACAAGGAGAGAGATATAAGGAAAAATGTTCATTGCAGCACTGTTTTAATATTTAAAAAAGTTTAATTCACAATCAAAGGAAAAAATAAATGTTATGGTCATACAATAAAACATAACACAATAATTAAAATGAACAAACTAGACCTACATATATTGACATGGATAAGTCTTGAAACCAGAACATTCAGTGAAAAAAACTGCTGAGGGTCTTTATTGTATAAGTCCATTTATATAAGTTTCAAAAATACTTAACACAATATTACATAAATATCTTATGAATATGAATAAATGTATTAAAATTAAGGAATAGAAGTAACTAACTTCAGAATAGCCATTTTCCTCTGGGAAGTGTGAGAAGAAATATAAGATTAGGAAACTTTGATTTTACCTGTGATGTCTTATTTCTATCAAAAAATTGTAGGCCAGGTGCAGTGGCTCACGACTGCAATCCCAGCACTTTGGGAGGACGAGGTAGGCAGATCATGAGGTCAGGAGTTCGAGACCCACCTGACCAACATGGTGAAACCCCGTCTCTACTAAAAATACAAAAAATAGCTGGGTCTGGTAGTGCGTGCCTACCAGCTACTCAGGAGGCTGAGGCAGGAGAACAGCTTGAATCCGGGAGGCAGAGTTTGCAGTGAGCCAAGATTATGCCACTGCACTCCAACCTGGGTGACAGAGCAAGACTCCATCTCAAAAAAAAAAAAAAAAGATATTGCATAATGTAAACATTTATTAAATCTGGGTATTGCGGTACATGCGTGTCATGTTATTTCCTATTTTAAAAATGTTTGAATTATTTCATAATTTTTGATTTATAAAAACAATACAAATGGTTCAAGGAAATTTACTACATCTTTGAAATATTGAAATTGTTTAAGTGTCATGGTTTACTTGGCTAGAATACACATAGACATAGACAGATAAACTTAACCATTTACTTCTGGTTTCAAAGTTCTGACTTAAAAACTGGAATACCTCACAGACTCAGGGGGGATGATGGAAAAGCCATCCCCAGGTAAACACAGAAAACCTGTATTCCAGTCTCAGCTCTTCATGTACTAACCCATGTGAACACCAAAACATCTCAAATTACAGAGGAGAACTTACAGGTCACCTACTACAACGTGCTCATTCTAAAATAAACTAGCTCACCAGGCTGTGAATTGTCCAAGGCACACACTCATTGTTGGTGGAATTAAGATTGGGTTTGAATGTTTTCTCCATTGGAAAAGTCACAAGTCATTTGGAAACAAATGAACAAACAAAAATAATGGTGTTTGGTTACTGCTAGTTGTTTCTACAAGGCTTGATTTCAGACATTCAAATGCAGTAGCTCACATTGCCTCTTCAAGAGTAAGCTGAGGGATCATGTGTCACATGGGAAGCAGGGGAAAGACCACTGACTTTGAAGTCAAGCAGGTCTTGCTGTGAGTTCCAGCTGTGCACTCTGTGATCTAGGGCCCAGGTTTACTTACCTGTAAGTGTGGGGAAGAATAAATTCCAAATCACATACAGAGTTTGTGGCACATGTTGAACATAATGAATGGCTAAGGAATGTTACTTCTTTCACCTTTTTTAACTACTAAGACACGGAGCATAAAATGACTCTATGTCTGCCTTGAAGTGGTGATACAGACACGTAACAAATATATTAGTAACTCCCACTCTCCCCAGCCATCCAAGGTTTCACTTTCCAAGGTTTCAGTCATCCATGGTCAACTGTTGTCTGAAATTAAGTGATTATAGTACAATATCATATTTTGAAAGAGAGAAAGAGAGTGTTTACATAATTTTTTTTATTTTTTAAGACAGAGTCTCACTCTGTTACCTAGGCTGGAGTGTGGTAGCATGATCTTGGCTTACTGTAAATTCTGCTTCCCAGGTTCAAGCAATTCTCCGGCCTCTGCCTCCTGAGTAGCTGGGACTATAGGTGCCCGCCGCCATGCCTGGCTAATTTTTGTATTTTTTTAGTAGAGTTGGGGTTTTGCCATGTTGGTCAGGCTGGTCTTGAACTCCTGACCTCAGGTAATCCACCCGCCTCAGCTTCCCAAAGTGCTGGGATTACAGGTGTGAGCCACTGCACCCACACATAACTTTTATTATAGTATATTGGTATACTTGTTCTATTATTAGTTATTATTGTCAATCTCTTACTGTGCCTAATTTATAAATTACCCTTTGTCCTAGGTATGTACGTATAGGAAAAAACATAGTGTATGTAGAGTTTAGTACTGTCCTTGTTTCAGGCATCCACTGGGAGTCCCAGAAGGTATTCCCGGAAAAGAGGAAGCTACTGTAATTGCAGTAGAATGTGGTAAAGACCAACCTAGGCACATGTGGAATATTCCAAGGCAATTGAAAAAGCAGCAGGTAACTACTACGCTATACTGTGTTGCCATTTAACATATTTAGGGCTCCATTTGTCCATAAAATTATTCTCTGCTTACAAAAGTGAGAGCATTTAAAAAAAAAAAAAGGAAAGAAAGTATTTGGCTTGTAATAAGGTGTATACTAATATGAGACATTGTTATTTTTTTCACCCATGAACCAAGTAGGGGAAAAACCAGAATAATGGGCAGAACCAAAACCAGAATAATGGCCTCTCAAAGATGCGTACATCCTAATCCCCAGAATCTGTGAATATGTCATGTTATATGTCAAGGAGGAATTAAGGTTGCTAACCAGCTATTATTAAAATGAGATCATCCTGGATTATCTGGGTGGGCCCAATGTAATCATAAGGGTCCTTTATGGTGGAAGAGCGAGGCAGTGTTCAGATTCAAAGATCTGAAGATGCTACACTGCTGCCTTTGAAGATGCAGGAAGGAGCCACAAGCCAAGGAATGCAGTTGTACTCTAGACTCTCGAAAGGGCAAGGAAACAGATTATCTCCTAGAGTTTCCAGAAAAAAAAGCAGACATGCAAGCAGCTTCATTTTTAGCCCATGAGACTTATTTCAGGATTCTCATTTCTAGAACTATAAAGTAATACATTTGTATTGTTTTTAAACCATTAAGTTTGTGCTGATTTGTTTACAGTGACAACAGAAAATTTATTCAAACTGTAATCTTGATACTTTGAAGACAGTAGCATGAACAATTAATTAGTCCTGAAGACAGCATTGAATGTGAGTTCCATTTTTTCTTTAATGTACTTGTTATCACCCCAGAGACACTGGGTTCAAATGGCTTCTGCATGATCAATATGGGCCTACAGTCAGCAAGATGAGGTCTTTCATTAAATTTTCTCTAGATCTATTTAGCTGTGGCATGCATAGACTGTGCTCTTCTCTATATACTAATGGCCCTGGTGCATTCCGTGACAGACACTGAGCACGCACCTTATACAACAGTCCCAACTACTTTCCCTCAAAACATTTCTGTTAGGCCAAATACCGTGTATTAATATTTCTTTATTTCTCCTGATCCTTATTTCAGATGTCTAGTTCCACCTCATAAACTCGTAATCATCTTTCAGGATGTAGATCAAGGGTTCTCTTTTGTGGTAAATTGAATTTTTTGCTTAATTCCTCACTTCCCTCCAGCAGCATTCACACCCACACATGGCTGAATGGTAGGTATGCCCCTGGCCCTTTACTTTGGGCTTGGCCATGTTACCTGCCATGACGAATGGAATTTTTACGGCTGTAACAAGAGCAGAGACCTGAACTGTTTTTGCACAGTTAGTCTCTCTTCCTCTGTAGTGACCCCACAACGAGCACATATTCTGGTCCATGGGGGAGGAGAGTCATATTGAACAGATCTGATCCCAATCTGCAGCTCAAAGTTGGAGCTCAGAGCCTGGCGCCCAAATCCTGAAACCAAGCACAGCCCAGCAGATTGGTCGTTAATTTGCAGACATGAGCCTGAGGATTACTGTTTTGAGTTACTATGTCTTTGAGTGGTTTGTTGCACAGCATTATTGTGGCAATAGCTGACCGATATACCTCCCAGATAAATGCGTTTTAACTACTCTCGCCCAGTAGAGTTAACTACCTCCTCCTATGCTTTTTGTGCTCATTGTACTGTTACAGATTTATATACTGTCTTCTCCAGTGGACTTAAGTCCTATGAGAGCAGATACCAGGTGTCACTTGATTTTGTATCTATGATCTCCAGCATGATGCTGAGAATATAGTAGGCCCCTAATACCTTACAAGTGAACAAATAAATGAATACAAGGAACACACTGTCCCAGGCCTGAGACTCTTAGGTGGAGCAGGTGAGAAGGAATAGGAAATTACAGATTTCTGAGCCGCTGCAATTGTCATCAAATACAAAGGGGCCAAGCTTTGTTGGTAGACAGAATAAATAATATTTTAAAACACATATGATTTGTTTTTCAGGTATTTATAAAGGCTATTGTTGTTAATGAAGCTAAATAATTTATCTCAAAGTAATAAATTAATTGCCTATTATCATCATGTATTTCCTCAAATGATGGATGTAAAAAGAACAACTTATCTCAGGTGAAGAACGAAAAGTTTTGACATTAAAAAGAGCCCTCGTATTCGGAAATGCTGGGAAATACCATTCTAGACTACTTGAAGAAGTCACAGAGAATTCAGCATTGTGCTGAATCTTTTCTTGCTTGTTTACTGGTGGTCAATGTGGCGGTGACTTGGCATGTCTCTCTGGCTTCATCTCTCCTGAAACTTTAGGTCACTGCAGATTGACATCATACGGGCAGGGCCGCTGTCAGACTTTGAAACATCTCAAAGAAAATTATAAGCTTTCATTGTTTCTCCACCCTTTCTATCACAAAAGCTGTCATATTACTGCAGTTTACAGCTCAGCTTTGGGTTGTAATTACAGTCATTGCCATAAGAATTCTTCCAAAAGAGAGGGTTTATTTAATAGGGAGAAACTCACATACACAAAAGAAAGGATTGCCAGCACAAGAGTAATGATTGAACATTGATAGTTTAAAACATGAAAACTACACATTGAGCATGGCAGGGAGTTGGCTTAAACCATATGCCTTCCCATCCTAAATATTTATAGTAGCAAGAGGCTTCTGTGCAACTGTCGAGGCCTTTTTTTTTTCGCTCTTTAAATGTATTTTTTCCTTCCTTCTAGTTCATTTAAAGGATGATATTTCTCATCTGTGGCTAGAGTACTGCAGAGGAATGTTTAAGGGTTTAAAGGCATGTTAGGAGAACTGGAAGTGGAGGTCAGGGGAGGGGGAAGCAATAGACAAGTGGTGACTTCACTTAGAATCTTTATCTACTTATAGGCAACGTTCAAGGTCTCAACTTAAGCCATGACCCAGGCATAGCTCCGTGGGGCTGACAGAACTAATAGGAGACTCTGGAAAGGATATTTCATAAATATTTGTTAATGAACATGTGAGTAAGCAAAAAATCAATGCTGAAGCATTCATTATTGATAAATATTGATAAATATTTGTTAATGAACATGAGAGTAAGTGAATGATGAATGCTTCAGCCTGTCCCTTCACTCATGCTCCTTTGATCATCCTCCACTAAGCACTCTATACTCTTGTGGCAATGAAGTATTTGCCATTTCCCAAACATCATGGTCCCTCTTGCTGTAACTCCTGCATTCTTTATCTCCTCATGCAGCCTACCATAGCCTATCAAGTTCCTACTCAACCTTCAAGTTATAACTCAAGCTGTCATAGTTCCATGCTCTAGAAATGCTTTATGCATGTATAATAACTCAAAACTCATTATGTTATAATTTTCTCAGTTCACGTGTAGGAACCATATATTTTAATCATTGCAAATTAAGCAACTGGCTTGGTGCATGGCATGTCATAGGTATTCAACTAGTGGTCACTAAATATCTTTTATGCTGTTTGACCCTTCCAGTGCCTTCCAAAACAGACAGTGAATCACTGCACTGTGGGATGGTTTCTTCTACAATTCCTTATGTAGAAAAATTCTTTATTCTTTATTCTACATGCCCTCTTTTCCTAGGATATAGTAATTTTTCACTCTAGCTCAGAACTGATCAAGCAACAAGATGAGTAAGACCCAGTTCTAGATATTAGGGTTAAGAAAAGGAAAGGGAAACCATTGAAAGAAGTTTAGGTGGGAATGACATCATGATATTTACCTGTGGGAATGACACATACGAGTTTAGACAACATATTTCAAAGTAGACAAGAAGTTCATTGTAATAGTCCAGAATAGAGAGTTGGGGATATGTATACATATACATATTTTATATATTTATGTATTTATATATGTGTATCTATTTTTATATATAGAGAAATTATATATGTTACATAGATAATTTCAGAATAGCACTTCTAAGATTTGGTGGGTGATTGAAATGGTGCAAAGGAAGGAAGGAATCGAAGATTATTTCAAGAGAGCTTGGGCAAATCCTATATTCTGCCACTACAATGGGAAATGCAGGAGGAATGACTTTACTAGCAGAAGGGTGGAGGACCCTGAGCTCAATGCTGCTTTTATCACAAATGAGGGACCTGTGGATCATCCAGAAGATAACTATTCACCAGTAGACAGTTGTTTTGGAGCTCAGCAGAACAATCAAGACTGAAGATACAGATTTCAGAGTCATTAACAAGCAAGTAGAAGTTGAATTTTAGGTTGTAACTTACATTGTCCAAGGATGCTATATGGAGTAGAGGTTCTAGGGGGTTGGGGTAGGAAAAGGTTATGTGGGAGTTTCCATCTCTGAAAATGGGAGACAGTTGACTGAAACCACATGCCTTCCATTGCTAAATATGTATAGTGGCAGTTTTTAAAAAGTGGGAATTATTGAGAGTCTTGTGCCCTGATCCTAGGTGTAGTTTTGTGTATAGTTTAAAAAGCTCCCTATGTGTGCTGATATAATCTCACGTCTTGAGAATGACTGTTGAATATACTTTTATAATTAGACTTACTACGTACATTTATATAGTTGACTCACCGATGAGATTTGAATCACCTACGAGATTCTGCGTTACTTGAGGGCAAGACTTTATCTTGTTCAAATCTATATCCTCAGTGCTTAACACAGTATCTATCACACAGGTATTCAAATGTTTTATGAGTCAAATGATCTAATTGATTGTTTATTTCACAAGGTAGGGTTTGTCACTGACTTTTTAAATGTACGGACATGGAGGCTGCACAAGATGCAGTAACTTGGTCATGGCACACAGCTAGTAAGTGGTTCAGCCAGTTGCCCCAGTGCCGATCAGTGTTTTTCCACAATAGCACACTGCCTCTGCTCATTCCTAAGTCTGCCACCACCATCGAAAGACAGGGAAGCAGGGTATTTAGGAACTGGATGTAGCCTTACTGGAAGACCCTGTTAAATTAAACTCAAAGTGCCCTCTAAGATGTCTGCGGCTTACCTTGTCACTTCTTACTAACTGACTTCTTAAACTATCAGGTGAAAAGAACATTAAAGGAGGAGATATTTCGTATTGGACCCATGTAGAGAAATATTCAGATGAGCCAGGAAAGTAGGAGAAATGACTAACTGAAGGAAAATTGTGTCACAATTCTTTATATGCCTCACCCCTTTTATCTGATTAAACAAGGAGTTTGTTTTCACATGTTCTTTGCATGAATAATATGATCTTCCAAACAGGAAATCAAAACCTTTGCTATACTCTAGGCCTCTCCTTAACCAAAAACTTGATACGTGGATGCTGTATTTAATATGTAGAACATTTGGTAAGAAAAACAGGAAAATGCTGAGAAAGGAATGGGGCTACAGAGGAGATTTTATGATGGAAAAATATAGAGGGGACAGTATGGAAACTCCAGTGACTGTGATATCTGACCAACAGTCCCTGAGTTGTAAACATCTAATACCTATAAGGTAACCTTGACTCTTAGCTGGCCAGAGCTCCTCCAGGAGAGCTGTTACGGAAACTCTCACAGCTTCCAGAGAGTCTATGGATCTAAAAGTAAAGACCCTAAAAGCCAGGAAAGTTGGTTGGAGCCATTTTAATGAGTTTATTCTCATGGAGGATGATTCTGATTAGAGATTTGTCTTCGTGAAACAAGCTTCAATTAGGCAGAGGTATAAAATATTAGGAAGGGAAAGGTCCAGCAGTCACTTGAACTTGATTTGGGTTTGGATAATCAGTTTGCTTTCTGTCCAGAGCTGCGCGCTCCAGCCATGGCAAGTAATTATTGATGATTAAACGCCTGAGCGCTATTCATTTCCACCTCTCACCTCCTTCCTAGATTTGTCCTTTTCCCCTGTATTAAATACCTCACACAAGATGGCACTCTTCCTGCTTCTTCTTCACCCATCTTTCCCGCGTGCGCGAAAATTGTTACTTTATAACGCAGGCGCAACATGACCTCCGACCCTTGAAACCGAAACCTGCCTGGCCACGCCCTCCAAAATGAGATCATTTCCACCTTGGCCCAACCCCTTCCTCTCCAAGTGTATATAAGGCACTGCATTACCGCCATTAAACGAGACTTGATCAGAGCACTGTCTTGTCTCCATTTCTTGTGTCTCTTGTTCCCCAAATTCCCACTCCCTCCTCCAGGGCCTGCTTCGAGGATCCCGCGGGCCGGGATAGCTTTCTAACAAATCATAGCACCTCCAAAGGCAAGGGAGTTGGATTGGGAAAACATGGCACCCCTGCCTGCTGCTCCAAGTCAGGAAATGTAGGCAGGCTTACAGCCAGGTGAGGAAACAAAGGATGAAGGCAGGAGAGGTGTACACAAAGAAGGAAGGTGCCAAAGGCCAAATCTGCCAAATAAATTTGCTCAGGGCTTGACCATGCACCAGGAAAAGGAAAGGAATTATCTTTCTGTTTTACCACAGACCTGGAACTTTCCCTGACCTTCCTCGGCTGGAAGTCCCCTTTCCCTTCTTGGTGCCCCGTGGCTCTTTGCTCATCCTTTCCCTATAATGACTCTTTTTGTAGTTATCTGTCGTGAGCCCTAGATTTGAGCTTGTGAGACAGAAACAACAGTTAGCATTAATCGAATGTACCAGCTACTCTAAAATTGTGATTTCATTTCAATCTTGTAACAATACTATAAGGCAAGCACTCTTATTATCCCCAGGAAACTGAGGCATAGAAAGTTAAATATTTTGTTCAAATTCACAGAGCATAAAGGGCAGAGCAGAAATTCAAGTCCAGGCGTCTAATCCAAAATCTTTCCTTTGGAGACTCCCTGTTTTTCATGAAGCCCAGAATCCCATCTTGCACATCACTTTCTCCTCATAGTACCTACATGGTCACTTGGACATGGCGAGTGCATTCAACACATATTTATTAAATTGATTTTGAGTTTGTTAGGCTTTCTGTGGGGGTGACAATTTTCATTGAATTGACTCCAGGGTATTATTAATATTATTAAGTGAGAACATACGTTATTAAGGATGTGCCAGACACAAACCTTTCCTACCTTCCCAGATTCTCTCATCTGCCTCCTGCCACTCTCCTGACTGGCACCTCCCCCACATGCCTCCACTCCACTTCACTCCACTCCACCCCACTTCATCCCACTGCACTCTGGGTTTGGATGAACGACCACATTTCAGTGCATTGGAGTCAGCTTCTGGGGAGGCTCCAAAGGGCCAGATGGCCCAGCACTGAAATGCAGAGGAACTAAGTTCAAATGGAATGAAACTCAACCAAACGTAAGTGAGAGAGAGAAGGGAAGTCAGGCAGATCAACTCTCCATTCTTTCTTTTCTTGCAACTTTTGTGGAGAAGGTCCCTTATGCTAGAGAACAGACCTGTGCTCAGCAAAATACCGTGCTTTCTTAGTTGAGAAGCAGTGGCCAGCATGATAACTCATTGCCTTATATGGCTTTACATTTTTCCTCATCTCTTTTCCTTTTTTCCTCACTGCACTGCCCTGGGCTTGTACCTCTCAAGTAAAATGGCAGCATAAGACAAGGAACAAAGAGAGACATGATATGTCATAACAGTAATAATCCAAGAAACTCTAACAAACAAGTACTTATCTGTACTTCACAACAGAGACATGAAAGATATTTATAAAGAAAACAATTGGTTCCACTGAGAGAGATTGGCAAACTCTAAATCACAGTGGGAGATTTTAATATGCCTCCTCAAAGCTGATAGAGAGATGTCAATACTCTTCCGTTTGAAAATGAGAGATCAATAAAACAAAAATTAGTAAGTCTACACCAGATTTAAATGAGAAAAATAATGGAAAATATCCTTGAAAACTCAAAGGAGCCCAGAATCCTATTAAACAATCATAACATAGCTTCTATGGCAATACAGGTTTGGTGGTTCAAGAAAAGTATTACCATACCAACTTTTGGGACTTGACAACTTAGTTTGAAGGTAGGAGAGACACCAGTCCTCAAGGTCAGGTCCAGTACTCTGGCACCTAAGATTCCTATGGGCAGACACTCACTGGCCCTGTGCTCATGATTCACTCTACAAGTAAAATCTCCCAAAGGCACTCAACACTGCTGGTCAAAGCCCACATGTGTGCCATCAGAATAGAAGGTGGGCCTTTGAAGATTTATGGCTTTTATCCCGAGCCTCCCACTTCTTTAACTATCTCCATGGGCTGAATCTCTTACTTTTCAAGCAATGATAACATTAATAATGCAGAAAACTTTCAGAAAGTTGTTTTGATGTGAATGCTATTACTAAGTTGTGCATCTGAGAGTCTTGGTAGTCTTTTACCAATGAATAAACATCAAATTTTACCCTGTCACAGTTTTTCTCTTCTGCTATATATTCAATTATTATTCACTTGAATTCTTTTCTTCCTGAACATTTTATTTGGAATTTTCCCAATGACACATTTTATTAATTTAAAAAACACTTTCCATTTTTTTCTCATTATCAAAACAAACTGTGCTCATTGTAGCAAATTTAGTAAATACAGAAAAGCAGAGAGAAGAAAATAAAATTCATCCTACCACCCAGTAGTAGTCACTTTCACATGTCATTTTAACCCTGCGACAACTTTTTGAAGCTTATGGGTTCAATTTTCCTGAAGTTCTTAGGCTTGGCTTTTGGCTCCCACCTTTGTCCTTTCTTTCTGTCCTTGTTTTTTCCTCTTTCCCTCTCCCATTTTCTTTACATCTGCCAATTTATCAGTCAATAACAAATAGAAAGGGAAAATTAAATTTTTAATCTTATTATAAATATCTTATTATCAAATTAAATTTGGGTGTTATAGAGCCATGTGTGAAGACAGAAATTTGCCCATCAATTTTGATATTAATGGTAACTCCTCGCACTAGGCATATCAGGTATGAACTCAGTGAAAAAGGAGTAGATCAGCTCATGGGGTCATCCAAAAAAGCTCACTTTCCCCAGCTCTACAGAATCAACAGTCTGAACTTCTCTAGAACAAAGGCTATTTTATTTACTGTGTTTTAATAATAATGGCACACTCACCAAGCATCAACCCCTGATAGAACTCCTTTACATGTATTAATTGATTTAGTTTTCACAATAATCCTGTGGCAAATACTCCCATTTTGCAGATGAGGATACTGAGGCACAGAAAGATAAAGTGACTTGCTCAATGTCTCACAGCTTATAAGGAATAGAGCTGGCATTAGAACCCTGGCAGTTTGTTTCCAGTGTCTGTAGTTTTAAACCACTGCCAAGCTTCATCTAAAGTGTTTGTATATTTTGTAAGTTGTGATTTCTATGCCATATAATGTTAGAAATAACTTTAGATGGTCCATGGAGTTATTTTAAAAAATATTACAGTGGCTCATGCCTGTAATCCCAGCAGTTTGGGAGGCTGAGGTGGGCGGATCATGAGGTCAAGAGATCGAGACCAGCCTGGCCAACATGGTGAAACCTCGTCTCTACTGAAAATACAAAAATTAGCTGGACGTGGTGGTGTGTGTCTGTAGTCCCAGTTACTCGGGAGGCTGAGGCAGGAGAATTGCTTGAACCCGGGAGGCGGAGGTTGCAATGAGTCAAGACTGCACCACTGCACTCCAGTCTGGTGACAGAGCGAGACTCTGTCTCAAAAAAAAAAATTATATGTTATATAATGTGTGTGAGAAAACTATATCTTATACAAAAAATCATAAGTATTTCTGCTTAGGATGAATAAAATTTTAAAGCCAATTTCAAGAAAAAAATAAGTAATTAGCAGTATAAATGGTATGTAAAAGTTGCAAAAATAACAAAAGTGAAAGTGACCTGCTAGTTAACACTGTTAATGTAAAAACTCAAACCATTGGCTGGGCACGGTGGCTCACGCCGGTAATCCCAGCACTTTGGAAGGCTGAGGCAGGTGGATTACCTGATGTCAGGAGTTCAAGACCAGCCTGGCCAACATGGTGAGACCGTGTCTCTACTAAAAATACAAAAATTAGCCGGGCGTGGTGGCACATGCCTGTAATCCCAGCTACTCAGGTGGCTGAGGCAGGAGAATCGCTTGAACCCGGGAAGTGGAGGTTGCAGTGAGCCAAGATCACGCCACCGCACTCCATCCTTGGGGAGAGAGCGAGACTCTGTCTCAAAACAAAAAACAAAAAACAAACTCAAAACAAGATCTCACCTCTAATTCAATGTGGCACCTGGCAGAGAGATTCCCCACCAGCAGAGTGGATCAAAGATGGTGGGCCCAAACTCTCACCCATATTTTATCCTGTAGCACTGTGAGTGAGGCTTCACTGGTTGAACTTTTCTTTTTAAGTAACACCTTTTGCTTTTTCATACATTACAGTCCTATTAGCTTATTAGACATTTTCTACCTTGAAAAATTGCCAGTCTGAGTTTCTTAGACTGAGGTTCTACCCAAGGAATAGGCAGAGAGCTGAAAGTTATTCTACTACCAATCTTTACTGTATTTTATTGACTTTCAGAGAAATATGTTAGAAGTAATACCAAGTTGTGGTTCTTATAACCAAGGCCTCAGCTGTGGGCTGGCTTCCTGAGATGGATAGAGACCTCTCTTTATTGAAGTGTACATAAACCCTGTCCCTACAAGAATCAGGGTCAAGAGACACAGTGTCATGGCAACTCAGATAGCCTTTTGCAGTGAATAAGATAAACATGTGCTGTCTGTTCTTCCTTGAGATTTATTCTGAAGAAACAAATTCATTGAAGCTGGCTTCAATGACTTGATGCTGTAATCCTACAAAGCTCTTGACTGTACAAAAGTTGAGCATATTTTTTTCAAATTTTTAAAAAAGGTCCTCTTTATGATGATGCATGAGGCACTTTCTCTTTAATTGCAGTGACAGGAATAATAGACTTGGTTTTATTTTAGGAAATTAGGAATACAATCATTGTTTTGATATAAGAAATCTTAACAGCCAAGATTGTAGCCCTCATGTCTTAGAAATGAAGGGCTCTCATATCTCAGATATATAGAATCTATGGCATGCAGTTTTTGACTTCTCTTTTATCTCATCATTTTTCTGCTCATTTTTCTTTTGACCTATTTTATTCATTCTTTTATTCAAAATTTTATTTCTTTTTTGGCATACAAATGCATAAAATACAATTTACATGGTGTAGGGAATAAAATGAGATGCAAATAATGAGATTATTATTGTCCAAATCCTACATGTTGGATTGTAATTCAAATTACCAAAGGCAGCAAAACTGTAGAAAATGTTTTTACTGTCAATCTCAGCTAAATTCTGTTTGTGGGCCAAGCCCAATTTATAAGTCTTTGCCAATCCCACTCCCAGGCGCATATATTACAGTAGCATTTGACATCATGTTTTTTCCTCCTTCTGCTTTATGCCTCAATAATTGAACTGATTGCCTGGGTGTGGAGCCCATGCAAGCAAACTTTTCCATTTCTTTTTTCTATACAGACTGCCTGATCTATTTTAGACTGGGTTTGGGTATTTGTGGTAATAGTTATGATTTTTCTTCTTCTATTAAAGTTCACGGTCATTCTAGATGATAGATTTACTTTAAGTTAAAAGGAAGTTACTAAAGAAATTCACAGTACAAAGAAAGAAGAAAACCAAAGTGCTAGTCAAAGCATTTCTTTGAGACTTGTGTGTAAAAGCCTACATAAATATCTTTGCCATGTCCTCGTAAAACTATTTTCAGGTTAGCCTTTTTAATTAAACTGTCTTCAGTACTTTTTAAATATCCTGCTCCACCCTCTGTCTGTTCTGAAGATGATGGAAAGATGCATATATGACTCAAGTTTTCAGTAACTACTTTAGACCCAAATTTTATCTGCCATGGACATAGGGAATCCATGTTATGGGCGTCTGGAGAATATATGAACCACCTGTATGCAGAATTTTGTAAAGACAGAAAAGTGGCCCTTAGCTTTCATTAAATTCTCAAAGGAGTCTGTCACCTAAACAAGGACTAGCTGCTCTGGAAGCAATTTAAGAAATGTTTATGCTCTCTTTGGTACTAACAATGCCCTTAGCATCCCATCCTTTGACATTGAGCCAGCAGTGCACTCACTATTGATTCAATTCTGTCAACAATTCTTAAGCTCTTCCATCGGCAAGGCACTATTAGGCCCCACTGGGAAACAAGGATGGTCTGGTGTAGTCCAGGCTTTCCAGGAGTTACAGCCTGGAGGGAGAGGCAGACAAGCATCTCAGATCTTAGTGTGTGAGAGTATCAACTGGGGACCTTATTTCATTGCAAATTCTGATCTAGTAATTTTGGAGTGGGGCCTCCAATTCTCCATTTTCTCACACACAGAAAGAAAGAATAATTATTATCTATTAGAATAAGATCTAATAGATATGATTAAGATCTATTATTCTATTATCTATTAGAATAAGATCTAAAAAGTAAGAATAAGTATCACATACTTTACACATGTACCTCACTCGAAGCAAAGAAACTCAGTGTTGGCAAACTCAATGATGGGTTTATTCAACAGTTAAACCAGGAGCTTATCATTGCTATATTAAGTAATGCATCATTTGCTATGTTGGTTCTCATCTGTGCCACATATTGGAATCACCTGGGAATCTCTAAAAACTACTGATGCCTGGCCCCCATCCCCAGCCAGCTGACTTAATTGGCAAGGGTGCAATATGAGCAGGGCATGGGGAGGTTTATAAGCTCTAAGCTCATCCTAATGTGCAGCAAAGTTTATAAACCACTGATCTAGTGGTTCCCAACATTGTCTTCGTGTCTCATATCCAAAAGTGATTAGCAAAGTTATGATAAAAAACTTGATCTACCTGAGCTCTGAGTCTCCCACCTAAAGGGACCTTCTGAGCTTTCATTTCAGACACTGTATATCCATTTTCTATAGTTTCTCTGTAGCCTTTTCTAGGACTTGACTCTTGTATTTTCCTAGTATGCTAAAGGCCAATAATCAAGCACAATCAGAAGAAATAAATTGTTTAAGGTAACATGAGATCTATTTGTAAGAATGATCTTAAATAGTGTAAAGGACAAAGAATAGTTCAAAGTAGCATTAAAAGCTGCTTGGAAAGAAATGAAAAATTTCTATTAAAATATGTAAAGTCTATAGGAAAAGATAGTAAAACTTGGCCAGGTGTGGTGGCTCACACCTGTAATTGCAGCACTCTGGGAGGCTAAGGCAGGAGGATCTCTTGACCCCAGGAGTTTGAGACCAGTCTGGGCAACAGAGTGAGACTCCATTTCTACCAAAACAAACAAAAATTAGCCAGATGTGGTGGTGTGGACCCATGATCCCAGCTACTCAGGAGGCTGAGGTAGAAGAATCACTTGAGCCTGGGAGGCTGAGGCTTCAGTGACCCATGATTGTGCCACTACACTCCAGCCTGGGCAACAGAGCAATATATTGTCTCAAAGAAAAAAGGAAAAAAACAAAAAACAAAAAACAAAAAAAAACCAGCCTGGCCCACATGGTGAAACCCCGTCTCTACTAAAAATACAAAAATCAGCTGGGCATCGTGGCAAGCACCTGTAATCACAGCTATCAGATAATATGCCAGTTAACCTGATGGACTAGGAGTCAAACTCCTGTTTGATTCTCAGCTCTTCAGTTGATTAACTTCTTGAATTCGGACCAGAACTCATGGAAATACCAAAGACACAGCACACAATCAGGGCTCACAAAGGTTTTTCAGGAGCCAACACAGCTGAACATCCAGAACATCCAGACCAGTGATTTCCAAACTCCAATGTGCAAATTACCTGGGGATCATGTTAAAATGCAGATTCTGATTCAGTAAGTCTGAGATTTGGCCAGATAGTCTGCATTTCCCACAAGCTCATGGTGATGCTGATGCTGCTGGTCTTGGACCACACTTTGAGTGGAGAGGATCTAAATTTCTTCAGCAGTGAGTTATTAAACCCTTTTCTAGTGCACCACCAACATCGTGGTTCTTTCTCTGTCTCTGTGTCTTTCCATGTATCCGTAGCTTCTATCCCACCTCTAATCACTTGTATCTTAATTATTAATTCCACAAGAGAAAAGATCAAATTGATTTATCTCAAGGCAGTGGAAATATAGGCATCTCTTTTAAAAAAAATTTTTTTATTTCAATAGCTTTTGGGGTACAATTGGTTTTTGGTTACATCAATGAATTATATAGTAGTGAATTATGAGATTTCAGTGCACCCATCACCTGAGTAGTGTACATTGTACCCAATATGTAGTGGTTTTTTGTTTGTTTTTGTTTTTTGAGATGGAGCCTTACTCTGTTGCAAGTATGGAGTGCAGTGGTGTGATCTCGGCTCACTGCAATCTCCGCCTCCCAGGTTCAAGCGATTCTTCTGCCTCAGCCTCCCGAGTAGCTGGGTCTACAGGCACATGCCACCACGCCCGGCTAATTTTTTGTACTTTAGTAGAATTGGGGTTTCACCGTATCAGCCAGGATGGTCTCGATATCCTGACCTCGTCATCCACCCACCTCGGCCTCGCAAAGTGCTGGTATTACAGGCATGAGCCACCGTGACTGGCCCCCAATATGTAGCTTTTATCCCTCACCCCCCCCCCACCCAACCTCCCGTTTCTGAGCCTCCAAAGCCCATTATACCACTCTGTATGCCTTTGCATACTCATAGCTTAGCTCCCACTGATAAGTAAGAGCATGCAGTTTTTAGTTTTCCATTCCTGAATCACTTCACTTAGAATAATGGCCTCCAGCTCCATCCAAGTGCTGCGAAAGACATTATTTTGTTCCTTTTTATGACTGAGAAGTATTGCATGGTGTATATATATCACATTTTCTTTTTTTAATTTTAATTTTAATTTTAAGTTTTGGGGTACATGTGCAGCATGTGCAGGTTTGTTACCTAGGTAAACATGTGCCATGGTGGTTTGCTGCACCTATCAACCCATCATCTAGGTATTAAGCCCAGCATGCATTAGCTGTTTTTCCTTATGCTCTCCCTCTCCCACCACATCCCCCAGGAGGCCCCAGCGTGTGTTGTTACCCTCCCTGTGTCCATCTGTTCTCATTGCTTAGCTCCCATCTGTAAGTAAGAACATGCGGTGTTTGGTTTTCTGTTACTGTGTTAGTTTGCTGAGAACAGTGGCTTCCAGCTCTATCCATGTCCCCACAAAGGACATGATCTCATTCCTTTTTCATGGCTGCATAGTATCCCATGGTGTATATGTACCACATTTTCTTTATCTAGTCTATCATTGATGGACATTTGGGTAGATTCCATGTCTTCGCTATTGTGAGTAGTGCTGCAATGAATATACGCATCCATGTATCTTTGTAATAGAATGGGTTATATTCCTTTGGGTATACTCAATAATGGAATTGCTGGGTCTAATGGCATTTCTGCTTCTAGATCTTTGAGGAATTGCCACACCATCTTCCACAATGGTTGAACTAATTTACATTACCACCAACGGTGTAAAAGTGTTCCTGTTTCTCCACAAATATCCAAATATCACGTTTTCTTTATCCACTCATTGGTTGGCGGGCCCTTAGGTTGGTTCCAGATCTTTGCAATTGTAAATTATGCTGCAATAAACATACATATACTTGCGTCTCTTTAATATAATAACTTCTTTTCCTTTAGGTAGATACGTAGATACCCAGTAGTGGGATTGCTGGAACAAATGGTAGATCTACTTTTAGTTCTTTAAGAAATCTGTAAACTGTTTTCCGTAGAGGTTGTACTAATTCACATTCCCACAAGCAGCGTATAAGCCTTCCCTTTTCACCACATGCACACCGACACCTATTGTTTTTTCACTTTTTAATAATGGTCATTCTGACTAGGGTAAGGAGATAGTTCACTGTAATTTTAATTTGCATTTCCCTGATGATTAGTGATGTTGAGATTTTTTTTCATGTTTCTTGGCCATTTGTATGTTTTCTTTTGAGAAATGTCTATTCATGTCATCTGCCCATTTTGGATGGAATTATTGCATTTTTTTCTTGCTGATTTATTTGAATCAAATTTGTTTGAGATTCTTGTGGATTTTGAATACTAGCCCTTTGCCATATGCATAGTTTGCAAATATTTTCTCCATTCTGTGGGTTATCTCTTTACTCTGCCGATAATCTCTTTTGCTGTGCAGAAGCTTTTTAGTTTAAATAGGTCTCATTTGTTTATTTTTGTTTTTGTTGTATTTACTTTTGGGGATTTAGTCATAAATTATTTGTCTAGGTCAGTGTCTAAAAGAGTTTTTCGAGTCCGAGCGAAGCAACTGGCGGAGCAGAACGGATCGCGAGGTCAGCCATGTCATCTGAGCCTCCCCCACCACCACAGCCCCCTACCCATCAAGCTTCAGTCGGGCTGCTGGACACCCCTCGGACCCGCGGGCGCTCACCTTCCCCTCTGCGGGGCAACGTGGTCCCAAGCCCACTGCCCACTCGCCGGACGAGGACCTTCTCAGCGCCGGTGCGGGCTTCACAGGGCCCCGTCTACAAAGGAGTCTGCAAATGCTTCTGCCGATCCAAGGGCCACGGCTTCATTACCCCAGCTGATAGTGGCCCCGACATCTTCCTGGACATCTCTGATGTGGAAGGGGAGTATGTCCCAGTGGAAGGCGACGAGGTCACCTATAAGATGTGCTCCATCCCGCCCAAGAATGAGAAGCTGCAGGCTGTGGAGGTCGTTATCACCCACCTGGCACCAGGCACCAAGCATAAGACCTGGTCCGGACATGTCGTCAGTTCCTAGGAGATGCTGGAAGCACCCCTTCTCCTGTGCTTGTGGGAGACTTTGCGGGGAGGCGGCGGCAGACACTGGAGATGACATTCTTCCATACGAGACGGGGCTTCGGCAGGGCATGGTCCCTTTCAAGTATCTCCTGGAGGAAGGGGTGTGGGGGGCAGGCGTGGGGTGTTCCGACCACCAGCACAGCCTCTGACCATCACAGCAACCTCTCACCATCTGAAGTGCATTAAAAGCATTTAAAAAGGAAAAAAAAAAAAAAAAAAAAAAAAAAAAAGAGTTTTTTTGCAAGTTATCTTTTAGAATTTTATGGTTTCAGGTCTTAGGTTTAAGTCTTTGATCTGTCTTTAATTGATTTTTGTGTTAGGTGAGAGATAGGGATCCAGTTTCATTCTTCTACATGTTGCTAGCCAGTTTTCCCAACACTATTAAATAGGGTGTCTTTTCCCCCATTCATGTTTTTGCATGCTTTATTGAAGATCAGTTGGTTTTAAGTATTTGGCTTTATTTCTGGGTTCTCTATTCTGTTCTATTGGTCTACGTGCCTACTTTTATACTAGTACCATGCTATTTTGGTAACTATAGCCTTGTAGCATAATTTGAAGTCTGGTAATGTGGTGTCTCCAGATTTGTTTTTTTTTTTTGTTTAGTATTGTTTTGGCTATGTGGACTCTTTTTTTGGTTCCATAGGAATTTTAGGATTTCTTTTTCTAATTCTGGGAACAATGTTGTTGATATTTTGATGGGAATTGCAGTGAATCTGTAGATTGCTTTGAGCAGTATGGTCATTTTCACAATATTGATTCTCCCAAGCCATGAGCATAGGATGTGCTTCCATTTGTTTTTGCCATCTATGATTTCTTTCAGCAGTGTTTTGTAGTTCTCTTGTATAGATCTTTTACTTCCTTGGTTAAGTATATTTCTAGGTATTTTATTTTTTTTGCAGTTGTTGTAAAGGGGTTGAGTTCTCGATCTGATTCTCAGCTTGGCCGTAGTTGGTGTATAGCAGTACTACTGATTTATGTACATTGATTTTGTAACCTGAGACTTTACTGAATTCATTTATCAAATCTAGGAGTCCTTTGGAGGAGTCTTTAGGATTTTCTAGGTATATGATCATATCATCAGTGAACAGCGATGGTTTTACTTCCTCTTTTTCAATTTTGATGCCTTTTATTTTTTTTACCTTGTCCGATTGCTCTGGCTAGGATTTCCAGTACTATATTGAATAGAAGTGGTGAAAATGAGCATTCCTGTCTTATTCCAGTTCTCAGGGGGAATGCTTTCAACTTTTCCCCATTCAGTATGATGTTGGCTGTGGGTTTGTCATATATGGTTTATTATTTTGAGGTAAGTCCCTTCTATGCCTAGTTTGTGGAGGGTTTTTACCATAAAAGGATGCTTTGATTTTATTGAATGCTTTTTTCTGTATCTATTGAAATAATCATATGGTTTTTGTTTTCAATTCTGTTTATGTGATGTATCACATTTATTGACTTGCATATGTTAAACCATCCCTATATCCCTAGGATGAAACCCACTTGATCATGATGTATTATCTTTTTGATGTACTGTTGGATCCTTTTAGCTAGTATTCTATTGAGGATTTTTGCATCTGTGTTCATCAGAGATATTGACCTGTTTTCCCTTCCTCCCTTCCCATTCTCTCCCCTCCCCTCCTGTCCCCTCCCCTCCCCTCCCGTCCCCTCCCCTCCCCTCCTGTCCCCTCCTCTTCCCTGCTGTCTTCTTTCTCTTTTCCTTTTTCTTTTTTTCTCTTCTTTCTATGTTCTTTCCTGGTTTTGGTATCAAGGGGATACTGGATTCATAGAATGAATTAGGGAGGATTCCCTCTTCCTCAAACTTGTGTAATAGTTTCAGCAGGATTGGTATCAATTCTTCTTTGAATGTCTGATAGAATTCGGCTGTGAATCCATCTGGCCCTGGGATTTTTCTTGTTGAAATTTTTTTTACTACTGATTTAATCTCACTGCTTGTTATTGGTCTATTCAGAGTTTCTGGGGTTTTTTTCCCTGATTTAATCTAGGAGGGTTGTATGTTTCCAGGAATTTATTCATTTCCTCTAGGTTTTCTGGTTTGTGTGCATAGAGGTGTTCATAGTAGTCTTGAATGATCTTTTGTATTTCTGTGCTGTTCGTTGTCATGTCTCCAGTTTCATTTCTTCATTTCTAATTGAGCTTATTTGAATCTTCTCTCTTCTTTTCTTGGTTAGTCTAGCTAATGTTCTATCAATTTGTTTATCTTTTTAAAGAATCAGCATTTTGGTTTATTGATCTTTTGTATTTTGTTTGTTTCAATTTCATTTAATTCTACTCTGATCTTTTTTTTAATGCCAGTTTTGGGTTTAGTTTGTTCTTGTTTTTCTAGTTCCTTGCAGTGTGACATTAAGTTGTCAATTTGTGATCTTTCAGACTTTTTGATGTAGGCATTTCGCACTATAAACTTTCCTCTTAGCAGTGCTTTTGCTGTATCCCAGAAGTTATCATTCATTTCTAATAATTTTTAAATTTCCATCTTGATTTGTTAACCCAAAAATCATTCAGGAGCAGACTGTTTAATTTCCATGTATTAGTATAATTTTGAGAATCCTTTTAAACTTGATTTCTAGTTTTATTCCACTGTGGTCTGAGAAGATACTTGAAATGATTTCAATTTTTAAAAATTTATTGAGACTTATTTTGTGGCTTACCATATGGTCTATCTTGGAGAATGATCCATGAGCTGATGAGAAGAATGCATATTCGGCAGTTCTTGGATAGAATATTCTGTAAATATCTGTTAGGTCCATTTGCCCTAGATCGTAGTTTAAGTCCATTGTTTCTTTGTTGAGTTTCTGTCTTGATGATCTGTCTAGTGCTATCAGTGGAGTACTGAAGTCCCTTACTATTATTGTGTTGCTCTCTGTCTCATTTCTTAGGCCTGACATTAATTGTTTAATAAATCTGGGAGCTCCACGTTGGTGCACATAAATTTAGGATTGTAATATCTTCTTGTTGTATTGATCCTTTTATCATTATATAATGACATTCTCTGTATTTTTTTACTATTGCTACTTAAAAGTCTGTTTGTCTGATATAAAAATAGATACTCCTGCTCACTTTTGGTTTCCATTTGCATGGAATATCTTTTTCCGCCTCCTTTATCTTGAATTTATATGAATTTTTACATGTTAGGTGAGTCTCTTGAAGATAGCAGATATTCAGCTTGTAATTTCTATTCATTCTGCCAATCTGTATTTTTTAGGTGGAGCATTTAGGCCACTTAAGTTCAACTTGAATATTGAGATGTGAGGTGTTGTTCCACTCATCATATTAATTGTTACCTAGGTACTTAATTTTTCTCATTATATTATTGTTTCACAGACACTGTGAATTTTATGCCTTCAAGAGGTTCAGTTTGGTGCATAGTGAGATTTTGCTTCAAGATTTAGAATTCCTTTTACCATTTCTTCCAGGGCTGGTCTGGTAGTGACAAATTCCCTCAGCATTTGTTTGTCTTAAAATGACTTTATTTCTCTTTCATTTACGAAATTTAGTTTTGCTGGATACAAAATTCTTGGCTGACAGTTATTCTGTTAAAGATAGGAGCCCAATCCCTTCTGATTTGTAAGGTTTCTGCTGAGAACTCAACTGTTACTCTGATAGGTTATTATGTAAACATTATCTGACTTTTTGTCTCCTTCTCTTAGAATTCTTTCCTTCATGTTGACTTTGGGTAGCCTGATGACTATATGCCTTGATGATGACCTTTTTGCAGTGAATATCCCAGGGATTCTTTGAGCTTCTTGTATTTGGATATCTAAATCTCTAGCAAGGCCAAGAAAGTTTTCCTCAATTATTCCCTCAAACAAATTTTCCAAACTTTTTGCTTCCTCTTCTCCTTCAGGAACACCAATTATTCTTAGGTTTGGCCACTTTATATAATTCCATATTTCTTGGAGACTTTGTTCATTTCTTTTTATTCTTTTTTCTTTATTTTAGTCTGATTGGGTTAATTTGAAAGCCTTGTCTTCAAGTTCCAAAATTTTCTTCTACTTGTCTAGCCTAGTGTCAAAACTTTCCATTGCACTTTGTAATTCCCTAAGTTTGTCTTTCATTTCCAGAAGTTCTGATTGGTTTTTCTTTAAGATATCTATGTCTTGAAAAAAATTTTCATTCATATCCTAATTGGTTTTTTGATTTCTTTATATTGGTTTTCACCTTTCTCTGGTATCTCCTTGAGTAGCTTAATAATCAACCTTTTGAATTCTTTATCTGGTATTTCAAAGATTTCATCATGATTTAGATCCATTGCTGGAGGGTTAGTGTGATCTTTTGGGAGTGTTACAGAATGCTGTTTTGTCATATTACATAATTAGAAGAAAGAGTATTTCTTCTAAATATTCTTGAATTTAGTTTTGATTTGACCATTTTTTAAAAACATATTCTCCCCATCCCCTTAAGGATGTGTCTTTAATGTTTATAACTTATTATAGCCTCATTTGGGTCTTGGTGCTTTCAAGGGTGAAGACTCTATATGAGTTCCTTAGTTATAGAGAGTCTTTTTATGATGGCTTTCTCAGATGCTGGTTATAGTAGCAATGTGCTTGGTGTATGAGCAACTTCACTGTCTCCTATGGGGTTGGAATGACAGAGGTCTCTTGTAGCTTATCTCATTCCCCCATGGTAGGTACTTTTAATTTTGCCTCCTGTATTTTATTTACTGGGTTGAATAATTCAGGCTTCAGGCCAATAGGAGGAGTGTCCATGGGTAAAAACCAACTATAGCTAAAGCAGTTGGGTAAATGCAATGCCCAGTGGTGAGCTGAGGTCCCCACCTCAATAGAGGTGGCTGGGGGAGCTCTCAGTGAAACATACTGAGGTCTTATTAGGAAGAAGGGTGGGGCCACCTCAGCTCCCCTGCCAGGCCAGCAGGAAAGCTATCCACCTCCGAGACACACTCCTGACCCAGCGTTCTGCCTGTTCAGATCAGACAGGCATCTCCTTTTCATCTGCAGGAATATTGATGTTTTAAGTAAAGAGAAATTGTGGCTCTAGCTCTCATGCAAGCCTGAACCTGGAGGGTGCTCCTACTATGGGGATGCATTCACCCTGAAGTGTTCCAGAAGGGCTGTGTATAGGTACACCGCTGTTGAGCTCCCACGGGAAAAGCTCTAGCTTTGTTTGCAATGGTGGACAAGAGACAAAAGAAGTCCCCTTCTATAAGCCCCTTCATGAGCACCAGGGCTGCCTGACTATTGTGACAGAGCTGCAGACTTTCTCTGCTGAGCCCAGTATTGCAACTGTGCCTCTGCTGGAAGAAACTTCCCACCAGCAGAAAGATCTAGGACTCAAGGATTCTTTTGTTGTATGGGGTGTTCCCTTGATGTGGTACATTCCTCCTTCCCTTAGGAATAGGATTCCCTGAGAGCCAGACCACTGTGAATACAATTATTCCTCTGGGTCTAGTCACCCAGTGGGGCTGCCACACTCCAGGCTGGTACTAGGCAATGTCTGCAAGGGATCCAGCAATGGAACCTGTCCTCAAGTTTCCCAGAAATAGGTACCAGTACCAGCTCTGATGGGGGTGACAGGGAAGTGACATAGACTCTTTGTTATTCCTTAGCTATAGACAGCCTTAGTGTGGGGGCTTTCTCAATGCCAGCTGTAGTATTAATGAACTGGTCACATAGACAGACTTAGGACCTCCTGGTTAGCTAGGGTGGTGCAGACAATGGTGCAGCTGAGGTCACACACAAGTATTCTCTTTCTTAGGCACAGTGTTATTCTACCTGAAGATGCTGTAATGAACTGCGTCAGTTGGCTTCCAGCCAGATGGTGGTGCTTGCAAAAGAGCACCAGTATAGGTATCCTTTAAAATAGTCTTTTATACCTTCCAGATGTTCTACAATGAGCTAGCATTACTTATATAATAAGAAAATTTTTTTTCTGCTATTTGTAGCTAACAACATTACCACTTTGGCTGCCTTATAGGCAATGCAGGCCAAACAAGATCCCTTCAGAGACCCACAGAGCTGGAGAGAAAAATAAAGATCTGAAGAGCAGGGAATAGAACCCAAGAACCCAAGTGAAGACTACATCCTTGGAAGGAATTACTGGATTCCAGAGAGGCCAGCAAACAGCATTTTATCATGAAGAGCCCTGCTTTCCTAGACTGAGGAGATTTCTAACATTCTTATATGTGGGAGGGTTCAAAACTGCACTGCATCTATGTGATCTCACTGTGGACCTGGAGAGAATCGACAGTGTGCAGTGGCAGGGAGAGTAAATGAGGGGAGTTAACCATGAATGACTCCAGGGGTAGGAGCAGCAGCAGAAATAGGGAAGTGGGAAAGCAAGCTGATCTGAGTGGGGAGACGGGCAAGTTTAAACCAGGCTTTCATTTCAAGGCTAGTGAGTTAATGTCTGGTACAACTGCAGAATCCCACTCCTTTTTGCTCCACATAAACATGTGATTTGGCTGAGACTACACTTTCCCTAGCAATCCAGAGAACTGCATGCAGTTGGCTTACCATGTATTTAGTAGCTTCTTCCTCACATTTAATTAGTCCAAATTGACGTTACGTATAATGAAGTCAAAACGGACATTGACCAAGATCAAAGACCTTCAGAATCCCCTCCTCTGATCATTCTTGCTTTTTTGTAGCAATATTAATATTCACTAAGTTTTGAGCACCCACTATGTGTGAGGTGTGGGTTGGATGTTTTACCTACATTCTCATTTCATTTTCACTGCAACCATACAAGGCAGACTTTATTAATTTCATTTTCTGGAAAGGAAAACTAATAATTTTGGTTAACTCAGTACCCAGGTTTATTTGTACAGAAAATCTGAGGCTCACAGAAGCAAAATATATTATCCATGGTCATACAACTGGAATTTGAACCCATGTTTGCCAAACTCCAAGTCCTGTGCTATTTATGGTACATTTCCCAAATCTTACTGAGCATACTCATTGTCCTCATCCTGACGTTCTCTCTCCTTTTAGGCTATAACCCATATTCTGGCTTCCCTTATTTCAAGTATTTTATGGTAGCATCCCAGGAACCAACAACTCCACCTATGTTTCTTGGTTTTCACTTTGCCCATCCTCATGCCTAATTCTTACCGTCTGATTTTTGTCCTCTTGCTCCAATGTCTAGAGATAAAATAATATAAAAATGTGGAGTAAATCCTTTGGAAACTGGAAGATTTATTTAGCACCTAAAAGGTTAACTCCAGTGCCCACACAGGTGTTGTTGATGGGTGCCAGTCAAAAGCAGCTAATGCTCAAAGAATAACTCAGTCTTATAAAAACACAGCCAGACCTTTTAGGAACCAGGCCAGGACCTGAGCACCAGTTTCAGCTATAGACCAAAAGGGATGAAGACTGAGTCTACAGGGAACATTCCAGGAATCACATAAATACCTGAGACTTAGTACCAGGGTGTGAGCAGGGGTTGGATCTAGAAGAGCCTGGTACGGCCAGAGGTCATACTATAAGCATCCAAATAGACAGGTTGTAGGCTACAAGACACAGTGGGCTAGCTGAGTGTTCTGCCTCTTTTCTAAGGAGTGGCCTGTGGCTACCCACTATGTTTACACTCAATTGTGCAGAGTCTGAAGCAAAGTATCTAAAGTTAATCTTCAGTGGCTTAGGCTGAGGACTCACTGAAGTCAGCAATCCTTGAATCAACTCTCTTGATTTTCTATTACATTCCCTACAGCATTTACCCTTCTAGTTTCTAGTCACAGCCTCTCACCCATTCTAAACAACCTCAGCATGACTTTACTCTGAATTTGGAGATGTTCCTTGTGAGCATCAGTTTTCTTCCAGTCCACCTTAGCAAATTCTTCAGCATTTTAATTTTTTAAATTCATCTTTTCCTTCCATCCTCATGCCTTCCGTCTTGGAATTCACACTTGCTCCACCACTGCTGCTTCCTTTGATGGCATCTTCTCTTACCTGCCTTGTCACTGGTCTCCTCTCACAAGTTCTTTCTTTACTCACGTCTTTCTTATCCTAAAGGGTTTATGTACTTTCAATTTTCTTGCCTATTTAAGGCACTCTGTTTCCTCACGCCATCTTCAGTTTCTACTTCCAAACCTCCAACTATCAACCCTTTGCCACTGACTTCTGCTAAAATATCTCCTTAATCAGGGACATCCTAATTCCCAAGACCCTTGTAGAGCTGTGGATCCCCTTGACCACTTCCTTCCACTGGCAACTCTCACCTCTATGGTGCTGAATCCCCTGGTTCCTCCCCTGTTTCTTCTTTGCTTTGTTTTACTGTCTCCTCTTCCCAAAGCCCATATATAAGCAAGTCCTAACATTTGCTTTATCCCTAATGATGATAAAAGCTTCCACTACTTAAGCCATATAGTCTACACATCAATCCAGTTTCAGTGTCCATCATTGACCTACTGAATCCAGCTCTGCCCTTTGAGTTGAGTTTATTTTAGTATGGTTGTCCTGATTGGGACTCAAGGTACTCATCATTTTCTGTATGCCCTCCCTCCTAACCTCAGATAATAATAGTTATCATAATTATAGTTACTAAGTAATATGTAGATGTTATATATGTGCTTCTATGTGCTATAGGTTATCCATTGCAATGCCAATGGCATCTCAATGAGGCAGGTGTTTTTATTTTCATTTTGTAAATGAGAACACTGAAATCGTGATATAAATGGCCCAAGTTCATACAGTGCAGCGGGGATTCAAAGCCAGATCTAACTGCATCAAACCTATATTAATTTTTATGCTTTGAGGAAGTTTAAGATAGTAGTTAAACACATGGCAGCTGATGCTAAATTTTCTAGGTCTCAGTGCTAGCTTATGTTGAGATACCCTTGCAAGTTTTATTTGATCCTTAAAGTCTTTGACAAAACAAGAGAAGCTTCAGGCAACTGAACCTGTATTCACTGGTAGACTGAGAGAAAGTCAGAACTGCTCCCCTGTGGACAGTCTTTTGGCATTTGAAAGATCCTTCTCCTCCTCCTCTTCCTCTTCCTCCATCTTTTAGCATCTGCACTGGTAGCACAGTAGTCATCTGTCAAATATTTGTTGGATGCTGATTATGTCCCAGACACTGTGCTAGACACACAATGACATCAACAGCGAACTCTCAGATATAAATAAAACTGCTTTCTGAGAATGGGACAGTGTGAGCCTTAGCCAAATTGCAAAATGACAAAGATAGGCTCTATACCATTTCTCTTCTCCTCTCATTATCCTTTCGGCATGGACCCTACTCCTCTTCCAAAAGCCTAGGCCTTTGCTGCCACTCCCTAGATTTCTGAAGCAAATAGCATGTTAGCTGGAAAGAGGCATTGGATCAGGGCTCAGGAGACCTTTCCTGATACTGCACTGTATTTATTTGGTCAAATTCCTTTATCACAAAGAGTTTCAGTGTTCCCCGCTGTAAATGTGAAGTTGTGTTGAGGCTGCCTGGAAGATAGCACCAACCTTCATCACTGAAGAAGTATCTTAGGCCCTAGGATAAACATTTTAGAGGGAATCTCTAAAATTAGCTAGTTTTAATGGTAGTCAAATTGCTATTAAATTTAAGTTTCCAAAATATTTTACTATTGTTAAACTAAGGTTTCCAAAAATATTTTACTCTTCAAAGCAAATTAACAGAATGTGAGTATTACAGCATAATGGCACAAATTTTTATTTTTTCTCAATTTGTTTCTGGCATTTTAAAGGCATCCACTGTGGATAATTGGCATTGTTTAGTTTATTATACAGAATAAAAGCCTTCTCTTCTCCATGTCCCCTTTAGTTGGTTAAACTCATTGGGAATCACTTTGGATAACCCTTTAGAAAAATAAGTTAGATTAAAAACCTTTATTTCTATTATACATTTATGTAAGTAAGGCAGAGACATCGTGAGACTTTCAAAGGAAAGAAGGAAACAATAAAATGTATGCTACAAATTGAACACAATCCATGTCAATACTTTCTCAATTTGAGCAGTGAATCTCAACTGGGACAGTTTTGTCCCCCCCTCCCCCACCCACTCCTCCCCAGAGGACATACGGTAATATCCGGAGATATTTTTGATTGTCACAACTTGGCAACTTGAGGACGGGTGTTAATGGCATTTAGTGGGTAGAGGCAGGCGTGCTGCCAAGCATCCTGAAATGCATGGGACCCCTCCACTCCCCACCCCCTCAACAAAGAGTCATCCAGTCCAAAATGCTAATAGTGCCCAGGTTGAAAACCCTTGACTTAGAGACACAGCCAGGGTGGTTCAAACTTGTCTTCTAGTTTCTAAACTGGAATGCTTCATGGGTATATGAACTGAATTCTGCTAAAAACAAACAAAAATAAAAATCATTTTGGAGCTTCTCTAAATTTCATAGGGATAGAGTTGGTGGCACTCCACTGATGGCAAAGTAATCACCACTTCTGTCTTTATTTTGGAGTGCAGAGCTTAATTATCTGCAACAGCACCCATGGAAATTGTCATGATGTTATGAGGAGAAATAGCCACCCCCAAAAGTCCTGGAAAAGTTTTAACGAAAGTGGTAGTCAGGAGAAATGGAAGAGGTAACTGTCACCCTCTTTCTAAAACAACTGAGGGCTCCTGGAGGCAACTGCCTTCAGCCATGCTGTGTCAAAAAGACCTTGTCAAGTAAAGGCTGTAATTGCCCACAACTTCCCTGGGAAAAAGGGAAAGAAAAGTTTCTGTGACTCTGTGAATTGCTTTAACACAAAGCACAATGGGTGGGCGGATGTGACAGCTTTTAAGCAGACAGTTGCTCTAGGTGAGCCAACAACAGAGTGACCCTGCAGATGTTTAATGAGCTCAGTGGAATGAGCTCACTTTGCTCCCCTCCACTAGCTGTGAACTATTCTCACCAAGAAGTACTGACTCAGGGTGCAAATATTTTTGAGTAAGATGTGTAACTTCTCTTGGTTGCCTATAAATACATTGTAAAATGTATAGCATTGCAGAATTATAGTCTGTTAGAAACATAAAAAGATAAATAATGTTAAAAGATAAAGAAATTAAAGATACTATTTATTCCTACATGAGACAGAAGAGACAAGAGCCTAATACATGGAGAGTGTATGAAACATCAGGGACCTTAGGGTCAGGAAACAATAGGTACCTCCTCTTTCTTCCTCCACACCAGAAAATACCCCAAATTGTTGACAATGTTGCCTCAATGCTTTTCCAGTAGGTGGTAAAAGATTATAGGTAAGAAGCTAAGAATGAGGGAAATATGTCTAGTGGGACAGAGTCTTGGGGAAGGGAGCACATCCAGGGAAGAGATCAGACTCTAGAATGGCTTCCAGATGCTGATTTCCAATGTTCCAAGGTGAGTGCCCAGAGACAGGGGTACATAAACTCCAGTCACTAACCCAAATGTGACTCTGAACACCAGAAAAGGGGTCCCACCCTCAAAATGCTTTCCCACTGTTTTTCAGAAAACTGTCATAATTTTATCGTAAGTTTACAGTGACTGCTATGTCAAGGGCACACCATCCCCAAAGTTATGCAAAGCACAGTCTTCAAAACCATAAAAGCGCAGCTCTGGTGAAGATAGCAATGGTCAGAAAGGCTGAAGTTTTAAAATTCAGTGATCTTAGTTCATCTCCAGTAAATGAGAGAAAGCTCTTCTTCACAGAAGAATGCCAGCTAACAAATTTAGGAGGAACAATAGGACTACAAAATCATTTTTGCTCTTCCCATTGAAATATAACTGATGCAGATAAGAATCATCAATGAATGCTAAAACTATGAGGTGGAGAACAGAATATTAATGTGGTGCCTGAATCACCCTACAAATTACTTATTTTTAAAAAAGAAACAAATATGTCTTTACAATGGAGAAATCTGGTGGCCGCCACTTTATTCAAGGAACCACATTTAGCATCACCAATCTCCTGTGGGTGTAAAATGAAGTACACGGCATCACCACATTTGGAGTATGCTTAACAAAAATGTTTAACCTGAATCTAATCAAGCCTTGTCTTATTCCATTTATGCTGCCCATAACAAAATATCTGAGACTGGGTAATGTGTGACAAAAGAAATATATGTTTCACAGTTTTGGGGGCTAAAAGTCCAAGATCAAAGTGCTGGCAGTTTCGGTGTCTATTGAGGGCCTAGTTTCTGCTTTCAATCTGGCACTACTGATGCATCCTCTGGAAGGAACATAATGCTGTGTTACTACATGGCAAAAGAGATGGAAGGGTAACAGGGACTAAGAGCTCTCTAGGTTGGGTGCGGTGGCTGGCCACGCGTGGTGGCTCACGCCTGTAATCCCAGCACTTTGGGAGGCTGAGGTGGGCGGATCACAAGGTCAGGAGTTCGAGGACAGCCTGGCCAACACAGTGAAACCCGGTCTCTACTAAAAATACAAAAAATTAGGCAGGCGTGGTGGTGGGCACCTGTAATCCTAGCTACTTGGAAGGCTGAGGCAGGAGAATCGCTTGAACTTGGGAGGCAGAAGTTGCAGCGAGCTGAGATCGCACCACTGCACACCAGCTGGAGTGACAGTGTGAGACTCCGTCTCAAAAAAACCCCTCACCTCTAATATTATCACATTGGTGATTAAGCTTCTACATATAAATTTTGAAGGAACACATTCAGTCCACAGCAAGCCTTTTTATCTAACTTCACTTCTATAGAAAATACAAAAGAAAGATACAGAAACAAGTAAAATAACACCATGAGAAAATAGTTAGGTAGATTCAGAATGTAGGTCTGGTCTCTGACAAAGTCATTGTCATAGAATAACAATAATAAATTAACTTCTTTGTTGTCCCAAATTACAGAACATATTAATATGTTTCTGCAGTAGTGATGGGTGAATGGCAACACCAATATCAAAAATTCCCCTGGCCAAATATTATAGATCCTTTTATATTTGATAATCATTTTTCAGATTACTTTTTCTTTTTTCTACATTAATGAAACACTTAATCAAAATATACTTACTCTGGTAAAAAATGTTTATCATTTAATATAAAAGTTTATAATAAAGTACAGCAATTTTTGCACTTATCAGTCCCTACCTCCCCAAAACAGTCACCTTTAGCAATTTTGGCTATGTTTTAAAAATAAATATTGTCATAGCTCTTAATAATGTGTTTATACTATAGTTTCTCAGTTTGTCAATTTAAGAAAAGCTAACTTCTGCTACAAGCAAGGATTTTATTATTCTATATTCCTATCTCATCTATTCTTAATATAGTTACATCATTTTTAGTTAAATTAATAAAGGATAATTTTATGTAAATGTCATTTCAGAACCAAGTGGTATCCTATGATTACACTCTTTCTTGTACACCAACAAGTTTCTTCTCATCTTTTTAAGTATCTTTCCTTTGTTTTCCAGTATCTTCTTTATAACAATCACTCAGTTTTATTGGTCATTTTTTGTTTATTTCTTCCTTGTTCTTGTTTTTCTAAAGCACATATTTATCTGGTGCCATTATTTATTTATTTATTTATTTTGGTGAGACTCTCATAGAGCCCTCTGTCCTGCTCTAACCACTCCCTGCTGATTTCTAGGTCTGCTTTATGAGATGTCCCTCAAGGATCTCCTACATTCTTGATTTTCCATTTTTGTGGTGTACTATTTTGTTTTGTGCAGCATATTTTTCTGGAAATTTCCTAAGACAGGAAAGAATTTCTGAGGCTTTGCATGTTGGAAAATATCTTCATGTTATTCCCATACTTGAATAATAGTCTTGCTGAATGCAGACCAGGAGATGAGAAACCATATCGTTTCATCTTTGGAAGGTTAATTTTTGGATTTTATGTTACATAGGTATAGAAATATAGTTGAATTTTGTATACTGGTCTTGTATCCTGCAACCTTGCTGAATTTGTTTATTAGCTCTAATAGTTTTTCAGTGAATTCCTTAGGATTACCTATATACAAGATCATGCCATCTATGAAGAGAGATAATTTTACTTCTTCCTTTCCAATATGGATACATTATATTTGTTCTTCTTGTCTAATTGCTCTGGCTAGAACCTCCAGTACGATGTTGAATGGAAGTGGCCCACAAGAGTAGACCTTCTTATTTTGTTCCTGATTTTAGGGGCAAAGCATCTAGTCTTTCACCATCAAGTATGATGTTTTCAGTGTTTTTTTTTTTAATAGATGCCCTTTATTAGGTTGAGGAAGTTCTCTTTTATCCCAAGTTTAAGTATTTTTATCATGAGAAGGTGCTGCATTTTGCAAATGCTTTTCCTATGTCTACTGAGATGATCATGTGGTTTTAATTATTCTATTGATATGGTATATTACATTAATTGATTTTTGGATGTTAAAACAACATTGCATTCCTGGAATAAGAAGTCCTACTTGGTCATGGTATAGAATTCTTTTTACATGTTGCTTTACAGATGTATAATTATTTTACATTATTTTAATATATAAATTTATTATTATATGTTTATACATTGCTTTTTAATGTCTTTTTATAGGTTTGCTAGTATTTTGTTGAGAATTTTAAAATTCATGCTCCTAAGAGGTAATTGTCCATGGTTTTCTTCAGTTGTCTTTATGTTTTTGATATCCATGTAAAACCAGCCTCAGAAATTAGTTGGAAAATAATGTCCTGCCCCTCTGGGAATATAACCCTCTGGCTGCAACCTTGTGGGAGAGGAAACTTGTATTCTTGGCTGAACCTGCCTGATGTGAAGCTTCCATCTCACTGGGTGGGAAGGGGAGAGGGTGAGCCTTAATTCAAGTACCACAGGCTTTCTGTTCTTATGGAGTTTCAGTAGGTTTTCTTGAGTAACTATTTCTTCATTTGCTGTATGGCTTTAGGATAATTTCCAGAGATTTTAAATGGTTGGGTTTTTCTACAAAAAATATTATTTTTGGCAGTTTTGCTGGGCAGCTGGTCTATAGAATCTTGTATATTGTCATGTCAGAAGTGGAATTCCAGTTATCTTCTTTTCTTATCTCCTCTAACATATTTCTTTTCCAGTAACCTTGGTTGCTCTGTTTAATATGGAAGGCATTCCTGAAATGTCATGTGATCCTTGGTTGTCCCTTCATATTTACACTGAGGCATTGTGTTAGTCCATTCAGGCTGCTACAACAAAATACCTGAGATCAGATAATTGGTAAACCACCAAAATTTATTGCTCAAGGTTGTGGGGCCTAAGAAGTCCCAGATCAAGGCACAAGCAGATTCAGTGCCTGGTGACACATCATATAATAGATCGTGGAAGGGTGCTAATCCCATTGATGAGGCCTCCACATTCATGACCTAGTTACGTCCCAAGGCCCCAGCTCCTAATACTATGACCTTAGTGGTTAAGATTTCAATATATGAATTTTGGGGGACACATATATTCAAACCATAGCACACTGAAAAGCTAACTGCTCTGTAGAAAGGCAGAAGGGTACATCAAATTTTTATAAAATAATTTCTACTCATACCTGTTTATCTCTTTGACTATTTACATTGCTCATATATTTATCAACCTTCTGTCTGTATATATGCACAGAAAGATGTCTATAATGATGTTTGCTAATTGTTAATGCTGGCTGTTTCTGTATGGCAGGAATTGGGGTGCTATATTATTTTTTCTCAATTTTTTTAAATTGATTGACATTTTAAATAGGCACATATCATTAAAAAAAGTAATTACAATGCAAAAGCAAAACTCAACCAACCAACAGAACCACCCAACCAATCAGTTAGGGTGGGGACTAAGGTGAGGCAAGTCAAGTACCTAGGGTACAAAATTTAAGGAGGCACTCCCTCTCAGGGTCATCTAAGTACAACCTAGGCTCCTCAGTTGCCTCCCTATAGTCCCAGTTGCCTCCCTGTAGTCTCCCTTTCAACAATACAGGGGGACTACAGATCAATGTGGATGAAGAACTACATGTTTGGAATCCTCTGCAGATAAGTAAAGCATACTCTTTCTCCATTATAAATGATTATTTTGCTTTTTTAACTGTCTGCAAAAGAAATCATAGCTTTTACATTTCAGAAGTTTATTGATAAGATTCTCTTAAACTAACCAACACCAAGTTTTCCTGTTCTTTTCCTCTCCCTCAATTCAACACATGGGTGAGTAAGTCACAGCCTCTGGCCAGGGCCAGGGAAGGATGCTGGAGAGGGGCGTGCTGTCTCCAGCATTTCTTGCTTTTCCCTCAACGAGGACTCTCCTGATCACCTTAGCTAAGGCAGCACATCATCTTCCTATGTTTTTCCAGCCCATTTTTCTGCTTTAACATCTTCCTGGTGGTTATCCTACTCCAAACATATTCACACTTTACATATATAGTTTTATTTTGTGTATTATGTTTGATTTCTTGTCTTGCCTTGTTAGAACATAAACTCTGCAATGCTACCCTCATGGAAGCATGATGGCACATAGTGGATTTTAGTTAATATTTGCTGAATGGAAGAATGAATGAGTTCATTGGATTTTCAGTGAATGATTGTGAACCTGATACTGTTCTTGGCAACCTGAATATGAATAAAATATACAGTCTTTGCTCTCTACAGAGAGTCCACATGCCAGACTCTCCCTGCCTCTGCTCCCAGCCCTGTTCATTTGCCTCAGACAATCTTATCTAACAAACACTGAACTTTTGTTTTTACCCCTTTTTCCTTTTCTTATATTCTCTGTCTCCTTTTTTTCCCTCAACTTTTGCCCAATTATAATAGGGGAATATTTTTTCCTCCCCTAAAAAATCACTCACTGATGAACATTAAAAAATAGTGTTAGTAATTACAGATTAATCAAGAGAATCAATTTTGGAGAGAAAACAGTAACAATAGTATTATTGGCTGTGAATGTCTGTTAAGTGCTTACTATATACCTGACTCTGCCAAGCAATTATGTGCATTGCCTAACTTAATCAGTACAGATAAGAAAACGATGGTGCGAGAAGTAACTTGCCCAAGCCACAAAGCTGGTAACTGGTCTGATCCAGATCTTGACTTCTCCCAGGGGTAACAGGGAGGCTGAGTTGCTAATTTCCAGTATAATTCTCTCTGTGGGGTTTTTCCTCCATCCCCTCACACATTACAAGGAGAATGAGATGTTGCTTTCTTCACATTCCTACAGCACTCTGCTCATACACTACTTCAGCTCTTATCACATAAAATGTTTGGTATGCATCTGAAAAGTTTAGCTGGGTACATTTTCACTCATTACCAGTGTTATAAACTATTTGATCCCCTTTTCATTGCAATTAGGGTCGTAATAGAAGTAGGAGCTTCAGGTTTAGATAGACTAGAGTTCAAAAGCTGGCATCTGCTACTTACTAGCTGTGTCATGCTGGGAAAATTTTTAACCCTTCTGAATCTTAGCTTACTCATGTGTAGCATGAAGATAATGATACTTGTGCAATGGTGTAATAGGAATAAGCTAAGATATGTCTGTAAAGGACCTGGCATTGTGTCTCACACAACATAGGTGCTCAGTGAGTACTTTTTATCTCTCTCCTGCCCACCTCGACTCTGATTCTCCCACTGCATCTTATATAGCATTTCAGCTATATTACATGTTATCTGATATGGTTTGCGTTAGTTTTCTATTACTGCTCAACAAATTACCCAAATTTAGCAGCTTAAAATACAAACACTTATTATCTCAAATTTTCTTTGGGCCAGAGATCTGGGACCATCTTAGCTGGGTAGTTTAGGTCAATCTCTTATGAGGTTACAGTCAAGATGTCAGCTGGAGGTACAGTCATCTCAAGGCTCAACTGGGGGGAAAATCTGCTTCCAAGTTCACTGCCATTGCTGCTGAGATGCTTTAGGAGATCTGTGTCTTAGTTCATTTTTGCTATAAAGGAATAACTGAGGCTGGGTAATTTATAAAGAAAAGTTTTGTTTTTGTTTTTGTTTTTGTTTTGGCTCATGGCTCTGCATCTGTTGAGGGCCTCAAGCTATTTTCACTCAAGGAGGAAAGGGAAGAGGAGCCAGTGTGTGCAAATCACATGGGGAGAGAGAAAGTGAGAGAGAGGAGGTGCCAGGTTCTTTTCAACAATCAGTTCTGTGGGAACTAACAGTGAGAATTCTCTCATTCCTGTGAGAATGGCACAAAGTCATTCATAAGGGATTTGCTCCTACAATCCAAACACCTTCTGCCAAGCCCCATTTCCAACATTGGGGATCAAATTTCAACATGAGACTTGGTGGGGACAAGCAAACCATACCTGGATTATAACAATCTGCTCTAAGCTTACTCCTGTGGGCTTCTCTATCTCAGGACATGAAAGCTGGCTTTCCCCAGAGCAAGCAATCCAAGAGAGAGTGAGAGAGAGAACCCAAGATGGAAACCATAGCCTTTTTATAATTTGATCTTGAGAGTGACATTCCATGACTTTTACTGTATTTTATTCATTAGAAGTGAGTCAATAAGTCTGGCCAACACTCAAGGGGAGGGAATACTGCAAGAGCACAAATACCAAGAGGTGGAGATCACTGGGACCATTTTAGAGTCTGCCTATTCCACATGGTTTAAATAGTGTTACAGAGCTAACCTGAGGATTGTGAGCCAGCCAACCTCATTTCATAACTTGTTTTTTTTTTTTTTTTTTTGAGACAGAGTCTCACTTTGTTGCCCAGCCTGGAGTGCAGTGGCGTGATCTCGGCTCACTGCAGCCTCTGCCTCCTGAGTTTAAGCGATTCTCATGCCTCAGCCTCCCAAGTAGTTAGGATTACAGGCACGTGCCACCACACCCAGCTAATTTTTGTATTTTTAGTCGAGATGGGTTTCCACCATGTTGGCCAGGCTGCTCTCGAACTCCTGACCTCAGGTGATCCACCCGCCTCGGCCTCCCAAAGAGCTGGGATTACAGGCGTGAGCCACCATGCCTGACCATCATCTCATTACCTTTTATAGAAAAGTTAGTCTTGCCTTTAAAAAAGGGACTTACACACCTTGAGAATACAAATATTATTAAAGTGGGTAACATGCTATACCAGTAATAGAATTTCAACACAATCTAAAAAATAGTGATAATGATAATGGTGATAATGATTTCTTTTGCATAGAATTAGAAGTTATCACACTATCTTTCCATTCCTATTCTATGTAAAACTATATTTTTTCTTTGATTCATTTTTTTAAACTATTTCTTCTAAGGCTGTCCCCTTGGTATATTTTACACTTTCTTTTCTTTGGTCTGTAGACACACACACACACCCAGCTTCCTTTCTCAGGGAGCACCAAAGGTCAGGTAGAAAGTCATGGAGAAATAAAAATACCACTTTCAGCCCTTACTGAAAGGGCAACTTGTTTGTTATTCCCAACTAAGCCACAATGTGCTCCAATTATCTCCCCAGAGCAAAATGTCCTACCTATGACTTATCTTGTTTCCTGTTCCCCCTTTCTCTTGCTGGCTGCCTTTAGTTATGGCACTGCCTAGTTGCATTAGTCTCTAGTTGCAACTAGACGCCTAGTTGCATCCCCTAAAGGGGATGAAATTGATCAAATTTGATATTTATATCCATTCAGGTTTATAATAAAGATTATATAAATACTAAAGTATGTAAGATATAAATATACATTAAATTTTTATTTTATAATTATTAAAAATATATAGTACATATATATTAATCTCCAAGCAGGGTGTGTATATATAGTAGATCCAACAATAGAGATATGATATATCATGTTCTTCTATTTCTATGAATTACTGAGAACAAACTTTATTAGAGAAATAGGGTATCTATAACTTTCCATCCTCAACAAATTCTGCTTTTGCATCATTCTTTCTCAGTAGAAAGAAATAAGAAGCCAGATGAATATACAAAAAAAGGAGGATAAGGGACTATGGACAGGTGAATATATATTCTGAGATAAATGAATTTGACAATGACAGCTACTTTGGGAACAGGTAAAGAAAAATAACAATGGGATACTGGATCATGAATCGTAAAAGAAAATGTTACAAAAATGAAAACTTGATAGGATAATTTACTTGTGGCGGACTTTATGTCATTTACTTATGCTGAAATGTATTCCTAGCAGAATGTTTTGAGGAATAAGAAGAGTTAGAGGCTTTTAAGACTTGTCAGGGACCTTACATCCATCTGCTTTTGTTGGAGATGCACAGATGAGGAACAAATGAGGAAAATCCTATGAGGTTCAATGCTATTTTGTTGAAGTGCCAAGACTGAGACTCACTGAATTCATAATTCAGTGGCTTTTATTAATAATTGTTCTTTCTTTCTTTTCTTTTTTTTTTTTTTTTAGAGTTAACGGTCTTGCTATGTTGCCCAGGCTGGATTTTAATTCCTGGGCTTAAGGATCCTCCTAACTCAGCCTCCCAAGTAGCTGGGACTACTGGTGCATCCCACCACACCCAGCTAATAATTCTACTTTATATCTTGCAAGAGAATTGGTTTAAGTTTTTACTTATAAATGTCAAGTTCCTTATTTTCTACGTTGCTTAAGACATTAAAAAATCTGAAATAAGCCTGTCAAGTGAACTTTCCTTATATCCCATGTGAAAATTATACTTTTAATGTAAATTTTCCCCAATTCTTGCGATACAGCATGTCTGAGAAAGATCAAAACTGTCTGGTATCAGTTCACATAGTGATTGGCTTAGGACTTGCAAAGAGTAGTATCTTCACAGGTATTTGCTGAACTATTCTTTTTATTTTGAGACAGAGTCTCGCTCCTTTACCCAGGCTGGAGTGCAGTGGCATGACCTCGGCTTACCACAACCTCCATCTGCTGGGTTCAAGCAATTTTCCTGCTTCAGCCTCCCCAGTAGCTGGGACTACAGGCATGCACCACCGCACCCAGCTAATTTTTGTGTTTTTAGTAGAGATGGGGTTTCCCCATGTTGACCAGGCTAGTCTCAAACTCATGACCTCAAGTGATCTGCCTGCCCTGCCCTCCCAAAGTGCTGGGATTACAGATGTGAGCCACTGCACCCAGCCTGGTTGAACTATTCTCAGACAACATAATATCATATTCATGTGTAACATGTCATTGGTGCAGATTATAACTGAAGAAACTACATGAAGTCCACACTACTGAATTCATCTAGAACTAAGGCCAGTGTATCCCACCAAACCTGCACCCTAAGATCCACTCAGACAAGTCTTTCCCGATGAAACTTACTCCGTAAAATTAGAAGAAGAGACTTTTTCACCAAATGCTTAGAAATCAACATAGGAACACATCAAACATGAAAAATCAAGGACACATTACTCTTCCAAAGAAAAACAGTAATTTTACAATAACAATAATAGGCAAATGCATGAAATGCCAGAAAAAGAACTTTTAAAAAATCTTTAGGAATTTCAGTGAGATACAAGAAAATATAAACAGACAATTTAATGAAATGAGGAAAATAATTCATGATTTGAATGAGATATTCAACAGAGATCAATATCATAAAAAAGAACAAAACAAAAATCCCAGAGCTGAAGAATTCAGTAAAGGAAATAAAAAAATACAACTAAGAGGTTCAACAACAGATCAGACCAGAAGAAAGAATTTCTGAACTTGAAGATGGGTCTTTTGAAATAATAAAAGAAGGCCAAAAAAAAAAAAAAAGTGAAGAAAGCCTACAGAACTTATGGGATACAAGCAAGTGAACAAATGTTGTTGGTATTATGGGTGTTCCAGAAGGAGAAAACATGGAAAAAGGTGAGGAAAACATATTTAGTGAGATAATAACTGAAAATTTCCCAAGTCTTGGGATAAAGACCGACATTCAGGTCCAGGAAGCTCGATGAACCCCAAATGGATTAAACCTGAACATATCCTCTCTAAGGCAGATTATAGTAAAACTGTCAAGAGTGAAAGACAAACAAAGAATTTTAAAGGCAACAAGATAAAAGTTTTGAGTCACATAAATGAAAATCTCCATTAGATTTTTCAGCAGGAATTTTAGAGAGCAAGAGAGAATGAGATGATATATTCAAAGTAGTGAAAGAAAAATACTTGGTAGGCACAAACATTATACCCAGCAAAGCCATTCATCATAAAAGAAGAAAATAAAATATTTCATAAACAAGCAAAAACTAATGGAAATCATCACCATTAGATCAATTTTTTAAGAAATACCCAAAGGAGTCTTACATCTAGAAATGAAAAAAAACAACAACTACCACCATGAAAATATGAGAAACTATAAAACTCAATGATAGAGCAGATACATAAAGGAGAAAGGGAAGGAATCAAAACTCGTCACTACAGAAAACTACCCAATAGTAAAAATAAACAATAGGAGAGGAAGTAAGGAACAAAGGATACACGCGCGTGCACACACACACACACACAAAACCTAGAAAACAATCAATAAAATGACAATATTAAGTCCTCACCTATCAATAATAACCTTGAATATAAATGGATTAAATTCCTCATTTAAAAGATATAGACTGGCTGAATAATAATAATAAAATAAGACCCAACTATATGCTGCCTAAAAGAAGCTCACCTCATCTTTAAGGACAATCACACTGAAAGTGAAGGGCTTAAATAAAAAGTATTCCATAAAAATAGAAACTAAAAGCAAAAGCAAGCAGGAGTAGCTATACTTAGACAAAACAGACTTCAAGTCAAAAGCTGTACAAAGAGACAAAGACATTACATAATAATAAAGGGATCGATTCAGCAAGAGAATATAATAATTGTAAATGTATATGTGCCCCAAACTGGAGCACTCAGATATATAGAGCCAATATTATTAGATCTAAAGGGAGAGATAGACTCCAATACAATAACAATTGAGAACTTCAACACCCACTCTCAGCATTGGATCGATCATCTAGACAGAAAATTAACAAAGAAATATTAGATATAAACTACACCATAGATCAAATGGACCTAATAGACATTTTACTTAACATAGAACATTTTACTCAACAGCTGGTAAATACAAATCTTTTTCATCAGCATGTGGAACATTCTTCAGGACTGACTATGTATTAGAACACAAAACAAATCTCAAAAAATTTTTAAAAATTGAAAACATATCTACTATCTTCTCAGACCACAATGGAATAAAACTAGAATTCAATAACAAGATGAACATTCAAAACTATACAAATACACGGAAATTAAATAACAGGCTCCTGAGTGACCAATGGATAGAGAAATTTAAATATTCCTTGAAATAAGTAAAAATAAAAACACAATATACCAAACCTAGGGGACATGGCAAAAGCAGTATTAAGGGGTAAGTTTATAGCAATAAATGCCTACATCAAAAAACTACAAAGATCTCAAAAAAAAACCCCCAAAGGTACATCTCAAAGAACTAGAAAAGAAAGAAGAAACTAAACCCCAAATTAGTAGAAGGAAAGAAATCAGAGAAGGAAAGATCAGAGCAGAAATTAATAAAATTGAGATTAAGAAGAAAAGTACAAAAATCACTGAAACAAAAAGTTGGGTTTTTTTTTGGAGAAGATAACCAAAACCAACAAACTATTAGCTAGATTCAGAAAAAAGAGAGATGATCCAAATAAATAAAATCAGAAATGAAAAAGGAGATGTCACAACAGATACCACAGAAATACAAAGGGTTATTAGAGACTACTATGAATAAATACATGACAATAAATTTAAAAAAACAAAAGGAAATAATTTCCTGGACATAAATAATCTACCAAAATTCAACCAAGAAAAAACAGAAAACTCAAACAGGCCAATAAGAAGTAACAAGATTGAGTCAGTAACAGAAAATCTCCCAACAAAGAAATGTCAAGGACTGGATGGCTTCACTGCTCAATTCTCCTGAATCTTTAATGAATTAGTATCAATTCTTGTCAAACTATTTCACAAAATGAAGCAGAAAAATTTTTTTCTAACTCATTTTATGAGGCCAGCATAACCCTGGTACCAAAAGCAGACAAGGGCACAACAAAAAAAGGAAACTGTAGGCCAGTATTCCTGATAAACATAGACACAAAAATCCTCAACAAAATACTAGCAAATCCAAATCCAATCCAAGAACACATCAAAAAGATAATACACCATGGTCAAGTGTGACTTATCCCAGGAATACAAGGATGGTTCAATATATGGAAATCATTAAATGTTATACATCACATCAATGGAATGAAGGACTACTAAAAACCATATGATCATCTTAATAGATGCCAAAAAAGCACTTGATAAAATTCTACATCTGTTTATAATAAAAACTTTCAATTAACTAGGCAAAGAAGGAACATACCTCAAAATAATAAAGGCCATATATAACAAACTCACAGCTAACATCATATTAAATAGGGAAAAGCTAAAAGGTTTTCTTCTGAGAACTGGAAGAAGACAAGTATGTCCACTTCCACCATGCTTATTCAACATAGTACTAGAAGTATTAGTCAGAACAATTAGTCAAGAGAAAGAAATAAAAGGCATATAAATTGGAAAGCAGGAAATCAATTTGTCCTTGTTTGCAAATTTCATGATCTTATGTATAGAAAAACCTAAAGACTCTATCAAAAAATAGAATAAAATAAATTCAGTAAAGTTGCAGGATATGAAATTAGTATAAAAAAGCAACATTTCTGGCCGGGCGCGGTGGCTCAAGCCTGTAATCCCAGCACTTTGGGAGGCCGAGACGGGTGGATCACGAGGTCAGGAGATCAAGACCATCCTGGCTAACATGGTGAAACCCCGTCTCTACTAAAAAATACAAAAAAACTAGCTGGGCGAGGTGGTGGGCGCCTGTAGTCCCAGCTACTCGGGAGGCTGAGGCAGGAGAATGGTGTAAACCTGGGAGGCGGAGCTTGCAGTGAGCTGAGATCTGGCCACTGCACTCCAACCTGGGCGACAGAGCAAGACTCTGTCTCAAAAAAAAAAAAAAAAAAAAAAAAAGCAGCATTTCCATACATGAAAAATGAACTAACTGAAAATAAAATCAAGAAGGCAATCCCATTTGTAATTGCTACAAAAAATAAAATACCTAGGAATAAATGTAATCAAGGTGATGAAAGACTTTTATAAGGAAACTACAAAACACTGAAGAATGAAATTAATGAAGATACAAACAAATGGAAAGACATCTCAAGCTCATGGATTACAAGAATTAATATTGTTACAATGACAACATTACCCAAAGTAAACTACAGATTCAATGCTATCCCTACCAAAATGCCCACGATATTCTTCACAGAAATACAAAAAGAAATCCTAAAATTTGTATCAAACCGCAAAAGACTCCAAGTAGCCAAACCAATACTGAGCAAAACACACAAATAAACAAGAAAGCCAGCCAGCCAAGTTACAGGAATCACACTACCAGCCTTCAAAATATCTTACAAAGCGGTAGTAACCAAAACAGCATGATACTGGTGCAAAAACAGACACACAGACCAATGAAACAGAATAGATAACTCAGAAATTAATTCATGTATCTATGGCCAACTCATTACTGATGAAGTTGCCAATAAGGCACATTGGGAAAAGAACAGTCTTTTCAATAAATGGTGCTGGAAACACTGAATATCCATATGCAGAAGAACAAAACTAGACTCCTACCTCTCAACCTATAAAAAAATCCACTCAAAATAGATAGAAGACCTGAAAGTAAGACCCCCCAAAAAATAAAGCTTCTAAAAGAAAACATAGGAGAAATGCTTCAGGACATTAGTTTGGGAAAAGATTTTATAAATAAGACCTTAATAGTGCAGGCACCAAAAGCAAAAATAAACAAATGGGATTATACTAAAGTACAAAGTGTCTGCACAGACAAAAACAACAACAATCAACAGAGTGAAAAGACAACCTACATAATGGGAGAAAATATTTGCAGACCATTCATTTGATAAGGGGATAATATCCAGAATATACAGGGAACTCAAACATCTCAGCAGCAAAAAACAAACAAAGTTTAAAAACAGACAAATGATCTGAACAGACATTTCTCAAAAGACCTAGAAATGACCAACAAATCATCGTTAAAACTAACAAATATGATGTTAAAAAATGTTTATCATCACTAGTCATCAGGAAGATGCAAATCAAAACCACAATGAGGTATCATCTCACTCCAGTTAGGAGGGCCATTATCAAAAAGACAAAAAACAACAAATCCTGGCAAGGATGTAGAGAAAAGGGAACTCTATACACTGTTGGTGGGAATGTAAATTAGTACAGCCACTATGGAGAACAGTATGGCGATTCCTCAGAAAACTACAAATTGGACTACCATATGATCCAGCAATCCCACTACTGGGCCTTTATCCAAAGGAAAGGAAATCAGCATATTGAAAATACATCTGCATGTTTATTGCAGTAGTATTCATAATAGCTAACATATGGAATCACCCTAGATGTCCAACAACAGATGAATGGATAGAGAAAATGTGGTGTATATACACAATGGAATACTATTAGGCCATAAAAAGAATAAAATCCTGTCACAGCAACTCCCTTCCTCCCTCCCTCCCTTCTTTTCTTTCTTGTTGCCCAGAGTGGAGTGCAGTGATGCGATCTCGGCTCATTGTAACCTCTGCCTCTCAGGTTCAAGCAATTCTCTTGCCTCAGCCTCCCAAGTAGCTGGGAGTACAGGCACATACCACCATGTATTTTTAGTAGAGATGGGGTTTCACCATGTTGGCCAGGCTGTTCTCAAACTCCTGACCTCAAGTGATCCACTCACCTCAGCCTCCCAAAGTGCTGGGACTACAGGTGTGAGCAATAATATATAGTTTCAAATAGCTAGAAGGAGGATATTGAATGTTCCTAACACAAAGAAATGCTAAATGTTTGAGATGATGCATATGCTAATTACCCTGATTTGATCACTATACGTGTATGGAAACACCACTTTATACTCCATAAATATGTACAACTATTGTATCAATTAAAAAATTAAGTTTAATTTTTAAAAGGTGAATACAGTTACACTTAGCTTTGTACATTAGAAATGTACCTACAAAATTGTATGCAACTTAATTTTTTGGTAAATAAAATTGTTTCAGTTGCATTAAAATAATGATCCATTTAAACCTTTTAGTAAATCTTTTTGGTAAAGCAACAAATCCTAGGACAAGAAGAATCATCTCTGCATTAAAATTTGCTATGAGATTAGCTATCTTCATGCTTGATTTTGCTTAAAACAGGACATATCTGTAGAGTTGCCTTCCTATAAATTAACTTGACTTGTCTCAATGATGGATTTATAATAATATCAGATACTGATATTTCCACCCAAACTCTCTTAATTTTTACCTCCTTTAAGGTGCTATAATTAATGCAATGTATTTGTTTATAAGCTCCTCACATATTAATAAAAACTTTAAAATAAATTGATGCTCTTTGAAAACATTTCTCCCTTATATTTCGTGGGAAGAAAACAGCAAATAAAGTAGATTTGTCAGTTGACCCAGTAATAGAAAATAGTATGAATAAATTAGAATTGCAGAGATCTCTGATGGTTTCTGAAATAAATGATTGAATGAAGGCTGAATATTATACTTTTAAAAATATATGCTGATCTGATCTTTATTGTTTTATTAGTAACATAAATAAACTATCGTGGTATGCTTAAACAGTGAAATGTTTTTGTTAGCCTGAAAGTTAATAGTTTTCTTTATTTCTTTTAAGACAGCATTATTAATAACATATTATTTCAAGTGGACTAGGCCTAAAAGGTATCTTATTCTCCAGACAAGTTTGCATGAACTTTATAGAGAGTGCTAACTTGACTGGAGAAATAGGAGATCTTTCAGGCTTATGTTAGTTAACTGATCAACATACTTTGATCACTAATGGTCTTTGAATTGTTTGAATGACAGTGCTCAGTAGAGTGGTTTCACTCATAGGTATCATTTTTACTTACTACAAAGTAGACCTTAGCCTTCAGTGAAAACAGTGTCTATATTGATGTAGTTTATATTATAGGAAATGTTACTATAAAATAAGAGTAATATAAGAAAAGACATGGCTATATGATTTTCTTAAACCTTTTGTGGATGAAGGTGAAAAATAAATGAGGCATCTATGTTTACTTAGATGATTAAAAAGTACATTTTGATCAGATGAGGCAATGTATGCTAATGTGCTCTTTTTAAATGATAAAGCATTACACAAATGTAAAGCATTGCCACAACCTGAGGAAGTCCTGTTTGTGAGCTGCCTCTAAGCTTCACCTGAGACATTCCTGTTTTATCGAAGAAGGAGACCATGAGGCTGAGGCAGAGGCCTGGAAAAAGATGGATTCAGTGGCAGATACCTGGTTTTCATTTGGCTTCTTTGATATAGTCTCTTTCCTCTTGAAATACTTTACAGTCACATATCAACTGATATGATAATTTATATATTGTTTACATAAACAATGTACTCACTTGATAGGTTTTCTTTTGGCTGGTAACTGAGCAAAGAGTACTGACAATTAATAATGCCTAATGTGTTGTGTTCTGCAGTATAGAAAACTTTTTCCATTACATTAACCCATAATCTTCTCAATAACCATTTGAGGGTGGCATTTTTCATGCCTTTGTAGAAATAAAGAATATTGGAGTTAAATATGATTCACCCAAGATCTCATCCCTAGTAGTGGCAGATCCGAAAATTCAATGCAAAATCATGAGTTCTTTATACCACCCCACACTACAGGTAGTTTTGGCTCACTGCCACCAAGGCAAAATGCTGTTCAATATTTGACTCATCATTAGCACCTTTATAAGGAGATTGAGAAAAACAGAAAAGTAGAAAACTCAAATTGCTCATTTGTAACTCCTATGAATGGAAGGGTAGATTAAAATCTTAGTAATAACAAAATTTGGATTGTCCACATACTGTTACAATCTGTGAAGCTACATGAACAAATGATTACAATTTATAAAAAACAACTGAGTGGTTACTACATGACCAACTTTCCCACAGACAATAATTATAGTGCTGAACAAAATGCAAAAATCAACTATCTGAAGGTACTGGAGAATGGTCAAAACCAAGCAGAAACTGAAGGAAAATCTATACTAGGAAGAAGAGTGAATTTTCTGTTTTTACGACTTTGACAAGCATACACTAGTCTCTATCACACAGATCAGCTAAAACTCATGTTTAGAGCAATCTGGCTCAATGCATCATACATCAGAGTTGGGGTGACAAAACCTCAGACAGGATTGAGTGAGAACAGAAGCTCCAGATTCTGCATATAAATACTCAAAATATTTGACTGACATCTAAATTATGCATGTGTAGTTCAGCTTTTAAGCAACCTAATTAAGAATAAAATAACTGAACACAAATTTCAGCTGCCATGTACCACAGAGAAAATAAGAGTTTGTTGTTTTATTTCATCCAAGCTAACAGGCTGCTAAAACACAATAAAACAAAAATTAAACATTCTTTGGAGGAATGTAACAGAATCCAGAGATTTTATTATTTACAATATCCAGGACATAATCCAAAATTACTAGGTATATGAGGAGACAGAAAAATGTGACCTATACTTAAAAGAAAATGCAATCAAGGCAGAATGACTCTAAGATGACCCAGGTTTCAGAATTTGCCTACAGAGTTTAAAGCAGTGATTATAACCTTAATCAAATATGTAAAGGAACATAAACTCTTAATAAATGAACACATAGGAAATCTCAGCAGAGAAACAGAAACTATATAAAAAAAGAACCAAATGGAAATTTCAGAACTGAAAAATACACCATCTGAAATTGCATTTCTGATGGGCTTAATAGCAGTTTGAAGATGATAGAAGAACCAGTGAACTTGAAGCTGGAACAGTATATATTATCCAATCTGGAAAACAGAGAGAAAAATATTAGGGAAAAAAGAAGCAGAACCTCAACAGTATGTGGGACAATATCAAGAGGTCTAACATTTTAAAAATTGAAGTATTAAAAGGAAAGAAGAGAATGGGCAAAAAAATGTGAAGAAATAATGGCTGAAAATGTTCTAAATTTGGTGAAAGTTATAAATTTACAGATTCAATAAGCTCAGCAAACCATAATCAAGATAAATATAGATATATAATAATTAAACTGCTAAAAACCAAGAATAGAGAGAAAATCTTAAAAGCAGCCAGAGAAAATGATACATTACATACAAATTAGGTCCAATTTGAGTTGTTGCTGACTTCTCATAAGAAATCATTAGAAAATGGATTATTTTTAGAGTGCTGGGGGAAAAAAAAACAGTAAACCTGTCAATCCAGAACTGTATATCTACTGAAAATATCTATAAAGAATTAAGGTACAATAAAGACATCTGCAGATAAATCTTTAACAAACTTCCAGGCAAAGAGACATGATACAAGATAGAAATGAAGAGCACTATTTCCTCTTATTTCCTTAAAATAAAAAAGAATTTTAAAAGAAAATACATAAAATTTTGTGTGCGGTTTACAACATATAAATGTAATCTGCATACAAATTGTAACATAAAGCACCAGAGAGTTGAAAAAGAGACATAGATAATTGCAAGGATCATATGCAAGGGTTTATATGAATTGGTATATTTACTCTAACTGGACTATGAAAATTTAAGGATGCATATTATATTCCCTAGAGCAACCATGATAGCTAGAAAGCCAATAGATAAAGAGAGATTATAAAATATATTTATTTACTTAAAAGATGTCAAAAAAAGGAGGAACGGAGGAAAAAAATCAGATAGTATACACGGAAAACAAATAATAAAAGAATAGATTTAAGTCCAAATCATCCGATAATTATATGAAATGTAAATGGATTAAACATTTCCACTAAAAAGCAAGAGATGTGGATAGACTTTCAACTTAAATAGTAATATGAATCAAAGAGATTTTAGGGTAATGACTTTAGTTCTGATCATAAACATTGCTGACTTCTAAACTAATGTATCCATGTAATTCCGTAGGCTCTCAGGTTTCTCAAATTGTTTGAGTGTAGGCTTCTTTTATAGCAGGGATATATAATCTTTAGAAAATATCCATAAACTCAACCTTGGAGAATCATGAGTTGGGATCTGAGTGCTTCTTCTCTGAGAGAGGGCTTTGCGATTCATATACAAATCGATCTGTCTTTCTATTATCCAGATTTGTATATCATTAAGATTTAATTTGCTATTTAACTTGTTATATAAATACCTCAGAGGGTCACTCAAATAATCTTTTATAGGACAAAAGGTCATCCTCTCTAGATTGAGAACAAAAGCTGTTTTACACTACAATAGTACTGATTAATAAGTTCCTTGATAGCTGCCTTTCTTTCAGTAAGACTGAAAGCCCTGTCTTGTTCTTTTTTGTCTCTCCAGCAAATTAACCCAGTGCCTCACATGTAGTGAACAAGTAAATATTTATTGAGCAACTAATACAACACGACTAACCCTAGATGTAATTTACAACTACTTGTTGGATACATTCACCTGTATACTTTTTAATTTTTAAAATTAATTTTACTGATATATATATTTTATATAATAAATGTTTCCTATTTTAAGTATACAGTCTGATGAATAAAGTATACACCCACATAACTACACCACAATCAAGATATATAATATTTCCATCTCCCACTTCCCCTACAAATTCCCTGGTTTTCATCACCAATCTTTATCACCACAATCCTTCCTACAACCCAACTAACAGGTTCTAGGCCACTGATTTAGGTTGTGTCACTTTATGTTAGTTTGCATTTTCCAGAATTTTATATACATGGGATCATATAGTATGTACTCTTTTGTGTCTGGCTTTTGTACAACATAGTTTTTGCTATTTATGCACATTGTTACATGTATTAATGGCTTGCCCCTTTTCATTGAATGCTAGTCCATTGTTTCACTATACTACACTGTATCCATCTGTTGATGAATATTTGGATTGTTTCCAGTTTGGGGCTATTATTAACAAAACTGCTCTGCACATTTGTAAACAATCCTTACTTGGACATATGTTTTCACTTTTTCTTGTGCAGATACCTAGGAGTAGAATGGCTAGATCATCAGGGCAGGCATATGATTACAATAAACTGCCAAATTGTTTTACAAAGTCGTTTTACCATTTTACACTTCTATCAGCAATGTATGAATTCCAGTTGCTCCATTTAAAAAAAATTTTTTGAGATAGTATCTTGCTCTGTTGTCCAGGCTGAGTGCAGTGCCCGGCTCACTGCAGCCTCGAACTAACTAGGAGACTCAAGTGATCCTTCCACCTCAGCCTTCTGAGTACCTGGGACTCCAGGCACATGCCACTATGCCAGGCTAATTTATTATTTTTTGTAGAGATGGGTGTCTTCCTATGTTGCCCAGGCTGGTCTTGAACTCCTGGCCTCAAGCGATCCCTCCACCCCCTTCTGCCTTGGCTTCCCAAAATGTTGGAATCGTAGGTGTCAGCCACTCTGAGGGGCCAAGTTGCTCTGTATCTTCAGTGACATTTGGGATTGTCTTTTTTTTTTTTTTTTTTTTTTAAATTTTAAGTCATTCTAGTGGTTAGGTGGTGGTATCTTACATTAAAATTCACATGCCCAAACCTCTGAATCTCCATTTTGACCCTATCTTATAAGCTAACATTTTGGACTTTCACTTAAAAAAAATTAATGATATCATGCTCAAAAAATTAATGACAATGCAACAACAGACCACTAAGTATTTATCATTCTCCTACCTTTAGAAAGTAAGCTTCATAAGGTTAAGACCTATCTTGTTTTTTGCTTACATTTCTAGTATCTAGCACAATGCTTGGTACATAGTATGTACCTTTATTAGTTATTTGTTGCTGTGTAATAAATTACTCCAAATCTTAGCAGTTTAAAGCAACAAACATTTATTGTCTCACATAATTTCTGAGGTGCAAGAGTAGGGAGCAGCTTAGCTGAGTGGTCCTGAGTCAGAGGCTATCATGAGGTTTTAGTCAAGCTATCAGCTGGTGCAGCAGTCACTTGAAGGCTTGACAAGGGCTGGAGAATTGGCTTCCAAGATAGCTCACTCACATGACTACTGCCAAGAATCGTCAGTCCCTTGCTAGTTGTCCCTTGCTAGTTGTAAGCCGCAATTCTTTGGCACGTGGAGCTCTAGATTTGCTCAGCATGGCAGCTGGTTTCCCCAAAGTGAGTGTGATTCGAGAGAGAAAAGGTTGGTTACACAGACCAACCAGGAAATGGTGGATGTTGCCCCCAACTTCCTGGAGGCTGGCGAATAAAGTGCATAATGAATATTTATTGATTAAAGTAATATGTGTCTGATACTCTACTAAGCATCTCACATCTTTCATTTCATTTAATCCAGATAACAATCCCATGAACCATTATCCTCATTTGAGATATGGTAAAACTGAGGCTTATAAAAGTTAAGTCAACTGTCAATTTCTACAAAGCTAGTGGCATAATAAGAGTTCAAACACAGATCTCTTTAGCTCAAAGGCTGTGAAAACATGCTTCACAGAATAAATGAATAAAAGAATTACATTATTCTAAGAATAAATTGATTTAGGTGGTCTTTTTAAACTTTGTTTAAATTGAGTCAAACTCATTTGTATGTGGCGGAAGAAACTAGATGTTATATCAGGTGGGAAACCCTAAAATTCTTCAGGTGAATAAAAAGTTAATTGCTTCCCTATTCTGTAGTTGACAAGGTGTTGTTTCATTTTTTCTCTCTTACTATGCTGTTTCAAATTCTTGGCAGATCCTTGGAAACAAGGAAAGTCAAGAATTCTCCTACTGACTACCCACAGAATTCAATCAACAAAAACTGTTGATCATTGACTGTGCATATGGCATTGTGGCAGATTCCCCAATCTACAAAGCAAGTGAGACAGTATCTGTTGTTCAAGAGGTCACAATCTCTTTCGGATTAAGCTGATACAAAAATAATAACACAGAGAAACTGAAGCATCATGGAGAGGCACACAAGGAATGCTTATTGAAGTTTGAATTTTTTAAAGACTGGACACGTCTTTAAAATACATTTGGTGTTTGTTAAAATAATCTAGTATGATAATCTCTGGAAATCAACATTAGATTAAATGGAGGGAGCCAGCCTTCTTTAATTTTTTTTTTTAAGCGGTTGGAAAACTTGAAGACAGGGACTTACTAACCTTTCCACATGTCTCTGTCAGGAACCAGTTTTCTAGGAAGGGTGGCAGAAATGAGCTTCATATGTGTTTCTGGAATGCAAGAATGTAGAAAGTGGGGTGGAGGTTCAAAGTCCAGGTAGCCCTCTGTGAGAATGCAGGAATCAAATCAGAACAAAAGAGAGGGAGAAGTGGGTAGGGCAACGGAGTTTAGGCATTGACTGGAATGAGAGTTAAGGTGATAACGCTGGGGCAGAAATGAAAGTCAGACCCCTCCTTACGGACTGGGAAGAAAGGAGCCCTCCTAGCAGAGTTGAAAAGACCAAGTGTCCTCTTCTCCATTTCACCGGGGAAACCCTCCTGTGCCCAGTTGTAAGATACGGGAGAGTCTATGGAGCCAATGAGAGTCTAATGCAAAAACTAGTTTCCGACCAAACTTTGTCTTGGCCACTGAGCATGCTCAGCTTTGTCTTCTATAGAAAAGTGAACTCCGTGGCTCCAGATTTTAGCTATAGCAGCTGGAGGGCGGGAGTGAGGGTGGGAGAGCCAGCGTGGCAGCGTGGCAGAGGCCACAGGTGGAACCTGGAGTTTGAGTATGCTTGAAAGGGAAAGTGTGGAACGAAGGGGCGGCCGGGCGGGGAGTCAGAGGAGCCCCCGAGGAAATGATTCATCATTGTTACTGACCTTGACTTGAGCAACCCTTCATGAAAGGAGAAAATCTTGTTATTCGGAGATGGGGATTGTGTTGCAAACAGTTACAGGTGAAGAGGGGCAGTTCAGGATTCCGGCCGTGGTCCGCTGGAATGAGTCGGGGCGAGGGAATGGTCGTTATAACCCAATAGTGAGTCTCCCGGGTCATCCGGGATAGACGGGACCCGGGTTGCCGCAGAAAAGCAGGAGCTGTATGGAGGATGCTCACCTGGCAGCCTCGACCTGCCCCTCTTCCCTTGCTCCTCCCTCCGCACCAGCCCCAGCTAGTTGTCAGGGGCTAACATCTGGGCCGGGCTGGAACTGGCTCAGAAACTCGCTTTTGCCTGCTTATTTCTGCAGTTGGGCTCCTGGCCAGGTGCAACCACATCTATGAGACTCTCGCAGACTCTCAGACTCCTATGCCTTTGGTGGTACAGGGAGGAGAATTTACTGTCACTCACTGCATAAACCATGATCACCGGAGATGTGCTCCGAAGCTACAAAGCCTGCAGGCGGTGCCCGAGGACCAGAGGGCAGGGCAGGGGCCGGGCGCGGCCCGCTCACACTTCTGGAGCAGCCGTGAGCAGCGGGCACACGGGCAGCCACGAAAGCAGCAGCGAGGGCGGTGCAAACACCTCAAAACTACACCGAATCTCGTAGCGCCTGGCGCTCCAGGCGCGCAAGGTACGCTTTCGGGGCGGTCCTGTCTGACCCCGGAAGAGAAAGTTGTTTTGGGGAAGGGGAGCAAGGAGAGGAGTGCGAGTTAAATAAAACTAAATATCAAAGTTGTTCTGCTCTGCTCAGGCCGCCTCTGCTCCGCCTCATCTTTGCCCCAAGTCCTTTCACAGTCTGCCTTCCTCAAAGGGCCCAACGCGCCCCCGTCCTAGCTGGAGTAAGCGGACCTGCAGCACCAGGCCCGCAGGTCTGTGGACCCTCTCCGATCCAGGTCGCCGGGAAAACCCGGAGCGGAGCATCTCTCGGGCCGGGGAACGCCCTCGGCGCGCACCCAGTGGTGCGCATGCTCAGTCCGCGCAGCTGCCGCGAGTAGGAAGCTCCGCGCGGCGGCGGGGGCGGCGACTGGAGGGTGGGAGGGGAGGCACCGGCTGGCGGGCGGGGGTGCAGGGACGGGGCAGGGGCTCCCGCCCGAGGTTCCTTGAAGCGCTTCCGACCGCGAAGCCGGGCGCGAGAAGCGAGCGAGCCCGAGAGCCAACAACGAGCGCGGAGAGGGCAGCGGGCTGAGCGGAGCCGCCGGGCAGAGCGGGCTCAGAGCCCGGGTCTCCGCCGCTCGGGACCCGGCTCGGCGGCGGCGGGGGCGGCGATGTTCCACTGCATCCCCCTGTGGCGGTGCAACCGTCATGTGGAGAGCATCGACAAGCGCCACTGCTCGCTGGTCTATGTCCCCGAGGAGATCTACCGCTATGCCCGGAGCCTGGAGGAGCTGCTGCTGGACGCCAACCAGCTCCGCGAGCTGCCCGAGGTAAGGGTCCGGCCTCACCTGCGCGCTCTGCTCTCGTCTGTTGTCCCTTCCGCTCTCTTGTCCCCTCTTCCACCTCCGGGTCCGGCGTGAAGGAACCGTCCCTCTTTTATGCATTCACCTGCTTCTTTCTCCCCGTGTCTCTTTACTTCCATCCTTTCCCAGTAAAAGTTCCTTTTCATTTTATTCAAAGTGACCGAATATTTTCCGCGTAGTCACTGGGGCTCGTGCTATTGGAGAAACGTTCTGGACTGTTAAGTAACTTAGATCCATGTCTAGGTACTGACACCTGGCACTTGTGCCCGGGCAGGTGAGAAGCCGGGTGATTCGGGCTGTTTCCATTTGGAAGCTACAGGGCACAGCCTCCCGCCCCCCTCCACTCCCCGGGGTCGTTCCCCCACTAAGGGCGGGGCGCGCCTCTCCTTTGGTCGAGGCTTGTCCCAGAGGACCTTGTGACCTGGGCAGCGCTCAAGCGGGCCGCACTATCTCGGCATCTTGGGAGGAATGTGCTCCGTGCTTTATCGCGGGTGGGCTTGGCCGGCTGGCCTGCAGTGGCTACAGGGGTGGACGCAGGATGGGGGCAGGGGAGAGCTGGGCCTGGAGCGCTGGGGGCAGGTGCCCAGATGCCGGCCGCCCGGGCCCTGCCTGCGTGGACCTGTTGCGTGGTGGGAGCTGCGGTGAACGTCAGCAGAGGCTCTGCCCGCGGGCCAGCCTTGCAGCCTCCTTTCCCGGAGCGGCCACAGTCGTCCTGCCGACTTTCTGTCGTTGCAGTGATGTGTTATCTCTTCAAAGTTGTTTATGTAAATTGATCACTCCACTGCTGCCGAGCTTGTCAAGTGACATGTGCTGATGGTGCTTTGACCGAGAGTAGGGGGACAGCGAACTTCCTTCGAGCTTGTCTCGGGAACTTAGCTAGAGTAACCCTTCAGGGGGAAGGTGTCTCAAACCCAGGTGTGTGCAGGAAGTCAGTGTGCAATAATCCAAAGGTGTGCAGGAAGTAGGGAGACTGCTGGGAGTCGGGGATCGGACCTGTGTAAGGGCTGAGCGTTGGAACGCAAACATCTTGCTTGTCCTTTAGTTAACACAAGCCAAATCATTGCCACAGAAACACTAGTCAAGTGTTCTGGCTTGTTAGAATGACCTGATGCGTTCTCCAGCGCTGATGGAGCATTTAAACAATCAGAACTGTGTGTTTTTCTCAATATTTTAAGTGGTGGTGTTCTTCTTGGATTAACTTTCCTGGGTTCCTGTGGAATGGATTGGATGTTTACTCTGTGTAATCATAGAGATTATCCTCACTAGGACCTTTGCAAAGCCCCCCAGGCTTTATTTAGCTTAGAAGCAGCAAAGCCATCAGGTTCCCTCAGGCTTTTATTATTCTGCAGGCATTTTCAAACACGTGATTTTTTTCTGGCCTTTCACATCATTAAAGATTTCACTTACCAGTCGTCAGCTCACTCACTGCTTTAAGTTGTGTAGTTTTAGGCAGTGATATCACCAGGAATATAGAATATGTAATTTAATACTTTTCAGAGGCTTCAGAATGACATTATTAAAGATGGAGTGAAAAGTTATTCACTAGAAATGATTCATTACTCTTTGTGGTATTTGTTTGTTTGTTTTCTTTTGTAGAACTGGAAGATTTCCTTTGACTGGATTGGCTTTTCACTCCCTTCTGCAGGGTTTGTGGGTTTTCCTGTAATGTTGGGGAATTCAGCTTGGCATGGGAAATTACATAATTTCCCATGCCAAGCCAAAATGTCAGGTTTTTCTGTGATCCTAAATGGAAACTTGTCAGAAGCTCAAAATATAGTCTGATGGCACTCTGTAAATATGGTAAATAAACAAGCTTTTCAAAGGTTAGAGGTGATCTTGCTAATGGATTATTATTGCTCTAACAACTCTTAAATTAGTATTAAAGTTTTTAGGTTGTGTGAATTCTGCTACTCCCTGACTTACTGTGTGTTTTGGTGCCTGGGTGTGTGCATGCCAGGCATGAGAACCACCTTGAAAACATAGATATCTGTTCCATCCCTTCCATTTTTGTCTTGGGCTATCTGTTGTCTCACCTTTGAGATCTGTATAACTTATTACCACTGCTCTCTGCTGCTCCTGCTCCAAACCCCTATCTCCTTACCTGCCACATCACAAGCGGATCTCTTGTTGACAAGCCTCAAAGGTCCTTATTTTGGTGGCCATACCAGCTGTATGTTCTCTTCTCCATAATTTGTTTGGAAGCACAGCTTAAGGGGAAGCCCGTATCCCTTACCAGGGCAGCAAAGATATGCAGTCTCTCCAGGCTTCAGTGTTATAACAGCCACCTTCTTTCCACTGAAAGGCCTGCAACCTCTGGTTTGCGCCAGTATCTTCATTTTACAAATTCAGATTCAGGATTGAGGTGACTTTCTGAGGGCTATCCAGTGAGTTAGATGCAGTTGCTGGTGGGTGCTGTTCATCCAGATGTCAAATACAATTACTTTGGACACCTAGCAGTAATCTTCTATCCCGCTTCTCACACCCATCAAACCTTTATTTAGTCTCTTCTATTTTACTCATGTCATTATAACTTGGCCTTAGCCGAGCATTTATTGAGATTCCATTATTTGCAAGTTATTGGGAATATAGAGATTAAAGGAGGCATGATTCACAGCTTTGTGAGGAAGCAGATGATTTTAATCCAGATGTGGTTAGTGTGGGGTGGAAAGGACACCACAGTTAAACTGCTCCTAAGCTATGGACTTGATGGTTACTTCGCTAATGTTTTAAGCCTTTGCATCAGATCCCTCATCTTCAGTTTGGTTCCAGTTGGGTGATAGTCTCACTATTCTTTATGCATCCACCGACTCCTCACCCACTACCCCCAGTTTGATCCTTTATGGCTCTGTGCTAACCAAGACAGTCTCGCTGTAACCTTCTTGAGATGTCTGTGTTTTTGCTTACCTATGTTTATTATTTGTTTGTTTGTTTATTTATTTATTTTTGAGACGGAGTCTCACTCTTGTCACCTGGGCTGGAGTGCAGTGGTGCGATCTCCACTCACCGCAAGCTCTGCCTTCCGGGTTCATGCCATTCTCCTGCCTCAGCCTCCCAAGTAGCTGGGACTACAGGTGCCCGCCACCACACCTGGCTAATTTTTTAGTATTTTTAGTAGAGACAGGGTTTCACCGTGTTAGCCAGGATGGTCTTGATCTCCTGACCTCGGGATCTGCCCACCTCGGCCTCCCAAAGTGCTGGGATTACAGGTGTGAGCCCCCGCACCCGGCCTTACCTTTGTTGAGCACAGAATCTCACCCTGTGGCACCCGATAGGTCTTGCTCAAAAAACAGTTATTTATCTGTTGAATGAATGTTGCCGAATCTTACAAAAATCTTCCTCCCTCTGCTTCTTTCTCTTTCCTTAAGCATATCACTGCTCTAACATCAATCCTTTTCTAATATAGTCAGAATATGCAAATTGGAAGCAACTTCAGAAGAAAAGGTCATTCATAGGATGACACTGTTTTGTCTTACTTGCCCTACAGGAACCTTGGCTTCCCCTCTGTACTTCCTCAGCCTTTCACATGCCATTGGTTTTCTCCTCAGTGTGCACCAATTCTCAGATACCTTCAAATGCACGTGTTTTCCTGTAATCTCCAGCACCAATATAGCACTTCATGTAGTAGTAGGCAGCACGTATCTTAAATGAATATACTAAAGGCTCCATAGCTTTAAAAAATTGAATTTCACCTTGCCACAGAGTTCAGTTGATCTTTTGTTGATTGCCAAATGGCATTATCTCAAATACCTGCCCCCTACATCATTCTTTCTCATATTCTGCTTTTTTTTTCCTGTCCTTTAGAGCACATATCATTACCTAACTCTAGACCATATACTTGCTTTCTTGTTCTTTGTCTCTCTCCCTAACTAAAACATAAGCTCCATGAGTGCAGAGGTATTCACGACTGGACCTAGGACAGTATTTAGTACATAGTGGGCACAAAGATGCATCGATGGGTCCTAACGTGGGTAGGTGGGCCCTGTTTCTTAGCCATTGTAATTCACCTTCATATGGTCAGACTTTTCTACACCAATCTAGTGACACTATTGTTGACACAAAGTCTTCTTTCAGAATCCAGTGTCCTTGTCTTGCCAGTCTTTGTTTTCCATCTGTTCTGTACTGGACACCTTTGATTGCCTTATCTTCGAAAGAATCTTCATGCACTGTAAACATATTTTCTATGAATATGACTTCAAGTTTAGTATCTCCAGCTGTGATCTGTTAAGGGAATATCCATCTCCACTTGTGGTAAGTCCCTTTTGCCTTAAACCAACCATGTTTTAATTTAGGTCTCATTTTCCAAACTGACTGCTTTTCCCAGAAGTTCCATTTCTAGGGGGCAGGGCACCTATTCTTTCCATCTCAAAGGTCCAGAGACTTACCTCTGATCCTTTCTTCTCTGATTTTTGTTGCCAAGTCCTGCCATTTCTTTTTTCACAATGCCACCTTTTCTCTCTCAGTCCCTCACTCCTATCAGGTTGGCTTCATCTGGATTTATATTGTCCATTGCTGGTTGTCTTCTGCCAAAGTTCTTTAGGGCTTGTCTTGAAAGGGCAGAGAGCAGAGGTGCTGGATTCAGAGAGTTCAAAATGCTGCCCCAACACTTGGAGACTCTGTTCAAGCCTCTGTTTCCTTAGGTGCTCCCTACTGTATAGGGTTATAGAGTTATTAAAGAATATGTGTAAAGCACTGAAAGTGTCAGCACAGAGTTAGATCTCAGATGTCTAACATCTTTCTGGATACTGTGGCAAGATCCATTTATTTAAAAATAAAGTTTCTCTTTTTCTTTTTTCTTTTTTTCTTTTTTTTGAGACAAAGTCTCTATGTCACCCAGGCTTGAGTGCAGTGGCACGATCTCAGCTCACTGCAACCTCTGCCTCCTGGGTTCAAGCAATTCTCCTGCCTCAGCCTCTCGAGTAACTGGGATTACAGGCGCACGCCACCACACCCAGCTAATTTTTATATTTTTAGTAGAGATGGGGTTTCACCGTGTTGGGAAGACTGGTCTTGAACTCCTGACCTCAAGTGATCTGCCTGTCTCCGTCTCCTAAGGTTCTGGGGTTACAGGTGTGAGTCACCATGCCTGGCCAAAATAATGTTTCTTAAACTGGAGTTTGAAGACGTTTTCCTGGCAGTTATTTTTTAAAACCAGAATTTCATTTTTAATATTCTTTTCAATAATACTTTTCTTTTTTCTTTTTTTTAGACAGAATCTCACTCTGTCGCCCAGGCTGGAGTGTAGTGACACAGTCTTGTCACTACAACCTCTGCCTCCTTGGATCAAGCCATTCTCCTGTCTCAGCCCCCTGAGTAGCTGGGATTACAGGCGTGTGCTCCCACACCTGGCTAATTTTTGTGTTTTTAGTAGAGATGGGGTTTCACTATGTTCACTGGTCTCAAACTCCTGACCTCAAATTATCTGCCTGCCTCAGCCTCCCAAAGTGCTGGGATTACAGGTGTGAGCCACTGTGCCTGGCCAATAATACATTTTTTAAAAAATCACAGATTCTGTGACATCTTGATGACCTTATAAATGAGCAGTGCCAAAAGACTTTATTGGCTGTGTTTGAGCCTTCCTTTAATTGTCTCTAGCTAATGGGGGAAGAAGAGATGTGAACTTATTGCAGAAATGATTTGTTGGTGTCAGAAGATGGCTGGAAGTTGTATGAACAAAGGTTTCATATCAATTTGTTAGAAGTGTTGGGTAGCTGAAGGGGTCACAGCGCACATTGGTTTCAGTAAGTAGAATGTGAATGCAGGCTATCTGCTCCATGCCGCTGTTGTATTTAATACATTGCAAGCAGCCATACAGTGTCTGCAAAATTGCATCATTGTTATCTGTCATGTTAAATTAATGTTGAGCTTTCTTTTATGTGTTTTTACCCAGATTTAAAAATTATTTACCTTATAGTTGTATGAGAACTAAAGCATAGAGAAGACATAACCTAGTTTTATGTTTGGACATACTTCAATAACATTATAATAAATGTAATTTAAGTGAATGCTTAGGGGAAAGGGGATCCAAAGGAATATTTCCCCTTTATAGTACTGATCTATACATTTCTCAAGTTAGGGAAACAATTCTCATTTCTCAGATACCCTGTTACCATCACACAATTTGGCATTTAATTGTTTTCTTTGTTAGTCCCCTACCCCCCACCCCATACCTCTCCTCACCTCTCATACTTAAAAGTGAGAAAACTGAGACCTAGAGAAGTTGTCATTTGTCTGGGGTTAGTGAAGATTAGAGTCTCTGGTTAAGAAATGTTTAGTGAGTATCTGTGACATATTAGTAATAATTATAATGGGTTAGTGGAGATTAGAGTCTCTTCAATTAAGAAACATTTAGTGAGTTTCTGTGATGTATTAATAATAATTATAATTGTCACTGCTTATTGAGGTTTAACTGAGTTTTAAGCATTGTATTAAGTGCTCTACAAAAATAATTTCTCTAAAATGGAATAACAGTCCACTGTAGCCGTTACGATTTCAGCTTGGCAAATGCAGAAACTGAATCATAAAAACCTTATTTAAAAGGCTTAAGAGCCTTGGTTAAGGTTAGTTCTGGAGCAAGCATGAAACTCCTGCAACATGTACTGCCTTTACTGGTATGTACCTTTACTGGTATGCTGCACTGCCCGCCTGGGAGCAAGGTGGCATGGTGGTGTGAAGAGCCTCTGCAGAATGCCATGACAGATAATGAGATGAACTGTGCCTGTAGGCAGAGGAGCGTCAGGGAAGGTGTCTAAGCAGAGGTGAAGTATGGAAAGATCTTTGTTTTTAGAAAGATCATTCTGGGGCAGAGGAGAGAATAGAGTCCGGGAGAGCAGGCAGGGGCCGGTTGCAGTGGTTTAGGCCGGAGGAAAAGATAGGGTACTGGTGGGATGCTCTGGGAGATGGCATCATTAAAGTTTTTGCTGCTAGGAGCCTCTCCCTTCCGGTCTGGCGCTCTTTCTACTATGCCGCCTTGTGTTGTGCTTTATAAATTTGTGGGACGCCAAATACAAAGCATTGTCCTCCTTTCCGTGGACATATTTTCCTTGATTGTGGGGTACCCTTGTGTTCAACTTGTAAGATGCTCACTAAAACCTGGCAAGTTTTGTAGTAGGCATTGGCTTGGGAGGAAGATGGACAGCCAGATGTGTTATGGATGGGAAGAGTTTGCTTATTTTTGGTTTTGTTTAGATGAATGTGATCATTAAATTTATAAAAATGTACCAGCAGTGACCCTGGTAACCCTGTGGGTTCTAATTTTCTGAGTAATATGAATGTATATTTATGTTTGTTCTATACTATGAATTTTAGTTTCATCGTCCTGTGCTGAAGTAGAGGATGCTTTCAAAGACAAATACTTGGAGAATATTTATTATTCTAGAGTAACTTGAAACTCATTGCTTGTATATCTTTTTAAAAAGTAGCTGAAGTCTTTGAGAAAAACCAACCATTTGGTTAATGAAACTTTATGAGAGTTGACAAAGATTGAGTCATGCTTTTAGTATGGTAAAACAGCAAAATGAGCCTGCTTCCACAATCCCAGTTCCCTTTTCCTGGGGCTCCCAGCGGAAAGGGAGCACTTCGACTCCACATCACAGGCTTCCAGTGAATTTCCCCTGTTGCCAGAATTTTGCATCTTTTGTACTGTAACAAACAGGTACTTGGGATTTCTTTAAAATGGACCCTTTACCACAGACTTGAGATTTTAGGGGTGAGCCACTGTTGAGATTTACACAAGAGTGTCAGAAATAGCAGTGTAAACATTTCTTTGCGATGATGACAGATCCCAAACATGGTCTTGCTATGCCATGGAATGAGGTGTTGCGTTCTTTTTGGGTGAGGATCCAGTGAGTGCTGCAGGCTTTTCACTGTGCTCACTGAAGTCTAGGGCAGGTTCACCTATTTTAGGACTCTACTCAGAATGCAGAGCTGGAAGTGTTTGCCCTCTGCTTCATAAGATAGTTATGAGGGGTGATGAGACCATGGGCCAGATCTTCATAAATGCATAGGAGAAACTTCTGGATGTCCATTAACTTTCTCTTGGGTATGATTTAGTGGACAGGAATAGTAATTTACTATTGCATGTGGTATTTTAGAACATCTAGTAGGGTGTGTGTGTGTGTGTGTGTGTGTGTGTGTGTAGTGTAAAATAGTTTGGACTCCTAAAATAAGATGTAATATTTAAAATTTTTCCCTCCTCATTATTTTGATCTAGACTATAATGTTTAGATTTCAGGGAAGTTGACTCAGTTGGAAGAAATTTGGTGTTTTTGTTTCTAAAAACCCCAAGGAATGGATTTGCCATGTGGTGAGTGGAAGGTGGTGTTACACCTAATTACAGCATGTTCCAGACTGACTCCTTGATTGTGTGGCTGAATGGAGAGGACTCTGTCCATCTGGCCACCATGGGCACCTTTCTTTCCACAATCTACCCCCACTTCTTGGGAAGAGATAATCAGGAGGCTGTCTACTGGCTTGTGGTGAGAACCAGGTGCCTGAGTCAAACGAGCTATTGTGAGGGCCAGAAAGTGGCTTCAAACCTCTCAGGATGTAACATGGACTCTGACTGCTTGACTTGATCTGGAAGATGCTGAATAAATGCCTTTGAGGCTCATGTTGTTAGTGCAGATGACCTTGACTATGGTGTTGTCTTGTGTTTATCTTATTATGAGAGTAGTATGTGTTGGATGATTAAAATAATTCAAAGAACAAAAAGAAGAGTCACTTGATTTCCTTGAAATGATATCATCCATTAACAATTTGATTTTATTAAAATTTTTTATTTTATTTTTAATTGACAAATAATTGTATACATGTATATGGTGTAACATAATGTTTTGATACATGTATACATTGTGGAGTGATCAAATCAATCTACTTAACATACCCATCACCTCACATATTTATTATTTGTGGTGAAGACATTTAAAATTCCCTTTGTTTTTAGGATGTATTCTTATGGATTGTTTTCTTCTTCATACATCACCATGTATTTGTTGTTATTAAAACAAAAATAGGACTCCCACTATATAAATTGTTTTGCTGCTTGTTCTTTTTATTTAACGCCTTATCTTGGACATTTTTCATACATATATATATATATATATATATAGAAGTATTACTGCATTATTGCGAGTGCTATAGTATTCCATTGTATTGGATATAGCACTGTTATTTATTTTTTAACCCTTCTCCTATTACTGGATATTTAAATAGTTCCTAATTCTTTGCAATGGTGAGCTGTGCTGGATTTAAAGTTCTTATATGTATTACTTTGTATACCTGTGCAAATGTTTCTTTAAAATACATTTCAAGAAGCATAATTGCTGGATCAATGGATATGTACTTTACAAAATATTACTAGATTTTCATTTTTTTAGTCAGAGTTGGATGGAGGCCTAGAGATTATACAAATCTAACCTGTCATTTTGCATCTAAAAAGCTAAAGTATAGAGAGGTAAAATGATGTATTAAAGGAGAATAAAGATATGGGCTACACATTCCTGATTCTTGACACCGAAGTCCTGTGATCCTTGTGAGATCTTGAAAAATAGCCCTAGAGGCTGTCTTTTTTTCTTCTTCTTCTTCTTTTTTTTTAATCTCTGGGCCCATTGTTCTTGACTGCAATTCTTTTCCATAGGTCTAGAAAAGGCCTTAGGTAGGCTTTAGTCAGTTGAGCAGGTATTTGTGCCAGATCTTTGGAAGACTAACATCTAATACTTGCCACATGAATGTGCATGCCAAGAGTTGCTGTGGGCCCTTGTCAGAAGCTTGTTGCATATGAGGTGTAGGAAAGCAGGACTCCGGCTTTCACTGCTGCTGGGCTTAGACAGGCTGGGAAGGGAGGAGGGCATTGCAGACAGGGAGCTTTTGTAAGGTGATATATGCTGTGTTTGGAGCATAGATTCTTACTGTGGGTTGACTTTGTTCTCTTTCTGGAGCGAGAGGGCAGGGTGGTGTGCAGGATGTTTGGGGACACAAAACTTGGTCATTAACTTGTGATGACTGCATGGATCAGCACCCCCACCTCAGTGTCTTCTACTAAAGTCTCCATTCAGGCCAGATCTTCTTACTTGAAGATGAAATATGCATAGTTGTTAGGAGATTGTCCTCTTCATGGTGACCCCTTGGATAGGTAACTTGTCTCTCATTGTACTTCAGTTTACTCATCTGTAGAAAGAAGGTAATAATAGTCCCTACCTTATGAAGTTGTATGAAAATTAAATGTGCTACTCTGTAGATAGTGCTGAGAACACTATCTGGGAGATAGAAAGTACCCAGTACAGTTTGATGATTGTTAGCAATGCTGACTTTTGTGGTAGAAGCCCACATCCCTTCATTTGTCCTTCCTTCAAATCCTGTCTCAATACTTGGTCAGAGTGATCTTTCTAAGACACAAATGCGACAGTGATTGCCTGCAATGGTGGCTTCCCCGCACCTGCAGGGTACAGTCTGGCGGCATTCTGCACTCCGCCTACTCCTGCCATCTTCCCTCCCCTCAGCGTTGTGTTTCAGCCCCAGTTAGCTGCCCTTAGTTACTGACGTATTGTTTCATGTTCTTAGTCTTCATTTTTTGTCGTTCTGCCTATGGTGAAGTACTCTTCTCACTTCTTTGCCTGTCTCACTGCTCCTCATCCGACTGGACAGAGCTTTGGAGCTAACGTTCCTCCAGGAAGCCCTCCCATCTCCTCTGTGGTCTCTGGAGACACTTCTGACTTTATTGTTGCATCTTTGTAATTATCTCTGTCCCTCATCAAAGCAAGTTTCTTAAAGCAACCTATCTTTTCTTTGCATTCCTGCTGCTTAATAGGGTGGTTGGTGCAGAGCAGGCATTGAATACATATTTGAAGGGCATCTTGGGGGAAGTTTTCAGCCCTTTTGAGGAGCGAATTTAGTAATGGCTTTGAACCAGACTTGTGAAGGAGAGCTTGAACATGACACCAAGAAGAGCCGGGCTGTCTGTAGTCCTTGTGTGTATGGGTGGCACCATGATGGAGCAGAAACAGCACTGGCCTGGGTATCAGCCCTGGTTTCTTGTCCTGGTCCTGTCCAACACTAGCATTGTGACCTTGGGCGAATCATGTACTCTCTTGAGCCTCAGTTTCCTTACCTGAGTGGTGTCAACAAAGTCCCTCTGTGTGTTGACCCTCTCTGATGCTAATTTTATGACTTGAGGTCCCAGAGTGAACCTTTGACGAGTGGTGCTGCAGTTGTACACATACTCTGTGAGGTTGCTTCATGAGGTTTAGTAGAACCACAAAGCTAGGCTTAATCATTATAATCAAGGATTTGATAATAAGGAAAAGCTGTTCCAAACACTTACCCTCCTGTGGTCAGTTGTTGATTCCCAGAACCAATTAAGGAAAAAAGATCAGCAGATTTTCTTTGGTTAAAACACTCACACTCCCTCACCCCCAGCAACCTTTGAACACTGAAGTTTTTCTCTTTTGTCAGTTGCATTTTCCCAGCTTTTTGAAATGAGACAAAATGGGTGAATTTGGCTGGGATCTTTTTTGTGTCCTTATTAAATGAACTCAAGCAATTCAGAGGGGGTTGTTTGAAACTTCTCTTTGTGTTGATTTGAGTACCTGAGAGATTGTATTTTGGGAAACTTAGTTTGGGGATTGACCATTATAAACATCTAGGGGTCAGTATCAGATTAAAGTGGCTTTGCAAGGAGTAAGTTAGGATCAAAGGCTACAGCTCTCCAGTCTCCTCCTGAATAGCTGACTTCTCTGATGGGATGTTGGTGTCAGGCTTCAGAGACATCTTGATTCAGGAATGGGGACTAGGGATGGGTCTCTGCTGGATCCTGACAGTTTCTCCCTGCTTCCCTCATTCACTCCACATACTGTTGAGCGCTGGCTGTGCTTCAGGCATTGTTCTATCTAGAAAGGCAAATAAATCTCTGTCCTTATGGAGCTTCCATTCTAGGTAAGGATAGAAAACAGATAAGAAAATATGAATTTCAGATAGTTACAAAAGCTGTAAAGAAAACAAAACAGAGAAGCCGGGCGCAGTGGCTCACTCCTGTAATCCCAGCACTTTGGGAGGCTGAGGCGGGCGGATCACCTGAGGTTGGGAGTTCGGGACCAGCCTGACCAACATGGAGAAAACTCGTCTCTACTAAAAATACAAAATTAGCCAGGCGTGGTGGCGCATGACTGTAATCCCAGCTACTCGGGAGGCTGAGGCAGGAGAATCACTTGAACCTGGGAGATGGAGGTTGCCGTGAGCCGAGATCACGCCATTGTACTCCAGCCTGGGCAACAAGAGTGAAACTCCGTGTCTAAACAAACAAACAAAAAACCAAAAAAATAAAAATAAAAACCCCAAAAAACAAGGAAGTGCTGTAGAGAGTGATGCAAATGGAGATTTCTATTTAAGGCCTCTCCAAGGAAGTGACATTTGCACCAGTGGAGTGGAGCAGCCATGTAAATATGGCAGAGCTTCCTACAAAGGTTTGCACATGAGCTTGGTGAGTTTATGGGCAGAAAGAAGGCTAGTGCGCTGGAGCCCTTGGCATGAGCAGTCGGAAATCCAGGTGAGGATATTGGCAAGGCATGGAGGGCCTGGCGAAGAGATTGGATGGATTTTCATCAGTGAAATGTGGCAGATCATAAGCCTATAAGATACCTGATTTATGTTAGAGAGTTCACTCTGCCTGCTGATTAGAGATAGGAAGAGAAGAAGCAGGGAGACTGGGAGAGGGGGCTTTTATTGAGAGGTTCTAGTGAAGTACTGCTGGTGACTTTGACTGTAGTGGTAGCAGTAAATACTGAGATAGCTTGGGGGTAAAGTGGACAGTACCTGCAGGATGTAGATTTTTGGTTTTATTGATGGGGAGTGGGCAGCAGAATTATTTATTGATTTAGGGAGCACTGGAAAAGGGAACTGCTGTATAGGAACTGTAAAGTACTTGGGTCATGGCAGAAGTTTTTATGAGACCTAGAATTTAGGAGAGGAAACCTGCGTAATTGATAATTATAATAATGATAGCATTTTATGAGCAGTGTGCCTCAGTCTGCTCTAAGCACTTCCCGTGATTAACTCATTTAATCCTTACAACCATAGCTATATTTCACATAAACTGGTTTATTTTACAGATAAGGATACTGGGACACGGAGAGGGTAAATAACTTGCCAAGGCCACGCGGCTGCTAAGTATCAGAGTAGCAGAGCTGTGATTTGAAGTGATGCAGTCTAGCTCCAGAGCCAGTGTTCCTTATCACTGGACCTTCCTGCCTCAAGGTCAGACATGGGGAGACAGTGTTGTCTGCACCAAAAGCCACCTGATGAACCATAAGTTGCATCTGTTCTGTGAAGGGGAACAGAGAGACACTTGTGACTCCTGCCTGAGTGACAGAATGAGACCCTCTCTCAAAAACAAATAAATAAAAAGAAAAGAAAAAGAGCACTGAGCCTAAATATCCTTTAAAGAAAGGGGTCACTAAATATTAATGAGCTCATTCAAGCGTAATCTTTCAAAGATTAGTGATACCCATTCTTTGGTGCTGGATTTCTTACGTTCGGGACGTAACTCACAGCTGAATCCTTATATACATACTTGAAGTCAAAGCACATCCGTCTCGGAAAACAATAGGAAGCTCACTGAACAGAAGTGAGCATTTGTTTTCTCATAGCAACTCCCATGGTAAGTCTGCTCATAATTATTCAGCTGTTATATACTATTTTTTCCTGTTCTCAAAGCATATCAAGTGATTAGCTTATGAGGAAATCATTAGTCTTGACTGTAAAGGTCAGTATTTTAAAGAGGCTCTAATGTGCTTTCTGGAACTATACATATTTCCGTTACAAATGGATGCTAATAAAAATTAAGGGAAAACAAGCATTTTACAATAGATCCATCTTATCTAATAACATATTACACTTATTCTCATACCTTGATTTTTGATAACTTCATTGCAAAATGGCAGGAGGAGGAAGGGGCCAGTGTTATTTATGCCCCACACCACAGGTAACTACAGTGATTCACTGAAATTGCATGGGGACAGGAGCAAAGCAAATCAGGTCTCTGCTCTTCAACCCAGTCACCATCCCTCTTTGGTAACTTACTGTTTAAAAGGAAATTTTGTGTTTTTGGTAAGGTAGAAGGTGGTTTTGGTAAGGTAAATATAGCAGAAGACTTGTGATGTGTACTTTATTTAGTTTTTAAAAAGTTTATATATTCTAAAATGTTTATTTCAATTTTCAGATATAGGTACAAGGTAAATCTGGTCCAAGAGAAGCATCAGGTAACTTCTGTGGTTTCAATTCACTGGTAGTTTCCCCTTAGTGGAGGGTTCAGCCCTAGGGAGACAGAGAAATGTATGTGGAATACTGTGGACTGCAAATAACAAAAATCTCAGCCTAAAATGCCTTTAATGAAACAGGTATTTAGTTATCTCACACATCAGGAAGCCTGAAGGTAGGAGCAGTGGTGGGTGCTTATATGACTTCCCCATGACTTAGTCCCGTGCTGGTACCCTTAGCAGAGAGGAAAGGGATAGATAGAGTCACAGGCCAGCCCTGGCCACCAGCAAGGCTGACAATGATAGTGTCTGGTTTTTAAATTTTATTTTAAATTTCTCCTCTGTAGCGGGAAGCAGGTGGGCAAGGAATAGTTGGAACAAGAGGTTGGAAACGGGTGTGGGGTGGGCACTCTGCAGTGTCTGCTGCAAGAAGGAAGGCAGGAAGGAAGGCAGGCAGATGGTGAGAGCTTGCCTGGTTCTTGCAGACACCCTTCTTTCCCATCAGGGAGTAGTAGATAAATGTTATGTCTCTCGTTTAACCCTATGTCTTCTGCCAAAAGCATAAGGGCCATCTGCTCAGGAAAGATCTCTAGCAGGAATGATTTCTGTTTCAAAGTATTCTTAAAAAAGCTTTTACATGTAGACATTTTCCCTAGATTTTATTCTCACTACTTGTGTGAGAAATTTTGAGAGAACAAAAGCATACATAAATAGGGTATAATAAAAAGTAAAGTGATCAATACACTTAGTTTCTAACTTGTTAATTTTCTGTCACTCAGTGATAGGACTAGCTCTCCCAGCCTCTGTGCCTTTCTCGGTGCTGTCCACTCTGCTCAGAATGCTATTCTCCAACGTCAGTGCTGCCTTCTCTGTGCAACCCTCCCAGGTCTCCCAATCTGTCAGTGTCTCTCTGCTCCCCCAGCCTTCGAGGTTGACTTTTCTAATGAGATTCATCAGGACAGGACTTAGCTGTGTATCTGTTTGTTTTCTGTCAGCTTATCGTCAGGGACTTACTTACATGTTTCTACCTCAGGCATTGGGAAATTCAGTGCCTTAATCACAGAAATGCTCCAAAAGCGTATTTTTTTCATTAAAAAACAGATTTTGTGTGGAGTAGTTTAGATACGTAACTCCTCAGATATTTCCACATTCTCATTGTGTCTAACCGCTCTGTTTTAGTGCCTTGGCATAATGAGTTATTCTGAGGGCTCGGTGATGACAGGAGCACAGCTTTAGTTTCTGTTTGAGACAGGCGTCTGTCTCGGGAGGAACTCTGCAGGCCACAGACCACAGCTCTGGCCCCAGCTAGGCGTGTTCACATTTGTTTGCTATCCACCTGAGAGGCAGGTGACAGTGCTGGCTGAGTCAGCACGTCCTGCTGGCAGAGGGTCAACAGTAGCACAGAAAGATAATATGTCATTAGTCATGTTGACAGAAGGACGTTTCTTCTCCCACTTGTCTATTAGTTGAGGTGTTAATGAGGAGTAAAATGACCAAAAGGCAGGGAGCTTTCTCTCAAAAGAGACGGCCTGAGCTGCTCACACACAGCACACAAGAGTTGACTACAACCTCAGTTGTAACTTTTAAAATACCAATAGCAGCTCTTTATTAGCTGCATACGGTATTCCAGATGTACAACTAGGCACTTAAACAGATTTTGTCCTGCCCTCCCATCAGCTTTATGTGTGAGGTTTTTTTAAAGTCACACTTTACATATGGGAAAACTGAGGCTGAGCACTTTGCCTGGGGACACTCAGCTAGGAAAAACCTGGGCTGGGGTTAAGCCCAGGTCTGCTAGGCAGAGGCTTTTACATGTGAAGTACTAATCTGACAGGCCCTGTTGATTGGGTGGCACCCTTGAAATCCTCATGCAGTGAATGCATATTGATGGCCTGCTGTGTGCCTTAGGCACTGGGGATGCAAAAGTGAATGCACAGTCCCTGCCTTGACACCTGAGCAGATCAGATCTTGGTGAGCCTGTGTTGTGAAGCTAATAGCAAAGTCTTCTTGGAGATAGAGGGCATTGCATACGCAGACAGGGGCACCCCAGAGCCAAGTGTTGTTGGAAGCATGGGGTTTAAGAAAATGGTGTCAAGAGATAAGGCCCCATAATGGACAGCCTTGAATGCTAGGTTAAGGAGTTTGGCTTCTATTTTGTAGATAGAGGAGTGTCTTGTTAGACGTAATTTAGAGAGCTCAGCCTAATGGCAGCTTTTGGATGGATTTGAAGGGAACAAGACTGGAGGAGATAGGGTTAATATTTAGAAAGCAAACCAAGGCAGAATTTAGTGACTGACTGGATTTGAAGCTGAGAGTACCGTGGTTGGGGGAGTGAAGGATAACAGTTGGATTATTGGTTTGAGTGACTGGGTACCACCATCGGAATTTGAAGAAAGAGGGGAAGGGTGCTTGTTGATAAATAAAAGATCAAACCTGGTGGCTTTAGTTTTCTCAGTTCAGGATGAGATAGGACACTCTGCTAGGTGAGGGAGGTGAGGTAGAGCATGGGGTGCCTTGGAGGTGGTGGAGGGGAAGGAATGGGAGGGGGAGCTAATGGGCATTGCTGAGGTTGGCATGAAATTTTGGTGGTGCCAGGCTTCTCTTTTTTTTGTCCTTTACAGTGCTCAGCTTTATAGGCTTAGGATAGAGAAAGGTGGATTGTGGGTGCTGGTTGTACCTATGGAATAGGGAGTGGCTGGATGAGAGTGGGATGGGGCCACTGAGGATGCGGATGGTAAAGTACTTGGGATGCTACACAGAGAGAGAAGGGAGTTCCAGAAGGAATGGATGGGCAGAGAGAAAAATGGAACAGCAGCATAGTGGATTGGGGCTATGGGAGAGGTCATGGCCAGATTGGGATACTGGAGTTGAAGATTCATAAGAGGAAGCAGCTGTGGGTGAGGCCATATTCTAGGGTGTGACTCAGGAGTGGACCATGCGGATTGGAGGGGTGTGGTGGTCATTGCCCTTAAGGAAGCCCAGGAGTTGCTATGCTTGCTTGCTGGGTGAATCAGCTCCATGAGGGACCAAAAAATCAAATACCTGTGGCAGGGCCAAGTCGGCAAATTGTAGGATAGGGCGGGCTGGTTATAGACAAACCTGTGCAAACCGAAGAGTGCATGCCCCCTCTGCAGAGGACAGCTGCCCCTGTCCAACTCTACCAGGTAGGAGGTGGGCCTGCTGTTACTGCCTGGCTCAGTGGTTTTTTTTTCTTTTTTTTCTGGAAATCAGTTTTTATGTGCAGTTTCCTGATTTTTAAGTGTTCAGTAATTAAAAATGGGCAATTATTCAACAATTGGAAAAATGCACTGTGAGCTCTAGGAATCAGGTATACAGGTTGGGTTTGACTCTGTGGGCTGCCTGTTTGCACTCTCTGATCTTTGGACACCTCAACAGGTCATAGGACTGTGGCAGGGAGTAGAGTGGGGGGGTGATTTTGAATTGGATTCTATAGTCTTGAAACACCTTACCTTTCTGGTCATCTCATCTGGCTTGGAGGTTTTAAAGATAAGGAACTAAGTAAGTAGCTAAATTAGTTTTTCAGTAGCAGCTAATAGGTGATGATAGTAATCTGAAGCCTGTGGCTCAAAGGAACTGCAGATTGTGTCGGAAATTTTGCTAGCTCCTTCTGAAACCCTTGCATCCTTGCTCCTTTCCTCTATACAGAGTGTCCTTTGGCTCTCATGGTTTGTTTCTTGATTCGTACTTCCTCTTTTGCTTATTCACAGCATTTTCTTCCCTACTCCCTTTTCTCTTCATTGCTCATTTACTTCTCTAACTCCAACTCGTCTTTTATAGGATTCAGCTCAATTTAGATGGCTAAAGTAATGTGTAGGTCAAATAATTGTTGTATTGATTTGTTTAGTAAAATCTTGTTTTCTTAGTTTTTAAACTCAGTGAATTAATTGTATTATTGTTAGATGGTAGTGAAACTTTTAAAAAAATTAGCAGATTAAAAGGTGCTTACACATACAAATGCATATTTTACCCTTAAATTAATCACTCTGTGGGTTTTACTCAAATTTCAAAACACCATTGAACCTCTTTGGGAATTATCCTCATGGCAGCTACACATATCTGTCCATTATTGGTGTTTGCAAATCTTTGTTTCTTTGAAGGTATTTACATTTGATGGTCGAGGCAGACCAAGAACTGAGTCTAAACAATAAGAGAAGTGACTATGAAGTACTAACACAGTGTCTATTGTTCTGCTCAGCAGTGAGTCCCCAGGGTTGGTCCAAACAAGAAGGTGCACAGATGTTTGCAGAGTGAAGCCTGGTCAGAGTATGTGCTACCAGCATAGCTTTGAAAACCTTGCTTCCAGACATGCTATATTTATTAAGCTAACATTAAATTTTCTTATTTTCAGATATTTTAGTTAGACCTTTGGTTAGTGTTTTGGAGATATATATGCAATTTTGATTGGCCTTTGAAATACTAAAATAGACTTTGAAACCTGCATTACTGTCTTTCTGGGCCTGTTGAGCTCTGGATATTGTAGAAGAGGAAATATTAGGGTATGGACTTCCCTAAGTGATGATTTTTAAGAATGATGGGCATGTGGCTGTGTAGCGGCAGCATTAGTGTTGAACAACACGCATGCAAACCAGGCTTACCGCCGAGCCTCTTGTGTATAAGGAACCAGTCTGTCTTTCTCTGGCTGGTCACTTGTTATGGGGAGCACAGCAGTAGTTTGGACTTGATTCTTTATGAGAAGCACGTGGGGAGTTCTTTTTAAAAATATGGATTCTAGAGCCTTATCTCCAGTAATTTCACCCATTATGTTGGGGTGGGGTAGGGGTCGTGTGTGGGACCAGGAGTCTGTAGTTTTAGCTAGTGCCCCAGGTGACTGACGCTCATGGTCCTGGGGCCGCACTATGAGAAAGAGTGGGGTACTGGGCTTTGGGGTTGAATGGACCTAGGTTCATGTCTTATCTCTATCCTCTAATGGTTATATGATCAAGCAAAGCTACTTATCATCTTCGAGCCTCATTTTTCTCACCTTTAAGTGACAATGATGGTTCCATCAAGCACAGCATATAGCTCCAGGTCATGAGTTTTTCTTGGGCCCCCTCCTGGAGCATTATTTTAGATTTTCTTTTCTCTTGTTCTCTTTTCTCCTCCACTCTAGGGCCTTTTTCTCCACCTACTCGCGTATGCACACACAGTGAGCGTGTCCTGAGGAGCTAGTACCCAAAGCCTGCCTCAGGTCCAGTTCTCTCCTCTTAGGTTATTGAAACATGGTGACGGTTGTTTATAATTTTGTCCTGCCAAGACCCAGAAACTCTCCAGACTGTAAATTTGGTCTGTGCATGTTGAGTCTGTAGGGAATTAAGGGCATTTGTTTTCAGGGGACAAACTTAAGCAAGTTCTCTCTCCTCCTGTGTTCACTTGTTGAAGATAAGAGTTCACTGTACACAGATCGTCATCCCTGTGAAACTTTTTGTTTTGGCCAATGTGATCTTGATCTTCCTGGAAGATAGGCAGGCCAGTTTTTAAAAATGTTTTATTTTTGTTTGTTTTTAATGCTAGCACTGAAAAATAATACTTTGGTCTTGGCCCATACTGCTGTCAAAACAAAATACTTCCTGTATCCAGGATATAAGTAGGTTTAACAAGTACCCAAGCATGTTGCTGCTTTTAGTTTTCATCTCTCCTTTGTAACTCTTGAAGTGGAATAACTCTGCATTCTTTTCTTGCTAATCACTTAACTTTTAATTGAAAGTTTTGCTTTTATAACGTGAGCTCTTTTGGCAAATGCATGAAGGTGTGTCTAATGTAATTCCAGTTTCAGAGGCACTTTTTAAAAAAGTAAAAGAGGCTTTAATCTTCAATGCTTTTGACACTGGGCTATTTATTAGGTATTTTTAGTTTATAAATTACAGTGAGTGTGGTACCAAAAGGCACATTTTTTTTTTCTGTTTGGTGTATTTCCTGATTCTTGGCTTGGTAATTATATTCAGGATAATTTAGTCTTGGACTATAAAATAGATGTTGGGTCTATATTCTCTACCTACTATATATTAAAAATTCCAAGTTCATTACATGACAGAATATATAGGTATATTTTAGTATTAGAATTGAAGCCCTTGGTATCTCTGTCAAAAGCTTCTTGAATCTCATATAAAAGAAACATGTAGGAAAGAGAAATCATTGGGATGGAAATGCTAAGTGCCGAGTGACTGTAGAAATCAGTAACAAGCTTTTTTATGTTGCTTTAGAGTTACTCAAATCAAAACAGAGCAATATTTGTAGTTGTGGCCTTTAAACGTAGCTTTCTTACAGTCAGAATATATAAATCATAGGTTAAAGTTTCTTATTCAAGATGTTATATATTTTCTAGGATACTTTGTAAACTGAATATTTCTTTCAAAATAACCCCATGGAGGGCTAGAGGGAAGGATAAAAAATCTGCATAACACCTCTTCTTTCCTTGTATTTCTGATTCCTCTGCAACTTGTGAAGACTTTCATATATGCCGAACAATCTGAAAGTCGGAACCTCTGCTAAAAATCCAGCTCTCTTCCCCTTTTAAAACATTTCAACACGTTGGCTTCACTTAAGACAAAGAAGATAGCCAGAATTTTAATTAGTGGTTCAATTTGTGAGCTGAAAACGTTCATTTCAGCTGATATTTTTGAAAGAGATTTTTGACCCCCAATTATGGACATGATATTGACGCCCTTTTAAGAAACTTTGACAAATACAGAAATGTTTAAAGACATAGAAGAAAAAGTCACTCACAATCCCCACCTAAGATTACAGCCCCTAATTTCAATCCGAGATACTGGTTGTCTGATGACCCACTTGCATACCACCTAGCTGGCTCCCTCATGAGCCCTGGGGCATCCTTCACCCAAGCATCGTAGCTGCCGTCTGGCACTGTGCATATCTGGCATGCATGTCTTTTTCTCTATGGGAATCTGAGCTTGAGGGAAGGGACTGTCTTCATTTTTTTCTTATTTTAAAAAAATTATATATTGACAGATTATAGTTGTATATATTTGTGGGGTACAAAGTGATGTTATGATTTTTTAATACAATGTGAAATGATTAAATCAAGCTAATTAACATATCGCCTCAAATTTTTCACATTTTTGTGATGAGAACGTTTGAAATGTTCTATCTTAGTGGTATTAAAATGTACAGTACTCAGTTATTAGCTCTATTCACCATGCTGTGCAACTGACCTAAATAAATCAAACTTATTTCACCTAACTTAAACTTTGTACCCTTAAGAATGAATGGGGATTATCTTTGTACCCGCTTAAGAATGGAGATTATCGTTTCCCCATTCTCCTCACCTCCAGCCTCTGGTAACCACTATTTTACCCTCTGCTTCTATGAACTGAATTGTTTTAGGTTCCACATGCTATAGGCATAATGGGTTAAGACATATGGTACTTGTCTTTCTGTGTTTTGTTTATTTTACTTAGCATACATAGTGTTCTCCTTGCTGCAGATTGCCTTAGTTTTTGTATCCCTAGAATCTAGGGTAATGTAGGTACTAAAAAAATGATTAAGCTACATCCTATGCATTTTAAGTTCATATCATTTAATTGCATAAGGCCAATGCCATGTGTGCTGTATGATCAACACTTTTTTTGAAATGTCTACAAATATTTTAAAGAGCATTTTATATTTTGCATGTGTAATGTGTAACATATGGACATGGTAAGACATGAATACAGCACAAAAGATGCACATACAATGAAAAGTGGGTTTTCTTTACATCCCTTTCCCAAGTCTGTGCTTCCTTTCTAAGAAGAAGGCCACTCTTTTATTGCCTTTGCATCTTTCCAGAGATGATCTGTATTAATGCTTATATACACACGGGCTGTCTTCTAAAAAAATCTGCCTTTGGGATGTAGGGCAATGGTAGACATGCGAATGATATGACTCTTTTGGAAGTCATTCTGGCCTTATCTATTAAAATTAAAAATCAAGCCTAATAATTCCAGTTCTGGCATTCTGTTTTATAAATAGAAATACCAGTGTATCAAGATAGAAACGGAAGGATTTTTGTATCAATAGTGCCTTTTTTTGTGTGTGTGGTGGCAAAAAAGAAAGGAAAAAGAAAAAGGAAATACAGTAAATGCCTGTCAATGAAATTGTTGAATAAATTGTGGTTCACACATACCATGGCTATGGTGCAGTCCTTACAGAATTAAATAAAGTTTTATTATTTGTCACAGAGGAACTTTCTTGGTACATTTTTATATAAGAAAAGAAAGGCAGATAAGATTCCTTGAGATTCTGTTTTTACAAAACAATGCTAAATTCTGTATGTGACTGGATGTTTATGTATGATGGTATGAGCATGGAGAAAGATAACAGGGGAAAGGAGTTAAGTAAAAAATGCATTCTAAATTAAAATTCTAAAAAATGTGCCCTTGAATCTTTTCCAGAATAGGCATCAAGGTAGTTGAAGTGATTTGCCAAATCTACTTCCTTTTACTTCTAGGAAATGGTTGTGGATACTTAACCTCATTTAATTTCATTTCATAAACGCTTTTATCTTTTGGGGTGTGAATTACTCAAGGCAGAGCATAGGAACTCATGTAGAGCAGCTAAATGCTTTGATACAATGAACGCACCTTGGGTTTCAAGTTGTCAGGGAGGCACTGACCCTCATAAGAGTACAGGACTGGGGGGGTCACAGCACAGTTAACTGCACTGCAGGCTGAGAGACTGGAGAGGTGGTAGCACTGACCCATGTGGGGGTGATCAGAGCCTAAGTTAAAGCTCTATGGGATCGGAAACTATAAATGCCAAGAGCTGTGGAAGAGAGAGAGGCAATTAAGGGTCAGATGATAACTTGAGTGTCTTGTCAGAAAGGTGAATTAAGTGGCAGAATGATGCAATGATGAAGGGAGGCATTTTGGAGAAAAGAAGTTCGGATATCTTTTCTGGGTTTACATCCTAACACAGCCCTTTGTTGCCCATCACATTTATCTTATGATCCTTATGATGTATGCTTCTGGCAGGTAGAATAGGGAGGAGGAGAAAATAAATGTTGTTTAAGGGGCTTGATAAGCAGTTGAAGAAGACATTATGTTCCTACCCTCTTTTCACAGAAGTGCCTAAATACTTACTAAGTGAATACATACTAAGCTCACGGGAAACACCTAAATTTCTGTTAGCAGAAACTTAAATTATTTAGTCTTGGATTGAGGAGGTACTTTGTCTGCTTGGACATCTGTAAAGGAGGAGAAAACCTCTACTTTGTGGACCACAGGATTGTAAAGTCAATTGGAAAGGAAAAGAGCACATAGAAGACTGTATATGTATTTGAAGGATGTATGCCGCCATCCTGTCCACCCATAAATTCACCCTTCTCTATTCTATATAAACTTATCTTCAGTTAAAGATTTTTTCTAGTTCATTTATTTTGTCTGATTATGCTACTACAGAGATACCACATTTCACTAAAGTCCTTAAAATGTGCTACCTCAAATGAGATTTATTAGCAAGGGCAGAGAACTGTCACTCCCCTCATCCTGGGCTTAATACTTCTATGAATGCGGTTCTAGAGCATGTGAATACGTATGTGTAATTATTGGATTCATATTGAGTTTCTAGTTCAGTTAGTATGTATAACTCTTGGATTCACTTTGACTTTCTAGTTAAATCCATCCCAGCATGTTCATGCATGCTGCCTTTGGGCCAGATCTCCATGATTCTGTACAGAACGTTAGGTTTTTTGGATTTAAATGCAAGATTTCACATTTCTCAGATCTAAATTTAATTTCATTAGATTGGCACATTACCTTCATTGCAACTGCCTTTCAAGAGATCTTTTTCCACTTGATTTTCATACAACTTACTGGCTAGTTTCAGGAACCCTGAAAATGAAATAAACATGTCATCCAATGGAAAGAAATAAGAGCTGGAGACTGAATTCAGACTTCTGCCATTTGCTAGCTGTATACTCTTCAGCAAGTTAACTTCTTTGAGCTTCCATCCCCATATGCTTTCCTAGCTATGAAGTGGAAAAAAAATATCTCTATTTCACAGGCTTGTTAAAAGGGTAAGGTAAGTCAGTGTGTGTACAGCATCTAGTATGGAGGTTTGCACATGGTAGGCACAGTGCTGGTCAATATCAGTAACTCAAATTCACAAGTTAAACTATGGAACAGTGTGAAGCCCTGAACCATACTCTCCAACAAGCAGATCATCAGGTCATGAGCCCACTAATCAGCATTCTGTGAATCGACTTTGATTGTTCAACAAGTTTTGAACCTCTCCGCCCCCATTTTATCCTTCAGCCCATGTTTCTCCATTGTGTTCAGGATACTGTAAGAGGGTTATCAGGTTATCACCTACCTTAGTGAATTCCAGATGTTCTGTTTAAGGACATAGGAAATTATTTGTGATGTAATATATGTAATAAGATATTGAAGTCTGTTAGAAAAATGGGAACATTTTTCTTTCTTTAGTTTACTGGTATTTGAAGTATTTGAAGTGTACATGTAGTAAAATTAAAACTTGGTAAATCTTTTTAAAAAGTGAAGCAGATATGACTAGGGGAAAAAAGAACAGGGCCACACACTAGAATGTCAATACTTACTATGGGGACAATATGGGCTACTACTGTAGTTCTCCACAGTGCCAGCGACACAGGAGGATCTCAAGAACCTGTTGACTTATTTCTTCTCTGTTCAGGTACCACAGCTTGTTCTCTCTTTATTATTCCAGAGAGCACTTATGAATATGTCACTTACACCATGCTTTCTTTGAAAAATTGAAAGCAAAAAATTATTTCTTTCCTTTCCTTTATGCCTATTGTAATATGCAGGGTTTATTGTTCAGCTTTCACTGCAGAAAAGCATTTGTGCTAATGCTTACATGATTTGAATGCTTTGTGGGTTCTCATGTGTCCACCTTGGATCTGGAGCAACTTGCCTTGCTAGCATCTGCTTTCTCTCTAAGGACAGAGCTGTGTATGACTTTTCTGGGCCCTAGCATAGGCACTTTGCCTTTATGGTCTCCTTTCTCCATTAAAAAAATTTATAGGTTATATTTTATTACTGCACTAGTCAAATATTCTTTTTACATATTATTATATTTATTTTTCTTTTGATTTCAAAAGAAATGAAAACATTTTTTGAAGACCCTGAAAAGTATCATGGGCCCTCAGCACTGTGCCTTCTCTGCCTAATGGCTAAGTCACCTGGCTCAGGGACTCAGGAGTGCCTGTCACGGAGGGCCTCCTCTGCACACTGAGACGTGCATGATTTATGATGGCAGTGCTCTATTTTTATCCTCATTTGCTCTTAGAATATTGGATGATCATGATTATTATCTGAGAAGTAATCACTTGCATTTCTCCTCTTAATACATTTTCTCTTGTCCTCTTCCCAGATTATTGTTCTCTGGTAGCCTTCCTCAGATTCTTAGAACTTCTGCACTATGAAAGATGGCTTTAAGGGAATTTTTTTTCGGCAACTGCTTTGTACCGTTTACAGATGCAACATTGTGAGACTGACTTTGGAAAGGACCTGAAGGTTAATGCTTTGCCTTCTAATGCTAGTAATGCTAGGTTTTTTTTTTTCCTTTTCTTTTTGTTTATTTCTTTTTTTTTTTTTTTTAGTGTGGTGAGGTTGTTATGTTCTTTTGATTTTTGAATGGGATCAGTCAAAAGCATTTAGGCATTGTCCGTGGTGATTTTGAAGTAAAACTTGTTAAAGAAAATATAATTACTGTACTTGTCACGTGCTGACAGACAGTTTCTCTTTGTTGTTACCCTAGCTGTGTATTTCTAGGTCCTGTAAGAATAGCTCCTCCAGTGTTAAAGTGTCTGGTGGCTAGAAGGGAGTACAGATCCTTGACAAGAAGAACATAGCAATCGAGGGAGGAAAATTGCAGAGGAGTTGGGGAGGATACAGCAATAGCAAAAGCTCAGATGCCAGAAAGAGACCAAGGAACATGGTTTATACTTGCTTCTTTAGTGTTTAAACAGATGGGCAACTCTGAAATAAAGGTCCACATGAAGCCAGAGAAAGTAAATTTTAATGAAATACAGCCTTGGAAGGGAGGAGGTCAGGGAGAAGCAATACAAGGTTTATTCCATCAACGTTGCTATAGCCTAACCCAGGAGGATAGCTTTAGCATTTTGAGAGCCAGGAAAGTTGTTGGCATTTCCATTGTCTTCATAAGTTGTTGGCATTTCCATTGTCTTCATAAATAAGTGACTTGAAGCAGTGAAAGCATGTCTTACTAAAGGTTGTTGGGGAGGGTCAATTTTCCAGTGCTCATATAGTTGCTGGGCTTTAGGCCAGGCCCCAATAAATGTGTGGACAGTGAAGTGGTTGGTTCACGTTTTGACTGTGGTTCACGCAGGATTACCAGACAAATGGCCGCCTCATCTGTCACTGGCAAAAAATTGAAATCTCACTGACTGTAACTAAATTCTCTCTCACTCAATTGTTTCCCGCTCTTGGTCCTGTTGGAATATGCTCCTTCATAATGTGGGGGAAGAACGGCTACATAAAGAATTCAGTCTCTGTGACTGTTTACAGACATTTAACCCCGATGTATATTCTTGGGAGATGTAGGCATATTCCCATGAGTGAGGAAGGCTGAGTCCAGTTAAGGTGCAAGCCCTCCCGTGTCCTGGAAAGTGTCATCAGAGCAAATGCTGTCATATGATACCATCCTTGTGGCTCTTCCAGCTGAGCCATCACAAATATGCAAAAATAGCTTGGATGCTTGGACACATCTCCCAACTTTAAGCTATTAGGGTTTTCAAAATTCTCCAGGTCCCTTGATCCTCACTGTGACTCTGGAGTGTAAGTTTTGGGTAGGCTGCTATTGGTCTGAGCCTTTCACTCAGACATGTCATTACCAGTCACATTGCTGTTCTTGTCTGTGAGACTTGTTTTTTAAATTTAAAAAGAAAATAAGCTCCTATTAGTGTGGACTATATTGATAGGAATCAAAATTTCATATTTAAAAGTTCTTTGTAACTCATAAGGAGAGTACGTGAACTCCCTTATTAAAGAACTTTTCTCCATTCTGTAGGTTGTCTGTTTACTGTGTTAATAGTTTCTTTTGCTGTGCAGAGGCTATTTAGTTTAATGAGATCCCATTTGTCAATTTTTGCTTTTGTCACAATTACTTTTGGTGTCTTGGTCATGAAATCTTTGCCTGTTCCTATGTCCAGAATGGTATTGCTGAGGTTGTCTTCCAGTTAACTTGAATTTTGGATGCTGTTTTATGACCCCAGAAAACCTGAAGTTTGCTTTTCTGCTTCATGCAAATGCTGTACTTGGTGCTAATTATAGGCCAAAATGCATATCAGGTGCTGTTATCTAGGAACCTTGGTAAATTTTGAGTAGGAAGAGGGGAATGTGCATGGAAACTGAACTTGCAGAATCCTAGGGTTAAGAAGGTAGTTTGTAGATCAACCATCCAGTTTTTCAGTTCCTTTGATAAAACCATACTAAGGGGTCACCTGGCCCATACTTGAATGGGGAATTCACTGTATCCCCAGAGGACCTTGACATTTTAGCTCGCTGTGTAGGGGAACATTTTTCTTTCTTTAGTTTTCTGGTATTTGACCATGCCAAGCAAGTCTAATTCTTTCACCATGTGACAGACTTTACATATTCAAAGGACATTTGATGTTCCCTGCAAATCTTCTCTTCCAAATCTCATCATAGCCTTGCTGTCCAGGTGTGTTCCGGTATGTGTTTCAGTGTCCTCTGCACTACTTAGTGTTGCCGGTAAACCATGCATAGGGAGAGATAATTGAATTTTTCTTTGAAATTTTGTTCATGTGTTTTTTAGGTATACTTCATAATGGCAGTAGGTTCCAGGTATTGACTATGTAATGATGGAGGTATGCACTTTGGATGTTTTTGTAGGTCTATGCAGAGGAATAAATCTTTGAAAAGTGACCAAGTTATCAAATTTGCCTGTCTTGCCTTAAAGATGTAATTGTGTAAGAGCCTGCTAATGTGGGCAGTGGTCAGTCCTGCTAGACCAAGGAGCCTGGGTGCCATGTCAGCCCCTCCCTCTCATGTTCTACTGCCACTGTTTTGAAAGTTAACACTGGGAATTGGCAGAGAAGTCATTGGTATGGGAAATAAGGGATTTTATAAACATTATAAGTGTGCTTTGGGTTCCTGGAGTTGTAGAATCAGGGAAAGGGGCCATCTCCAAAGTTGATAGTGCCTCCCAGACTTGGCTGCTCATGAGAGTCACCGGAGAACTTTGTAAACTGCAATGCATTGCCTCACTGCAGACCTACTGAGTAAACTCTGAGGGTGAGGCCCAGGAGTCTGATGATAACGCAGCAGATTAAGAACTGGTTTGCAGGCATTAAGTGGGGAACAGGTGATGGTCCAGCTTTTAGAGCCACAGACTCGGTAATCTTTAAGCTACTCTCTGGTTCTGAAATTACAATTTTTATATCCTTTCGATTGTTCTTTATGCTGTCTTTTTATGGTGTGTGCTTTTTTATTGCCTTCTTTTTCTGTTGCTGTGTTCTTTCACTTTCCTTCTCTGGTTATTGTTGGCTTGTTTTACCCATTTGAGTCACTTACTGGCTGAGTATCCTCAAAGATTTTTCAAGCAGAGGAATGGCATGATCACAGTTTTCATTCTTGTCCTTGCTGGCCTGTAATGACCATTTTTTTCCCGTCTTTCTAGTGTGTCTAGAAAGAACACACTAGATCAGAGCATCCTTTTGCTAGGGCTTCCACCTACTCCTGCTAGCACTCTGCCTACACATGGGCTTGCTGAGGCATGATCTTTATGTCTCTTCCACATATCTTTTTTTTTTTGGACTCCTGATCACAGCTGTCCGGGCATTGCTTTTGAAAAGGATCTGAATTTTTAATTTTAACCCTAAAGAGGCCATGCCTTCTTACAACCCAGAGCCTAAGTTTGGTTTGTGTTAATAGAGGAACCTCCCCAGTCTTTCCAAGCCAGTTTGAAATAATAAAGGATGTCTCACTGCACCCTCCAAGAGAGACCACAAAAGGAGAACAAAAAGCCCCCATTACTCTCCTTTGATAACATATTAAAAGCTTGTATTTGATAAGGTACCCTGTTCTGAAGGTGCCCATGTACAGTCAGGCTCCAGCATTCATGTCCATATCATCTTTGAACTGTTTCTCAGTTAGCAAATCTTTACTCAACTCGGAGCAACTGTAGGACAAGTATTTGGGAAAAGGGGGATATCTTCTTTTATGCAAATATCAAGAATGATTGACTTTTTTCATCATCTTAACCCAGAGTTCCTCAACCTTATTTTCATTAGATCCCCCTCCGTGCCTCTTTAGATATACATTTTGTAATCTCCTCTTCGATTATGAAATCTTAACACCACTGATAAACTATATGTCTGCATATATACTGTGGCCCTTTGAACAAACACAAACATTGTAATAGCTGAGACTTTTTTTTTTTTTTTTTAACACTCTTCCTCCCCCCATTAGTTTCCCTCTCCTGGGTGACTATAGATGCCTCTATTGTAAATGCATGTTTTAACCCACCTGCCCAACCCTGGCCCAACTTGCATAAGGTATGTTTAAGCCAAGTGATTCTAATGTGCATCCAGGCTTAGGACCCAGTGATCTTACCCACTGTTTCCAAAACCTGGCTTGATCATAAAAATTAACTGGGAACATTTGTTAAACAATCATATTCCCAAACCCTTGTGCCTGGAGATTATGCACTAAGAATTCATATGCTTAACAATTGCCTCAGTAATTCTGAAAATGTGGCAGATTTGGTTCTTTCTGTTCTGACCCAAAAGCTGCTCCCTCTGCCCATTTTCCAGCCTAGAGATTGTGAGGGTGGGGAATGAAGTTGCTTACAAAGCATATATATATTCTGAATATCCTGAGTTGGAGCTTAAAGTGAAACCGAATAAACACTTTCACACACAAAAAAAACCAAAAACCAAACAACAACAACAACAAAAACCCATTGAAATAGTGTCATGTTACTTCACTGGACAACTGGCCTTGAATATCTATTGAGTAGAACTGTAGTGGGTATTCTGAGGGATGCCTTAGTGTGTATAATATGGTTTATTACTACAGGGGGCTCATTAATCTCTTGAAGGAGCAGAGACAAAATGCATTGGAGAATCACCTTAATTTTGCCCAGGTAATTGGGTAAAGGCCTCAGAGAGGTCATGGCATTTGAGAATGAGTAAAATGCTGCTAGCTGGGGAAAGGTTGTTAGGAACAGGAAAGGCATAATGAATAATGAATGATTCACTGGTGCCAGAACATGGGGTGCATGGGCCTATGGGTGTGGGAAGTGAAGTCAGAAAGGTCACGGATATTTGTGGGACAGAAGTTAGAAAGGACACTAGACTTGAAGCCAGAGAGGTTTGTTGAAGGTGTGGCTCTGATACCTTCCATGCCTTGTCTTTCAAAGTTCAATTTGTGATAATGATTGCTCACTGGGCAGTTGTGTTGGTAGCGTAAGATATGAGCAAGCATTTTATAAGCTCTCAAAACCTACAGAAATGTTGATGGTGTTATTTATGTGCAGGTCATGAGGGCCCTGAATATGGAGCTGAGGAGCTTGTGCTTTGTTCTATAACTAGTAGATAGCCATTGGAAAGCTTTGAGAAGACCTGTTTATGCTGCATTAGGGACTGAGCAGACGTTTACAGGCTTACTTATAGACTTAATCACAATCTGTAATGGTCTCATGCATGCGGAAGTGCATTCTGAGCTTCTAGCTCTGACCTACAAATGGATGTTTGGAATACAACCCATTGGAGAGTTGGAGGCCCTTAGTTCAAAGGCCAAAAAAAAAAAAAAAAAAAAGGGTAATTTGTCTTACCTGCTTTCCTTTCTTTTCATAATTAGAGAATAGAGAATCAGGTTGTTGATGCTGGAAAGGAGCACAGAGGTCTAGTTGAGTTCATTTACCATCTTGGGTGCTCAAAGCTTTGCTGTTAGTTATTCACAGGGCTAGGACCTGGGAGCCCTCTCACAGGGCAGCACCCATCTGGTTCTGAGCCAGGCAGGCTAATGCTGGAGGGGCTGGCCTAGCCAGGCTTGTCTCCTTTTTCCAATGTGTACAACTGTTTCTCCTGGGCAGGATCTAGGCCTCCTCTCTTGCCCTGTGTTCCTTTTATGCACAGTTTAGGTCCACCCTTCATTCAGTGTTGACTGACTTTGCACTGTCTAAGTTGCTGAGCCTCCCTGAACTCCTTCCATTCCTTTCATGTGTGTTTTAGCTCACTTGTTGCTTTGGTTTGATGATTAGTATGAAAAACATTTTTTAAAATTTACATGCCATGTTTGGATAGTAGCTTGAATACGTGGTAGATTGGGTTGCTGGACTTGTTAATTAGTCCTGAGACCCTTTAAACATTTGGTCCCTGCGGTCTGTCAATTTCTGCGTACAATATCTTTTTGTTTGTGTTCCTTCTCTGTTTTTGAAAATGAAAGAAGTCTTAAAATGTGTTGGCATGATTCTTGTTTAGCACTTAGCCTCATCCTACCAGTATACTCCAAGGGCAACAAGGTGTTATCATTAGATCTAATATTTTTGCTCTTGAAAAGTTTGGTGACTTGGATATATAGGAAGATGTGGTATGTGGTGGGTTTAATAGTAATAATTAAGGCTAACATATATTAAGCATTTCTCATATGCCACATACTATTCTGAAAACCTGTATTCACTGTATTAAGTAACTTGTATGAGGTCACACAAACAGCCAGTAAATTGTTGGGGAGTTGGGATTATAGAGTTTGGGCTCCATAGTGCACCTTCTTTGCCTTGGTCTTCATAGTAGAGATGCTCGGACTTTGAACATGAGTCTGAATGCTGGCGCAGACACATCGATGTAATCTGGACCCAGGCATGTAATCTCTCTGTGCTTTTGTTGGATCATTTGTGAAATCAGAGTAACTGCCTGGCTTAGGGTTGTTTTTAGGGTTCAGTGAGATTATGTATGTAGAGCCCCTGGCCTAATGTCTGGCACTCGAGAGGCATTTCTCATTATTTTGGAGATGTTCTTGTAAAAAGTAATGTTGTAAACTTTTTGAAATTGGACTTTCAAAATCTGTCTAGTAATAAATTGTTTTAATGTTAAATTGCTGTCACTCATGCATATGAGATGTTCTTCATTAAAAGAAATCTTTGATGAATTGTGGGCCTGGAATACCAGGCTGTGGAAAGTGCTTTTCAGAGAGGAAAGGGGCCCATGGTACCAGGACACGGTATCTCCCTGGTTGGTGCTAATGATATGATATAGTGAGTCATGACATGGGTGATCTTGTTTCCTTTTATTGTACAAATCTGGGTAAAAAGTTGGACTCTCAGCTAGGAGTAGGAACCTGGGGAAGTGGTAGCAAAGAAGCTGTTGGGACACTGAGCTACCTCAGAAAATTGTCCTGGGAGCTTACCAAGAACAGATTGTGCCCTTTGGTCTGAACACCTGGGAGATGTTGCTTGCTTCCTGGTGAAGGAATGCTGTTGCCCTTACACTTTACTTTGGGATTATGATTGGGAGTTTCCTACAGAATTCCTGCATTCCTCTTTTCTTGAATGTTCTTTTTGATTGCTGTCACAAAGAGAGGTTTCTGACTGAGAGAACCCTTGAGGTGATGTGCTGAACAAGGTACTCACTAGATAGTGTTTCTGCAAAGGAACCAGCTGGTCAGCAAATACAAGCACACCGCCAGAGTGTATTTTAAGAGCTGAGTTGCAATGAAAGAACTGTGTCCTTAGATACTGTGGTAGTAAGATGGCTCATTGGGTGGCCTGCGGGTCACTACCCAACATTTCCGCACATTCTTACATTAGATAAAGGCCAGGAGTGTTAGTTCCATGTCTTACCTAGGTTGTTGGTAAACAGTAGAAATAAAATGTAAAGACTGTCAAAAGGAGCAGTTTTTAAAGTGGCTCTGAAGGAGCTTTGCCTTTTCTTGTCACAAAGAAAGCAGACTTGTTAGACGTTAACATCTCGTCGGACGTAACTTCAGGACATGGGAGCTGAGTAGAATTTGTTGGATACTAATGGTCTGTCTTGTTCCTTAAACAGTAGGGGAATTCAAAAACTTTGCAGTTAGGCCTTGTCTCTGTGGTTCTTCATCTGGATTAATATTAGAATTTAATATTTAAATTCTGTTTGTGGAGCCAAAATGTGGTGATCAGCATGAGATCTGTTTTGTGTTTGCATAACTGTTTGTGAGTTGCTAGGGAATATACTCTCAGTTTTTTCCATCTTGCCTTTTTACTTAACTATTTTGGTAAACCAGTAGAAAACTGTGAATTTAGTGTGTGAAGTTTAAATGTAAGAGAAGATTTATTTTCAAGGTACAAGACTGCCTCTTACAGGAGCTGTAAACACTTCGGGTTTTGCCATTATCTTCAACGGCATTATTCAACAATGCCATTATTGCAGTTAAAATTGTGTGGTTTTATTATGTTGGTGCAAAAGTAATTACGGTTTTTGGCATTATCTTCATAATGCCATTGAAGATAATGGCAAAAACCGTAATTACTTTTGCACCAACATAATAAAACCACACAATTTTAATCTTAAATTTTGATTATGGAAATACCACAATATATGTTGTAGCTTATGTATATGTAGAATATGTTAGAAGATGTTTGGAGGCAAGTTAAGCCCTTCTCCACTATTAAATTCTACAGTGATTATAATTAGATCATTATGTTTCTAAATACCTGAAATCTGGTTAGGGCCTAACAACCTGAACAAATGGCATTAAACAGTCAATCCGGTTCACATGACTTCTTTGTAAACGCAAAAAGCCAAGTTGCATATTTAAATTGTTTGGAATCCTGTGGGATTTCAGTATGTACGCATCTGATGCTTGGGTTATTTGTTCTCCTAGTGTTTGCTATATTCTATTGCTTGACCATATCCTCCTGCCCCTTTTGGAAAAGTGCTTTGGCATTCCTTGAAACAAAGTTTCCAGAATAAATATAGTGATATCATGGTTACCGTTGCTGGGCTTAATCCATCTTGCAGTTTGTTAAGAGATGAATTCTTGGCTGCATTAAGTTGTATTAACTGGTTAGTCAGGTCCCTCCCTGACCCTTCAAGGTCTCCTGATAATGGTTTAAAACAGTTAGGTCATCTTCAGCATTACTCAGAGTAAGAGATAAAGTCCTTTTCTTTCCTCCATTACTTAAAATTTGTATGCACTCAAAGTGCCATTAAATGTTGTCTTAGAAAGTTATGGGCCATTCTTGAGTGATTGTAATCTGTCAACTCAGATTAATTTTTGAAGTACTATGTCAATGCCTGAGTCTTCCATTTCTTGCTTGCTGTCCAGAAACATCAAACTGTGACTAGGGGTGGTATCAACGTATTGCTTAAGGAGATTAAAAACATTAACTAAGGTATTCTGTCATGGATAATAGGTAATCCTAAAGTATTCTGTCATCCATGATCAGGACTTATTAGTGTTGCCTATGTGAATGTTTTATTTTGCTCGGCCTGTCACTTCAGAAGGTACTCTGAGTGCTGATTTTAATGTTGGTGTATTTGCTGAGAAAATTCAGAAAGAATCTTCCTAACACAGTTCCTCTGAACAATCCATTCTTATTTGATGCCTCATAGGAATCTTTGATCCTATTGGTATGATGTGACTGACCATAAAATAGCCTAATTGGGTTTTGTTTTTTTCTCGGAAGAAGCATAACAGATACAGTTTATGATGACAAGAGCCATTTGTTATCCATTTATGGCAGTTTGTGCCTCATTATGATTTTCATTTTCCACCTTGTATTTTAAATATTGATCCACCTGTCCTGTGTCATTTCCTGGATGTCCTTTAGGAATAAGGACTGCTTCTTATTTGAAATATCTTTCATGTTCAAACCTTGTACATAGACACAGTGTGTATGTAGTGCTTGTTGTTACTATTAGCTTGGATAAATTGTATTGAATCCATGGCACAATGCCCACTAAACAAAATTTTATTCCATTTGAGTCATGTAATGCTTTCCTGAGTACAATGTGTGAAAAATGCAACCTTATTGAGAATCCCACATCAAAATATAAAGAACACTTTAATAAACTTTATTGGATATCTGTTTGACTGCTTGTTGAAAGAACCTTTTTCTTTTCTGTATGTAAACAGATTATATCCCCCTCTTTTCAAGTTTTACTTGATGATACATTTGGTTAAAATGTGCAGGAAAAACAACTCTTTCTAGATGAGTAGAATCTTTGATTTTCTGTGGTACAAAACATCAATCCCAAGAAGTTGAATGATCCTCCGTCATCTGGCCTAAGTTCTTTTTTTCTCAGCAGATTTACCTTTTTAAAACAGTTTTCCCCCTAAAATTTCTATTACATTTTTTAATAAAATAGGACTTATACTGTACATATATACAATTTTACATCTTTTTTCACTTAACCCTTAAACACAGTGTTCATTATATTATTAAATATTCTCCAGAAACATGATTTTTAATGGCCATGTAATAGTTCACTGTATGCATTTGCCATCCTGTGTTTAATCATTCCCCTATTGTTAGTTTCAGTTCGATATCTTTTTTCTCTCATCATAGTTGATCTTTCCCTCTGCAGTACCAACCCTGCTTGGTCCAGCTCTCATCAGTTCTCCATCTGCGCCATCAGTCTGGTCCTCCCATGTCAACAGCTCATCCCTTCAGTCAAGTTACCAGTAAAGTAATGCTGCCCTTCCATTTTACTTTTAGTAAAAGCTTCTTTTCTCCAAGTGATTGCAGTTGCCACTACTAGTCTGATCCACCCTTCTGATCATAGTGCAATACAGAAAACATGCCTGGTTTCTAGGTTTTCAAAGTGATTCACCTTTGAGCTGTTTTAATTATGGGGGTCACCCTTGGGGCATTTATATCTTTGTGTAGGATCATTAATGGTGACAGCTTAATAATGCGTGAAAACACCTTGGAAACATTAAAATATACCATCAAATGAGGGGATAAATTTAAAAGGGGAGGCCAGAAAAATTAGAGAAAGATTTCGAATAAATATTTTGAGCAAAATAAATGCAAGCATCTTTATTATACATGCTCAAGCACACACATACTAACACTCAGTGGAAACTAATTTGCTTCTCTGAAATTTGGTCATGCAAGGAAAGGAGTCAGCACTCTTTGTTGCATAAAGAAAAGGGTACTTGTGCCTCTGAAACATGAACCTATTAAACATTTTATTTTAGAGCAGGAGGGGCTTTTTTTCCCCCTGTGATCTATTTCATGTATTTGTCTTCTGGGCAAATAGATGGGCAGGGAAAAATATCTCTTCAGATTATAGAATAAATGGTTAGTTTTATTTAGAGATTAAACCCTTTATCTTATTTCATATTTATTGTCTATCACCTGGCCTATTAGTACATAAATATAAACTTTCTATTTTTTGAATCAGTATTTCAAATTCTTAAGTATTTGTGATTCTCTTGAATTCCATTCTGTGTCTGTGAAAATTGTTTAGCATTAATAAAATTCTAATTCCCAGTTGAACAGTGTCATCTTTTGCAGGACTGTCCTGTTGCTCTGTGATACCTCCCCCTTTGCCGTCAGAAACTAGACCTAGCTGAGCCTTTTTTCTTTGTATGCCCTTTTGCTGTATCATATTATAAACTTGTATCAAATTTTGTCTTCTGCTTTCCCTGTTTCTTTCAGCCTTCCCTTGCGCAAGGCTTTGTCTGGATGTTTGTTTTGTCTCTGTGCCCCTGATCCTCTAGAAGTTGATTCATTCTTATCTGTCTAGATTTCTTGCATGTCTACTCTCTCTGTCTGGATTGGATTGGCAGCAACCCCACTTATGTGCTCTCACATGTAGGTTTCATTAGCATGCTCTTTTCTTCCGCTCGCAACTTGTCAATCAAGATGGAATCTGACAGCATTGGTAATTTTAGTAGTTATTTCTTTCCTAGCTTACCCTCCCACCTCCACCTCCAGCATGACTTAGTTTTGGTTAGCTGATTAGAATGTAGTTTCACACCAGTGTTTTTTGTGTACCAGGTAGTTATCTAAGGATTTCTACTGTGTGATCCTCCAGCATGGCTCTGTTTGGGAATTTTTCCTAAAGAATATTATTAACTGGTGTGCAGTATCAGGGAAGCCAGTAAAGTTACTGGACTTCGGTTTCCTTATCTGTTAACTAGAGATAGAAAACAAAACAAAACAAAACAAAACTCTACCTCACTTGGTTATAGGGATTCAGTTAAATGAAAGTATCTGTGCCTGTAATCCCAGCACTTTGGGAGGCCGAGGCAGGCGGATCACAAGGTCAGGAGATTGAGACCATCCTGGCTAACGTGGTGAAACCCCATCTCTACCAAAAATACAAAAAATTAGCCGAGTGTGGTGGCTGGCACCTGTAGTCCCAGCTACTCAGGAGCCTGAGGCAGGAGAATGGCGTGAACCTGGGAGGCGGAGCTTGCAGTGAGTGAGCCAAGATCGTGCCACTGCATTCCAGCCTGGGCAACAGAGCGAGACTCTGTTTCTAAATAAATAAATAAATAAATAAATAAATAAATAAAACTATAGGTGTATCCCCAGCCCAGTCTTTTCTTACTAATAGGAAGTCCTTCTTCATTCATGTCTACCAATTCTGTGCATTTTTTGACATCTTTATTAAGATATAATTCACATACCATATGATTCACCCCATGTGTGCAATTCACTGGTTTTTAATAAAGTCACAGTTGTGCAACTGTGTTGTGCAACTATTCTAAATAGTTGTGCAAATGTTCTAAAATGACCGCAATCAATTTTAGAATATTTTCATCACCCAAAAGAAACCCCATATCCATTAGCCGTCATTTTTCATTTCCTAGGCAACCGCTAATCTACTTTCTGTAATTTTATGCATTTTAACTTCATGCTTAATGTTATATTGTGTGCTAACAGGATTTTCATTTTTCTTTTGGCACATGGAAAGTATTTTGAAATGCAATTCTATAATTTTTAGAGCTACAAAGAGCCCTTTATCATTTAATACTTATTTTTTTTCACAAGAAAACAACAGGACCAGAGAAGTTAAGTGATTCACCCAGGGATATTCCTATTCCACACCTCTACCAAACACACTGACAAAAAGTGTGTCATTCACACTTATTTAATATTTATGAGTGTTTGCTAAAACCCTTTCAAACTCAAATTCTGGGTGTGAGATATGATTGTTTGAATTCTCTGCTTTAACCAAAGTGGTTATTTCACTATTCTGTGAATCTTTCTTGACCTTTTCTGTCTATATCCTTTATATATATATAGAATCTTAGCCAAAGTTTATTCGGTATATTATCTTCTCTTCTAATTTGCTTTAGAGAAGTCATTACTCTGTAATCAATCATAGCATTTTGTACATAATGTACCCAGTTTTCATGTGTGTTCTGTGGCATATCTGAGGTTTCTACCTCATTTAATCTACCATTTTTTTCCCACCCGCTCCCTCTTTTTAATGTGATTTTTGCCATTCCTTCCATCTATAAATGAAGATGATTTCTCTGCTCCCTTAAATATGGGCTGACTTTGTGACTTGCTTTGACCAATGGAATGTGGCAGAAAGGACAGCATCACGCAAATTTCAAGCTTAGGCCCCACGAGTCCTTTCAGCTTCTGCCATTGCCCTTTTTGAATGCTCTCTGAGAGCTTCATATAAGGAAGCCACTATAGCTTAAGGGAGGAGGAGGGACAGAGGCCTTGTGGAGCACAGAGGAGCTCTAGATGACAGCTGGCACTAACTGCTAGACATAGGAGTGAGGCCAGTGTGGATCTTCCAGCCCTTCTGACACTAGCCAAATGTAGATGCGCGAGTCCACATGAGAGCAGCAGCGCAACTGCCTAACCAACTCACAGAATCGTGAGACATAAAAAAAAATCCATGTAGTTTTGAGCCACCAAGTTTGGGATGGTTTGTTAATGCAGTAAAAACTAACTTATTTGTGTAGGTGTCAGCATTGTGGCAACCTTGACATGATTAAAGAGTGTAATCCATGTGAAGTGTTTAGCTTACTGCCAGACATAGAGTGTCCCTCAGAAGAGGTTAACTGCTGTATTATTATCATTATCATTGTTGTTTTGGTTATAATGGTCACTTCTCCCTCCTCCTCCTCTAGATCTAATGCCATTGCTCTTTAATATTGTTAACTTTGATGAATTAGGTAATTGGGCGTCCTTGGTGCTAATTGGTGTTTTCCTTCCTGATTAGTAAGTAGTCTAAAACTTTAAAAAGTTTTTTATTGTGAAATAAAACACATTTATAGAAAAGAACTTAAAGCATAAATTTATAGCTTACAGCAAATTATGAAGTGAACATCTGTCACTGCCATTCAGGCTAAGAAACTGAACATTACCATGACTCCAAAAACTTGTATCAAATTATGTATTCTGCTTCCATTGCATGCTTTTCCTGATCATAATCCTCCCTCTCATATCTAGAGGTATCCACTAACCTGATTTTATAAGAATCACTCTTTGCTTATCTTTTTGGGTTTTATTACCTCTGTATGCATCTGTAAAATTAGTTCAGGTGATTTATTCAGCATATAAATGAAATAATATAATACACATTCTTGTGTGCCTGGCTTTACTCACTGAACATTATCTCTAAGATTCATCTATATCATGACTAACAGTAAGCTTTTATTTTCATTGCTGTGTAGAATTTCATTGTAATAATGTGTAATACCTCTATCAGATCTACTATTTATGGGTGTTTGGGTTTTTACAGTTTTGGGATATTATAAATAATTATTTCAAGCACATTTTGTATATGTATTCTGGAAAAATATATGTGAGAGTTTTTTTAAAAAGATCTATACCTAGTAGTATAATTTCTGGGTAACAAAGTCACAGTCACTTTTTGCAAGTCTCACAGAAAAAAACAATGTCAGATGACACAAATGATGTATATTGTGCATTTTACCTTGAGATTAGAACCTTTGGTTTACAACCACATACAGGTGGTTGACCAAAAAGGCAGTCTAGGTTGATGGGGACAGGAGTGGGGATGGGATGAGAGTTATGTAGGATGATAAGGGATCAAGATTTATGTGATAGGTTAGAATGTCTCCAGGAAGGAAATCTGTGAGTAAATTTTGTGTCATTATAGTTAGGAGTCCCACAGTTTTTCAGGAATTAATAGCATTCTTTACACTAGTTGTTCTCCATGTGGATCTGTAACAATGGTTTTTGTTTTCTCTATATTACAGAGGAGAAGTTTGGGCAACTGGGGGACAATTGACTGATCCTTGGCCAAATGATAATAAAAGGGGACACAGCTCTTCTAGGACTGAGATTTTCATTGTCCCTTTCTAAAAAGCAGAAGGGAGGTACTAACACTCTACCAAAAAAGAAGGAAAAGAATCTTGTCAGAAATGGAGAATGGGAGAACGTTTATCCAAATTAAAGGCTGTATCTACTGAAAGCAATGGTGGCTATAAGAAGATGGGTGTAGCATAACAACCCGAGGCAATTTGGGTTCCTTTGCATATAATTGTACAGAATGTGCTCTAAGTGGGTTAGTGAGCTATAATCAAACATGGTAGAGTTGAAGAACGGTCTCTGTGTGTTCTGTCACATGGTTGCACTGCACTGAGGCGTCCTGCCAAGACGGCTACAGGAATTGTTTTTCATGTGCTCTGGCTGATCTCAAAGGCAAGGCAGAAGGGTTGATAGCTTAGTGAGTTATTTTTCCTGACTCTCTGAGGAAGTTGAATATTTGGGAATTTAATACAGTTTCGCTGGCATTGTGTTGATCTTTGGATACCATATTAAGATCACATCAGGATAATGAGAGAAGGATTAAGGAACTACTGGTTTCATTTGGGATCATGTCAGATAGGGTTGTTTTTACATCTGGCAGGCACTTCCCAAGTTGAATAAAGTAGTATTTGTGACAGGCTCTAGTGGAGGATGCTGGTAACATGCAGAACCAAACCTTAAATTTGCGTGCTGTTATGACTTCTATTGGATGTGAGGATTTGTAGGTTATCGTTTCCACAGATGTAAAGTGAACTTATTATTCACTGTACATCTAAGTACCTTATTGTCTTGATTTCTTGTCTTATTTCTGAAGGGTCCCAGAATGTATGGAAATGGTGATGGGTTTTGTAGTTTTGCTATTATGCCTTTCCTGGAAAACAAAGTGAGCTTTTCATGCTTGAGTAAACACATTGATGTATTATGAAACTGTCAGACTCTGAACAATTGGCATAAGCTCAATTATTCAAATATGTGACTCTATTGAATGGCTTTTGTGCTGGCTGATGCTTTAGTACAGGCAGTATAAAGACGTTTTAATATCTTTCCTTAAGAAATTAAATCTCAACTGCATGAGTAAAGAAATCCAAAGGATTAGTCCTTTAGTTGAGCACTTTCCTCATTATCTTGTATAGCTAATTGGTAGCATTCATTTGCTGAGATTTATAGTTCATTTTATTTTTTAAAAAAATATGGTTTTTAAATTAAAAAGTCATTCATGCATTATCCTTGTCACCTAACATAACTGCTTTTTTCTTCTTTGTTCTCTTCCTGTCCACATGCACATACGCTTTTTAAATGTAGTGTGTCTGCAATTTTGTTTTCTTTTTTAGTTATATTTGCATGGTAAATCTTTTTCAAGTTCTGTGGTCTTTATAATATTTATTTTTATTGTTGCATAATATTGAATTATTTAATAATATGCAATCATTTTTCTTCTTTGAAATGAATGTTTTCTAGTTTTTTATTTTTACACATAATAGTGCAAAGATGTATTTGTGCATTATTTTCAGTTATGAGGACAGATGCCCAGAAGTATTTCAGTGGACTTGAAAAGATTTTTTTCTTTTATGTATTGCTCAATTGCTTTCCAAGAGGCAATTGTATGATTATATAAATATGCCATCTTTTTTACCAACCCAAAAAAGAAAGATGAAGACTATTAAATGTTAGCATCCTACAAAATTAACATTTGGAGCATCCTGTAATCTTAGTAGAGACTTCTTCATTTGTAAATTCAATTTCCATTTTTAGCAGAGTAATGTATGCAAATAGTTTAAAAAATCTAATAAGCCGTTTAGTATGACTATGAAAAACAGCAGCCTCTTGCCTCCTTCCCCACTCCAGTTTCTGGCTTTTGACTCTTTCTGCGAATATTTGCCTCCATATTGCTAAATGACTTACTTTTGCAGCTTGATTTTTTTTCCTCTTTGAGTTATTTATGGATTTCTTTTTATGGAAGATGAGGGTTTAGTTCTTACAGTTTCTTTCCCATTCTCAATATTGACATAACATAAATTTTGGTTTTACCAATATAGATATTATAATGTTATGACTGTAAGTATTGTTCATAATCAGATTTTATATTATGATTATATGTTCTTTCACTTTATATTTTCCCTGGAATTAATAACCCTCTTTCCTTTTGCTTGCTTTGTTCTCTCTATGCCTATTTCTGATTTATCACCAAACATTCTGAAAGAGTTGTAAATCTCCTTTGATGCTTCCAAACATATCAGATAATTCCTCAGGTGTGTTTTTATTTATTTTTTTCAAAACTTCCCTCAGGGAGCTGTCATATTTTACTCCAGTGTAGGTGGTTTGCTCTTGGGGCCTGTTGTTCAAGCTACATCTTGGAATTCCCTTAATGATTTTATCCTGGGAATTTCCTTTGCCTTTCTCTGTTTTGTCGATTCTCTGTTTCCTGGATCTTAGGTTGTTTTTCTTGTAAGTTTATTTACATATTTTGATGGAGTCCTGAGAAAGGTACAAGGAAACTAAACTTTTTGATACCATGTGTTACTGAAATGTTTTTATTCTGTAATCATACTTAATTGATAGTTTGGCTGGGTATACAATTTTAGGTTGGGAATAATGATTTTTTAGGAATTTTGAAGGCATTGCTTCATTGCCCACTTACTTTCAAGGTTCCTTTTGAGTCCAGTGCCATTCTGATACCCAATTCTTCATTATGATCTTTTTCTTTTATTTCCTGTCTCTGGAAGCTTTTAGAATCTAATTTCTGGAGTATTCCTTGGTATGTACTTTTTTATTCATTCGTTTTATTGGTTGCATGGTGGGTCCTCTCAAACCAGAAAAAGCATGTCCTGCAGTTCCCTGTATTTCTCTCTTTGAACTATGAATTACTTTGTAGTACCTTGTGAACCATTCATTTTCCTCTCTTTTTTTCTTCCATTTTCCCATCTTTTCATCTTTTTATTCCACCTTCTGAGGACTCTACTCACTTTATTTTTCACCTCTTTTATGGGATTCTTTTATCAATGCTACAGTATTTTTCACTTTCTGAAAGCTTGTTTCTAGTTCTTCTAATTATGCTTTTTATGGTGTTGTGTTGCTTCATCTGTGATTTCTCTGTGGATATTAATTATATTTTGGTTGAGGAAGTATTTTTTCTGCTCCCTGCATCATGTTTGTTTCCTCTGAGATGTGGGGTGTGTGTGTGTGTGTGTGTGTGTGTGTGTGTGTGTGCACATTCTCTTTCTTGCATGTGGCAGTGGGATCAGGGGAGGTGGGCCTGTTTGGAAGCTCCATGTGTTGGTGAGGCATATAATCTGAAGCTTCTCTATAGGAAGATTGGTGTCTGCAAGTCTGTGCTCATGCCCAGGAGTCGGGCTGCGGGGAGAAGAGAGGGTGGGATCTTACTGGCCAAGCTTTGACTCAGTCCCCTGTTTTTAGCAGGGTTACTTTACCCCTGCCCTCAGCTGTGCTTAGCTCTGTTTGGACTTACCTCTTCGGGAGAGGAAATTTCTAGGCTCCTGCCTGGCTCTGCAGGGTAGAGAAGAGAATATGGCAGTTTAATTGTTCTTTATATAAATTTTCAATCACTTCTCCTTTCCTCAGAGGTACATGGACCTAGTTTCTTATTGGCTACTCACCCCACAGACTTAAATTCCAGCTTTGTTTCGATTTGTTTGTTGGTTACCATTCATCCCTCTGTTTTCTAGCTTAAAGGATTTTGTTGCATATCTAGTTTGCTTTTTGTACTCTTTCATTTTTTGTCTTCATGGGCTTATTTCACATTATATTTATGTTCATGTGAATTCCTTTAGTGTCATTTTAATACAGTTTTTAAAAAGTGTGGGGAAAGAGCACATACTCAGTCTGCCATGGTTGATGGAAGTATCCAGTGCAGACTTTTTAGATTGGTCAAATATATATTTTTTGCCTGCACACATTTGTGGGATATTTATTATACTTTCTGATATATAATAATTTCTTTAAAAAATGTCTTTTAAAATATTTTAAAAATATTTTAACATTTAAATATTTAAAAATATTTTTTAAACGCATTTTTATTTGTCTATTTTTACGTGTCTATTTAGCATTGCAGATTTAATGTCCGCTTTCATAAGTCATTATTTCTGTCTACTGGATAGCTTGAAGGAGTGACTGTTCTTCTCATTAAGTTGCTCATTAATTTTTAAAAACCTTTTATTTTGAAATAATTGTAGATTGAAAGGAAGTTCAAAAATAGTACTGAGAGGTTCCTTATACTTAGTTTTTCCCAGTGGTAGGATCTTCACAACTACAGTACAGCCATCAAAGTTAGGAAATTGATGTTGCTACAATCTTCATTAGTTTTTAAAAAACATTGTTTTACATTTCATAGTAGCCCAAAAGTTTATGATACAAACACATGTGAAATCTATGTTAAACTCTTTTGTCTTTCAGCAATTTTTCCAGCTAGTCAAATTACGAAAGCTTGGACTTAGTGATAATGAAATTCAGCGGCTCCCTCCAGAAATAGCAAACTTCATGCAGCTGGTGGAACTAGATGTGTCTCGAAATGGTAAGAAAGATTCCTCTTGGGTTGGCCATTTATCTCTTCAGATGCTGGGAGTGTTTTTAGTAAATACAGCTAGATAAATATTATTGGAGGTGCTTTCTCTGATAGTTATGTGAAAACTGTATGATTCTTGGGGTGAAATTAATGCCATTTTTGAATAGGTCAGTTAACTTATAGGCATTTTCCAAAAAAAAAAAATTTCATGACGCAAGTGTTAGGAGACAGCTTTCTCCAAATAAGTTCAATCTGATTCCTAGAGTTAGAGAGTGGGCTGGGAAATCATTTAACCTTGTCCACTTATTTTGCTGAACATGATACTGAGGACTGGTGGCACGGTTCTTGTCCAGTGCTTGGGTGCTGCTGTGGCAAGGGAAACCTGCCCTGCGGAAGGGTTGGTTCCTCTTGGCTGTGTCTCCGTTGCTTGGTATACTCTCCTTGTAGTGAACAGACCTGCTTGCATTCAGGCATCTTCTGTCTTCATTTGTTTCTCATTAGGCTGCCGGTGGTTTTGCCCACTTCAATTTGTGTGGTATATTTGTGAGTTGATTTTTATTTTCAGATCCCACTATTGATTCATTTTTATTGAACATTTGAATAGAGCATCCTAATAGATACCCCAATGGGATACTCAAAAACCTTTCATTTTTAAATGGGTACCTTGGTTTAACCCTGAGTTTTATACCGCTTAGAGGGCTTCCCACATGGGCTGGTGTTGCTCCTTGTTATAGCATATTTGATTTATTAAATTAAAGTAGCAGCTCCCAGTGGTCCTATCTACTGATGGAATTCAGTTCTTGTAGGGACCCTGGTATAATTTCCTCACGATAGTCTCAAATATGGTCTGAATTATTTATTGAAAAGGTAATTCCTTTATTTCTCTCCTATTACATACCTGATTTATTTTGTGTTTTGCTTTTGCTTTCCTACAAAAATCTGTAGGTTTCTTCTGAATCGATTATCTTTAGGTCTGTATATTTCAGTCTGATATTTTTGACAAAAACCCCAGGTCCCAGACATAGTATTCTTCTGTGGATCATTGTTATAATGCAGCAATCATTACTTGGTTGGAAATATGGTGAAGAAAAAATGATTCCTCTTTTCTGCCAACTTCTAATAGGTTTTAAATTGCTGTTATCTATTACGTTCCATATATTAGAAACTGTCTTCTGACTTAGCCATGTGATCGTGACATACTTTTATTTTGCATGAAAGTTATTTCTTACTTTGAAGGTACTAGAAAAAGTAAAACAAAACTTTTTTTTGGGAGGGTGTCTTGTTTTAGATGGCTTATTTGGTTGCAGGGAACCCAGATCTACCTAGGTAAAGTGGATTTGATTGTACGGAAGCAGAGGGTGGAGGGAATTAACATGTACCAAAAGCAGTGGCACCAAGCTTGCATTTGACACTATCTTGAGGGTTTCATGGCCTCTCTTTTCCAGTGTGTCTGCTTCTGTTTGTGGGTTCTCTGTTCTTCCCTCCTCAATGACCTGTTCTGTTGGAATTGGCTTGTGGTGGCCTCTTTTTTGTGATTTCTTTTTACATACAGTTTGGCTTTTGCCCCTGCTGCAGCATTTGTTTGCCAGTGAAGGATTTCTCAGTGAAGAATGGTTGACCCAACTTATCTTTTTATGCTAACTGTAAGACATAGAGTACAGGTCAGGTTACCAGCCACCCTGAAGGTTGGCTGCCCTGGGAGGTGGATGGCAACCAGTACAAAGCAAGGCCCTGCCCCTCAGCTCAGAAGGTGTTGATGAGCAGCTTTGCTTATGCTGGAGTATGGGGTGGGGTGGGCATGTGGGGTCTGGCTAGGCCAGAATTGCCTCAGAAACTAGCCTGTATAATATTTTACCCAAAGTATATGTGATTGAAATGATTCTCTTGTCGTAGCAGTTGTCTAAGTTATAAACAATGACTAGCTATTAACTCTGCAAGGAAGCAGTGACTTTGTAAAACGGTCACAGAAATCACAAAATCTGAAGAAATACATAGCAATTTTGAAATGGGGATTAGAAATAAACAGAAATACTTAAGAAAGACGAAAAGTTTTGGCTCTCACTCTTTGGGAAGAAGGAAACCATACAGCTCAAAAGTTCCCAGTCCCGTAATTAACTCTAATGGGATGCTCAGTGGAAAGTCAGAACTGGTCAGCTGCCAGTTTTACCAGTTCCCACTTCAGCTCTTTCAAACACTTGTAACTAGAAAGTAGGGCTCCATGCGTCTTCCCGTGTGTCCGCTTTTACCTTCCAGCATGTTGATAAGAGAAACTAGTCTTTCACTGAAGACAGTGTCAGAACACAAAAATGTTTCTGCTCCTTGAGACACCTACACTGCTTTTTTTAATTTTATTTTTTCCCTCAGTTTCAACCTTTCCTTCTGCAAGTGTTCGAGTTTTGTGAAGGATCCTGCAGAACATTCACCTTCTTACCCAGCTCTCTTAGAAATGCTGAGAGGGAGTTAACTGTTCCCTTCCCTTCTTGGCAGGGCCTGGCTCTGGCTTGGTAGCATGATGTGTGTGGTGGATGTGGGGGTAGAGGGGAAGACAGCATGGAAGAAGGTTCGGGGCTTTCCCGGAGGTTGTTAAAAGAATGAATGAACCTTGGCTGGGTGCAGTGGTTCACGCCTGTAACCCAGCACTTTGGGAGGCCAAGGTGGGGGGATCACGAGGTCAGGAGTTCGAGACCAGCCTGACCAACATGGTGAAACCCCGACTCTACTAAAAATACAAAAATTAGCCAGGCTTGGTGGCATGCGCCTGTAATCACAGCTACTCAGGAGGTTGGGGCAGGAGAATCACTTGAACTCGGGAGGTGGAGGTTGCAGTGAGCCAAGATCATGCCATTGCACTCCAGCCTGGGCAACAGAGCAAGACTATCTCAAACAAACAAACAAACAAAAGAAAGAATGAATCTGTGCAGATGACAAAGCAGAAGAACAAGGTCACTATTTACTGTAACCAACAGGTATAGGGGTCTTAGGCCATTTCTAGGTCTGGCAGATCTCAGTATGCTTCCTGTCGTTCTTTGGACAGATAAAATCATATCAATCTGAATACCCTAGGCAAGTGAGTAGGCAAATAAAAGTCACAAAGCCTGCAACTGGAGAGGCAGTGTAAGAACCTGACTTTGTACAGGTGCAGGCATTTGTGAGGGTTTGTGACTGGTGCCTGGAGGCCTGTGTGGGCCTCTGGTCTTCTGTTCCCCCCCCGACAGTGTCCACTTTCGGATCAGAAGCTGTTCCTTTGGGTCCCTGCCCAGCCTCAGTGGTTTGTAGCAGGGTTATAACCAGGGCTGGCCACAGTCATGATAGGACCTTCCTTAGTTCTTGATTTTGCATTGGTTTGACCAGGGAGGAGAAAGTCAATTGGATTAATGCTTTTCATACTTCAATGTGCAAGGAATTATCTGAGACTCTTGTTAAAATGAAGATTCTGATGCAGTAGGTCCAGAGTGGGTCTGAAGATTCTGCATTGCTAAGAAGCTCACAGGGAATGCCAACCCTGCTGGTCCCCAGCCACACCAAGAAGGATCTTAGACATCAGCACCTGCAGGCTTGCTGCTAACTTTCCTTCAGCAGCTTCCTGTGGTTAGGAGCCCACATTCGCTCCCCTCAGGCACCCCTGCACCCTCCCATGGAAAGTGGGAGATCTTCAGGTCATTCCTGGTTAAAGGGTAAGATGCTAGAGCTGACTTTAGCTCAAATTTGCTTTGATTCTAAAAGCAAAACTAGACCTTTCCGGATGTTTCCTTGTTCAAGTGAGGAGAAAACTCAGGTTTTGTGTTTCTCTTTAAAGAAGTTTGTAAATGAAGAGAGAAGTTTTTACAGGCTCATTTTCTGGGCCAAGAAGAACTGCCAAGACCTTCAAACACTGACTTTTGTGGCTTTGTTTTCTGACATTTCAGGAGCAAAGTCAAGGGAATTGTGTGCTGTGTTGGAAAAGAGAAGCATGAGTTTAGGGAAAAAGAGGGCAGTGCTTATGGATTATCTACACTGCAAGGAATTTTTTTTTTTTTTTTTTTTTTTTTTTTTCTGAGGGACAAGTAGAGAGCTTTGGGATGAGCACAGTGCATATGGTCTCTTCCCCAGAATGACTAGATGTGCTCAGCAGAGAGGATCCTGGCTCGGAGCCCTGGCTCTGCTGTCAGCAGGCGGTCGACTTTGGGCAGGCCCCTTCTGATGCCGCTGGGCCTTGCTTTACGGAGTGGGATAAAACCCTGCTCCCTGTATGTGCCCAGTGAGAGTCGAGGAAAGCGACACACTTCTCATGTCTTAACTTGGTGGATTTTTTTTAAAACAGGCAAAGGTCTAAAATATATATGAGAAGAAAAAAAGTAGGTGTTTCCCCTGAACATAATGGATGATTGAAGTATATAAACTAGATATCTGAATTTGCTGGTAACATTTTGTCTACAAAAAGTGTACAGACTTAGAATTAAGTTCTGCAGCAGTTTTCTGTGGTGAAATGCATATGCTTCAATGCTTGGACCTTATATCTACTTTCTCTGCTCACTGATTATTAGCTGCTTGAGGAAAATGACCTCTGATTGTGTGAGAAGTGGTATTATCGCATAGTAGGATCTTGCTCTTCAAGAATCTAGGGCAGACTTTCTTAATGCTTCATGATTCCTGCCTCAAGGGTTAGCAATTTGAATTTTATAGTCTATACTGTAATTTGACTTACATCACAGTACTATATCATTATCCATTTAGTTCAGTTTTCCCCAAATTGTAAGGCGTATACTACCAGCACTGCTAGAGATGATTTTAACTGGTACTACAAAGCAGCAATTTTAAATTTTGAGTCATGGTGAGAAAGTTATCCTTTTAGTTTCAATTTTGTTGCTTTTGGATTGCATCTGTAAAATTTGATAACACTATATTGTATTTGTTACATTTATCTTTTGTATCTAGTAGTGATAATAGCTTTGAATTCATGTTAGTGATTTAAAACAGTTTTCTTCCTTTAAAAATCTCATCCAAATTTTAAAAGTCAGTTTAAAAGAATGAGGCAAATGATAAAGAATGCAGGGGCTATACCAGGATGGCAAAAATTGTGAAGGTGGAATAGAGATGGCTGAAGTTAAGGAAACACTGGTCAGTATTAGCATAATGTGCCAAAGAGATCATGAATCTATTTCTCTTATGGGGCAAATAAAACTGCAGATAAAAAAATCATGTCCAGAGACTGCATGCCTTCACTAATTATTTTGTCAACTTGAGTTAACAAGAACTTAAAGGTAAGACAGTTTTAGTATAAACATCACTAGCACCAGGACAGCACTGCAGACTTGAGTGGACTGCCTACCAGTAGGGATATTGTCTCATCCTCTTCTAGAGGCTGGACTTCGAGTGCATGATTGGGTTAGTTGTCCTCTGTCCAGCCACCAGATGCTGATCAATGTTTGGTCTATAGTTATGGATTTGTTTCATAAAATCTAAAACCAATCTCGAAGCCTGCTGAAATGCAGAAGTACCATAATAGCATCAAATCGTGGTACTTCTGATTGTGCCCTGAAAAGAGTTCTGGCAAGTGGTAACTCTAGTGTGCTTAAAAGTCTTCCTACTTAGTTATGAACAATTAACCTTTTTTATTTGTTTGTAATAACTATATACACGCACACCAGAAGTGTGGCAGAAGCAAGTTTTTACCCATGTGGACTTCAGACTTGCCACAGTTAAGCCATTGTTCTCTCCTTTCTTGCTGCCAAATTTGGGCCCAAATTTAGCACTTCCCTGAGCAAACTACCCCAGTAACTGGACTTCATATGTTACAGTAGGAGAGTTTCGTTGTCACTGTCATGGTTAAAATATCACAGGAGACATCCAGCAAAGGGAGCACACCTGTATGCTCACTGTACCTTAGGTTGTGCTGGCTGGACAGTGTTGAACCCAACGCTTGCATTCTTGCTTTGCAAGTACATCCACTTTCCCATTGTGAGCCTCCTCTCTGCCTTAACTTTTACCTTCCCTTTTGTTAGGAAGAAGAGTTAATGTAGAAAAAAAAAATCGCCTTCTACACACATTTTAATTCCAGATAATAATTACTTTTAAAGTGGGGGTGAAGAGGAATCAGGCTTCTGTGATGTTTTCTAATCACCTTTCCATTCTGCAAATTTCAGCGAGCATTGTTTAAACATGAAGATATGGTTTTCATTTGAAATGCTGAAAAAGTTGGGATAAACTTTACACATGCATCTCTTTTGATGAGTATATTGTAATACACTTTTTACCTGTTTTCTTCTTGCCATTCCATAGTCCTTTTCTGTTCCAATCTGGAAGGGTCTTTTTGGTCTGCCTTCCGAGGGTCAAGTGATCTTCCTTCCACTTGCTTTGTCAGAACATATGTATGGAAGAGTAAACTACTGTTCCTCTTTATTCTGTTAATATTGTTAATATTCTGTAATCAGAAAAGTTATGACTGATGAATAAGTTGTAGGCTTATATAACTTTTTTTCTTTTACTCTTTTTTTTTTTTTTAAGATGGAGTTTTGCTCTTGTTGCCCAGGCTGGAGTGCAGTGGCGCCATCTCGGCTCACGCCAACCTCTGCCTCCTGGGTTCAAGTGATTCTCCTGCCTCAGCCTCCCGAGTAGCTGGGACTACAGGCGTGCACCACCACGCCTGGCTAATTTTGTGTTTTTAGTTGAGATGGGATTTCTTCATGTTGGTCAGGTTGGTCTTGAACTCCCGACCTCTGGTGATCCACCCGCCTTGGCCTCCCAAAGTGCTGGGATTACAGGTGTGAGCCACTGCACCCGGCCTACGCCTTTTTTTGTTGTTGTTGTTGTTAATTAGCAGGTTTCTGATAGATCCGAGTTTGAGAACAACACCTTTGAATATGTTTTTAGGTCAACAAGTTCTTCATTCAGTTACAGGTTCTCTAAATGTTTTGTCTATTTTAAATAGCTCCTTATCTTCCTACCTCCATCCCTCCCTAGCTCGTTCATTCACTTTATCCGTACGTGCTACGCTCTGTGTTAGATCTTGGATTTTCTAAAACAATGGCGGATTTAACCCAACAGGCTAAGTTATGGAAGGAAAAATAATTGCAGTGGTTTCTCCTGAAATAAAACAAAACCCTAACATATGCGATGACAGTTTCTGCTCACTTCTTAATTAGGCAGTTTCTGTAGGTATCAGGTTGATGGTTTCCAGCCACAGTGCTGGCATCATTTTGATTTTGAGGCCACCCATTTTGTTATGTGAATCTGGCTGAGCCAAATGGTGCTGAGGCTCCAGGCAGCTGAAGGCTGGGTGGCATCTTTTGGTCAGGATGGTGACACCAACATGCTCGCACCACTGCAAACAGTGCTGTCCTCTTACTGAGCTAGAAAAGACAAATCTTGGAAAGAGACTTGAGCCAAGAGGGAATGAAAAGCAGTACTAAGAACTGCAATTTGAGGATTAAATATAGAAATGATATGATTTTTAAATTAGCTTTTTAAGTGTTGAATAAGTCCTTAATCTAACTAAGATGTCGGCTCAAAGTGAATAATGAAAATATTTCTTAAAAACATAGTGGTGTGTGACTGTTGTCCCAGCTACTTGGGAGGCCAGTTTGAGAGGATCACTTGAGTCCAGTAGCTTGAGTTTACAATGAACTATGATTATGCCAGTGTACTCCAGACTGAGTGATAGAGCAAGTCCCTGTTTAACAACAACAACAAAAAAAATTCTGTATTCTTTTCAGTTTGAAAAAGCCTAAAACTCTGGCACTTTAAAAAATGCTTACAATTAACAACTGTAGCTCATAATAAGACTTTTTTTTTTTTTTTAACTTCAAGCAATATTTATTGAGTACTTACTAAATGTAAGGCTCTATACTAAATTGTTCTGTCCCTTAAGGAAATAACGAACAACTCTACAGGCACAACAGACAAATATAATGACTATTATACTATGGTATAAATGAAGTGCTCATTATGTTCAGAAAAGTGTCAGTAACTAGGATCAGTAGCAACTGATGTGAAAAAGACATGAAAGAAGAAAAAGGCATTTTTGATTAGATGTTGGTAACAAGCAGTGTAACAGTTCTTATACTTTGGTAGCAAATTTAGAGGGAGTCAATGAGTGGATTTCTCAGTTGGATTGTCATTTGTTATTTGTTAGAAATTTATTTCAAATGTTTGTTGTAGCTTTATGGCGTCAACAATATCATTAAAAATGCAAATATCGTAGTGCTTCTCTGTGAACTACTCACTGAAAAATTTAAGGTTCTCTCTGAGACAGATTTATTAGGAATTGATTCATATAGTTATGGGGACTGAGAAGTTCCAGGATTTGCCCTCTGCGGGAAAGCCAGTGGTGTAATTCCAGTCGGAGTCTGAAGGCTTGAGAACCAGGGAAGCCAGGGGTGCAAATTCCAATAGAAAGGCAGGAGAAGATGCCTAGTTCAAATAGGCAAGCATGAAGCAAAAAGGGGCAAATTCCTTCTTCTTCCATCGTCTGTTCCATTCAGGTCCTCAGCAGATTGGATGATGCCCACTACATTGTGGAGGGCAGTCTACTTTATTGAGTCTACCGATTCAAATGCTTATCTCATCCAGGAACACCCTCACAGACACACCTAGAAATCAATACTGTTTTAATTTGGCATCATGTGGTGCAGTCACGTTAACACATAAAAGTAACCATCACACCTAGTAAACGTAGACACCACAGACACACACACAGACACATAGACACACACAATCTCATTACACTTTAACAACTTCCTAGTGAGTAGCATGTTTATAGGAAACTCAGATGCCTGTCCAAAGAGGACTGGGTAGCCTGCCTTCCCACAACTGTACATAAATGCATAAACCTAGACCTAAGTTAACGTAATTGATGGCCACTGATAAGTTAATAGTTACCATAAAGCCTATGCAAGTGTTTGTGACTTTTTTATTTGAAGTTTTAAAAACTACATTCTTAAAAAATATGTTTTAGAAACTAGAGGTTTATGTTTGAGGAATCCTTGAAGTCCTTCGCTTTAGGCAATATGTCATCGTCATAAGTGTGTGAGCCCAGGGATCACTACCTTGGACAGATTACTTAATCTCTCTTTGCCTCAGTTTATTCATCTGTAAAATGATTTTAATAGCACCTACTGTATAGAGGTGTTTTTGACTCTTAAAAGAGGCTGTGCATGTAAATACCTGTGCTAAATTAGAAGTACGCTTTTTGTTAGATAAATTAACATAAACAACTTAGAGTAGTGCCTTGTGTAGAATGAACATTCAGTATAGGTGCTATAATTCTGTCATCTTTCATTTTGGATCATGAAAATCTGAACTAAGACTGAGAGGACTGTCCAACTGAGAATACAGGTATGAGGGATAGAGTGATACAGGAGAGTTTCCGGCTCAAGATGACTTCTAGATACTGTGCACCATATGCCAGCCATTGTTCTGCTTCACCACATGTATCATTTAATCCACACAGTAATTCTGTGAGATGCTATTAGCATCTCAGGGATGGCTGATGAAGAAACTGAGCCTTAAAGAAGTTGGCATGTGCCCCAAATCATACTCCTAGTTAGTGATGGACCTGAGATAAGGAACCCAGGAGGAGTGGTGCTTTTCATTGTTTTTGAAGTTTATTGAAGATAATAAAGGCAGATCTAATAGTTTTATTCTATTTTGAGAGAAAGGATGGACAGTGTATAGACTAGTCACCCTCTGAATTTGAAGATAAAAAACTGGAAAAAGTTATCCTAAGACATTTAAACTTGCAAAAAAATCCATAAAACTACTAGTGAGTAAGTTCGACCATCTGTAGAAATGGCCCACCCTAAGAGGTGGTGTCTTTGTTTGGGCTGCTATTACAAAATGCCTTAGACAGGATCATTTATAAACAAGAGAAATGTATTGCTCACAGTTGTGGAGGCTGGGAAGTCCAAGATCCGGATGCTGGCAGATTCAGTGTCTCATAAAGACTTGTTCTCTGCTTCACAGACGGTGCCTTGTTGCCATATCCTCACATTGTGGAAAGGGCAGGGGAGCTCGTGTTACCCCTTTCTGTTTTCTTTTTATTGTTCCATCTTCTTCTAGTTGAGTGTCTTTTATAAAGGCACTAATCCCATTCATGAGGGTAGAGTCCTCATGACTTACTTCCCAAAGGCTGTACCTTTTAATAGTATCACATTGGGTATTAGGTTTGAACAGGTGAATTTGGGGAATACCAACATTCAGGTGGTATTACATAAATAACAGGTGATTCATGAATCTTTTTTTTTTTTCTGAGACGAAGTTTCACTCTGTTGCCCAGGCTGGAGCGCGATGGCATGATCTCTGCTCACTGCAACCTCTGCCTCCTGGGTTCAGGTGATTCTCCTGCTTCAGCCTCCCAGATAGCTGGGATTACAGGTGCTCGCCACCATGCCCAGCTAATTTTTGTATATTTAGTAGAGACAGGGTTTCACTGTATTGACCAGGCTGGTCTTGAACTCCTGACCTCAGCCTCCCATAGTGCTGGGATTACAGGTGTGAACCACCGCGCCTGGCCCATAAATCTTTTATGGCTAGAAATGGGGTATCATTCCACGAAAAGTAAAAGAGCTTTCTCAGAAAGATCTGACATAACATTTCTGAGGTAACTGTTGTGCTGTCTTGGCAAAAGGTTGAAGTGTTGCCAGAAGTATAGTGATAATCAGGAAAGACAAAAACTAGGAATGTATGGGTTTTACCTTTGAAGGAACAGTAAAGAGATTTGGTGACATGAGTGTCCCAGGTCCCTTGGAAGCAGGTGTAGCTCTCTTCTATGGAGATGACTTTGTGCATCTCTGATTACTGATGATGAAAATCATACTGTGGTCCTTTCTCGGGGTGTGGATATTCACTAAGCACTGTGATGGGGCATCTAATTTTCTGATATGGGTGCTGAGGACAGGTAATATGCTAATGTGATGACATCAGTACCTAGTTCCATTAGCATTCACACTGGTCACTCAGTCACAAGGAAATTGTCTTAGTGTGGCACATTTCCATAGTCATATCTTCTCTGGGAAAACTGACTGACCTGGCAGCTGGTTAACTCTGACCTGGTTAGCCACTAAGTTTTGTCTCACTGATGGTATACTACATGAGGCTCTGCTTCAAGCAGCCAATAAGCTTCCCTCTTTGAAGTTCTTCTTTGCAGCATAGAGTAGTGTTAATTGAGCAGGTTTCCTTCTTTCAACTTGGTATCAATGAAGTGAGTTAAATTTGACCTATCCCTGAAGAAGACTAAGAAGAGCACTCCAAGAAGGGTAGAGAAATCAGTTGTTAGGATCATTTATTTTCTGGTTTATGTTCTTTAAAATACATGTTCCTTGTTGAGAATTAATAGTGAAATATAAAGAAACATTGTTGAAAAGCAAAGAGAACTGTGTGAATCCTTCTCATCAACATATTTATTGGGTGCTTACTGTGTACCAGGTATGAGGCTAAGTACTTCATATGTATTATATTTTCTCATTTAATCATCAAACTATCTCCAAGAAATAAGCTTGCCATCTTCTTGTTACAGGTGACAGAACTGAGTCTCAGGTTAGAAACTTTGATTGTGTGACTTAAGAGTAGTAGAATTGGTGTTTGGTCTCAAGTTTGTTGAACTCTGAAATCATAATTCTGTCTCCCCAGTATAAAAATATTTATATCCCACTACCCAGAAATAATCATTAGCATTTCTGTACATTTTATTTATCTTTTTCTTTTTTCATTTCTGTTTTATAAAATTGGGATCACTTAACAAATAGATATTCCTATCTTGCTTTTTATTCACTTAACATAGGTTGTAAGCATTTCTCATGCCATTATTTGCACTTAAGCACAGTTTTTTAAAAAGGCAGATTAATCAATAACTTTTCCCTTTTCTATAACATGAACACCAACAGGAAGCTATTAGGTTTCAAAGGTAAGGTTGGTATATGGTAGATAATCAACAAGACAGGGGGATTTCCAGGAGGTTGTGATAAGTTAAAAGTCAGTCAGACAGAGTGAAGAAAGAGATGAGTAAGCAGTTTCGAAGTCTTTACCTGATTTGGGCTTCTTGTGTTGAAATAAGTTAGGGAGGCAGGTACCCTCAGGGCCATGTAGGTACAGAGGGAAAGAATGTGGGCAGAGGCAGGCCAAGCACATGTGCAGCTTTTAAAAGATACTCTGAAGCAATCAGGCCTGTATTTACCTAACAAAACACTCTGCTTGTAGAGGTACTTGGTGAAAGTATTATACCATGCACATTAACAGTTGATGTCTTGAAGTATTTAATCTTCGTTTTACAAAATGTTGAAGAACAAGCCTTCCATTCAGCAAGTGAAAGAGTGAGTGCTGGGATAAGATGAACAAGTGGGTCTGAGCAAATTAGGCAAAACTGGGAGGTTGAGTGCCAGTAACTCAACACAGGCCCAACACAAAAGGCAGCCCAGAGCCAGTGGGGAAACCCAAGTAACACCAGAGGGGCTGAGGAGGACTGAAACGAAGTTGGCATAGCAGCAAGCACCTCGGGGACCTGAGGGAGTCTTTGGAATTTCCTGCTCCCTCATCTTACATTGAATGTGCTGCCTGTATTGTGGTCTGCCTGTTTACCTGGGTAGGAACTGATGGGCCACAGCATGGCAAGGACATGTGCCCATTTGACATTAGCCATGAGTGGAGTCAAATGCCGTGGAAACTTGCTTTATCACAATCACAGGGAGCACCTTTGCTTTAAGAAGGCCTTCCTCACTCCACGCCAGCCCCGTTTTAGGTCCTTGCTCTATTCAGGAGCTATGCATGATGTCGCTGGAGAAGATGAATTCCTTCTGTTCTTCCTCCTGATCAGGGCCCTGCCTTTGGGTCTTGTCTCAGACTAGTCAGCCTTCAGTTTTGACCAACTGGAGCTGGGTAAAGAGGTCTCCTTTTTGCAGTTCATTGGCATCTTCTGAGCAGATGCTTTGGTCTTCTGGAGCCCTTTCTTACTGCCAGCTGAGTTTATTCTTATCTCCAAAACCCTTCTTTACTGTGCTAGCAACTGTTCTGTCCTTCCTTAGGGATCCAAATTGAAAGAGATAAACTCAAAGAAACATTCTAAATAAAGGCCACATATTTCATTATGAATAGCGCAGAAAGCACTAGTGAAAGTCTTGGCAAGAGTGTATGCTTCATTGTGATAAGGGACGTAGGGACAGTGACAGATTTTTAGAATGAGTTTTATTCTTTCATGAACGTTTATCCAGTGCCATGAATATGGGTTCTGTGCTAGAAGTTAGAGATAAATCAGTTTAGCAGTGGCTCTTGAGGGATTTAGGCCGGAAGGGTGGAAGGGCCAAGTCCATCCCTGATGACACAGGACAGTGTGGAAAGTCCTATCTCAGAGGTATACCTGAAGGAGCTGGGAGTTTGTGGGGCATGCTCCATCATGTTGGGGGAAGTAAGCGTATCAAAAAGACTTCCTGGGAAACATGACACTTAGGCTCTGAGGGGCAAGTTGCGGATAGAGACAAACAAGTGTGAGAAGGTCATTTCTGGGCAGATGAAATAGCATGAATGCGTGTCTGAAAGTTTGAAATAGCATGATGAATTTGAGGAAATGCAAGATATTACTAGAGCCAATGGAAAGAGATAAAGCTAGAGAGGTAGATGACAGCAAGATCACAAAAGGCCTGTGTGTTTGCTAAGGAATGTTTTCTTTCTTTATTTTTTCTTTTTGAGACGGAGTCTGGCCTTGTTGCCTAGGCGGGAGTGCAGTGGCACGATCTCGGCACACTGCAACCTCCACCTCCCAGGTTCAAGCAATTCTCCTGCCTCAGCCTCCCGAGTAGCTAGGATTACAGGCACCTGCTACCACGTCCGGCTAATTTTTTGTATCTTTAGTAGAGACAGAGTTTACTGTGTTGGCCAAGCTGGTCTTGAACTCCTGACCTCATGATCCGCCCGCCTCAGCCTCTCAGAGTGCTGGGATTACAGGCGTGAGCCACCGCGCCCGGCCAGGAATGTTTTCTTGAAAGCTGTGGGGAGCCATGAAAGGGTTAGGGAGTGGCTCACATATCACCCTGGCCCTAGCAGGGAGCATGAAGTCAATTAAGGACAGTCTGGATGTGGGAGGCCAGGCATCTATGTCAGGGGTGGAGGGACCTGAGAGGGGGTTAGGAGAAGAGAAGACCTTGGACCAGGCATGAGGACAACTAGCCGGTAGCTTGCTGGAGCGGGAGTGAGAGGTTTTGGTTCTGGAGAAGTTCCCACTTCCCACCACAGGCAAGATGGGGGAAGCTGAAGAAATGATCAGGTCTGAGGGGAGAAGATGAGTTTATCTGTGGACATGTGGAGGGTGAGATGCCATTGGGGTGTCTAGATGGAACTGTTCAGTAGGCAGATGCATATAAAGTTCTGAGGCTCAGGGGAGAAACTTTAATTGGAGGTACAGGTTTGAGAGCCATCCATCTGTCGGTGATGGTTCAAGCCACAGGTATCAGTGACGACAGTCAGGGAGAGGACATGGAGTTGGAAGGGCAGATGAGCTTGCAGAATATCCCTGCTCAAGGGAAAGCAGAGGAAGAGAGGCCCTTGTAAGATTCTGAGAAGGAACAGCAGCAAGACTGGTCAGCAGTGGGAACTGATAGTGTGGGGGCCAAGCAACAGAACGACAGAGCAGAGGTCATCACGTTAAACTTTATGGGGTTGACTGATTGCATGGGCTGGAGCTAGTGTGCAGATTAATGGATGAAGCATTGTCATGGATGAAACTGCCCAGGCATAACCTATAGAAAGGCAGAATCCTTGGAAAGTACCATCGTTAAAGGACTGGTGAAAAGAACCCTGAGTAAGAGACGGGGAAGCAGCAGGCAGGGAAACAAAGACATTCTCAAGAGCTTTTATAATGGAACTTAAGGCAGGGCAGCACATTCAAAAGGGCTGTGGTGTAAAATGGGGCAGAGTAGTCAATAAACGTGCACTGAAAAGTTTCCATTGGATCTGGTATTTGGGAGGTCATCTGTGACACCAAAGACAGTGTCAAAAGTGGTTCACAGCACACATTGCTTGTTGTTTTGTGCTTTTTCCCTTGACTTTTTTTGAAAGATCAGAGGAAGGCGTGAAACATATCCACAATTACCTGGAGGAAACAGCAGCAATCACTGTTTCCTGCTGGATCTGCCAGTTCTAAGGGATGTGAGCAATTATGCTGGTGGTATGTGTGTTGGACAGCTAACAATGATATAATTAATGGAGGAATTTCATAACACTCTGCTCATAATGTGTACGTGTTTGATCAGTGTCTGGCATGGGTGCAAGCCATCCGGGCATTGCTGTTGCCACTGCAAGGCAGACCCAGTAGGCAAAAGGTGGGAGTAGCCAGTCACCAATTATCTCCTTCTGGAGTCTGGTCATTAGCCATAGATAGGACCAGGGTGGGCTCTGGCCATTTCAGGCCTGTTATTCAATGTTAAGTGTTGAGAACCACAGGCAGATAGTATTCCCTTCTTCTAAGACTCTAATAATTGCATTTATCTCATTGTGTTTCCAAGTTTATTTCACTTTGGGATTTTTTTTTTTAATTATGAAAGCAGTATATGGCCATTAGAAAAAGTCAATGGAGGCAAGTAAAAGAAAAGTCAACAGACTGCCCTTCCCACTTCCAGACTCTCCCTGCCCTGGTGGAGGGTTGCCAATGTTGGTGTCACACTGTATTGGGCTTATTTTTATGATAACCCTCTCCCCCACTATGTTATGAGATCATAATGGGCAGAGACTGTCCCTCTTGTATTCACCTTTGCCTCCTTACCTTCTGCCACATGACCTGACATAAATAATCAGGGCCCATCACATAGCAGTTGCTTAAGTAATCAGATAAATGAACAAATGAGTGAATGGAGTGATTTTTTTAGGCTTTGCCCTTGGGACCATTGTTTCTATCCCTTTCATTGTAATTTTAGAGATAAACTGGATACAAGAGGAGAGCACCATTTTTGTCACTTTTTGGTTTGTAGGAATGCTTATACAGATGGTGCTCTGTGACAAGGTGTAGGGTCTACAGCCCCTTTATCCTGCTAGAGGTACAGATTTATGAATTATGTAGATAAAGTTAATCTTATTTAGCAACTAGTAGATGACTGGCAGAGAATAAATCAGAGATGATGGGCTTAGCACTTCCATGGAATTATAAGATGTGGTATTTGTAATATATTTTAAGTTTTTAAAATGCTTTTTTAAAAAAACTTAAAATGTATTATAAATATCACATCTTATAACTAGTTCTTACATTACTTCTATGTAGTCTAGAAACTTACTATGCACTCTCTGCATGTCAGGCACTGGGATATTATCACAAGTTAGCGGAAGGAAGGTTCTTGGCTAAGAGAGGACAAAAGTTCTATCCCCAGAGACATTCAAACCACGTGGGCAAAGCTGCCTCTGTAGGTTTGAAAGGGAAGATAGAGAAAAATATCTTGAAGATCAGCACAGAGAAGGGGGATGTTCAGGAATGATGGAAGCAAGAATTATTTTTACTTAGATTTTGGATTATGGCCTGTTTTCCTTCACTTGGAGCAGTTGTTTCTCCAAGTGGGCTCTGGAACCACCTACATAGAATTCTTATTAAAATTGCATTTTTCTACCTCCTAAGGAATATGCAATCCAAATTTCCAGAGCGGGAACCCAGGAGTCTGCATTTTAATCTTTAAGAAAATTCATGCAACTCTAAATTGCAGCCAGGAGCCATTCATAAAATAACATGACAGAACCTAAACATTTCCTGACTGGGTCAAGACCCTAAATAGCATTTAGACTGAAAGGATGTCTTTACATTATGATCTTTTTCTGACAAGCGCATGTAACAATGGTTTTACTAAGTCCAGAAAATGAAATGATTTTTGCCCAGTTCAAAATTCAAGCGTCTATTTTAATGACCTGGATTACCAGGCCATTGTGACACCAACATTGGTAACCTTCTGCCAGGGCAAGGAGAGTCTGGAAATGGGAGGGGCAGGTTATTGACTTTTCCTTTACTTGTTTCTATTGACTTTTTATAATGGCTATATAGTGCTTTATAATTTAAAAAAATCCCAGAATGAAATAGACTTGGAAACACAAGGGGATAAATGCAATATTACAATCTTAGAGGGAGGGAACAGTGTCTGTCTGTGGTCCTCAACAGTTAACGTGGAATAACAGGCTTGAAGTGGCCAGAGCCCATGCTGGTTACAACCATAGCCAATGACCAAGAGAAAACTGGTGACTGGTTACTCCCACCTCAGCGAAAGATAACATTTCACCTTCTCTCTCCCTTTCATGCTAAATTTGGATGAGTGTGTCTATGAGAATTGCTTTAGGACATAGAAATTGATCCAGTATGCCACAGTACATCATTTTCAGAGTGAGATTCAGCTGAAACACACTATATATTTTATTCTGATTCTCAGTCTTGAATTTTCTATAGTTCGTAAGACAGTACTGGTTCTGCAGAATTTTCTCATAACAGTACGTCATCATAAGCACCACTCATTATTATTCTAAAAAAGGACTCTAGATCACGCCACTGCAATCCAGCCTGGGCGACAGAGCAAGACTCCATCTCAAAAAAAAAAAAAGGACTCTAAAACATTCATTCAATGGCAGAGCCAGAAGAATGTATGTGCATGCTTCATTGATGAATACTTTGAAGGGGATAATACCAATTTCTGATGTGTTTCCTTTTAAGAAGTTTAAATGTGTTAGAAATATTTTACCTTTTCATCTGTCAGTTGACAACTTATAATTTTTAAGCTCTTAAGCTCTTTACAGTATTTCTTTGAAAAACATGGACATGTTTTTGAGTTCTTTTTAGAATGCTTTTTGTACTCCATTTTCTGATTTAATCTCTTTTTTAAAGGGTTACTTTTGAAAAGATGTACTTGTATTATAGTAGAAGGATTTTTTTTAAAAAATCAATTTTATTTCAAAATGAGAAGTCAGTTAAATTAGATCCAAACAGTACTGCTTTTCATCCTTTTCCCACCACCTCCTTTCCCCATCCACAACTAAACAAAACAGCTTTTCCTTGTCACATTGCTATTGTTACTTCCTGTTGGAGGCAGTTTAACGAAGCCTTCAGTGCAGGCTCTAAAGGTTGGATCTGCTTCAATGTAAGAGCAGAAATAGCTTTATTATGGGGGTGAAATGTTAATGGGAGCCATGAGTAATTGTCAGATACCACACTAAAATGGGCAGGGCAACATGGACGGAGCTGGAGACCACTAGCCTACGGGAATTAATGCAGAAACGGAAACCCAGATAATGTATGTTCTCACTTATAAGTGGGAGCTAAACACTAAGTACACATGAACACAAAGAAGGGAACGATAGACACTGGGGCCACTTTTCAGGTGGCAGGTGAGAGAAGGGTTGAGGATGGAAAAACTACCTATTGGGTGTTATGCTGATTACCTGGTACACCAAATTCCTGTGACACACAATTCACCCATGTAACAAACTTGTACGTGTACCTTTTGAACCTAAAATAGAAGTTAAAAAGAAAAATAAAATCAAGTGGCCAGGTCCTCATTGGCAGTGGTTCTGAGCTGCGTGTTAGGTTCACCTTCCTGCATGTAGGTTTTGTTGTTATTGTCCTTGAACAGTGCCCGAGTCCTACCCCAGGCTGACTTTTCCAATTCTCAGGTGATGGTGGTCCCAGGTGATTTTGATCTCAGCCAGAGCTGAGAACCACTAAAGTTGTTTTTTTAGAGGTTGCCATTAGACCTCCTTTATCTGAATCTCCGGGAATGCTGGGTTAAAGTGTATATTCCTTCTCCTCATCCTAGATCTGCTGAATCAGTCGCTAGGAGTGGGACCAGACCATTCTTTAAGCGGGTCACATGATTCTTTTGTGCTCTGAAGTTTGAGAATCCCCGGCCTCTGGGACACCCAGTGGTTATATTAAACCTGGATTAGGGATGTGATTTGGCAAACAGTGGTGAGACTATTGAGAACCAGTGTTCTAGCTAGTTTATCTGGGCTAAAGGGCTTCTCCTGCCCTTCTGGAAAAGTGTGTTCACTCCTGACCCTGCACCCTCCTTTCACCTACTCTGTGTGTTACCCAAAGGTTTTTTGGGTCTGAACGACTCATTCAGCCTGTGGCTGAGTCTCTAATGAACAAACACTATGGTGTGGGCGAGAATACATAGTAGGATGTCTATCCTAGCTGACGAGAATCACAGATCCTATTTGGAAAGATAAGTATTGCTTAGAAAGGCAACACAGAGGGCATGGAAGCTGGTACCATTGAATTCATGCGGAAAGAGTGAGCCTGGCCATAGAGGCTTATTTGCCGTTCAGGGGAGGAAAAGATTCCCATGGCCTAAGGAAGGTGGAGAAGACTTTGGAGAAAGTTAAAGACTTCATTTCTGGATCAAAGCATTCGTTCACTGGAAGACTCCATTTCTCTAGACAATTTTGGTATAAACATACCAGTAGTTGTAGTTTTGGCCATATTAAATGGGAATGATTAATATGAACTGTAATGTTGAGCGAAAGATATGTATCAGATGAATACAACTTTTTTCCCCTTATTTTTGATATTTGATTGCTGTCTTCTTGAAGTAGCCATTAGCCTGAATCATATGTGTGTGTGTGTGTGTATATGTGTTTGTGTGCATGTGTGTATGTATGTTTATGTATATAGTTTTGAAAGAAGAGTAAGTAAAAAGTGCCAAAGTGTCCACATTTTTTTCCTGCACATTATCCCATATGAAACCTACCATTTAATATTCTGGAATTCACCTTTACTTTGCGTGTGTGTGAATCAGCATCTTGTACCCCAAGACATGTTTGTGTTTATTTAAGCCAACTCTGTGTGGGAGGAAAAGCTGAGGTATAAGGGTTATTTTGCTAATTGTGGCTTTAGGTGAAAACCTGTTTGATTAGGAAAAATTTTTGCCAGCACAAGTACCAAGAATTATGCAAAATAAAATCTAACAAAGGGTGTCTCTCTTTCCTGCCTCCCCTCCTGTACTGTGGAGAGACCCATGCCACTCAGCCTGCGTGTGCCCTGGAAAGGCGCTTGGAATTATGGCTTTGTCTACAAGGCTGGCTGCCTCCTCAGTGAGTCTGTGGTGGTTGGAATAATGTGATAAATGGGATGCGTTTGAAAAAAATTCTCCATTTAGCTTTTCTTTTCCCCCCCTGCACACCCAGAACAACAGCTGTGGTAGCAAATGGAGACTTGGCTCATGGATTCATATTTAGTCTTGTTTGACAATTCCAGATATTTTTAAGCAGGATTGAGTCAGGCAGCCCACAGCACGGCATTCAAACTGTCTTAATCAGCCAGCCTGTTTGGCACACAAGGACTTTGTTTTATCCTAGTAGTAAATAATACTAAATCAAGCAATATGATGTACTGAATGTACCCAAAGTCACAGCATTCAGTATTTTACTACAGCCTGTCAGCGTCTCTTTTTACATGCTTGTTCTGTTCACTGCTGGTTGTTTTATTCATTGTAGCTTTTGAATTCCATCCTTAGCCAGGTCTGGATTCGTGGTTTTCATACATAATAGTCTCCTATGTTTTCTGCCAGTGTGGCCCTTCCTCCTTGCCCTCCTCCCTTTACATAGCATTGCCAAGTAGATGCAGCGTTCATTTTTGCCCAGAAGGGTTTCCTATTGTGGCACCTCATTTCCTTATTAAGATCATGGGATTTTGTCATTTGCCTCTTCTGTGGATGAGTGAATCTCATCCCAAGAGCCTGCTCTCGATGTATGGGGTTTCTTACACTGTTCCAGGTCTTCCGCTCCCAGGCTCCTCTTCATCTCTCCAGGTAGGTAGGTCTCTGAGGTCTTCACGTTCAAGCCCTCCCTTCAGCTCTGTGGCTGTCCTTGCTGCCTTCTGAAGAAGGACTTTGTTTGTCTTGTCTACCTCTCTGCTAGCTGCTCAGATTTTCCGGATAAGTCAAACCCGAACACATCAGAATGAACTTTCCCATTGACCTTGGTATTCTCCTCAAGCTATTCACCCTTTTTCTCTTCTGATTGCCAGGCTTTTTGAAGGCATACTCTACCCCATGTTCTCAGATGTGGAGATTTAACAGAACAGTTTAATTTTTTTAATGGGATCTGACACAGGATTGCTAATTCTTCATTTTGATAATAAAAACATATCACCATCATTTAGTAAAAGACAAAGAGATTTCAACCCACTAGTCAGAATATAATCTCAGATTAAACAACAGTCCTTTTAAGTAAATACATTCAGCTTTATTATCAGAAAACCTTTCTCTCTGCTTCTTTAATTTTGCCAACTGTGAATACTGTGTCTCCGACTAGAATTTGACAGCTACTGTGTACGCTCACTCTGTCTGCCTCCTCTTTATCCACTGCCTTCTCAACCTTTGTGTTAATAGCTTGGCATCCCCTCAGACCACTCTGCCCTTGTCCTCTCAAAGATGACCACGAATTCCTGACAGCCAGGCCTGTGTCTGTCTTGCCTGTTGTGTTGCCGCGATGATCCACCCTCTGGGTGACTCTCTGCTCTTTTGACTTCTGGGACTACTCCGCAGTTCTCTTCCCCTCTGCCTCCTGGGTCTCCACGGAAGCTTGTGTCTTGTTCCCCTCTTCATAACAGCAGGTTCACTTCCCTGCAAACTTGCTTCCTCTCTCCCCACACTGCTCATCCACCCCCATCTCTGTGTAAAATGAGTACCAAATGGTATCTTGGAACCTCAGGCTTTGTTTCTGACTCCTCACTTTCTCTCTCCATATGCATTCCTCCAGCATTTTTGACTCCTGCAGTGTGTCTGGAGCTGATCAAATCTGACTTCAGACCCTCAACCGCTGCTTTGCAGTCTTCTTTGGCCACAAGGCAGATGGCTGGAATTTCAGAGCCCTGCTCTTTCACATGTCAGCAGAATAACCTTGGACAATTTATTTAATGTTTCCAAGCCTGCTTCTGCATCTGTTAATGGGACTCCTGCTATCTATCTCAATACTTGTGGCAAAGATTAGAGAGAATGCATGCAAAATGCCAGTCATGATACCTGGTACGTAACAGGCCCTGAAAAATGGCAGCTCTTCTTTTGTGGAGTCATATAGTCAAAGAGGGCTTGGAGGGAAGTAATTCATTCCCCTTTGCACTTTTACTGATCTGAGCCTGTCCTCTGCTGTTTCTCCCAGTGCCTAGGACTTACCACTTATGTCTAAAGTAACAGTGACACCAGCTGTCAGGTGACTAATTTTAACAAAGCCTTCTTTGAGCAATTGATAGTTGGAAGGCGATTCCAAATTTTCATTGGGGAAATAGAAATATTGTGCTTAAAAGATATGAAGTGTCCATATGGCTGAAAGGAGGCGATTGCGTGTTCACTCTTGATACCATGGCAGCCAGCTGGAGCACAGGCGCCAGCTCAGCATCGGCCAGGATGAGTGCACATTTTCTTAGCAGGAGTTGCTCTAGCATTTTGAGAATTCAGTGTGCTAACAAGAATATTAATCTGCTGTGATAATTCCTCTCCTCTCATTGTAGAGGACAGTGTTGTATGGGAAGAAGATCAAGTTCTATGTAATCTTGCTTTTGCATTATCCATAGCACTTTCATATTGGTAAATATAGAAGGTGATCAATACAGATGTTAATAGTTTGCATGAGAAGCATGAGAAGGAAAACCTAACTGGGCTTACCTATAGGTCCATCTTGTATGTTTTTTCCTTAAACACTCAGAACACAAGTGTAATTAGACTCAAATGGGGAAATTGTTTATCTTGAGCAAGTCCGGAGGTGACGTAAAGAATGTCTATGCAGAAGGTTGTTAGTCTTTGTATCCACATGCAATTGCTGATTCCTGTTAGGGTTGCCTCTGCCTCTGGACCTCTTGGTGGGACAGTTCGTGGAGTAGTTTTATTGTGAGTAGTTTTATTTGTGAGGTACCATTTGTTTATGCCATATTATTTTTTGTTTGTCTCCAATTTGTTTTAACATCAGTGATGTGGCAGTAAGGGTACAGTCTTCAGATTCTTGATTGCTTATGCAGTTACATGTTTTTTAAATCTAATATTGGATACTAATGACAGAGAACCTAATGACTCAGTCTTTTTTTTTTTTTTTTTTTTTTTGAGACGGAGTCTCACTCCATCGCCAGGCTGGAGTGCAGTGGCGCGATCTCGGCTCACTGCAGCCTCCACCTCCCCGAATCAAGTGATTCTCCTGCCCCAGCCTCCTGAGTAGCTGGGACTACAGGCCCGCACCACCATGCCCAGCTAAGTTTTGTATTTTTAGTAGAGATAGGGTTTCACCATGTTGGCCAGGATGGTCTTGATCTCCTGACCTTGTGATTCGCCTGCTTCAGCCTCCCGAAGTGCTGGGATTACAGGCATGAGCCACCGTGCCTGGCCAAGACTCAGTTCTTTCTGTATTGACAGAGTTCTTGATATTTCCTTCCTCTGGTTTGAGTGTGTCCAGGTTGAGAGGAGACCAAGAAAACATATGCCCCAAGCCTTACCAGTTGGTATGAAAAGTGACCCACATATAAAAACCATCCTGGGCCACTTGGGGAAGGTTGCCTTCCTCTCCCTTATAATCCTGTACATTTGTGTACTTTACCAAGTTATAACGTACATTCTCACTTTACCTATCAGTAGACTTGTGAGGTGGATGAGACAGAGATTCCAGATCCCTTTCACAAGGAAACAGAAGCCCAAAGTGGTTGAAGTTTACCTGTATTAAATGAAGATGCTGGCTGTGAGTCGGTCTTGATTCCAGACCCTGTGGGGTTAGTCAGTACGTGTTGTTGAATGCCTGCCAAGGCCCCACACTGTGGCGATGGTAAGGCACAGTAGAGAACAATATAGGTGTGCTTCCTGACCTAGTGGAGGATACATCTAGTGGGAAAGTTATTGAATAGATTTTATAGATAATCACTGCTGAGACAAATGCTTCAAACAAGGAGTATTGGGCACCATGGAAGGCCTCATTATTTGGGGGATTCATGGAAGATTTAATTGAAAATGTAAGACAGTATATTGCCTTTTTGTTAGTAGTGCTACATTAAGAAATAATTATGAAACATTTTAACATCGTGTACTGAAATACTAAGTTGTAATCCAAAATTGATAAAGATTATTCATACTAAAGAATTAAATAGGGTTACGGGAGGCGGAGCTTGCAGTGAGCCGAGATCCGGCCACTGTACTCCAGCCTGGGCGGCAGAGCGAGACTCCGTCTCAAAAAAAAAAAAAAAAATAGGGTTAGAATTTTTAAGGTTTCTTTATTACTTTGATTTTTTAAATTATGTATCTTGAAAATGAATTTCAGTTTGGCCAGTTTAATCTGAAGAATTAGGTAAAGAAAAAATTTAAATCTACCGTAAGTCAGATCAGATGATGCACTGGTTCCCTAGACTGAGCTGCAGAAGATTCAGAGACAGTGTTATCCTTAGCTTTGGCAGGTGGCACACGTCTCTTCACCATCACTTGTTACTTTCAGAGGCAAGATGGCTTTGTGGGCAAGATCATGGGGCAGGACTGAGATGGCATAGGGCCAAATCCTGGCCTTCCCAGTTACCAGCTGAGTAAACTTGGGCAAGGCCCTTACCCATTTGGTGCCTCAGTTTGCTGATTCGGAGAATGGAGATGATAGTAATAGTACTTTCTTAACGTTTTTGTGAAGGTTTAAATGAGTTCATTTTTGCAAAGTGTTCAGAATTGTGCCTCACACTTAGTAGGCACTCAGTAAAGTTCTACCGCTGCAGTTTTATGATCAGGGTGGTAAAGGGGCCTCTGAGTGCAGTGAGGCTGGAACCAGGAGAAAGAAATTGGTCTGTGCCTGGGCCGAATCTAGGACCCTGGCCTTGTTAGCCCCTTGTACTAATTAGGCGAACACAGGCATCTTACTGTAGGGATAGTCATGCTGATGCAATAAGTGTGGATGGTTGCTTAAATAGTGCTTGCCCCCTTTTCGGTAGTAAAACTTCAACTTACCTTCCATATCATAGATCCTGAGGTTTAGAATGTTATCCTTTGTGATTTTACAAAAAGACAAATTACTTGAAGAAGGCAATTATTTGCTTTCTTTAAGCCATTTAGTTTTTTTATTTAACTTTCTTTTGCCAAATGCCATCAACAAATATTTGGTGATCTTAGAGAATAGCCACAAAAAATATGTAAGACTTAAGTTTTGTTTTGATTTGCATTTCATGGTATTCCCAGTGGAAGGAACCTAGTATAATAATTTACTAGCATCATATAGATCTTGAAACCAGGAGGAGAAGAGAGGCTATTTATATAGAACAAGAAGAGATACCAGTGAGTAACTGATTTATTCAAAAAGAATTTACTGTGCTGTTTAGACCAAACAGAGGCTGTCTCCCCATAGTCCTTCCCAAAGGAAATGCCCAGGAGTTTCCAAACTCACATATACCTAGAAGGAACTTGAGAAATCACTTAATCCAGTCTGTCTCCATCACAAGAGGGACTCCAAAATGGTGATAGCTTTTCAGAAAAGGTCGTGAGTACACCTTAAGGATTCTGGGGATGTGGGAAAAAAGCCCGAATTTCTTACAGAAGAATATAGAGTGAGCTTAGGCATTACTTTTAGGATACAGTGGGGTGGAATCTCAACCTGGCATGTTCAAAAACGGCTGCTGAGGAAAGAATATGAGTACCAGGTGGGCAGGGAATATCCTTTTAAATCACTTTTTAAGTGATGGTATCTGTTGTGAAAACTATTCTCTCAGAAGCCCTCTGGCAAGTATCGCCAGGACTGTTCTCCTGGCGGCATTGAAGGAAACTTTGCATGGACAGAGCTTAGGGCGATTATGAGTTTTCTATGTATAGGCTGTAGTAATGTTTATATTGCCAAACTACAGATTTCATGTTTTTATTTCTAAAGAATGACTATAAATCTCACTAATTGAAAACAATTCGAATTCAGAAATAATAGCTTCTATAGAGTGGGTCAGAATTAAAGGTTAGCTTAAGAAAGTTGTAGGAAAAAAATTAATTTTACAATCATTCTTAGACATTTTATAAATATCAAATTTTATGCTTTTATTCCTGGTGTATGTAGAACAAGCCCAATTTGAATTAATGAAAAGTATGATTAATTTTATTTTTTTTTTTTTTAATTTTCATTTATTTATTTATTTTTTACCAGGAGTGGTGGCATGCACCTGTAATCCCAAACACTTTAGGAGGTTTAGAAGGGAGGATTGCTTGAGCCCAGGAGTTTGAGACCAGTCAGGGCAAGACAATGAGACCCTGTCTCTACAAAACATTTTAAAATTAGCTGGGCACGGTGGCGTGCACCTGAAACAAAAGTAAAAGCTTGAACTGAGTGTTGGCACGTAGTAATTTTGGGTTACATTCCTTAATGAGCAGATGGAAATCTCATTAATAGTACTAAGTATTATTAGTATGCTAACTATATAATAATAAGTATTTCTAATACTCTAAGTTACGTAGATGCTTATTTAGGGTTTAATCATTATTGCTTCTCAAATAGTTAAAACTAGCAAAAGCCCTCTAAATGTTATTTCTATTGGTAATGCTACTCCTTTTTTTTTTTTTTTTTTTTTTTTTGGGACAGAGGCCCTTAGGCTGGAGTACAGTGGCCCGATCTTGGCTCACTGCAACCTCCACCTCCTGGGTTTAAGTGATTCTCCTGCCTCAGTTTCCCGAGGAGTAGCTGGGATTACAGGCATGCACCATGACACCCAGCTAATTTTTGTATTTTTAGTAGAGACGGGTTTCCCCATATTGGCCCAGGCTGGTCTCGAACTCCTGACCTCAAGTGGTCTGCCCGCCTTGACCTTCCAAAGTGCAGGTATTACAGGTGTGAGCCACTATGCCCAGCCAGTATGATGCTACTCTTCAAATTATTTGGCCTTGAATGGAAAACAGTGGTCGTCTCTTTTGATCCCCTCACCCAGTGTTCTAGTGTGCCATTTACTTTACCCTCCTTTATCCTACTTAGATTGTAAGTTGGAGGTGTCAGTATCATCTTTTTTTATAGGAGAGGGAACTACTTGTCTAGCAGATTAATTGTGAACAGATCAAGGTGGCATATGGTAATCTGCTATCAAGAGATCTTTCCAGCCTTCTCTCCAGATACTCTCATTTTGATACCCTGTTGTTCAGGCAGACTGTACCATCATCCCTAGGGATCACCCTCTCATCACTGTGCATCATATATCACATTCATGCCTGTGCTTCTCCTTTGCTCTTATTTATTTGATTCAAAGCATAACAGGGTCCTTCTTTGTCTGGCTTCCTCCCTTCTCAACTCCTGCAGCACTTAACATTATAATATACTAGCGTTATTTAAAAATACTTGCCGATGATCTATTTTACAGATAAGGAAATTGAGGCACAGATAAGTAGTTTACCCACGGGCACAGACCTAATAAGTGCAGAAAACTGGTGCAGATATTGCTCTTATGGCTGTTCAGATTTGATGGATGATAAATTGAATACAGAGAGAGACCATTTAAGAAGCTATTGTCATCATCTGGTAGATTAGGGCCTGAACTAGGTTGATAATAATAGGAATGGACAGAAGATGGACAGGAAAAATAATTAGAGAATACCAAAAGGAGTGTCAAAGAGGGAGATGGTGGGGTCTGGGGAAAATATTCAATTTACAATTTTTAATGGGGTATTGTGGTCAGGCTAGACCTCATTGAGAAGATTTTTTTTTTCTTCATACATTTAGTTTTAAACCTCACATTTGTCCCCAGCAGAACATTTGGGAATCAGTTAAAAGTGATTTCAGGTGGGAATAACCTGCAAGCTGTGTAGTATCTCTTGTAAGAGATCTGGCACTGAGCGGTTTTCTTAGTGGTAAAATAGAGATACTATATACCACATGAAAGAACAATGTTCTCATACAGTCTTTGTTGCATCTGTTTTCTTATCCATTCCTTCAGGACCTATGGACTGCTTACAATATTCTTAATACTGTGTGGGCTCTGGAGAAACTGCAACTGACAAGGCCAACATGGTCTCTCTTCCCCGGGGATCTTAGAGTTTAGTAAGGGAGATTTACCATCATCAAACAATTAGTTAATTAAAACTGTAACAGATCTTACAAACGTGAAACCCAAGGAACTTGAGAACTGGAGAACCCAATCTAATCTTGGAGTTCAAGGAAACTCCAAGAGGATTTGACATGTTAGTTGAGTATTTCAGGGTAAGCAACTTGCTTAAAGCAAACCAGCAATCAAGACCCTTTAACCCACACTATTGCCTTTCTTGTCTAAAGTTTTTATTTTACAGGCAAATATATTCAAAGGGTCAAGTTAGGAACATGCGTGTAATGGAAAGAAGTGGTGTTGGGAGACTTGGGTTCTGTTTACTCTCTGCTACTTTATGCATACAAGCAATTTAGCCTGGAGAGAGAATTCACCTTCCTATAGACTTCTAGATCAGCTGTGTCTGGACTTAGTCCAGCTGTGTTTTCTGGCAGTTGTTTTTGGTATCCCCTGATCCCTGAATTCCGGACCAGCTCAACCAGAATTTCTTACAGCCACCATTCTTGTGATTTCTCGGTTGGCCCATCTTCTCAGGTCTCAGTGATGCTTCTGTTACTCTGAGCAATATTGAAGCCTTCTACCTAAAAGACATACCTTTCGTCTTTACCCTCTGCTTCTTTGATTTTTATTTTTTGTTGATAGAGTAGTAAGCCACTGTAAAATTTATATTTTAATGTGTGGCTTCATCCTCTTCCTCAGTACTTGTGAGACACCTCTTTTCAAATTTTTCTTTCTCAGCGCTGTAATTTATTAGGAGGTGTCTTTTTTAGTTTTATCTTTAATGGACACATAATTGTACATATTTATGAAGTGAGTGTGGTGTTTTGATACTTTTATTCAATGCATATTGATCAAATCAGAATAGTTAGCATATGTGTGACCTCAACATTTATAATTTCTTTGTGGTGAGATTGTTCAAAATCTTCTCTTTTAGTTATTTTGAATTTAATATATTATTGTTTATTCTAGTTAACATGCATACTGTGGAATGGAACCCTAGAACTTATTCCTCTTATCTTACTGTAACTTTGTACCTGTTAGCCTTTTCCCCATCCCCTTCACCCCACTACCCTTCCTAGGCTCTCTTAATTACTATTCAACTTGCTACTTCTATGAGATCAACTTCTTTAGATTACACATATGAGTGAGATTATGTGATATGTCTTTCTGAGTCTGACTTATTTCACTTAAATAATGTCCTCCAGGCTCATCTATGTTACATGTCTCAAATGACATGATTTCATTCTTTTTTATGGCTGAATAGTACATTGTGTGAAATATACACATTTTCTTTATCCATTCATCTGTTGAGGGACACTTAAGTTGATTCCATATCTTGACTCTTGTGAATAATGCTGTGGTAAATATGGGAGTGCAGATATATCTTCGATATGCTGATTTCATATCCTTGAGATATGTGTCTGGTAGTGGGATTGCTGGATCATATGGTAGTTCCATTTTGAATTTTTTGAGGAACCGCCATAATTTTTCATAATGGCTGTACTCATTTATATTCCCATCAACAATGTGTAAGAGTTCCCTTTTCTCTGCATCCTTGCCAGTATTTGTTATTTTTTGTCTTTTCGATAATAGCTATAATAACTGGGGTGAGATGATATCTCATTGTGGTTTTGATTTGCATTTCCCTTGTGATTGGTAATGCTGGGCATTTTTTTCATGTACTTGTTAGCCATTTGTATGTCTTCTTTTGAGAAATGTCATTCAGATCAGATCTTATGCCCAGTTTTAAAAATCGAATATTTCTTTTTTGCTATTGAGTTTTTTCTGTATTCTGGATATTAACAATCCCTTGTCAGATGCGTAGTGTGCAAATATTTTCTGTCATTCTGTAGGTTGTCTCTTCATTCTGTCGAGTCTTTTCTTGGCTGTGAAGAAGCTTTTTAGTTTGATAAAATCCCGTCTGTCTGTTTTGTTTTGTTTTGTTTTTTTGAGACGGAGTTTCACTCTTGTTGCCCAGGCTGGGGTGCAGTGTCGTGATCTTGGCTCACTGCAACCTCTGCCTCCCAGGTTCAAGCAATTCTCCCGACTCAACCTCCTGAGTAGCTGGGATTACAGGCACGCGCCACCATGCCCAGCTAATTTTTGTATTCTTAGTGGAGACAGGGTTTCGCCATGTTAGCCAGGCTGGTCTCGAACTCCTGACCTCAGGTGATCTGCCGCCTTGGCTGCTTAAAGTGCTGGGATTACAGGTATGAGCTACCGCGCCTGGCCTGTTTTTTGCTTTTGTTGTCTGTGCTTTTGAGGTCTTGTCCAAAGAAATCCTTGTCCAGACCAATGCCGTGAAGCATTTCTCTTGTTTTCCTTTGGTAGTTGCATAGTTTCAGGTCTTACATTTAAGGCTTTAACCCATTTTGAGTCAATTTTTGTATATGGTGAGAAATAGGGATCTTGTTTCATTCTTCTGCATGTGGATATCTGGTTTTTCCAGCACACTCAATGTGTGTTTTTGACACCTTTGTCGAAAATCAGTTGGCTGTAAATGAGTGGATTTATTTCTCTCTTTTTTAAAAAAAAAAATTTTTATTTCCATAGGTGTTTGGGGAACAGGTGGTATTTGGTTACATGAGTAAGTTCTTTAGTGGTGATTTGTGAGATTTTGGTTCAACCATCAACCAAGCAGTATACACTGAACCCAATTTGTAGTGGGTGGATTTATTTCTGGGTTCTCTATTTCATTGGTCAGTGTGTCAGTTTCTATGCTAGTACCATACTGTTTTGGTTACTATTGCTTTGTAGTGTAGTAATTTACATTCTCACCAACAGTGTGTAAGAATTTCCTTTTCTTTGCATTCTTTTGAAGTCAGGTAGTATGTTGCTTCCAGCTTTGTTCTTTTTCTTTAGCATTACTTTGGCTTTTTTGGGTCTTTTGTGGTTCTGTAAGAATTAGAGGATTGTTTTTTCTATTTCTATGAAGAATATCAATGGTATTTTGATAGCAGTTGCATTGAATCTATAGATTGCTTTGGGTAGTATGGACACTTTTAACAATTTTTTTTTCCTTTTTTTTTTTTTTTCTTTTGGAGACAGAGTCTTGCTCTGTCACCCAAGCTGGAGTTCAGTGGTGTGTTCTCTGATCACTGCAACCTTGGCCTCCCAGGTTCAAGCAATTCTCTTGCCTCAGCCTCCAGAGTAGGTAGGATTACAGGCATGTGCCACTGCACCTGGCTAATTTTTGTATTTTTAGTAGAGATGGAGTTTCACCATGTTGGCCAGTCTGGTCTCGAACTCCTGACCTCAAGTGATCTGCCTGCTTCGACCTCCCAAGGTGCTGGGATTGCAGGCGTGAGCCACCATGCCTGGCCACAATGTTAATTCTTCTAACCCATAAACACAGTATATCTTTCCATTTATTTGTGTCCTCTTCAATTTTTTTCATCAGTGTTTTATAGTTTTCTTTGTAGAGATTTTTTACCTATGTGGTTAAATTTATTCTTAGGTATTTTATTTTTTGTAGCTATTATAAATGGGATTGATTTTTAAAAATTTCTTATTTAGGTAGTTCACAATTGGTGTATAGAAATGCTACTGATTTTTCTATGTTCATTTTGTATCCTGCAACTTTATTTACTAATCCTCACAGGTTTTTTATGGAGTCTTTAGGGTTTTCTATATGTAAAATTATGTCATCTGCAAACAAGGACAATTTAGCTTCTGCTTTTCCAGTTTGGATGCCCTTTATTCCTTTCTCTTGCCTAATCTCTCTGTCCAGGACTTTCAGTACTATGTTGAATAAAAGTGGTGAGAGTAGATATTCTTGTCTTGTCTAGATCTTAGAAAAAAAGCTTTCAACTTTTCTTCATTCCATATGATGTTCATTGTGTATTTGTCATATGTGGCCTTTATTGTGCTGAGATAACGAGGCACCTCTTTTCTCAGCCTTATAGACTGCTCCTCAGAACCAAAAATAGCAACAACAAGAGAGACTCTCATGGAGTATTCAGGCTGACCAGCGCTTTTCAGATCATGGCAAGCCAATGGCATGGCGTGGCCTCACTTGCCTGAACAGTGATGCTCATCCTGTAATGAAATTGCTTGTTTCTTCTTAAGCATGGCAGTGCCATGACTTGAACATGGGAGGGCCAGCACTCAGTGAAATAGATGTGTAGTGATGGTTGAGTCACTTCGTCTCTCTGAGCCTTAATGTCTATTTTGTATAATGAAAGTTAAAATAGTTTATTTTGAGGAGATTAAATAAGATAATGTATATAAAAGGGCTACAGCTGAATCTGTACTGAGGGTCCACAAATGTTCGTGAGTTTTAAAAATCGATTCCAGATTTAACTATAGATTCAACAGCTATATATATATATATATATATATATATATATATATATATATATGTAAAACAAACACTATGGTCCTACTTTCACAAATAAGCTATTATATTTATGCTATTACTTTCATAAATAAGTGATTATATTTATATAAACTAGGACCATAATGTTTGTTTTTCACTACCTCATTTGACCATGCAAGGCAGAAAATAGTGTGAGGAAAATGTCAGCATAGATCCAGATGTTTTACGCTTTTAAATTTGAACTAAAATCTTTCATGGAGCATCTGATTCCTGTGAGGCTGTTGGAGCAAGACATCCATTTTCCCTTTAATTCTCCCTTTTCCCTGCCACCCACAATTTAGAAATATTAAGTATGTTTTGGCTCAGATTGCATTAGTCAGACTGGTGGAAGAAACAGCAAGAACCAGGAGAAATCTTTCTATTTTAGCCCTTCTCAATGTTAATACGTCCAAAATAAATGAATCTTTGAAGTTAAATGCTACAGACTAACATTTTAAAGGCCCGAAAGCTATAGTGTCAAGTTTTGTATCAAGAAAGGAATTTAAAATAACAACTTTGGTCATTTAAAAATCACAATATTTAAAGGCCAGTAAATGTGGGGGAAAATATTCAGCTGCATTAGTAATAAAAAGAATATAAAATAAAATGTTGACATACTATTTTAGCAATACAATTGGCATTTTTTTTTAATGTAACTGAAAGAAAAGAGGAGGAGCGATGTTGAATAGGGCATCTTGTACAGGCTGATGAAAGTATAAGTAGGCATAAGTTGCTCCTCGCAAAAGCAATTTAACAATATTTTTCAAGCGCTGTAGAGATGTTAATGCCTTTGACACAGTAATTCTACTTCTGGGAACATAGCCTAAGGAAATAATCAGGAATGCACATAAATATAACATCAGGAACTTTGTAACAACCTAAATGCCCAACAGTGGAGGATTGATTAAATGAAGTATGAAAATATATACAGTGTGCTTTTCTGCCATTAAGAACAGCAAGCTACTTGGAAAAATAATGATAGGAGAAAAAAGCTTGTAAAGTAATGTAAAGTGCAAAAAACAAATTATCATGAACTTAGTATTGTGAAATATAATCTGTTTATACACATATTCTGTGTGTGTGTATATGTGTGTACACACGTGTGTGTGTGTGACAAGTTAAAAAAAAATCACAATAAAAGATTACCTCTAGGTGATGAGAGTGTCGGTGGTGTTTATTTTCTTCTTTGTATATTTTCCAAATACTTATGTTTATAATTAGAAAAAAATTCATAATTTAAAAGTACATTACTTTAGAATACCTGGTACTGATACCACCACATGAAAACATAAGGAAAAAAAAGTCTAATGGTAATTACAACAGAATGCCATCAGTGCTTTTGATAGAGTGGTGGGACTTGGTGGTGGTAGTGGTGGTTTTTGTTATTTTACTATTTAATTGATCTGTTAAATAATTGTACATATGTATGGGTACATAGTGATGCTTTGATACATATAGTGTATTGTGATCAGACCAGGGTAATTAACATACTCATCTAAAGCATTTATCATTTCTTTGTGTTAGGAACTTTCAATATCCTCCTTTCACCCATTTGAAACTATATATTATTGTTAACTGTAGTCATCTTATAGTGCTATACAACAGCAGTTCTCAACTTTTTTGGCACCACGGACCGTTTTGTGGAAGACAGTTGTATTAGTCCATTTTCACACTGCTGATAAAGACATATCTGAGACTGGGCAATTTAAAACAGAAAGAGGTTTAATTTGACTCACAGTTCCATCTGACTAGGGAGGCCTCACAATCATGGTGGAAGACAAGGAGGAGCAAGTCACATCTTATGTGGATGGTGGCAGACAAAGAGCTTGTGCAGTGAAACTCCCCCTTATAATAGCTATCAGATGTTGTGAGACTTACTCACTGTCATGAGAACAGCTCAGAACGACCTTCCCCCATGATTCAGTTACCTCCTACCGGATCCCTCCCACAACACATGGGTATTCAAGATGAGATTTGGGTGGGGACATAGCCAAACCATATCATTCTGCCCCTGGCCCCTCCCAAATCTCATGTCCTCCCATTTCAAAACCAATCATGCCTTCCCAACAGTCCCCTAAACTCTTAACTCATTTCAGCATTAACTCAAAAGTCCACAGTCCAAATCTCATCCAAGACAAGGCAAGTCCCTTCCATCTATGAGCCTGTAAAATCAAAAGCAAGTTAGTTACTTCCTAGATACAATGGGAGTACAGGCATTGAATAAATACATCCATTCCAAATGGGAGACACTGACCAAAACAAAGGAGCTACAGGCCCCATACAAGTGCGAAATCCAGCAGGGCAATCAAATCTTAAAGCTCCAAAATGATCTCCTTTGACTCCATGTCTCACATCCAGGTCATGCTGATGCAAGAGGTGTGTTCCCACGGTCTTAGACAGCTTTGCCTCTGTGGCTTTGCAGGGTATAGCCCCTCACCTGGCTGCTTTCACGGCTGGCCTTGACTGTCTGGTGGCTTGTCCAGGTGCATGGTGCAAGCTGTCGGTGGATCTACCATTCTAGGGTCTGGAGAATGATGGCCCTCTTCTTGCAGTTCCAGTAGGCACTGCCCCAGGAGGGACTCTGTGTGGGGGCTCCAACCCCACATTTCCTTTCTGCACTTCCCTAGCAGAGGTTTCCCATGAGGGCCTTGCCACTGCAGCAAACTTTTGTCTGGGCATCCAGGCATTTCCATACATCTTCTGAAATCTAGGCAAAGATTCCCAAACCTCAATTCTTGACTTCTGTGCACCCGCAGGCTCAACACTACATGGAAGCTGCCAAGGTTTGGGGTTTCCACCCTCTGAAGCAACAGCCCAAGCTATACTTTGGCCCCTTTTGGTCAGAGCTGGAGTGGCTGGGATGCAGGGCACCCGGTCCCTAGACTGCACACAGCATGGGAACCCTGGACCAGGCCCAGGATACAGTTTTCTCCTAGGCCTCTGGGCCTGTGATTGAAGGGGCTGCCATGAAGACCTTTGACATGCCCTGGAGACATTTTAGTCATTGTCTTGGGGATTAACATTCAGCTTCTCCTTACTTATGCAAGTTTCTTCAGCCAACTTGAATTTCTCCTCAGAAAATGTTTTTTTTTTTCTTTTTCTGTCACATTGTCAGCCTGTAAATTTCCCAAACTTTTATACTCTGCTTCCCTTGTAAACTGAATGCCTTTAACAGCACCCAAGTTACCTCTTGAATGTTTTGCTGCTTAGAAATTTATTCCACCTGGCCGGGCGCGGTGGCTCAAGCCTGTAATCCCAGCACTTTGGGAGGCCGAGACGGGCGGATCACGAGGTCAGGAGATCAAGACCATCCTGGCTAACCCGGTGAAACCCCGTCTCTACTAAAAAAAAAAAAAAAAATACAAAAATCTAGCCGGGCGAGGTGGCGGGCGCCTGTAGTCCCAGCTACTCGGGAGTCTCGAGGCAGGAGAATGGCGTGAACCCGGGAGGCGGAGCTTGCAGTGAGCTGAGATCCGGCCACTGCACTCCAGCCTGGGCGACAGAGCGAAACTCTGCCTCAAAAAAAAAAAAAAAAAAAAGAAAGAAATTTATTCCACCAGATACCTAAATCATCTCTCTCAAGTTCAAAGTTCCACAAATCTCTAGGATGGGGCAAAATGCTGCCAGTCTCTTCGCTAAAACATAACAAGTCACCTTTGCTCCAGTTCCCAACAAGTTCCTCATCTTCCACCTCAGCCTGGACTTGATTGTCCATATTGCTATCAGGCTTTTGGTCAAAGCCCTTCAACAAATCTCTAGGAAGTTCCAAACTTTCCCACATTTTCCTGTCTTCTGAGCCCTCCAGACTGCTCCAGCCTCCGCCTGTGAACCAGTTCCAAAGCCACTTCCACATTTTTGGGTATCTTTTCAGCAGCACCCCACTTTACTGGTACTAATTTAGTCTATTAGTCTGTTTTCATGCTGCTGATAAAGACATACCTGAGACTGGGCAATTTATAAAAGAAAGAGGTTTAATTGGACTTACAGTTCCATGTGGCTAGGGAGGCTTCACAATCATGGTGGAAGGCAAGGAGGAGCAAGTCACATCTTACGTTGATGACGTCAGGCAAAGAGAGCTTGTGCAGGAAAACTCCCCCTTATAATAACCATCAGATCTCATGAAACTTACTATCATGAGAACAGCACGGGAAGGACCTGCCCCATGATTCAATTACCTCCTACCGGGTCCCTCCCACAACACATGGGAATTCAAGAAGAGATTTGGGTGGACACACAACCAAATCATATGAGTGGTGTTTCCACAGACCAGTGTTGGAAATGGTTCTGGGACAAATCAAGCTCATTACATTTACTGTGCACTTTATTTCTATTATTATTACATTTGTAATATATAATGAAATAATTATGCAACTCACCGTAAGGTAGATTCAATGGGAGCCCTGAGCTTGTTTTCCTGCAACTGGACAGTCCCATCTGGGGTTGATGGGAAACAGATCAGATCATCAGGCATTAGATTCTCATAAGGAGCACACAACCTAGATCCCTTGCATGGGCAGTTGACAATAGGGCTCATGCTCTTATGAGAATCTAATGTGGGCGGTGACCTGACAGGAAGTGGAGCTCAGGCAGTAATGCAAGTGATGGGGAGTGGCTATAAATATGGATGAAGGTTCGCTCACCTGCCCACCGCTCACCTCCTGCTGTGCATCCCAGTTCCTCACAGGTACTGGTTTGTAGCTCAGGGGTTGGGGATCCCTGCCATAGAACACTAGAACTTATTCCTCCTATAGCTATAATTTTGTTAGAGATTTGATGTTTTTAATATTTTTCTTTAATGTGCTTCTGTTGAGAATATATCTTATATTAGGAAAACAAATATAAATGTATTAAAATACTTTATAAATCTAGGTCATGTTTGAATGGAGGTAGCATTTCCAGCTGTTCTCTTGTGAGTGTGATCTATCTTGAGAATGATAAAAACTGTTAATAATGGTGGCAAATTATAGACATTTTCTCTACTCCTACAGAGATTCCTGAAATTCCAGAAAGCATTTCATTCTGTAAAGCACTGCAGGTAGCTGACTTCAGCGGAAACCCACTGACTAGGTAAGCTTTCTGCTTACTTTTCTATCTATAGTAGTAACGATATCTTTTTTGAGAGCCAAGCAAAGAACACAGTCAGGTTAACCATCTTGGAGGTACCTAGATGGCTCACTATCTTCATCACGGATGGTTGACTTTCACAGATACTTCTTTATAAATAGCCCTGTACAATGAAAGGCACACTATTCTATTGATAGAAACCTCAAAGGATGTTGTAGGGATAAGGTGCAGCACAGCGAAGTGTACAAAACAGGATGAGGAGTGCATTTCTGAAGCAATGTGAAGAGTTGTAGTAGTTTATAAACCCCCATTGATCTGTCCTGTCTTGTGGGGTAAGGCAGGTTTCTAAACTCCCAGAGAGCTTACACCAGAGTTATCCAAGGAGAAATCATATTACAGTTATTTTTTTGTATTGCAGTAATGAAACGTGTTTACTATCTTTTTTTTTTTTTTTTTTTTTTTTTTTTTTTGAGATGGAGTCTCGCTTAATCACCCAGGCTGGAGTTGTGTGGCACCATCTCAGCTCACTGCAACCTCCGCCTCCTGGGTTCAAGTGGTTCTCCTGCCTCGGCCTCCTGAGTAGCTGGGACTACAGGTGTGCACCACCACGCCCGGCTAATTTTTGTATTTTTAGTAGAGGTAGGGTTTCACCATATTGGCCAGGATGATCTCAATCTCCTGACCTCCTGATCCACCCACCTCGCCTTCAAAAGTGCTGGGATTACAGGCCCGAGCCACCTCACCTGGCCATACTGTCTTTTACTGTCTTAACTTTCCTCTAACTCTCCATTAAAAACAAATGAACATCAACAACAAGAAAAACAAAAACCTCCTATGAACATCATTATTTCTTTAACAATAGCTGTGGGGATTTCTTTGTTTTTGTTTTTGTTTTCCTTCAAATAAAGCTACTGTGTCAGTTTTACTACTTATTCCAGCTTTACCCTTCCTCGTATGACACAGTCTGTTACCCAGGCGTGGCTGAGTGGCACTGCTGTGAGCTGTTCCTTATGGCTCCTGGCTTAGTCATGAGTCCACTGACCACTGGCTTCCAGGCATCTTGTTAGTAGGATAACTGAATTGTGCCCGCGTGGCAATGCAGAGATAGCCCTTGGGTGTCTGTTTTAGATGTCTCTTTGGGCCAGGTGGGTCCATTTATAAGATTTCTCAAGAATCTGAAAGGAACCTCAGAAGAAATGCACTCTTCCCGTCCCTTCTTTTCTGTCTTTTCTCTTTTGATCTAGGAAAATTAAGATTAAACTAAAATTTCTGAGTCATCTCACCCACTTCAAAATTGCTTGGTACTTCTTGGGTATGGAGTGCTGGAGAATGCACTATTTAGTTTTATGTTTACAATACCTTGTTATTGCCAATAAATAAATGTGTTTTCTTTTTAAAACTTTTTCTGATTGTCCTCCTTTGAATTGTAGTGATTAAGTTACATGTAACATTTATTACTGAAGAATAGTAATCTAGTAAGCTATACTCCAATAGCTTTCTTACTTATCACTGTCCTTCCAACCTTATCCTCTTTCCCCACCGTCTTCCATTCAGCTGTCTCTTAAAACCTTTCTATAACTCCCATCTCTGTAAGATAAAGTCAAGCTCCTCCCTGTGCTATGTGAGCCTCTTCTTGCCCCTCCATCTGACCCTGGTCTATCTCTCCATCTTCATTGACCTCAGTTGCCTGTGCTGGACGTCAGTCTCTGCTGTAATATAAAGTGCTTCTAGTTAGTTCATTTCATGCCTCTGTCTTGACAGTACCGACCCTTTCACCTTCCTTAAGATGCAGTTTGAGCATCATACACGTTTTCGGGAAGGCTTTCCCAGTTACTACCCACAGGCCCCTCCTCTGGGCTCCCGTAATGCTCTCTGTGTACTTTTTTCATAACACTTGAAGTTTACCCTTAAGTTACTTCTCTGACCAAGACTCCTTGACCAATCTGAGGAAGTTACTTGTATTCCTGGAATGGAGTAAGTGCTCAATAAATGTTTGTTGAACTGGACTAAGCTGAAGGCAGCTTACAGGGTTTGGCAAGCTGGGAAATACATTATGTTGCTGTTGGGTTTTTTTTTAACCATTCGGTTGCTTTTTCCTTTTTTCTATTTTTTTTTTTTTTGATTTTCCTTTTCTAATGTCTGCTGACATTTGACTTTACTATTATTTCAATTCTCTCTCAACTGGAACACACGTAGATTGTGTGAGGCTTTACTGTTTTGTTTATTTTAATTCTGGCTTTCTATTTGGCAGGTTTCTTAAGGTAAAGCCATTTTAATTTGACAGGTGTGCTTTTTTTTTTTAAGAATTAAGATAATATCTGTGAGTTGAAGGGACTTTAAAAATGATTTAGTTTGGCTTACTTATTTTATGGCTCAAGAAACTGAGGCATGTGTAGGTTAAATTACCTTTCAAGATCACACAGCTAATGAGTGGGAAGCTCGGACTGCAGTTCATTTCTCCTAACCTTGGGTCTGTACTTCAATCACACCTGTACTAGTTTAGCTCTTGTGTTAATAGCCAGTAAAAAAGCACCTATTTAAATCAGCCATTTAAAAGTATATTTTTCTTGTGTTTAAGAACATCTTAGCTAGTTTTTAAATTATAAAATGATATATACATTCTGGTAAAAACTCAGGCAGAACAGATAAGTTGCATCTTTTGAATTATGAGTAAAAATCTTACCTCTGTTAATTGTGCCTCAGAACAAGATTATAAATATTCCAGTTAATACCCTGATCTTGTGGGTCTGGATTTGGTTTTGAAGTTTGGAATTAACCTATATTAAATATCAAACATAATGTTACGTAGGCCTTTTTTTAAAGGAACCTAGAAAGATAAAAATGAAAGATTCTAATCTAGAGACCATCACTAAAGCCAGAAATCTCTCCCTCACTGAAAAAAAGTGATACTTATATGTTCTGTTGTCTTTATTAGCAAATTTATGTTTAATAACCTTCAGCATTTTAAATGCAATGAGATCCTTTGCCGTTAGTTAGGTTTTCCCTTCCCTCCCTCAATATGGTAACCACAGAAATATTGAAACTAAACTTTCTTTGTAAATTTTAAATGATGATTTTATTTTGAAGCCTTGTTATTCTGTAGAGTTTAAGGAACATATAAAAAATATCCCTTTGTGTAGAACATAGTAAAACATAAAATTATTTCAAGTGGTTGGCAACTTAAATAGAACTAAAAGAAAAATGTTAAGAAAGTAGCAATTGTCACGGTGGTTCACACCTGTAATCCCAGCACTTTGGGAGGCTGAGGCGGGTGGATCACTAGGTCAGGAGTTCGAGACCAGCCTGATCAACATGGTGAAACCCCCGTCTCTGCTTAAAAATCCAAAAATTAGGCAGGCATGGTGGCACGTGCCTGTAATCCCAGCTACTCAGGAAGCTAAGGCAGGAGCCTAACTTGAACCCGGAAAGCGGAGGTTGTAGTGAGTTGAGATCGTGCCACTGCACTCCAACCTGGGCAACAGAGTGAGACTCTGTCTCAAAAAAAAAAAAAAAAAGAAAAGTAGCAATTGTCTATCTGTCAGCAGATCAATAAGTACTCCGTAGCTTTCCCCTAGGCATTATAAACTACAGGAAGAAAAATTATGCAGTAGCTGTCCTGTGTTTTATTATAATCTCATGGACTGATGAAATTTTCTCTTTAGTTTCTGCTGATCAATAAAGTATTTTTACTCTTAGGCACTTTTAGCTGCAGCAATAATTCATCATTTTCTTTCATAAAGTATTCAGTAGTCTCAACATTTTCTTTTGCTTTTGTTCTTAGAGCTTGCGTATCTTTCTACTTTAATTATTTCTAGATCACCGTAACAATAAGTATTTATCATGCCCCTGTACATCTATTATGTATATGAAGTCTTTGTTTTTTCCTTACAAGTGTCTTATTTATAGGAAGACAAGGCAAACATGCCATATATAATGTCATTTTTAGGAGGTTATTTCAATTAGCACATAGAATAAATCATTATATTTATGCTTGGTATACACTATACATGAACTTTTCTTTTTTAATTTATAACATTTTTGTTTGTTTGTTTGTTTTGTTTTAGGTTGCCAGAAAGCTTTCCTGAATTACAGAATTTAACATGTCTTTCTGTAAATGACATCTCACTGCAGTCTCTACCTGAAAATATTGGCAAGTAAGTTTGTTTGTGAAGTTTGGGTGGATCGGGGTGAAAGGGGGTTTATATCATCAGCTCTAGCCTCCTTTCCTTTTAAAACTCCTATTTGTCTACTCAGAAAGCCATTTACGCATTCTTTAATATGACCTTCAAGAAAGATTATAGCCAGCCTCCTATGTTTTTGCATCTAATTGTCCCTAAATTTTATTGGTTAAAAAGGGTGCTGCTACTTGTTACTAGTAAAAATCCTAAATTGTTTGGAAGTGCTCTTTAAACTGATGTATGGCAAAGTAGTTAATTTAAGCCACGTACTATGTGTCATGTAGGTGGTCAGTAAATACTGGTAGAAACAACCACTCAGTAATTTTAAACCATGCTGGAGAGCCAACCAACAACTCCATTAAAAACGTAAAGTATGTGCCCCTAAAGAACAGCTACGTCTGACAGTATTTGTGAACTGTGGATCCAAGAATAGGGAATGAGAATGGTGTATTTGGAGAGTGGGAGTGGAATTGGGAGAGGAAAGGAATGATATGGGCATATTCCACGTTGCCGGCTTAGAGGTTGTGGAGAACTTAGTCATGGCAAGAAATAGAATCCATTGAAGACAGTGTATGCTGGTGAATAAATGTTCTGTTATACCTTCCCACAGATGAACTAGTTGAATTATCTTTGCAGACCTTTTTCACTTTTCCAGGGCATACAGTAGGTTAAATCAGGTTGATGCAGTAGCTCATGCTTAACCACTTAAAAATAAAGGTCTGACTTGTCTGCCCTAACCTGGTAGACCAGTGTTCCCTACCATCATAAATGATTTTCCTTGTTTGTAGCTGTCCTGCGTAAGTTCTAAGACAAAACAGAAACTTGCTCTTTGAGAACCACAGTAAGCAGTTGAGCACAGTCTATCTGACATGTCTGTTTTGCAAAAGTTCTCTTTCCAGAGGTTTATAAGAATATTTGCAGATAGCTCTTCCCTCTCCTTCCCATCCTCTTCAGGCAAATGACAACTAGCTGACACCTGTTCAGCCAGCAAGTTGGTGTTTTTCTGAAATGCACACTGATGTTTTATCTTTATGCCATTAGACTTGCTAATTAAAAATTGTGCCCTTAAACTCTCAGGAGGAGGAGAAGACAGGAAACCCTCAATACCCTCTAGGTTTAAGGTATCAGTTGCAGAGAAAACAGTGGTATTCTATTGTGAATTTCATGCATGTACAATTCACTTTTGCTGTATCAAGTGTCAGATATTTATAATGTAACAACTTTTGTGCTGAGCATGGTGGCTCACACCTATAATCCCAGCCTTTCGGGAGGTTGAGGTGGGAGGATTCCTTGAGCCCAGGAGTTCAAGACCAGCCTGGGCAACATGACGATAACCCATCTCTACAAAAACAAACAAACAAAAAATCAGCTGGGCCTGGTGGCGTAAGCCTGTAGTCCTAGCTACTTAGAAGGTTAAGGAGGAAGGATCACTTGAGCCCAGAAGGTTGAGGTTGCAGTGAGCTGTGATTGTGCCACTGAATTCCAGCCTGGGTGACAGAACGACACCCCAACCCCCTTTTGCCCGCCCCCACACAAAAAATTCTTAAATACAGTAGCTGTTTAAACACCCAAACTGACACTGTCCTCCTCTTGATCCTCAGGATGTCTGGAGTTTAATTCCCTTGTTACCTTCCTTTCTGTTCATTCTTAGTCTACAGCTGCCTAGATGGTTCTCCTTTCTAGCCTCTGATTCCTACCTCTCTCCTTTTTTCCCATTTTATGTCTTTTTAAAAAAGTCTTAATGCTTTGAGATAAAATATGTTATTAAACCAGAGTGTCCCTCTCCCCCTCTACTGAACTATTTTAATGGAAAGTATAGTTTTAGAATACATTTTTTACAATGTTCATTATTATATATTTTCTGTTAATATCTGTACCTGTTTTTGTCAAAGTTCAAAACATTTTTGTTTTGTTTGTAGACTTAATCAGCTTCTGTTACCATTATAGCATTGTGGATACTGATTGTTTACTGAATAAAATTCCACTGTGATCTTGAAATTAACTGATTCTTATTAGGTCAGTTTGTGAAATTAAATGAAAAAGAGAGAGTTTTCTATTCTTGGTTGTTAGTAATTTTATTATCATAGCAAGAAGCTATGATTTCTTCCTCATGCATGCTCAAGTAATGGCCTGTTCTCACATACCAGAAAGAAACAATCAAAGAACAAATTCTTCTTTGGAGAAGATTGGGCACACCTGGTGTCCAAGACCTTGTGGAAAACGCACTTGAAACAGTGAATTGTTGAGGAAATCTCATATATGCATAAGTGTACTACATTTTAAGCAAATTATTATTTGAAACTTACAAGCTTTCCTCGTGGGAAGGCTTCATTTGTTTCTCAAAGAATTCCCAAATAGTTTCTTTAGAGCATTTAACACATTTAGTTAACCAATATTTAGTAACCAGTACAACTTCTCGGAGATAGAATTGTTTTGTATGGAAACATACCTGTTTAATATTCCACAAAATTTGAAAGGACATGGAATGACCATTTGAATGCTTGATGTGTTATCTTTGTGGAGTCTGATGTGGAATCTTTGCATACATTACCTCTGCTTATGTGGTCAGACGGGTAAACTACGTGAGCATTGGCCTTTCAAGCATCAGTGGACAGGACTTCATTTCTCCTCTTGGCACCTAGCACAGTAGTTGGCATTAACTGGGAAAGCTATGGATGTCTCAAGGACTTGGGCCCCCTCAGGATGGTCAGGGGTATTCGGACTAAGAGGGGAGGGCAAAAGTCTTTATATAGATAGAGTGAGCAGACTTGCAGTGCCTTGAACCTGGGGGCACCTGGACACATCTCTCCCATCACGTGTTTGGTTTGCCTATGGTCAGTTAATTTGAAGAAGTTTTTAGGAGTTGATGGCAGAGCTGGAACTGGACTACGGCTCTCCAGGTCCCGGTCCTGCGTTTTTTCACTACTCCACCCTGCCACTGCCGCAGGACAGTTGGTTCCTGGGGTCCTTGTGGGCTCAGTAACTTTCTTTTAATACTCCTGGAAATACCTAACAGTTCATTAAGTAGGTCCAGACATCTTAATAAGTGTTTATGTCCTAATAACCTGGTAGCTGTTTGAAAAAAATTATACATATGAGTGGAAAGAATACATATTTTTATTTCATTCTTAAATATTCCCAATTATTCACAGTGAGTCCACATGTAACATCATCCATAGGTTCTTGAAAACTGTGACATCAATTGAAACAAAGTATTATGAAGCCGAGTTTACCACAGGCTAATTGATATAAGCAAGAGTTAAGTTACTGGGGACTATTTCTGATCAGAAAAACATCATCAAACTTCCAAGCAAAAACCCAAAACACTTCTAATATTAAACACTGACATAAATATGAGCTATACATACATTTAAGAAAGGTTAATAAAAAGAGGTATAATTATTTACCTAATTGTTGGAGAACCTGTAAGGGATGGCAGTTATAATGGTGGTGGATTAAGTCAAGGAATAAACGTTTGCAAAGCAAAAATTTTAAGGAGCACTTCCTATGGTGCAGTTCAAAGACATGAATACCGAGACGGGTGGATCGCGAGGTCAGGAGATCGAGACCATCCTGGCTAACACGGTGAAACCCCGTCTCTACTGAAAAATACGAAAAACTAGCCGGGCGAGGTGGCGGGCGCCTGTAGTCCCAGCTACTCGGGAGGCTGAGGCAGGAGAATGGCGTGAACCTGGGAGGCGGAGCTTGCAGTGAGCTGAGATCCGGCCACTGCACTCCAGCCTGGGCGACAGAGCGAGACTCCGTCTCAAAAAAAAAAAAAAAGACATGAATAGGGTAGGCTCGCTGATTATTTTTGTACTGCATCATTTATTTTTGTGCATTTGTATGATTTTCATATACTTTGTTAATTTTTATTTTACAGTAATTTGTATTCATTCATTCATTTTGCATCCTGCTTATTCCAGTTCAGGTGAATGTTAAAATTTTTTACCTGCCTTGTCTCTTTCCAAACCGGCTGGGGTGTTTCATTTCATGATTGAAATGTTACGTCTTTCATCATGCCTTCCCCAATGATTGACAGGCGAAATAGATCCCAGACTTGCAGGTTCCCTGACCCACGTCATACTCCCCACACAATAAGTACTTTAGTCCTTTGTCTTTACACAGAAGTGTAGTTGTTCATTGCTTAATTGTATGTATATAACTGGTATATGTACTTGGATCACCTTGTACTCTGATACTACAGGGACCTTGGTTTTCCAACTCTGTTTGTGTCTGTATCTACCCTGGCATTGTTCTCACATACTAAACAAATACACGTGACAAGGTGCAGAGTATTGCCTCCTTTATTCCACTTGCTTCCAACATCACATCATAGGCAGTCAAGTTCAGATTCTGGAAGATTTATGCTAGGATCACTTTAGCCTGTTCCTGTATTGTCACTTTTTTGGCCTAATGCAGTTGTACTCAATTTCTAGAAAAAGTTGTTTAAAAGAAGCAACTATTTAAAAAACAGCTTCTGTTGCTGTAAAACCTTCCAAGAAAAAATAATTATTGTCTATTTATATTGCTTAATATCTCTGATATAAGGAGCTATTAGGGAGACAATAAATTATTTTTAAGGAAACAAATGCCTTACCAAAAGAACTGGTAAACTTCTTCCTTTTTAATAATATTCCTTTTTAATAAACATTTCTAACACTTATTTTCCTGCCTTTGTTGCCCGTAGGCTTAGAGCTAATTCTGATAATCAGTGAGAACAGCTGTGTTCCTTTTTGTGCGATAAAGGGAGAGGTGATGCTGACAGTCTCAGTGGGGCACGGACTCTTTGAGGTGCATACACTGTCTCATGACACCCTTCCTCCTGAGGCTAGCTTTGCCCATCCTGAGCTTTATCAGCTTCCTCTGTGAAATGGAGATAAGTGATCTGCCCAGGTGTGCATTGCTGGTGGGTGGTAGAGCTGGCATTTGAACTTAGTTTCTTCCTTGAAGATACTGCATTTTCTTTACTGCCTGCTTCTCATAATGAACACATTAGTGTCTCCCCTCTTTCATGGCCCTAACGTTGTTTCATGAACCTTTTTGCATATTTGCAATTTTAAAAGACTTACTTAAATCCCCTTTAGAAAAAGTTGGGGTATAATTAAATGAATGACTTTCTGTGTCACTGCAGATGCTGGTTGGCACGGGATAGCTCGTAGTGGGGTCTTACTCAGTTGAGTTCCAGGTCTTGATGGGCTTTCAGAAAACTATCTGAATAAAAAAAATTGGTATTTTAGATATGCCCTTAAAAACAGTGCCTAGCGAATAATGGCTTTTCACTTTACTATCACTAAAAACACTTGTAAGATTCCACTGGTAAGGCCAGGAAGGATAATTTTGTTTTAAGGAGTTTTGAAATGTTGGTACAATGTGTGAATATATTTGTCTTTTAAAATACTGAAAATATTTTTCTTGGGATCAGTTATATCAGTTTGTACTCAAGCCACACACTTTGTGTTTTACTTTTTAAAAATGAGTTACTGTTCAGATGACATGATCTTATATAGAAACAATCCTAAGAAATCTGTAAAAATTATTAGAGCTAATAAATTAATTCAGGAAGATAGCAGGATACAAGATTACAAAACAAAAATCAGTTATATTTTTATATATCAGCATTAAACAATTCTACTTACAAAACACTAAAAAGTATAAAATACTCAGGATAAATTTAACAGAAGAAATGTAGGACACGTCCATGCAAAGTATAAAACATCATTGAAATAATTAAGGAAGACTAAATAAGTGGTAAGATAATGTGTGTTATGGGTTGATACTTAATATTGTTAAGATAGCAGTACTCTACAAGTCTGTCTACAGACTCATCTTAAGCCCCATCAGAATCCTTACATATATCGTTAATTGATTTTGACAGAGGTATCAAAACAATTCATTGGAGAAAGAATAGTCTTTTTAACAAATGTTGGGAAAACTAACTATGAACATACAAAAGAATGAGGTTATACTCCTACCTCACACCAGACACAAAAACTAAATCAAAATCAGAGATCTGAATATAAGAGCTAAAACTGTAAAAGTCCTCGCTGGGTGCAGTGGCTCATGCCTGTACTCCTAGCACTTTGGGAGGCCGAGGCGGGCAGATCACGAGGTCAGGAGATCAAGACCATCCTGGCTAACACGGTGAAACACCGTCTCTACTAAAAATACAAAAAATTAGCCAGGCATGGTGGTGGGTGCCTGTAGTCCTAGCTACTCAGGAGGCTGAGGCAGGAGAATGGCGTGAACCCAGGAGGCGGAGCTTGCAGTGAGCTGAGATCATACCACTGCACTCCAGTCTGACTGACACAGCAAGACTCCGTCTCAAAAAACAAACAAACAAAAAGAAAACGGTAAAAGTCTTATAAGAAAACAGGGGTAAATATTTGTGACATTGGATTAGGCAGTGGTTTCTTAGCTATGACACCAAAGTCTGTGTAACAAAAGAAAAAATGGATAAATTGGATTGCATCAAAATTTAAAACATGTGTGCATCAAAGAATACTATCATGAAAGTGAAAAGACAACCCACAGAATGGGAGAAAATATTTGCAAATCATATATCTTATCAGAGTCTAGTTACCAGAATATATTTAGATCTCTTACAACTTCGTAATAAAAGAACCAACTCAATTAAAAATGGGCAAAGGATTCGAATAGGCATTTCTTCAGAGAAGATATACAAATAACCAATAAGCATATGAAAAGATGTTTAACAGCATTAGTCATCAGGAAAATGCAAGTCAAAACCACAATGAGATACTACTTTATACCCTCTAGGAAGATTATAATTAAAAAGATAAATGCTAACAAGTGTTATTGAGGATGCAGAGCAATTGAAACCCTCATATGTTGTTGATGGGAGTGTAGAATGGTTTAGCCCCTTTGTAAAACAGTTTGGGGAGGTTCTCCTTAAAATTGAACATAGTTACCATGTGACCCAGCCATTCCATTCCTAGCTATGTATACTCAAAAGAATTGGAAACCTAGGAGGGTTATTATTGGCATTATTTATGATAACAAAGGTAGAAACAACTGAAATTTTCATCAGTAGGTAAGTGGACAAACAAAATGTGGCATATGTATACAATGAAATAGTATTCCTGGATGAACTTTGAAAACATGTTAAGTAAAATAAGCCAGACACAAACAGTCACATATTCTATGACTCACTTTTTACAAAATGCATACTATAGTCAAATCCATAGAGACAGAAATTAAATTATTGGTTGTTGGGGGTTGTGGGGTAGAGGAAGATGATAAAGAATGACTTCTAATGAGTATGGATTTTCTTTTTGGTATGATGAAAATTTTCTGGATTAGATAGTGTTGATGTTTATATACCTTCTGAATAAATATATTAAAGACCACCAAACTGTACACTTTCAAAGGTGAATTTCATAGTTTGTGAATTATATCTCAGTAAAAAGAATGGACCTTAGGCAAATTTGAAGCTGGGTACTGCTGCAGGGTGATGTTATACCTGGGAAACCAACCCCGTTTATTTTTACAGGAAATGCTCTATAATGTAACCTTACAAGTAGTGTGCTAAGATCATTTTGTTTAGTTACTTACTTGCATGTGGTGATCAGGCAAGTGCACATAGCCAGAGTCTCCAAAATGCTCAAGTGATGCAGAGAGAGAGTGGAGGTCGAGAGGACATAAAAACTCAGGTGGCAACTGATGGAAAATTCTGAAGATCTGGGAAGCCTATGATGGTGTCTGAGAGCATGCTACTTTGTCTTTAGTTGATATGCCCTTCCATGAGATTCCATATCCTTTACCATTAAAGAAATGAATACCCTCAAATATGTTAGCCTAAATATCTCTACTCCCTGTTTAACTGAACTGTCTTCTCCAAAAATAGCATTCTTAGAGGAGAAGTAATATATGTGATGAAATAGTCCAGTACCCGAAACAGTTATTCAGTCACTAAATAGTCATTATCAATAAACATTTAATTATTCCAAGTTGCTGATAGAATGAGTAGGCCCTAGGTTCTCTGGCAGATTGAACTAGAGCATGTGGGTCTGATTTTATGTCTGCTGAGTCTGCTGCCCTTGGGAATGGTGACCTTAATTTGAGTGAGCTTGAACTAAGTGAGCCATGTGGCCCCCACTCACAAGGCCCAGTGCTAGGCAGCTTACCTATATCATAAGTACATGCTGCCTAAAAGGAGTAAATCCTTTTTTTGAAAACTATTACCATATTTAATGTTCTTTTTTGAGGTCTGAGAATTACTATAAAATATTTATTATTTCAAAAACAAAAAGATTTTTAAAAAAAACTTTTCTAGAGCAAAGCCACCATAAGAAAATTTGTAACCAGAGGTTTCTTGAATACTAATTTGATGTTGAAAGAGTAGAAATATTATGAATGTATAAGCAACTCCCCATTCCCCCATTAATAGTTTTTCCCAATCAAATAATGTTGCCCTAAGTAGTTGTTGTTTTATATATTAATGGTTTTATGGTGAACTGCCACTTGTTTGTTTGGTCTACCTTAATGTGTTTTACTCTTTATTTTCTTAATGATTTTGGCCGCTAAAATGGAAAAAAATTAACTCAAGTGGGTTAAAAAGGGATTTGCAAACATAGTGGAGAACAGATGTAAATTCCTTAAAGTAACCATTCATACAGTCACTGAAATAGAATCCTAAAAATACAGTTGGCCTACATTCTGACTTACAAAAGAGTACAACTTTTGTCCCTGCTATTATGAACAGTGTGAAACATTAAGAATTAGTGTGCTGAGAAGAAATACTTCATACACTCTTTTCCTGCAGGAGCTTGTTAGGTGTGTTCCCCTGCCCCCCAACTTCCTTTGTTGGTAAAAATGGTAGGGATTGACAGGGAGGATAGAAAGTCATGTTTTTTTTTGGTAGGAGGAGGAAGAAGAGGTCATTCCAGCAGTATTATGTAGAAATTAATTTGTCAGAAATTAAAATTGAAGGATGAAATGTTTGTTAATAGGCTTCTAGTTAAAACAATTAAGGTATCCATAGACAGTAAGATACTGTGCAATTGTTGACAAAATATTGGTATGTACAAATAAAAAAAGACCAAAAAATTCTGGTAAGTGAGGAAAGCAAAGTGCCAGATACATGCAGAATGCTACCTTTCTTGTAAAAAAAAAAAAAAAAAAAAGAAAAGAGGGGAGAGAGACTGTATACATTCACACCTAAAGATTGAAGAAAGCCCCACATGAACACATGAATCTATACAAAATTTTTAAATTTTTAAGGTAATTTCCTCTGAAAACGTTTGGTGTTGGGAAGCTGGACTGATGTGGGAAAAGAAGGAACTCTTTACTGAATATATTGTAAATATATATAATTGGCCGGGCGTGATGGCTCATGCCTGTAATCCCAGCACTTTGGGCAGACCTATGTAGGCGGATCACCTGAGGTCAGGAGTTCGAGACCAGCCAGGCCAACCGTCTGGTCTGGTGAAACTCCGTCTCTATTAAAAATATAAAAATTAACCAGGTGTGGTGGTGCATGCCTGTAGTCCCAGCTACTTGGAAGGCAGGGGCAGGAGAATTGCTTGAACCCAGGAGACGGAGGTTGCAGTGAGCCAAGATCACACCACTGCACTCTAGCCTGGGTTGACAGAGTGAGATTCTGTCTCAAAAAAAAAAAAAAAAAAATATATATATATATATATATATATATATATATAGAGAGAGAGAGAGAGAGAGAGAGTGTATATATATGTATATACACACACACATAAAAATAAATATGTATATCCATAAATATGTTATTACCTATTTGCAAAATTGACATACCAACTCAAGAGTGAGAGGCAGCACAGCATAGTGGTTAAGAATGCAGATTCCCTGGTGAATCCTGGCATTTCTACTTGGCAATTTTGTGAGACCTTGTTCAAGCTTCCTCTCTGTGCCTCAGTTTTCTCATCTGATAAGTTAATTCTCATAAAGAAGTTATAACAAAATTTGTTATATAATAAGTTGCCAGTATTAGTAGTAGAACTATTAAAGTGTTAAATTTTTAAAATCACATTTGTAAAAGTATTAGAAATGCCTGATTCTTTCTTGTACCTCTATAATACCATGTTTAACTGAAATAGCGGATGAAGGCCTGTGGAGTTTGGGTCTCCCTCTCTCTCTCTTGACCTTCTGATTAAGAGCTTGGGCTCTTCAGTACACAGGATGAGGTTCAGATCCCACTCCCGAAGCTGCTCAGGAGCATGTTCCTTATGGGGTGCTGTAAGAGATGTGAAGATACTTGAATTCAGTGGGTTGCTTTGATGGGATAGGTACTTGATTGAAGATATTGTATTCTGAAAGACCAGAAGAGGAGATTATTCATTCATTCACTTTTGTGTTAACGTCTCTGTTCCAATTCTGCATTTAGGCTGGTTCGGTTTTATGTCAGCTCTGTTACTACAACAATTTGGAGAACCATGTTCTGGAGTGGGCTGGTTGGGTTCTGCATTTTGGTGAAGGACTGTCCAAGGCAAAATACTGATGTGAACCAAACCCATAGTTTCATTCTAGAATCACTTAGTGATACTTGGAACTGAGAATGATTTGTGCAGATTATGCTGTGAGGTTTGTGCTCATACAGGAGGTAGGAGTCTGTAGTCAAAGCCTTTGTTTGCTTTCTGTTTCTTCCAGTCCAGCTATGGACAATGTTTGATGAGTTAAAAATTGGCCAATGCCAGATGTGGGGCCTATCCTTCAAGGAGTTTTTTAGTAGTGGAGATGACTTCTGTGATTAGTAGCATCTTGTAGCAATCTTTCTGAAGACCCTGACTCAAGGCACACACATTTGTAAGGTACCCAGCTGCACTTAGGGACAAAGGGTGTCTTAAGGAAATAAGGCAAGAAACTGGTTCAGTTAACTTGAAGGGAAAATGTATTATGCTGTAATTGCCATAATAGATATGATTATATTTATTTTAGGGAAAATCGAGATTCAGCAGTAAACACCTCAGGCAAGCAAACCTAGCTAGTTAGTGAGGGACAAGCGGGATTCAAGCCTGGGCCCCAGGCCTCTCAGATTCCATGTGCTCTTTTTAGAGTGGCTTTCATCAGTGGGTCTATAGAATCTGATGGTAATATCTAAGTTTCTTTATTTTAAATAGTTTAAAATAATTGGGGAAGTATTACCTCAGAGTATAAGGATATTACTTTATATACAGGTTGAGCACTCCAAATCCAAAAATCTGAAATCTGAAATGCCCCCAAATCTGAAACTTTATGAGTGCTGAGCATTTGCTCAAAGGAAATACTCACTGGAGCATTTTGGATTTCAGATTAAGTATATCACAAATACTCCAAAATCCAAAATTTGAAACACTAACAGTTCCAAGCATTTCAGATAAGGGATACTTAGCCTGTACTTTAAGTTAATTTTTACTTTTGAAATATTATAAAAATATGATATTTTTGGTTGTTGATGTATCACCCATACATCCACATTTTATTTACTTCCCCCAAACAGTAGAAACTAAGAGGTTTTGTAGCCAGAGCTTTTTTACTTAGCAGGATATTATATCTGGGTGTTAGCATGATGGGGGGTGGGAATTAGGGCATTTCAGCAGCATTTTTGCTCAAGTGTTGTTTGCTTATAGTAACTGTGGCCTGTGCCATTTGCTCTCAAGACAAAATTTAAAGATAATTTTAAAGTGTGTATCACATTCTTAAAATCAAACAGCAAAAATTCCAGTGTCTCTTGGTGTGTTTAAAAAGGTAAGACTTAAGTGTATACCTAAAACTGAGAGGTGTTTTTCAAATTAAAATGAGAGAGTTCTAAGAACAGAGACACCTGGAGATGCCTCAGTCAGTGAGGGTGAGGGCAGAAGCTTTGGCATTTGGCCAGGGTCGAATAGTGGTTTTACCTATTTCTAACAAGTGGGCCTCACACAAAACCTCACGGTCCTAATCATGTCATGGTAGCATCAACTTGCTGGGTCATTACTAACCAGATGAGATGGCTCATGGAAGGCACCCTACACAGCTCCTTCTGCCTGAGCAGGCAGGGTTCTTCCCGTTGGCTGTGGTCTATGTTTCAGGCAGGAGATGCTGAGACCGTGGCTGTGGAAACTTGGCACAACACTCAGCATGAGGCTGTGTGAAACTGGTGCTTTCAGTGATGCCCAGTGAGTCAAGTTTTTGATGCAAAGAAGGACATTTTCCTTCTTTCATTAGTGAGTCTCCTTGGTTTGTTAAAATAGGTGTGAAAGTAATGGATACCGTATAGATAAAATGACAATCCTAACGTTGATTTTTAAAATTTAAATGTGAAAATAGCCGAGGAATTACTGTCTTCTTAATGAAACTGGTTAGGCGTTACATGGAAATTTAAAACTGAAAACAAAGCCCTTTGTTTTTAAATTTTTACTTTTTAAGTAAAATTATTATTTACAGATTATTTACAGATTGCTTTTGGAAGGAGATACTGAGTGGTGTACATCTCATCCTCCTCCCCTTCTCTTTGTTGTTTCTTCTACGTAAACACTTGGTCAAGAGAAAGTAGAACTAGAGAACTGCAAGTCCGCACCGAGTTACATTTGATTTGAAGGACGCTGGTGTTAATTTCATGGTGACATATTAGCAGGGAGTTTGTTTTTTAAAAAATAAATTGAAAGTTTTGTTCTTGCTTTAAGTATTAAAATTATTTGGTTTTGTAAAATTGGAGAAGATGCAGGATTTGTACATTCCATAGTACAGTTAAAATATATTTTTCTGGCAAACAGGTTTTAAGCATGTATGTACACTGTTCATTTAAATTTACATTTCTGGATGTTATGAAACCAGCCTTGTTAGTACACGTGATTCTGGCTCTTTTGTTGGAAGGAGGGAGAATGGAGGATTAAGGCAGATTAGAGTGTTGGGATAATGTCTGACTTTTTGTGTTCTGTGCGCTCAGAAATGAAATTCCTCCATATCTGGATGTTACTATGGTGATATTAGCAAAATGTGACTTTTTGGTTGGTATAGTTACTACAGTGCTTGTAGGGGCAATATACTGAGTCACTGATTTCCTGAATCAATATGTTTTGCCAGTGCTGACACAACTTCATGAGGGTTTCTGGTGATGCAGAATTGCCACTGCCTGTGAAGATTTGCCCCATCTGTCAAACATCTGTCCCATTCCACTGTGCTCCTAATAGACTGGATTACACCCGAGAGGCTGGAGAATCAGATGAAGAGAGCCTCATGCTAGGGTTTAATAAGAATAAAAGCAATATTATTATAGCTACCATTTATTAAATCAGTCTGTGTTCCAGGCACTGTGCAAGATGCATTATGACATTATCCTGAATGCATTTAAATGGAAGTTACTTCCTAAGCTCAGCTGCCGCTTGCTGCATGAATTTATGATCTTAAGTAGATGAACTTGGACTCTCTGGACTGAGATGCCCCCTACTTTAAAACAGGGATGATCTCTCACTGATACTGGGAAGAAGAGCTCTGAGCTCTGCAAGATTAAAGGTGCTACTGTTTTTATGGTAACAGTGCATTTTTGGCATTTGAAAGTCTATAGACGCACACATTCGGCTTCTGTCTCAGCCCTGAGAATGGTTGTGTTTTATTGGCTGATGAGTTATTTCCACATATCACATATACAAGGTATTTGAATGAAGGTGCTTTGTAGTCATGACCCACTACTCTTTTATTAATTATTAATATCTTAAGATTACAATTTGAGAGGTCGAGATGGTATTGTTTTTAATGGGTGTGGGTGGTGGTGGTGATAGGCATTTTTACCCTGGGAAGTGACCCACTAGGTTTTATTAAGTGTTGCAATTTGTCCAGTATGTGCATGGGGGAGGGGAGGTAGGAAGAATCTCAGGAATTTCTCTTATACTTTTTTTCCTTCTGTTCATTTCTAGTCTTTATAACCTGGCTTCACTGGAACTGAGAGAGAATCTTCTTACATATCTTCCCGAGTGAGTCTTTAGGGAAAATAAGAGGAGGTTTTGTGCAGAATGAATTTAAGTATTTTTAAAAAAATAGCACTACAGTATTACGTCAAAAGATTTGTGTGTTTTGGGAAGTTTGGGGGATGCCAACCGGCCTTTTCTTAACAGTCCTTCCTGTGCAATATTTTCTACCATAGAAATCAAATTGGACCTTATTTTTGAAGCTACTCCAAGTGAGGGATACTATATTGCTCGGCATTTCTAAGTATTCTCTTAAGTGCGCTTTGTTTATTTTTTAAAATAGCTCTCTTACCCAGCTTCGGAGACTAGAAGAACTTGATTTAGGAAACAATGAAATATATAATTTGGTAAGTCCGTATTTGAGATTGGAATTTAACTTTGTTTTTAGTTATGATCGCACAGTATTTGAGGGAGTTCTATGGGGATCTATACGAAGCCAGTATTTCCATAGATGTAGCTTGGGAACACTAGAGAACCAGCTTCATTTCACACAAGTTAGGAATTATGATTCATCAGTGGGGGAGGTCAGGACTAGAGATGATGGACATAGGTGGAAACAACTGGCATTCTTGGGGAAAGTTTGGGCACTTTGAGGAAAGGGACTCGATGTTAAGAGAAGTACCAGTGAACATCTGCTAAGGTACCCAGTTGTTAACAGATGAATTCAGATTCTTTCTTTCTTCAGGGAAGACTGAAAATTGAATCTTTGTTACCATACCTTTTTTTTCCTTTTGTTTTAGCCAGAATCAATCGGAGCCCTCTTACATCTAAAAGATCTCTGGTTGGATGGAAATCAGCTGTCAGAATTACCTCAGGTAAGTGGTAATTTCACAGTGTCTCCCCAGAATGTAAAACAGCAACAATAAGCTTTGTGTATTTCCTGTTGCCACATAAGGTTTGCTATAAAAGGATCTTGAAAACCAAAAACATTGATTGAAAAAGCACATTTGGGAAAACATATTGAGCATGCATCATTCTCCATTGCCATATGAAAACTGAAAACCTCAACCCACCATTTGTAAATGTAGTAAATATTTCCTTTAGTTTGTGAAATCTGTTTTTTATTGTGTCCTTGCTACCCATATAGCTTACTTCAAGCCCAGCAGGTTAGTAAATTGCCAGGACCCATGATTCTGATGGTGTACCTTTCTGCCACTCCGTGATGTACCAAGTGCTTTTGGGATAATTTGACCATGTTTTGCCCCGTAATAGTTCGTGTAAAAGCAATGTTAAATGCTTTTATTTCATATTTTTCCAAATATTTCTTACGGTTTAGCTGGCATGTCGTAGTGTTCAGGCCTTTCCTGCTGTTCCCAAGTGGAAGAACCATGTGCCAAATGAAGTGGAGTCTTGTGTAGACTTCTGAGCACATAGTCATCTTGTGGAGTCCTAGCAGATGGGCCTACATTCTGAGACAGAAACTGAGAAACCTAAAACAAACAAAAACCAACAGGCATTTTCCTCTTGTATTTTTTTCTCCAACTGTTACTGAATTTTATTCTTTCGTGTCTCTCATAGCCAGTTTTTCATATGACCAGTTGTAAAGGGCTCTGTACTTTCAGTGGGGAATGCCATATCAATGCAGGGAACCCTAATACTAGAAGAAAGCACTTTAGTAAATTTTTAGTTGTTATAGCGCTGAAGTTGCCATGATGTCACCTAATGGCTAATGGAACTAAGGAACTAATTTAAGTCTGTTTATGAGATCTTGGCTACAACTGGGGAAAGGAGACAGATTAGCAACTCTTGTGGGTAGAGTTCGATTAGTACTTGGATTTTTCTAGGAAATATATGGGACATCCTGGTTGGGAGAATGCTAGTTACTTTAGAAGTCCAAGGATGGCAGAAAAATATCATGACATTATCAGGAAAGTAATAAATCTGTGGGCATAAAGGGGAAAGGAAAGAGTTGCATATGCTCAGATGTGTGTAAATGACTTTGTGCAGAGTGTGATATTCTAAATACAAAGAAATTAAAATTGCAATGATTGTGCTGTAAATGGTTATTTAAAAATGTCATTTGCTCCTATAGTATAAATTTGTGTTAAATCAGCATTAAACACACAAAAAAGTCTCAAATAATTAGAATGATTTTTCTTGTCTTCAATGATGATGGAAAGAGAAGGATAAAAAGGCATTGTTAAAAGGAGTTAATGAAGAGTAGAACAACTTCAGGGATCTGGTCTGAAATTAGTAGAAATCTAGTCTAGTTTCCTTTAGACAGGAAATACAGGGACAGGATCATAAGGCAATATCAGGTGGATGATAAGCTGGAAAGAATAGATCAGACCAAATTAAATGTAGATGGAGGAATTTGTACTTACGTAGACATCAGGGAGCCACAAGATGTTTTTTGAACTGGGTGAAGGTCATCCAGTTATAGGACGAGAACTGGCTGTGTTTCAGGAAGGAAATGAGGAAGCACAGTTTATGGAATGGTCTCAGGAACGGGGAGTTAAGACTAGAGCCCAAGAGGCAGAACTGACAGTCAAGGTAAGGGAGTAATGAGGGTAAGATTTAATATTGGGAAGTGGAGTGGAAAAGTGGAGGCAGTGATAAGAGGGAAAGCTTGGACTTTGGGAATGGAAAGAAAGGTAGGTCTTGAATAGAATGTTAGACTCATAGAGGTACTTTACCTTATCCTGGTAGACTGTTTTCACTAAAGGCAGTATGCTGCTTTTAATGTTAAAGGTACAGATAGATCTGTATGTTCCAGTTTTGCTGGGGAGCAATTGCATTGATGTTTGTGCTAACAAGTGCTACCTGTCATGGAAGAAAATACAAAGTAGGTAGGTTCTTACCAGAGGAAATCCCAGGGTCACCCTACAGTGTAAGCTACTTAGATTAGTTCCAAACTTGAAAAGCTAAATTCTAGCCTCCTTTTCCTTTCATGATTGTGTGACCTTGTAGTTGTTTGTTCTCCTGTATCTTTACTTATTAAGTGGGAATGATTCCTTGCCTGCCTGAAAGGTGGAGGGCTTTTTGTCCCTGCCAGCTCTGTGTCTGTGATTCATACAACTTCCCACTTTCATTGGAAGGGGATCTAGGAATTTGCCCCTGCCTTCAGATTTGGATTCATGCTAAAGATAACATCCTTAGGACCGCCCTGGGATTTAATTGTGAAAAATCACTGGAACAAATGCCTCTGCACTGTGGCAGGTTTAAGTGTGCGTTTATTTTTCCATGTCATTGTTATAGGAAATAGGAAATCTGAAGAACCTGCTGTGCTTAGATGTCTCTGAAAACAGGTTGGAAAGACTTCCTGAAGAAATCAGTGGCCTGACTTCATTAACGGATTTAGTCATTTCCCAGAACTTATTAGAAACTATTCCGGATGGCATTGGTAAGCATTGGAAATCACTAACTGCTAAAGATACTGCCTGCCGTCGTCTTGAGCATTTGGAGCACACTTTGATCCTTTGGTCACCACTTTCAGATGCTGAGAATGTGGCTCCTTAAAGTCTCCTTGCTGTTTGTTTTTAAAGAAGGAAAGCAAAGAGCATTTATTACAGCAGAAGTTTCTCTATGTGCAGATGTTTCTGTCATCCTGGGTTGGTATCTACCTGCTTAAAAGTAACTGCTGTCATTACTCTATGTGCAGATATTTCTGTCATCCTGGGTTGGTATCTACCTACTTAAAAGTAACTGCTGTCATTACTTTTAAGCATTGATTCATCTTTACTTCATCTATGTCTTCTCCCAATGATTTCATGAGGGATTACCCCAAATAATAAAATGTATTTAAGGCATATGAGCAGTCACTAAGAAATTTCTAATTTGGCATCCTAATAGCTTATTTATTTTTATTTATTTATTTTTTTAAGATGGAGTCTTGCTCTGTCACCCAGGCTGGAGTACAGTGGCGCGATCTCGACTCACTGCAAGCTCTGCCTCCCGGGTTCACGCCATTCTCTTGCCTCAGCCTCCCGAGTAGCTGGGACTACAGGCACCCGCCACCACACCCGGCTAATTTTTTTTGTAATTTTTAGTAGAGACGGGTTTTCACCGTGTTAGCCACGATGGTCTCAATCTCCTGACCTCATGATCCACCTGCCTCAGCCTTTCAAAGTGTTGGGATTACAGGCGTGAGCCACTGTGCCCGGCCAGCATCCTAATAGTTTATGAGAAAATAACTGACTTATTCCATGACCTCAGGGAGGTGCTGGAAGAGTGGCATAACTGAATTGAACCTTTGTTTAGTACATCGATAATCCTTTAATCATTCTGTGCTATTTTCTTTAAAAACAATCAATCCAGACATTTTCTTTACTATGAAGGAACTTATTCCAGTGTGAGAAATAAATGGAGAGAAGGTATAAACAGATACGGACTTGGGAGCTCCATCATAGCAAAGCCACTTTGAAGTTGAAAGAGACTTTATTTACCATGGAGTTATCATAGGATTGCTGTCTTTAATTTTATTCAGAATATCAAGGAAGCTTCTGAAAGGTTTTCAATAGTTGGAGAACTTGTATGGCAGAGGACCACTCCCTCCATGGTATGTGGTCAAGATGAAAATTTCAGTAGAAATTCAGACATTGTGTTTTGGTTAAACCCGGCTAGAAAATCGATAGGGATTTTGACTCTATGCAGAGATGTTCACTGAGAATCGTTTATGGCATCTGAAAAGGGTTGTAGAGACTGGGCATGTTTTGTTGCTTGGAATGGGAAGCAGCAGAAAGCATGAAAGGATGACTTCAAACGTTTAAAGGACTGCCTTTCAAGGAAAGAGATGTATTACAGCTTTCTGATCAAATGAGCAAAATGAAAGGATTGTGAAGCTCAATTTCATTTAAGAAAGAGCTTTAAAAAGCAAAGATGGCTGGGAATGTCTCACACCTGTAATCCTAGCACTTTGGGAGGCCAGGAGTTTAAGACCAGCTTGGGCATCATAGTGAGACTTCCTGTCTACAAAAAATAAAAATATTAGCCAAGTGGGTTGGCACACGCCTGTAGTCCTAGCTACTCAGAAGCCTAAAGGGGAAGGATTGCTTGAGTCCAGGAGTAGGAGTTTGGGGCTGCAGTGAACCATGATTGTACCACTGTACTCCAGCCTGGGCAATAGAGTGAGGCCCTGTCTCTTAAAAAAGAAAGAAAAAAAAAGGAAAGATATGTTACAAATTCGTTTGGGCTGCTTAGTGAAGAAATGAGTACCTTGCCACTAGAGGTATTCAAGGGGAGGCTAGAAGACTGGTTGCCAGGAGACTTCTCTGTTGGGATGAGATGTTTCAGTGCTTGGCTGCACTATTCAGTATGCCCTGCAGAAAATGCTAGTGGGTCTCCTGACAGTGAGGGCAGGTCGAAGCCCTCCAACGACAGTGTTAGGCTATTGACTATGCTAAATAAAGAGCTTAAGAATTGGTTAGTTCTCCTATCTTGCTCTGTGGCTGCACACAAGGCAGGATACACCTTTCGATATTTTTCTTTCTCCAGCTTTATGACTCCACTACAGTAGAGAATGAAGGGTGCCGCTTAATCCCATGACTTGTTGAAGTGAGAATCTGAATGACTTTGCTAGTGGCTAGTGGGGACTCTGAGGAGGCTGCAGTAAGACTTGTTCTTCTTTCCCATGAACAGTGGGTATCACCAGGACATCCAGTCTTCCTGGACTGAGTGAAATAGACTCCGTCTTTAATATGGCTTTCCTGAGGTTACCACTTTATTCTGGACCTATAGAAATACCGCGCTGTAGGGCTCTTCACTGAGTCATTTTCATTCATAGGTGATTTAATAAACTATTTCTTTTGTTTATTGTAAGGATAATTCTTGGAGTAAAATGAAAGTCTCCTCTGTGCATGAAACACCTCCATGGAGAGAAAGCTGTTTTGTTTTTCTGTAAATTTCTTGGCTTTGCTGTGATGTTTTTATGCTTTTTAAAATGTTTTGTTTCTAATTGCCAACCGTTTTTGATGTTCTAAACAAATTATTTTAACTCCCACCTTCATGGTCTAAATGATAGAGTTTCATAATGTGAAAAGCTAGATGAGGAAAAAATAAGTAACTGTTTGAAACAAAAAGAACAGCAGATAGGAAATTCCAAGCAGTGATTACGAAAATAATTGTAACTAATGAATTTGATAATAATACTAATGATGCTTTTACAGGAAAACTAAAGAAACTGTCAATCTTGAAGGTGGATCAGAATAGACTCACACAGTTGCCTGAAGCAGTTGGGGATTGTGAAAGTCTCACTGAGTTAGTTCTTACAGAAAATCAGCTCCTGGTAAGTGTGGTTTGCACATATATCATAGAGACTTACTAGGGTAGATTCTACTTATTTGTAATTTGAGTGGACTAAATGGAAATTTCTTCATATTATATCCCAGAAGGGTCTTACAAAGCAAATGCATGACCTAAAGATCAGTTTTTAATCTGCTTAAGCAAAGAAAGTAGTGCTTAGGTTTCCCTTTTGAGCTTGTGTCCTAGTTGTGGTGCTTCGAATATAGGGACTGAACAAATGCCTCACAGATGTCTCCAGTGAGGTGTGGGGATAAGCTACTCACGATGGATGTGTTGATGCCCCAGCTGTGGTGCCCAGAGACCACCACTGGGAATATTCATGAGGATTCCTCTGGCCTCTCCTTGGGTTCTTTGAGCAAATGGGAAGAACAGGAGAGATGAGAAAAGAGATGAACATTGTCCAGGAAAAGCCTTGGCAGGCTGGGGGCTGGGAAATGCTCTTGATCAGGGAGCCATAGGATGGTATCTAATGGGCTCTGGTTAAGGCAGCTTCTTATTAGAACTTTGGGGTAGAGGAGGGGTTCCTCCACCTGGACCAGGCTTCCACCAGACAAGGGCAGGGGTTATGCGTGCACCCCCTGGTAAAGGGTGGGTGGGCAGGGTGGCAGCAGATCTCAGTTGTCTTTTCCTGTCCTGCTTCCCCCTCTGCTTTTGTCAGTCCTTCAGTTGTCACTTCTTCTTCTTCCCCCCTCTTTTAGTTGTCATATAGCCACTCTGTTTTCTTCAGTTTACTCTCCTACTTTTCTCTTTTCTTTTCTCCATCTTCATTTTGTCACTTTATTATTTTTTTTCCACTCTCTTTTCCCTTTTCCTTTTCCCTTTTCTGCTTTATCTATAAGTAGAGTAAGTAATGTTCTTTAGGTAGAAAGAGCAAAAAGAACAGCAAGAAAGGATGGAGTGCACAGATGTGGGTGGGGAGCCCAGTAGCCCCTCCCCTCAGACAGCTAAAGCAGCCAGCCTCTGGCAGGTGTGGCGGGAGTTACCAAATCTTCCAGTCCTGCTTTGTGATTTTAGGCTTACAAATAGTAATAATAACAACTGTAAAAATAATATTCACCCCTGGATTGCACTGGAGTATTGAAGACTCTCATATGGGTGCCAGCCTGGTTCTGGTAGAGCTCTGCTCCCCACTCCAGGATGCTTACCTTTCTCCCATCCCCATAGCCCTTGCCTTCCCCTGCCCATGTGGCACCCTGCTCCGGGTGCTGGTTCCCTGCCTCAGTGCTGTGGCTTCCACAGACATCTAAGCCACTGTCCCAGTGTGGTCCTTGAAGGTGCAGGCAGGGCGGGAATGAATCTTGAGGGTGCAAATTCTCACTCACTTGAGTTGAACAGCATTTATTTCCCTTTACAAGATGTTTCCCTGTTCCCAGGTCTCTACTTTTGATTTCATTCCTTTAAAACAGACTTACCATTTCAGCAAAAATTCAAAATACTTAATGTCACACCCCCTAAGTGAACATTACAAATATCTAATATTCAGCAAAAACTATTGCTTCTGTTGCTGGATGAGATTATATTCTTTAGGTCCTTCCAGAGATCTTATTTACTGTGAGCCATGTTAAAAACATGTGTTACATTAATAATGAAATTGTTATTTTTACAGACCCTACCTAAAAGCATTGGAAAACTAAAGAAGTTGAGCAACTTGAATGCAGACAGAAATAAATTAGTGTCCTTACCAAAAGAGGTATGTGCTTTTAGAGAAATCATGTGATCATAATTATGAAGAAATAATCACAATACATAAGGGATCAAAAATGTCAAATGCTTTGAAAAGACGCATGTGTTGCTTTTAAAGGTGTGAACTCCAATCTGTGAGTATAGAGCCGACTGGAGGAATTATGTCAAAGAATGGTCATCAGTAACATTAAGGAGAGTTGGGAAAGGTGAATTTATAGGATTTTAAACGGGAGAAAGAAAGAGATTGACATTTTGGGTTTGACATACAGAGAATGGTGACACCATTGGCAGAAATGGATTATTTGGGAGTTTGGCAGAGGAAGTGGACGACTTTAGCTTTAATTTTTTAATTTAATGTGGAATTAAGCTCTATCCCATAAGCAATTGGAATTATAAAAACTGATCTCGATGCAACCATATTTCTAGGCAGTGATTTACATTGGGCCATGCTCATGTCTTGGATGAGTTTGAACAAAGTCTTCACAAAGGCATACACATAGAGGAAGGTGAATGGGAAGCTAAAGCCAGCTTCCTAGGATTTTTTTTTGGTCAGTGGTCTAAGCACAAGAAAACGAGACGCCACTGTCTGTTGTGGAGAGTAGCTGTGTGGACTTAGAGGTATTTAAATTCTGGCAAGAGAGGTGGAAATGCTGACAATGAGGAGGAAGCTTATAGTGGGTCAAACAAGGAGGTGTCTAGTGTGTTGTTTAAAAAGAAGGCTTACAATTAGCCAGGCGTGGTGGTGGGAGCCTATAGTCCCAGCTACTTGGGAGGCTGAGGCAGGAAAATTGCCTGAACCCGGGAGGCTGAGGTTGCAGTGAGCCGAGATCGTGCCACTGCACTCCAGCCTGGGTGACAGAGCGAGACTCTATCTCAAAAAAAGAAGAGAAAAAGAAGAAGACTTACTTTCTATTGGGTACTAGAAGAGCTTGGTTGGAGAAGGATAATACTGAACTTGATTTTTTTATTAGCAATAAAGCTTAAAACTAGCTGTTGATGAGCCTTCTCCTTTGCTGGGTCCTCATCTAGAAGGGTATGGTATTTCCTTGTATGATATGATCACTGGCCGGGTGTAGTTTGCTTCATATTTCTGTTTTGACTTTTTCTAACATCTATTTTGGAGTAATTTCAAAACAGCCATCCAGCCAATCAGAACATGTGGCGTTCTTATTTTCCTAGGGCCACGTCTCAGGGTATCTGAACTTCCTCTTTCCTTTCCTCATCTTGGTGTTTGGCCCACAGTGTCCCAGTCTTCTCCCTGGATAAGGTGGCCAGCATTTCTAAATGGAGACATGAGAGTATTTACTATAAACATGATCATATTCTGAAACATCCTTTATATGAACACTGGCATCTAAGTAAACTGTTTCCGGCTGAAAGACTTAAGTCTGTTTCTCACTAGGACACAACTAAGAGATTCTACTAATTAGAAAAGTTGGGTTCTAGTTTCTAAGCAATAAACCAAAATACACAACTGATATTCTGAACAGTTAAATTTACTCTTGCTGGATAGTGGCAGATGGATAGTAGATTGGACATATAAACATACATACAGATGTAGAAAAGATTTCTTTCTTTCTTTTTTAATGCCAGGTAACTGTACTAGATGCTTTCAAGTATTTGTTGTACTTGTTGAATCCTTACAACAGCTTTTGCAGTCATGATGATTTCCTCATTTTATGAGTGAGGAAACCGAGGCAAGTAAGTTCTTTTTCTTACTTGGGCTCACACAGCTTGGGAGTTGGTAGAACCTGACTCCAAAGATGAGTCTCTCAATAAACACATGACCACTTAGGTAATGCAGGCTCAGCCCAACCTTTCCATCTGTGACCTTGAGGTAGGGCAAGCCCCTGATTTGTTAAGGAAAGGCCAAAGTATCTTTAGTTTGGACACTACAGAAAGTTACTACATTTTAGGTTCACTTTCAAGGCAGATCATGAGGAGAGCACTTTTAGGTGTAATGTTAATTCCCAGCAAGTTTCACCACCCATCCCCAGCTTCCCTGATCCCCTGACTGTCTTTCACAAGATTATATTCTAAACAAGAACCTTTTGGAAATTTACTTTCATAGAACTTTCACCATCATTTCAGCATCAGTTCTCTTTTTGCTTTAAAAGAATGAAACACACTCAAGTGTTCTGACTAGAGGGTTATATCTAATCCATGCTATGTGTTCACTAAATTTACTAGAACAGTTTTTCATGATGTGAAAAGTGAAAGTATCATGAAAATATTTCTAACTTCAAAGCATTTTAGTCATATTTTGTCCATTTTCTGAGAAATTATGATTGGTCTTCTGGCATCTGGCATTTTAGAAAGAAATAGTCTGTGCCTTTCCCTTCAGCTGTCTGATAAAGCAGAGAATGTTTAGGTTTTTAGGAATTGGATCTTTTCTAGATCGCCTCCTACTCACACACACTCAGCTCCCAGAGTAGGAAATGTGCTGAGCACATGTCTCCAACTCTCCCACGGATCACAGTTTGCTGCCCAGCAGAAATGGTTGAGTGCTTGCCTCTGACCACTGGGGCTGAGCAGCCAAATCACCGAGAGCCTCCTGATCTCTCATGCATCACGTTGGCCCAGGCAGCACCTTCGTGTCATGAGTCTCTGTGCACTGAGCGTGGTAGGCCCTGTGACTGTGTGTATGTTAGCTCTTTCTCCAAGCTTGATGCCATTTGATCAAATCTTGCATTTTCCTGATTGGATTCTTCCAAAAATGTATTGCTTTCTCTTTAACAGTTAAGTTGCATACATGACATATCTAAACTGAAAGACTGACCAATTCAATTCATATGCCAAAAACCCATAGTAGTATTAATTGCCATTGGTCTGGTATGCTGTGTAGTTCTTCCTATATTTTGTCCTTTAAAAAAAAAAATTTATATTATTGTGTGTTGCCAGTTTTAGGGCACAGCTCCTTAGTCTGTAGCAGCATTTATTTGCATTTTTTCCCCAAATGGTTGAGGGGAAAATGTTTGTACTGTGTGGGTCACAATAATGGATTCTGTTTGTGTTTTGTGGTGTTATTTGTAGTAAACATTTGCAAATCAATGAATGTCTTTTGTTTTCTTAATTGTTAGCTGCTTGGAAATTTAGAAAAGTCAGGTAAACTTGTTATCTTGTAAGTATTGTTCAGACCACAGTTGCATCTCTAACTTTCATTCTGCTTCTTAAATGCATGAAGATTCAAATCGGCTGACTGCTTTGTGTGCTCTTCATTATAAAATATTGGACATTTTCCTCTAAATTCAGGTTTTTGGTTTTTTTTGCGACTGCATGGCCTGGAACCTTATTTTGTTATGTGTTTTTCATGTTTGTTCAGATTATTCACTCTCAAAAGAATGCTTTTCTGTGAATTACATTTTAAGTTATTCAGAAATCTGAAAGGCATCATTTGGCAGCTCATCTGTTTTCACTAAATTGTAAGTTTGTTGGCACAAATCTGTCTCTAATGGAAAGGCTAGATTTGCTTTATTTGCTACACCTGGCATGCCTCTGATTTTTCAAGTCACTTATTTGTGTCTTTTATTTTTCATCCTGTTGCTTAAGTATATATACTTCTGGGAAAAGGAAATTTCTTAAAAACTCATAGTGTTGGTGGAGAGGAGAGTTAAGGAACATACTGTGCAGTAGTATGATTGATTCATGGATAGATGGAGTTGGTGGTATATGTATGAGCATGAGTATGATGAACAAGAGCCAGACCATAAAGAATTTTTGGCTAGAAGAAATTGAGCTTATATCCAAGTTTAGAGTCCTTTTTTCTTTTTGTCTCCATTAAGTCCAAATGAAAGTGACGCCAACTAAGCCATACTTACCCAGTGAGATGAGGCAAGATAGCATTTGTAGATCATTCATCAAAGCTTTTTTTAATCAGACAACCTGTAAATATTAATTACCCATAAATATTACTATGATACTCAGAAATGCCGGTGGTGATAGAATATTCATTTCGTGGATAGTTTTCTGCCTTCTTCTTATTACAATTTAAAATTATTTCAGTATGTTTCCATTATATTCTAAAATGAATTATTGATTAAAGACATAATATAGAATATAAAAATATTAGATAAAATATAGTTGGCCATCAGATTTCAAGATGGAGAAGTCATTCCTAAACTTGAAATAAGTCATTAAAAAATAGTTGATGGATTTGTCTACAGGAAAATTCGATTTCTGATCTTCAAGAAGGTAAAGACAACCTTTACTTTCTTGAAAGGGGGCAGGGAGACATTTAAAGTATCTTAAATGAGAGATCTGTCTTTACTCTATTAGAAGTTCTTTTACACCAGTGAGGAAAAGATGTATTAAATACATCTATAGAGAAGTAGACAAAAACAAACAAACTTCCACAAAAACCAGCAAGTGATTCACAGAGGAACAAATAGAAATGGCAACTAATGTGAAACAATTTCAGCCTCATCAGTATTCACAAAAAAATTAATAATACCAAATTTTGGCAAGGGTGGAGGGAAGTGTATATTATCATGTAAATATAAATTATTATGACTTTCTGGAAGAGAATATGATAATAGTAAAAACTTCAGAAATGTGTATACCCTTTGATTCTGCAAGTCCACGTCTAGGAAAACATTCATGGATATACACTAAGAATGATGCACAAGAACATTTCTCACATTATTCATAGGAACAGCTTACATGTTCCAGGCACCATACCAAGTGTCCATAGAGGCAGCTAACATGTGCCAGGCACAGTGCCAAGGGCTTTTGCATTTATTCTTATCTAATTATCACAACAGTTCTATGAGGTATAGGTAAATCATTATCAATGTCCAACAGATTGTGAAACTAAGACTGAGAGAGGTTAAGTAACTTCTCCAGAATCACACAACAAAGAAGTGGCAGACCTAACTAGCATTGTCTACCCTGGGCAGTTTCTTAAATAATCTGTGATACGTCCATAGAAGGAAATAACTATATGGTCCATAAAAGTCCTCTTAGAAACATTGTTAAAGTGTGTATGTAGAATCACAAATGAATGGCAGTGGTACTGGAAGATCGTTTCTCATAATGTTAATACTGATTATCCCTTTGTGGTAAGATTTGATTTTTTTTTTTTCATTGTGGTTTCCTGTGCGTGGATGTATGGTTTTTATTTTTCTAATCAATGTAAGGTACTTTTTTATAATCAGAAAAAAAGAATTCCGTTGCTGTTAGTGGATATTTTGATGTCAGTGGCCCCAGAATTCAGGGAGTCCCAAAGCCACATGATTTCCAAAAATATTTATGAAGTAGGGAACATTTGAATAATATGCCATAGATGATGGAATTTTAAAATTATGTTTCATATTATTTTTGCTCAGATTGCATTTTGGCCAGATTTTAATTATTGTACATTTTTCTTTTTTTGCCAATGGGATGTGGGTTCAATTATGTTACAAATAATATTAAAAGGAATATACTGAAGGAAAGTGAAAGTTCCCTTACACTTAAGGCAAGCATTTAAAAAATAGAATATAAACAAAAGTGACTAACGTAGGCTCCCTTTTTGAATCACTGAATCTGTCTCATGATCTCCTCCTTGGGTGAGCTAACCTACAGGCAATTAATACTTAGTGAAAGTTGACCTGAGCAGAGGTTTGCTCAATAATCTGCAGATCCTATTTTCTTGAGATGAGTTAGATCAATGCCTAACAGCTAAGGAGACACAAAATGGCTGGACAAAGATTCTCAGCTATATTCCATAATTCTCAGATAATCCAAGTCCAACCCCTTGTATTCTGGGAAGGTGCTATTATGTGGTTTAAGGGAGGCTTAAAAATATCAGCTTCCTACATAACTGGTAATAAGTTTTTTAAACAGTAACTCTGCTTCCCAGAACTTCTAAATGATACAGATATTTTATCCTGATGACAACTAAGGAACCTGTAAACTCTGCCTCCTGAACCCAAAAGAGGAAGCCAAAATATATATGAATGATGTGTATAATGTCAGTCTTCACTATTATTAACACAAAGTATCACTGTGATACATCGTTAGGGAGATAGTTTTTTAAAGACATTCAGGTAAGTTCAGGAAAGAGACTGCCAACATCAGTACAGTTCTAAGAACATAGTAGGTATTTAGGTGTTGATTGTACTCATCATTTGGATCTGAGGTTTTTACTTCCTGGAAAAAAAAAATAGCTACCACATTTATTTGGCAGCAGCAAAAGGCCAGTTTCTATGATAGGTGCCAAATTATATATGTGGTTTCATTTAATTTAATCATTATTGTTACTTTTGGTTAAAGTAACACATCCAAACCCACAAAACATATGACTGAGCCTAAATTCTAGCCCAGGTCTGTATGATCTCAAAGCATCCACTCCCTCCATCATACCGCATCTCCCTCTGACGTCTATAATGAACTATATCTTTTCAGTTATGGGTTTGAATGCTTAATAATCTTTTCTAAAAACCAAAGGTTTGTGCCATCCCTTCCTGGCTGATTTGGAAAGAGGGCTATGTTTGTGTGAATGTTTGCTGGGACAGCATGTGCCTTTGTGGGGTGATTAAGGCATCCCTAGCACACTCTGCAACAACATGTGCTCTTTGTTGGCATTGTTTTTCAAAAACCATAGACAATAGAGATCAGGAGGTCACACTGCCTGCTCTGACAACCCAGAGGGCCTAAGAGGCTCTTGTACGCAATTGCGTTCCACCCCTTGACGTCTCAAATGGGTATGAGATTAGAGTGGGAAAGGAAAAAGAAAAATGAAACAATAACACACAGTAGATAGCTCGCACATTTCATTGAAGTTTACACTTTATCTTCCTAAATGATTAATGGATCTTGTCCAGAACATTTATTTAGAGCCCTCTGACTCACTTTAAATAGTTAATTAATTTTTTGGACTACATAATATATGCACATGATACAAATTGAAAATGTTCACATGGTATAGCAGTAGGGCCCCAAAACAGATATCTTACAGGTTGGTGTGGTGGGGGGGCAGTGGACAGCTTCATGACAAGATGCCCACAGTCAAAATGCAGTCCCAGCTCTATATGCCTTCCAGGAGCTGCTTATCCCCTCCGGATGATCATATGAATAATAATATCTGCTTTGCCCCCCTTGGGTCACACATAAATCCTGTCTTTTCAAAGCTAGGTCAGGACGCTAGCAGGGGTCTTCAGCCTCAGCCAGCTGCTGACTTGGAAGCCCTCCTTCAGGGCATGTAGCCGTACCTCTGAACCCCAGCCTCATGCCGAAGCTCCTCCACCTGGGAGCAGGGATGCAGGAAGGGTGCCCCATGGGAACCTAGTCATTCTTTCTCATAAGTAGATCTTTGTCAGGATTGTCTAAATTTATCAGAGACTCTAATAATATTGATCATCAAAGAGATCAGGGTTTTGATTGCTTTCCTTCCATGATATTTCTGGGCATCTAAGTAGAACTGTTGATTCCCTTCCTTAAGGGAGGGAGAATGTGCTCAGCCATATGGGAAATCCAGTTGCACATTTCTTGTAGGACACTATATTGGGGCTATATGTTTATAAAACCTAAGAGAGGCTACTCTGGTGATTTCTTACTGGAACAAAAAAGATTTTTGTTGTCTCCACTGCTGCACATAGAGGCAGGTAACTTTTAAGTAGAGGTCTTTCACAAGTAAGTAAATAAAGTGTCTAAACATACGTAAATGAGAAATTTAGTGGGCAGAAAGGCTATGCATGGTGGGTAGACAGCATGAATACTGTACTTGCCAAGTACCCTGAGTGTACACAAACATGTGCAAATTAAGCAGTAATTCAGGTAAATGATCTTAGGGTTCTTCATGTGGTGTTTTATGCTCTCAGAGGGTTAGACCATAATTATGAAATAAAGGCAGAGAGCATTTTATTATATGGACCAAAGGGTTCTGTGAAGGCTCTATGGAGGAACAGAGGATGTTTAGCTAATTTTGGATCATTGGTAAGATTTAAAAAGGCATTTCTATAAAAAACAGTGGGATCAAAAATATAAAAATAAAAATGTATTTAGGGTATAATGAGTAGACCATTTTTGCTGGGATGAGAAATATGTGAATGCGGGGACTAAAGGGGGCAAAATCTAAAAGCCTTTCTACATATCTGGGTGCTTTCCACATGACCAGAGACAAATTTTTTTTTTTTTTTTTTTTTGAGACGGAGTCTCGCTCTGGCCCAGGCTGGAGTGCAGTGGCCAGATCTCAGCTCACTGCAAGCTCCGCCTCCCGGGTTTACGCCATTCTCCTGCCTCAGCCTCCCGCGTAGCTGGGACTACAGGCGCCCGCTACCTCGCCCAGCTAGTTTTTTGTATTTTTTTTTTTTAGTAGAGACGGGGTTTCACCGGGTTAGCCAGGATGGTCTCGATCTCCTGACCTCGTGATCCGCCCGTCTCGGCCTCCCAAAGTGCTGGGATTACAGGCTTGAGCCACCGCGCCCGGCCTGACAAATGTTAGTCTACATTTACTTATATATTTATTTTTCTTTTATATACATTATGGTTAAATATTGTGGTTCAATACGTTATTCTGAAATCTTTATATTTTTAAGGGAGGAAATAAAAAGATTATGTATGAAGGTAATTAGCCATTAACAAATACGCGTTCTGCTTTTGAGGATATTATATACATATATTAAACACATGTATAAATAGAAAAGGGCAGAAGATATATTCAGATATCATTAACCATTCAAGTCTTGTGCTCTTTCTCAAGTGGGAGCCTCTGGAGTAGTATTTTTCCATGTGTTGGAGAGACATCAATAGGTTCCTTCATGAGCCTTTCCTAGCAGTTGCCCTTAGTCAGGAGAGTGAGTACAAGAAGAATGTAGTACTTTATGGAGTCCTGCAGAATGTTGTGTCTGGGATCGAGCTATTTTTCCGCCCTCTTGATTCAGTTTTCCTGACTGTAAAAACCACCGCCAATTTGTTAAAGAGAATCATTGGATTTTTGTGTGTGTTTATGTTCCTTTTTGAAGACCAGACTCATACAAAACTCAGTTACCTTTAAATTGCTTACTTTTAAAAAATGGTAATCAAATTTGGTGTGGATGGAGGTGTTGATCTGTGTGCCTTTACAAGCAGGCCACGGCTAAAGAAATGGATGTATAGATTTACTCCATTCACTTTTTGTGAAGATACTGCTGATTTTACATCCATCAAAAAAAAGTGAATTTACCACATTAATTTGTGAATGACTAAAAGCTATTAAAAGATGTATGGTGGAAATTAATGTACTGTATAATCTGTAAGATACCCCTTTTTTTTGGAAAAAAACACGGAGAGTGCTGAAGTTAATATAATGGGCAAGTCTTGAATTGTGTGTGTATCAGGATCACCTTTGGCCTAACTTTTGAAACTACAATTGTTAAACTTGCATATTACCACATAGTATTTTTCTGGATTGTATAGTTTGGTTAACATATTTAACAGATGCAGTTGGGTTAGATGTCAGCAGTGGAAAATGATTTCTTCTTTAGAATAAAATTTTTAAAGTGTATCATTGATTTTCTTGATTTAATTTAGAACATGTACATCTAACGTTTCACAGAGATTTTTATGAACATATAGGGCTGTGTTTTGTATGATTTAAATTAATGATTATTGGTCATCAGTGAGACCAGTGAGTTACGTGGTATAAGTTTATGCATCCTTTTTATACTGTTTGGTAAATAAGGTACTCTGATCCTACTCCATCTCCCCTAGAAAACTGGAAAAAAAGATGTATTTCCTTTCTCACCATAGATTGGCGGGTGCTGCAGCCTCACTGTGTTCTGTGTGCGTGACAATAGACTAACTCGGATACCTGCAGAGATGTCACAGGCAACAGAACTTCATGTGCTGGATGTGGCAGGGAACAGGTAAGCCTGTTGTATGCTTTGCTTGAGGGAAACAAATATGCATACATCCCAATCTTTGCGTGCATCTTCAAATTTTTGTCTTTGCTTTATCTTACAGAATATGATCCCAATTTTTCAAATGACCTAGGCCTCAGGGAGTTCTTCATATGGGGGCTAGAGTGCTTGAGCCCAATGGAGCAGAGAAAGGGGAAACCTGAGCATGGGTTAAAGTGTCAGTGGACACTTTTGTAGAAATGCTTCCCGGAATGACGGTACAATGATGCCAGGGAAAGAGCACTGAACTAAGAATGGGGAGACCTGGGTTGTGGCTTAGCTCTTCTAAGTAGCTTTTGTAAGTCATCATGGGCTTCAGAGTTTCCTCACCTGGAAAGCGAGCACAAATGAGTTCGAACTCAGTTTTAACCAGGGGACCTTGACATACTGACTCTGAACCCCCTGAAAATACAAACAAAATTGTGTATTTAGGGAAGTGTTTATAGCTAATGTCAGAATCTCCAAATGATTCATAATACAAAAAAAGTTCAGAACTGCCAGACTAGTATCCCCAAGGTCACAGCGTCACCATTTCTCAAGTTCCGGAGCAGAGGTCATGTTGAACTGATCGCCATTTTCTAGAATATGCCTGTTCATCATCTTTATGGAACACATTTGTTTCCGTCATTCCGAGCTAATTTCAGCGCCCTAAATGTCATATGCGCCTTCTCTGTGAACAGAAACAGGCTATTCTTTCTATTGGGGACCCTCTTCTCTGGCTCCTTGACTCTCTTCTTCATCACTCAAGCTTTATTTTCTCGAGGGAGCCTCCTTTCTGAGTTCGCATTAGGGAAAATTCCCCTGCCATGGCAGTCACAGTACCATGTGAGAATTGCCAGTTTTCATATGGGTAACCCTTCTAAGCCTGAAGTTACCTAAAGTTAGATGTTCTTCTGGTTTGTGTGTCATTGTATCACTTGTCAGATGCAATGACAGAGTGCCTGGCACATAACAGATGCCATTTTCAGTGGAACAAAAATGTTAATAGTTTTACAGTATGAATAGCAGGTCACTGCAGGGTGGCTTATATCATAGGCTTCCTTCCCAAAAGGAATTAAAAATTGCTTTTGAGTGTAATATAGTTAGGAGAAAAAGGTTCAACTGCTTGGGGGAAGATGATCAATGATCTTAAATGGTAAAGGCCAGCAGTCTAAAGAGTGTTTGGGAGACTGTCTCCTGAGTGCTGATTAGCTGATCATTTTGGTCAGGCACAGGTCACCGTTTTTTATTCTTGCTAATGGATTATAGACAGCAGGGCTAAATAAACAGCAGTTCTCAGCTGGAATCTAGAGGTGAGTTATAGCCTCAGGCAATGCTCACTTTTTCAAAGTTAATGCTTCCAGGACATCTTGATAGATTCTTAAGACCACTAACTGGTTGCCGGAAACCCAGGATTAAATTGAGTTGAACCTCGGATATCTGCTGAACTAAGCAGAACTAAGGCATGAGCCTTTACAGCTTGAGGAGGGTACTTCTTTCCTGATCTTTATCCTCTAGCAGTAGAAACTCAGTGAGTCAACATTTGCTGGTTCTTGCCACACTACTGAGCATGAATTTGCATCAATTCTTGAGCAGAAAGATGCCTGTGATGCCGAAAAACTGTTTTTACATGAATGAAGGCCCCATTTCTCCAGTTCTCAGAAAAAGAGAAAGTTAAATTTTTATTATGCTTGGGCTGGGATGGAGAAAACCCAGTTAAAAAGTCGAGTTACATAGTTGTCATTTGAGTCAGTTAAGTGTGTCATTTAGTCCATGCATACGTATGTAGATTCATAATCAAATTTTAAGCCTATTAAAATATTTAATCACTGCTTATTAAAAGTATCAGTATAGAAACTAATTTTTTTAAAAAGGGCTACCTGGTCAGCCTTTTAGCTTGCAGAAATGTCATACCATAGGATATCATACTAAATCATATTAAATGTAACAGAAGCTTCTGCTTCTTCTTTCAAGTATATGAAAATAACATATGGCAGCAGGAAACGTACACTGTGAGTTTCTAGAAACTTTCTTTTGCAGTTTGGTAGGATAAATTATAGCAAGGATGACTATAACCTGTCACTTGGAAACTAAGTATTAAACCTTCTGTGACAGTAAAGAAAATGTCTTATATCATCAGTTACCCGAGCACAGAACACAAAATTCTTTAATACTTAGACTCTCTCCCATAGGAATATCCATCAAGTGTGCAAAACTGGGCATTTGAGGATTTTCCTTACTTGCAATATTAGTAGTACTGAATATTAGAAACAATGGTTGTCAATTGGGAAATAGGAAATAGCTTACACTTTTTAATTTTATACTATGTATGTATTACCCAGTCCAAAGAATTAAAAATATTAAAAGACAAACAATAGCATACTGTTGTGGAATACTAAGCAGTCAAAGAATGAGATATTTCTCTGTGCAGTGACACAGAAAGAGACCCAAGATACTGAGTGAAAAAGGAAAATGTTGAGCAGTTTATAGAGCTCTCATTTTGGTGGGGTTTTTTCCTTAAAAAAGAAAAAAAAAAAATCACTTATTTGTGCATTGTACCCAAATACTAATAGTAGTTCCCCTAGATGAGACTTGAAGGTATAGGGAGTTTTCATTTTAGATATTTTAGTATTGTTTAATTTTTTGCCAGTTATGTTCTCAATTTATATATATTTTTAAACATTTTTGAAAAGTTTGCTTAAAACTAAAAATTCTGGTAGAAAGTAACAGAAAGATGAAACATTACATTGTAAGGCGTATTCAGTCACTGGCGAAGTTAATATTAATCAGTAGGCCATGCTTAGATATTAAATAAATTTGAGAAGGCAGTTGCTATAGTAGTTCACAGGCATGGAAGGTCACTTGGGGCTGGGTTGGTCATGGATATAACTGGAGACAAGAGGCTTACAGTTTGGTCATTCATTTGCTTTAGTTCTTGTACCATTGGTGTGAATAGTAACCACAAGTTTTTTATTTCTGGGCGCATGTGGTCCTAAATAGAACACAGAGATGCCTACGGGCTGTGGTTTCTTGTGTGTTGATTCTGTTTATTCTATAGTGTACAGAAGGTATCAGAATAAACCAAAAATGTATTATTAGCTCCTTTGGAAAGCAGGAATGTATTTCTCATCGATTTTCTGACTTGTAGCTGGGATGGTTTACCCAAGAGAGACAGAAAAGCATGTGTATGTCTTTTTTTCCCCAGGCTATAGTGAGTTAGAGGATTAGCCAGCCGGCAGAATCTCAGTGGGCAGACTGTTCAGGGAACAGGGTGTTTTTTTCTTTTGGACACCACTGGCAACACTTCTGTCCGCAAGACAGTGGGCAGCTCATGTGTGGTGTGGTGTGGACTCAGTCAGCAGCAGCCACATTCAAGCTGGCACTTTGATTCTTTGCAGCAAAAGTGGTGTTTCAGGCAACTCATTAATCTGAGTTGAAATATGTTGATAAGATTTGTTGTTGTAGAGTCTAGTAATTTATTTAGCTTTTGTCATATGGTTTGTCATCCTTAGAAGTTGTTATTTATTAGTATTATCGATGCTCTTTTTAGCCTCTTATTTATACTTTTGCTTTAACATTCAGCTGGCTTCTAGTCTGAGAAGTTACAATGACCACGTTTGAGTATCTGTGTTTTGTGCCAGTTTTCAAGTCTTGATTTTTTTTCTTTCTGTTCTCATGAGTAAGACAGGTACAGATGCTGACTGTAAGTGTCTTGCCCAAGACTTGAAACTTTAAATGTTCTAGTGGATGTTAGCTTGCTTCCTCTTTTAAAAGATAGAGGAGAAAAATTTTAAATAAATTATATTTTTGTTCAATAAAATGAAAGAGTTTGATGTACTTGAAACTTTAACAGTGTATAATGTCTTTAAAAAATCCTTGTCACAGTGCCTGGCAAATACATGTTTTTAACTTTCTTGCATTTCAGTTTACATGTATGTAACATTCTTTGGATAGAAAGAGAAAGAATTTTTGTATAAGCAGAAGATATTTCCGTTCTATCCCTTAAAGAACAAATATCTCAGAGTAAGAAGAAATGTAATTGTGATTCTGCTATTCCCTGTGGTTCCCTCAGGTGTCCTTCTCTAACTGTGAGCATATGGTGGCACCGGGTGGATTCTAGGATTTGAAAATATGTATTTCTCACCTCATACTGCTCTCATTAGTGAAATATTATAATGTACAAGTCATAGTCTTTTCAAGAGTACTTTAACATAAGCAGTTCTCGTGGATACACTGGCTTAAGAACCTCACTCCCACTTAAGTTACAGTTTCACAGTACTTCCTCAGTATTGCACGCAATACATATGCATGAGATGGACTCAGCCTTTACTGGACTAATTGTTAAGGAAAAGAAAATATTTTCTCATCTTTGAAACTAACACAGAAATCTTCCAAAATGTATTGTTACTGTGAAAAGCTTGTTAATGATGCTTTTGTTGTTAATACTGTCCATGCACTCTTTCATTTTTTTTTTACTTCTTTTATTAAAGTAATTTAACCAGTTTATGCCTACCTTTTCCTCTGATTAGTTTTGTGTTATTGGAATACAGCTTCTTTTCATATCTTTAGAGAGTTCTAGTTTATTTCCCATAAGTTCTGTCAATTGAAATGGTATGTGCGTCTGAGAATTCACTGTTAGTCTTTTGGTAAGATGTATAGGTAGATTTCCTGCTAATGTTAACTGGAAATAGGTGTACATATGATTTCTGGCAGTGGTCTTTACTAAATAGATTCTACGGGTTGCAACCAATCTGTGAAGTCTTTGTGCAAACATAAAAATAAAACTAATCTTTAGGTGTCACATTATAACATTTAAAGTACTTTCATACGTACTACCTCATTTGAAACTGAAATAATCTGATATAGATATTAATTGTCACCTAGGACTCTGAGAAGTAAGAGCTTCTAGAAACTGAGAGATAAAGGTTTAGAAGGGAATACCTGAAATAATCTCCCTAGAGAAACTAGATGGAGTCCATACAAAATGGGGTTTAATCTTTATTTTGGCTGCAGCTTAAATGCTTTGACGCCCCAGGCACCTCCTTCCTCTTGGCCTGATTCATCAGGTGCTCCTGGAAACAGGTAATCCCGCAGCTTCAAAACCAGCCCTGTCAGTGAGGCTGTCACCATCAGAGGTAAAGAACCTCCTCTGGGTCCTTCCAAAATCACCTTGACTTTTTTTCTGTCTTTACATTGAAACCTAGTACAAGACCCTAAAAATGTGTCCTACAATTTTCTCTCTCATTTTTTTTTTTTTTTGCCCTGTAATCTGGAGGTTCTCATGGGAGAAGTGAGAGCAGAAAAGGGAAGCACAGGAACCTACTGAAGAATCCACTTGCAAAGAGTATGTCAAGAGTCTTAAAAATATAACATCGATTTTACATTTTGAAACCAATCTCAGGAAGCTGTTTTTAATTTTTCCTCATTTTATGGATAGGGATTGATTTGATTACAAAATTTGAGGTTGTAATGTCTATGTCTCTTTTTTTTTTTTTTTTTTTAAATATATATATATAGGTTGCTGCATCTACCTTTATCCCTGACTGCCTTGAAGTTGAAGGCTCTGTGGCTATCTGACAACCAGTCCCAGCCCCTGCTTACATTCCAGACAGACACAGACTACACCACGGGAGAGAAGATTTTAACCTGTGTCTTACTTCCTCAGCTGCCTTCTGAACCTACTTGTCAAGGTGAATTTAATTTACGGACAGTATTCACAGGGCCACGAGATTGAGTAGGACCTAATGTCTGTCCGTAAGGCCTCCTACTCCTTCATGTGATTGTGTTATATCCAGTCTGCACCTAGAGCCGGCTCGGGTGAGGCCACTGTGGGACTCTTCCGGAAAGATTACCCTACATCCTTGCAGAAGGGCCGCTCATATCTATTTATCATGTTTGAAATTCCATAAGCAGTTTTTTGGTTTTGAATTATAGCTAAGGCTGAAAATACAATACTTCTAAAAGTGGTAACAGAGTCTCTTAAAATCCAAACTGATAGTTCAGAGGATTAGTACTAACACCACTGGCATACTGTTTTTAAGCCATTGAATTATTTTGAGTCATTGTATCTTTGTTTTGTAAACTGTGGTTAAAAAAAAAATTTCACATTAACATCAAAATGCTATCATAAACCCTTTGCTGAGAGCTGGGTTTGGTGGAGGAGAACCGGAGTGCCCTGGGGGAATGGGAGCCCAAGTGGGAGGACTTTAAGACCCTAGGGGAAAACGGAGTAGAGTGTGTTACTGAGGAAAGTACTAGTGTCCAACCTGTGTGGCCACATTACTGTCAGGACAGTTTTGAAGTTGCATAAAATAAGTATTTTAAAAGGGACTCTAAATTATGACATTCTGTGATGAAATATTAAACATATTAATTTAGCAGATATTTTATATGATCTCAAATAGAAGTATACATCATTAAAAAAGAAGGGGCAACCTTGCCCCAGGCCTTTTTCTTTATGTTTTTGAATTTTGTGTGTGTTTGTGTTTTAAAGCCAAACTTGCCACAGAACGCCGCCCTTATTTCTGGTGTTCTACCCCTGGTCCTCCATATAGATTCTGCCTTGTCAGCTGCAAAGTTCATGGCTTTTACCGGTCACATGAACCACAGTTCCCTGCTGATGTGGTCTTTGTCACTGCAGAGAATCTGCCTCGCTGTGGTGCGCTGGAGAACTTGGTAAATGATGTCTCTGATGAAGCCTGGAACGAGCGTGCTGTCAACAGAGTCAGTGCAATCCGATTTGTGGAGGATGAGAAAGATGAAGAAGACAATGAGACGGTATGGAAATGCAGATTCTTTGCCTCTGTGGAAGTTCAAAATTAAAAGATTGAGAATGGCACCTAATAAGGATATTCTTTATTTTCAATTAGTATGTTCTCTGCCTTGCCTTCAGCGTTTAAGAATTTTTTTAGAAGACAAAACTAAGTAATTCTAGGTACTCAGTCACAAAAGGTAAATGAGGCAAATGGAACTCTTTTTTTTTTTTTTCTTTTTTGAGACAGAGTCTCCCTCTGTCACCCAGGCTGGAGTGCAGTGGAGTGATCTCAGCTTACTGCAACCTCCACCTCTTGGGTTCAAGCCATCCCCCCACCTCAGCCTCTCAAGTAACCTCTGCCTCCCGGGTTCAAGCGATTCTCCTGCCTTAGCCTCCTTAGTAGCTGGGATTATAGGCACCCCCCACCACACCCAGCTAATTTTTTGTATTTTTAGTAGAGACAGGATGTCACCACGTTGGTCAGGCTGGTCTTGAACTCCTGACCTCAAGTGATCCACCCATGTTGGCCTCCCAAAGTGCTGGGATTACAGGCACCTGCCACCATGCCCCTCTAATTTTTGTATTTTTTGTAGAGATGGCATTTTACCATGTTGTCCAGGCTGGTCTACAGTTCCTGGATTCAAGTGACCTATCCACCTTAGCCTCCAAAGTGCTGGGACTACAGGCGTGAGCCACTGTGCCCGGCCTCTTATTGTTGTGTTGTGCTGCTTTTATGGTGCTTCTTTTTATTTGTGATAGTTTTCCCTCCCACTGAAACTTTTTTTTTAAAATTGTTCCCAGTGAATGCTGTCTCTTCCCATGTTGACTCCATTTACTTGCCATGATTTGACTTAGTGCCAGACCTCTGTGCCTTCTTCATGTAACCGGCTCACCTTAGTCTTCTTGTAGAGGGCTTATGATCTTAGTTGGATTAGTTAACAAGTTTTTGTTCAGAAATTGGAAAATACCAGTCACCCTTACTTTCATGTGTACTTGAAAATGTCTCTCAGACATCCAGCATTTCTAGGTGTTGGTGACAAGGCTTGACATCTTCCTAGCAGTTGACTTTGGCTTCATAAATTCTATAAACTAATTGAGATTTTTCTTAAGCAGAGCTTAGAGGGAGTACTTGCAGCCCCCAAAACAAAGGCAGTTTTTAAATTTTTGCCTACAGTCTTGTTATTCCAGTTGTCACCAAATGGGATTTTAGGCCTATACAATCGTAAAGGGCAAAATGCAAATTAGGGATGATAAAATTACTCACTGTCAATGACTCTTTAATACTCACCTCAAGACTTGTTAGAGTGTGATTATCACCAGTTACTTCATTGCCTCTTCCAGTATTTTGTTAAGCTAGTTTGGTTCCCCCTAAAGCGCTTGGATAGGCCGTTTAAAAGATGTACACGCTGTTTTATGAGCTAAAGATCATGTAACTTATTAAATAATATTTTAAAAATTACTCATACCCTGTTACTTAACTTCCAGTCTTTATTAGAAGAGTGTGAACTTTCATCAGTAGGTCATAGAAATAGTACACACAGCAGCAAAATAAGAAAAGGAAATATTTCCCTCTTTATTTCCTTTTTCTTGCATGCCTCAAGGGTTGAAAAAAGCCAGAATCGCTTTGGGTAATAGTAGAACATTATAGTGACTTTAATTTAGGATTTTTTATTTACTCTTTTATCTTTTTCTTTCCCCACACCCTATAATTATATCCTAAATTTTAAAATAAATGTTCTTGCTGCTTATGGAGATTTTTATTTTATAGTAATTTCATATTTTTATAAGTATTCTTTTATTCTAAAATTAATCCTTCTATTGTAACTAGGTAAGTTATATGGAACACTTTCCCTTTCCCTTAACTACCAGTGAGCAGTTGATAAATGCACATACCTCCAAAGAAAGCTTTTCCACCCGCTTTAACTCAGAATTTCTAAGAAGGTAACATTTGTATTGGAATGCAAATGCCTTGAAGCTGCATGTTTTGAAAAAGTAGTGGAATAAAACCAAAACACTCACTCCACTGTTTGTTTTTAGAGAACACTTCTAAGGCGAGCCACTCCACACCCAGGGGAGTTAAAGCACATGAAAAAGACAGTGGAGAATTTACGGAATGACATGAATGCTGCTAAAGGACTGGACTCAAACAAAAACGAGGTCAATCATGCCATTGACCGAGTGACCACTTCTGTGTAGAGTTTCACCTCCGAGTTTTACCTCCTGTGTCTTCCTCTGCTGTCCAGACGTTCCTGTCTGCTTCCGGGGAGCCTCACCTGCTCCTTGTCTTAGCTAACCAGCCCCCGCGCGCCATCTTCCCGTGGAGTGTGGGGAAGCTGCTGTCTCCCAGGAAGTGCCTTACTCATCCCGCAACCAGTCAGCCACCAGTGGTCTCCCGGCGTGATTTTTTTTTTTTTTAATTTCAGTTGTTTGTAATAAGTAGAATACACTACTGTAAACATACGACCTTTGTTTTTGTCTTATGTTGGGATAAGGGAGAGCAGAAAGGGGAATTTTTATCCTACTCCCTTCCATAAAGTGCTGGGACATTTTGAATCCCCCAGGTTCACTTGGACCTACTGATGAGAGATAGTTTTATGTATGGGGAAAAATGGATACTTTTTAAACCTTTTTTGGCAGCTCAGATGGTGTAAATTTTAAAATTTTGTATTGGTATTTCATAACAAAAATACGTATTTCTTTTTTGTTATTTTATCTTCAAGACGGTACATATTTTAGTATTTGTGCAGAGAAACAAGTCCTAAAGTATTTGTTTTTATTTGTACCATCCACTTGTGCCTTACTGTATCCTGTGTCATGTCCAATCAGTTGTAAACAATGGCATCTCTGAACAGTGAGATGAGAATAGGAATGTGGTATTTTAAAGCAGTGTTGTATTTTAATCAGTAATCTACCTGGCGGATTTGTTTTTAACCAAAAAGATGAATTATCAATGATTTGTAATTGTATCGGTTGATTTTTTTTTTTGAAAAGATGAACCAAAGGATTTGACTGCTAATATTTTATTCCTTACACTTTAACTTTTTCTGAATAAGTCTCTCATAATGAGCGCAGTGTCAGACTGCACCTACTCTGATGGTATGTGCCATTTGTAAAATAAAATAGAGCAGAAAAGCACAAAAAGAGAAAACTGGTTCTGACATTCAGTGGGCAAATAAATTATGTACTGCAAAAGAATGATTTTTATTCAAGAAAGCTTTAAAAGTTTTATATCCAGATATACAACCACAATAAAGCAAAATAACCTATCAAAATAGAAATGTTGCTATCTTTATAAGTGCAATTTAATTTGTAAATAGAGTTTGAATCAAAGTATCAGAAAATACTGCTTCAAGATTTAATTTTAAATCTGCGAATTTAAGGGATATTGGGAAAAGTTTTGGTGTGTTTCTGTTGATTTCTTTTTTGTATGCTGTGATAAAAGAGAAATGAAAAGTGCCACTCACTGTGTGGTATCTAGGAAAATCACATATATTTTTTTTCTCCAAGAAATAAATTCATCCTGGACATTGGCCATACAGCTTTTAAAAATTATTACTTTGTATGTTCAAGTGATAGCAGGTAGCCAAATTCTTTGACAGTGTGCCCTGGTCTATTACATATTTAAATTACCCATCAGTTGTGAGTGACCTCCTGTGGGACTTGCATTCACACGGGGCAGAGCCCAGAATTGCCTTTGACTCTGGCTAGTAATTTTGGGTTGTGGCAGTCTGGCCAAGTGGACTCCTTAGAAACCCATCTTCAACCAACCAAATACAATACCTTATTTTACTTCTATATATTATTGGGTTCACTTAGCTTTTTTGGCTGTGTGTATGTAAATATGTGTGTATTTTAAAAACTATTTATGGAGCTGAAAGTACGTAACATATAAGTGAGTTTTGGCTGGTCAGTTTTATACCTTGCTCCCTAATCTGTGCATAGCAATTTTCTTTTCTCTATTTTAAGGTTTTTTGACATCCTCTATTTTGTTTTAAGCTTATAAAGATGATGCCACTAACTCATGGGCTGATTATATATAAGCAAATTGTTTTATTTAATGGGAATTGTCTTGACGTGGAAGAACAAGTAGAACTTGCATGGCGTGTTTTGTTTTTTTCATATAAAGCCCATCCTTTACTACTCAGTTCATCATGGCTTTTCTGGACTGGAGGTGGACAGAATGGCATGTGTGTGCTTACATTTTCCTAGGAAATGTCACGCACTTAGTTTATTTCCTTTGGCCTGTCTCCTTTAGTTCATTTTCACTTGGTTTGCTTTTTGTTTTCATTTTGGGGGATTTTGTTTGTTTCCCCTCTTCCTTTGAGAGGAAAATGTCACTTTCATCTTAATCTTTTATGCTGGGGACCCTGCAGTGCTCTTGAACTTCAGGATTCTGGAACCAAACTGAAGCTTCACAGTGGAAACAGCATCAACCAGACAGTTCTGCCCTGATAACATGCCAAGCTGTTTCCAAGAAGGCCCCTCTCGTAGTTAGAAGAAAAACTTGATTATGTGAAAGGATACCTTTCTCTGTCAGTGCCCCTCCCCCGTCCCCATCCAGCCCTTCCTTTAGGAAAGGGAGGAGTACAGTATATGGCTGGCTGTTTGCCTTGTGGGAGTGACAGGTGAAAGCAGGAAAGGAGGTTAGTATGACCTGTTCACCCACTTTTTTTTTTTCCCCCCATACCTAGTTATTTCTTCTTTTTAGCAAGAAAATAATGCCTCAGTGGGTAAAAGAGCCAACAAAAAAATAAATAAATAAATAAATAAAGAGGAGGTGGAAATAAAGTCATTGATAATGAAAAGAGGGATTGGTAAGAAATCATAAAATGTTTGCCTGGATATTGTCTTTTTTCTGGAGAGTTTGGAGGAATGGTCCTGAGTGACCCAATCTTTCTGTCTGAAAACACACTAGCTGGCTGTCAATGAGGTGAGCAGGCAAGGTGGGATCACTCACACCAGCCTCTCACAGCACCACTTCTGCCATCTCCTGTGAAATCTACCACACCCAACAAGACATGCTTAGTGAATGGGGTGAAGACTGGGAAAATTCTGTGTCTGAGAGTTACTCTGAACAGCCAGTCCTGCTCTGGTGAAAATGACTGACGCTTGGTTGGCCACAGTGGCTCACAGCTGTAATGCCAGCACTTTGGGAGTCTGAGGTGGGCGGATCACAAGGTCAGGAGTTCGAGACCAGCCTGGCCAACATGGTGAAAAGCTGTCTCTACTAAAAATGCAAAAAATTAGCCTGGCCTGGTGGTGCGCACCTGTCACCTGAGCTACTCAGGAGGCTGAGGCAGGAGAATTGCTTGAACTTGGGAGGCAGAAGTTGCAGTGAGCCCAGATCGTGCCACTGCACTACACCCTGGGTGACAGAGCAAGACTGTCTTAGAGAAAAAAAGAAAATGAGTGATGCTCTGCTCTGGGCATGCTGCTAGTGTGTGGCAGGGCTGCAGCAGCACTCTCAAGGGACTGCATTGCAGCTGCTTGTTAATAGAAGGCTAATGATTAGGGACATTGCCACTCAGTGACATTCATGGAGAGTTGAAATCTCACTTCACCATTATTGTTGTCTTAACTCATCCAATTTTCCAAAGAGCCAATTAAACGTAACTTTATTATGGAAAATTCAAAACATATAAAAGTAGAATAATCATTGACCCTCCTATAGCTATCACTTAACTTCAATAATTAGAAACACAAGACTAAGGCATTTATAAGGAACCAAATGTGTTATGCATGTATTTAAAATATATATTAGGTTTTAAAATACATCTATAAGAAAGTGCACAATGAAGCATTTTTTTTTAAAGCTCTAGAAAAGCAAGCAAATGTATTTTTTAAAACTGCTTTGGATTTACAATTTTTGAGTCAACATGCCAGTGGAATCATGCATATGGATATAGGTCTGAATCCCAGCGTGCCACGTAGGTTTGGACAAACTGTTTAACCTATCTGGGCCTCAGGTCCTTCATCTCTAAAATGGGGCAGTAATACTCCTTTCAGGCTTAGAGTGAGAATTAAGTGGGATACATAAAACATACGCTCTCAGGAAGTGGGTGGCTGCTGTTATTACAGGTCTTGCTGTTTTTGTTGTTATAGTAGTGTTATTAGCAGCTCTGCAATTCCTGCCACCAAGCCAACAGTGTGTCATCAGAGGGGTAGTGTTCTCAGGAATGAGGACACACACTAGTTCTGATGGAGAAAACTTTATTTGAAAACTGTTTCGCCTGTGGTTTTATATATAGACTCCTGCATTATGTAATGGATGGTGGAGATATTAATTTGTCCTGTGTGCTTACTTAATGGTAGGTCTAGCAATGGTCTCATGGTAACCACCTCATTTTAACCAGACTTACTAAGTAGCTGTCCTCAAGGTAAAACTAGATCCTGCCAAGAAACCATGAGACAGCTAGTTGAGAATAGGGTCTCCTTTTCCAGAAAATGTCCCCCTCTTTGTCATAACCTCGGTTTTCTAGGTTCAGGTCTCTGGTGCTCATTTTGCCTTGTCTCTATTTCACCCTGTATTTTCATAACATCTCCTTTTTTACCTCTTGCTTTGTTCTGTCTCCTTTCTCTCAATGGAGGCTTTCATATATCAGGAGGGACAAGTCAATTTAAGACATGGATCATCCACGGAGAAAAACCTGCTGGAACAAATAAATTAGTGCAGCCTGACGTGGGGCATGTAGAGAACACTCCCATCTTATTGGAGTGGTTTCCTTTTTTAAAAAGCAGACAGCTGGTGGGAAAAGGAAACCAGAAGAACCTGATCTGTTACTTGTATTCAGTGGGCTGTGTGGAAGATTGGAGACGAGGTTTTGTGTCTAGCAGTTGGCCAGAAGGATAGTGTAACTTTAAACTCTGAGAGTGGGTAGTCATTGTGACAAGCATGGATTTTAGCCAAGGGCTCTTTAGTTCTGACTGGACAAGAACCTGACTGGGTCAATCCTCCAAGTTTCTTTCTTTCTTTTTTTTTTTTCTTTCTTTTGAGATAGAGTCTTGCTCTGTCACCCAGGCTGGAGTGCAGTGCAATCTCAGCTCACTGTAACCTCCGCCTCCCAGGTTCAAATGATTCTGCTGCCTCAGCCTCCCGAGTAGCTGGAATTACAGGTCCACGCCACCATGCCTGGCTAATTTTTGTATTTTTAGTAGACACAGGGTTTCGCCATGTTGCCCAGGCTGGTCTCAAACCCCTGGCCTCAAGTGATCCACCCGCCTCAGCCTCTTAAAGTGCCGGGATTACAGGCATGAGCCACTGTGCCCGGCCCCAAGTTTCTTTTGCAGCATCAACAATTAACTTCTAAACAAAAAACGAGCTGCCCTTTTTTACAGTAAGATACTACTATGAACTACAGCAGCCATTCACTGAGTACTTAACTATGTGCCCTACACTGACCTAGCTGAACACAGCCTCAGCTTTCCAGAATACCACCATGAGGTAGATGGTACCATTTCCTTTGTGCAAAGCAGATAATTAAGACTCAATTTTAGGAATGTGCCCAAGATCAAACAGTAAGGGACAAAATCAGAATTCAAATTCACATCTCCATTGACATTTTAATCACCCCTTTATTTTACTTTGTTCCCCCCTCCCAGCCAAAGCACTATAACCTGTAATTACATTTAGAGTTGTATTTATCATAATGGTGATGGTTCCGTTTTTTGTTAAAATTACGTAGACCTAATTTATAGACAAAGACTGGCATGGAACTGAGTGAAATTTAATGAAATTGATGCAGAATTGGGCCTTCGTTTGTGTCTAGTGGTTGCAAACACTGTGATTCTGCATTCTGTAACCCAGGGGTCCCCAACCTGTACCCCAGGGCCAGGTACCAGTTCTTGGCCTGTTAGGAACTGGGCCGCACAGCAGGAGGTGAGCAGTGGGCCAGCAAGCATTACCGCTTGAGCTCCGCCTCCTGACAGATCAGCAGCAGCATTAAATTCTAATAGGAGCACAAACCCTATTGTGAACTGCACATGCAAGGGATCTAGGTTGCATGCTTGTTATGAAAATCTAATGCCTAATGATCTGTCACTGTCTCCCATCACCCCCAGATGAGGCCATCGAGTTGCAGAAAAACAAGCTCAGGGCTCCCACTGATTCTACATTATGATGAGTTGTATAATTTTTATTATATATAATTAATATATAATATGTTAATATATATTATAATGTAATAACAATAGAAATAAAGTGCATGGTAAGTGTCATGGACTTAAATCATCCTGATGCCATCCCCCCTCACTGGTCCATGGAAAAATTATCTTCCATGAAACTGGTCCCTGGTGCCAAAAAAATTTGGAACCACTGCTCTAACCCTCCTACCACCTTCACTCACTTCCTGTATGTTGTCCTGGGCTGGCTAAGTGCTATGGAAATGTTCATGGGGGTCTTTGTTCTGCCATCTCAAACTGTGCAAATTCTAAGAAACTTGGAAGATAAAGTATTTGGCTAGTGGGAAAAAAAAAATTGATAATGTTTTCAACATTAACTGGAGTGACAGTTTGGTAATCAGCTCTCTGAGAAAGCTTCAGCATATTCCAAAAATTGGCAGTTAGCTCCAGAGTGAGCTAATTAGTTAGGAATGACTTTTAATACTCACTACCTTTAATAGCCTACCCTTGGAGAAAAGACAGATAATAAACACTTGGAAATCTATGGTGCTGCAACTTGACCTTCATGCCATTTGGGGGAAATGAGAAAGATGACTCATAATTTATTATTTAAAGTCCTCCTTTTATAATGTGTTATTGTGAAAGATTTGACAAATAATGATTGCTCCTTTAGGAACTCTCATTTAATCAAAGAATCAGAAAACAGGAAGAATAGAAAACTTGTGTGACTAAGCAATGTTTAATCTTATTTGAAACTGGCTCCACCATCCTGGTGATAGAAAGAGAAGGTCCTATGGAGTCTTCCCATAGCAAGAAACCGGGCTTGTAACAGGGTGTAATAGAGTGACACCCCACACCTGATGCCCAGTAAATGCAGAGTCTGCAAATGCCTCTCTTTTGAGGCTTTCTCAAGGTAAGTCATAAATGAAATCTTACTACTTTAAACAAGCTGCTTGCCAACAGTTGCCCAGGCACCCCATGGGACTGTACTTCACTGAGCATCTGAAGAAAGTATTCATTGGAAATGGGCTCTCCTGGGAGACTGTCTGGATCCCGAGTGTTTGGCGTTCATGTTCCCACACCTGGCTGCTGCTTCTTGCCCTTGCTTAGCTGTAGGTGTGAGTGCTTGTTTGTTTAAACCTCTCTCAGCACTGCTTGGAAAAACAAAACAACATGGTTACTTGTCTGGGCATTGAATGTTCTTCCTGAATTTTGGTCCTGCCCATTGGCCCGGAGGCGTAATGGGTGGGGCAAGTTTCGGGGTTAGTTTGGAAAGTTTCAAGAAGAAGCTATGGGGCTGGGTCTGTTAGGTTGGGATTGCTCTTGGTTTTAATCCTTTCGGAATGTCTGAGGGTAGGAGCATTGCCATTGATGGCTATGGGAGTTGTCAGGCTGTGACTCTCTTTCTCACAGAGAATGCCAGAGGCACCCGGGAAGGCATTTGCCAGGGCTCTGACAGATGTAAAGTAAGCCTCATCCATGTTGTGTTCTCACCGGGACACCTGGAAGGTGTTCAGTGTAGAAAAGTCACGAGCTAGATGAGATACCAGCTTGATGTCAACTCCCTCCCCAACAATGGCTGCCTGTCTTCGTCTTGATGCCTGCCAGCAGGTAAAGGGCATGTGCCCCTGGGACCTGGGTAGCAGCAGTCCTTGGGAAACCCAGGGTTTGTCATCTGTAGTCACTTGACCCTTGGTAAATTACCTAACCTTTTATTCCACATCTCAATGACAGCAAATCCATGTAGCAGTTAGGTTGTTAGAAGAAATGATGTTGACAACCAGATGTGAAGCTCTGATATGGTTCTTTTCTGCTATCATAGCTACTGGCTCTTTAAAGAACTGGTACAATGTGGGGGGGGGGGGTGGGGGGCAGAAAAACCACATCATGCAGTGATGTTGCTCAGTCAGGCATACAGCTAGAGAAGAGCTATCTCTATCCTTAGCTCCTTAGGTTTGTCCAGGGCTGCTCAGTGTGGCTGACCCTGTCTTGCTCACTCTCATGTAACCTGGCACCTACTGCAGTATCCTCTTCTTCTTGAAGGCTGTATTGTGCAGCAGTTTCCAAACTTGAGCATGCATTGGAACCCCCTGGTGTCAGTGTTAAAGCAGATTGCTGGACCCCATGCTCAGAGTCTGATTCCGTAGGTCTAGTGTGGGGCCTGAGAATTTGCACCTCTAACGTGTTCTTAGGTGCTCCTGCTGCTACTGGTCCAGGGAACATACTTAGAGAACCACTGCTCTAGTGTGCTGGAAGGAGCAGGAGCTTTGGAGTTAAGCAGATTTAAATCCAGCTATGGCACTTACTTAATGTTGTGACCTTGAGAGATTTTTCTTAATTTCCCCAAGTCTTAGTGAACTCATCTGTAAAATGGGAATAATACTTACTTCAAGACTTTCTAGAGAATTAGACGACAGAGCACATAGAAGGTTTTCAGCAATTACCATTCTTTTTGCTATCCTGAAATGTATCGTATTTGCTCCATATGGGGAGTCACAAGAGCATCTGGTCTCCTTAGCCATGTGCTGACCTTTAGGCTCTTCTTGCTAATCTATACAAGCTAATAGGAGTAGAGGAAGTGCTAACAGAAGTAGAAAGCATACTTGCCTCTGGGTGAGTGCCTAAGGGGAAGACTGAAAATGCAGATGGCTGACGTAGTTAGAATATATTAACACTTCCTGACTTGCCTGGTGGCTTATCAGCCCACACACCGTGGACTTCCAGTGAGCAGGAACAAAATCTGTGCCTGACATTCAGGTCACAAATCTCCCAACCCACAATCTGTCCTTACACCTGGGCTTTTGGAAGAAATCTTCCAATCTTGGTATTTCAGATTGGGAAACACCCAAGCTCAGGATCTCCAACCTCATCTGTATTCTTCATGTAGCATGACAATCATTTTAGTGTCCTTAGGAAACAAGTTGCCTTATTCAACTGTTCCAAGGTTTCATGACTCTCTCCAAATGCATTATCCCTTTGTCACACTAAGGATGATCCTCAAAATAGGTAACTGGTATGGAAATATATGGTAATATATAGACCAATACACACATTTTAGAAACTCCCTTTTTTTAATCATATAAAGCAATATTATATGTATCATAAAACTACTTCTCTAGAGATCTGAGTAGTAGTTCTAATCATTTATGATATTGCATAATTATGCATATCATATATTCATAATTTTTGCATCTTTAGGGCTTATTTAATGTAGGTGGCTGCTATCTAAATGATGCCCTTCCCTGGGCCACCATTTGCTTTGGGAACAACATCAAACTTTTTTGATAGCATTCCTATTAAAATACTCAAGTCCAGGGGCTCTTAAACTATAATCTATTGCCTCTTTTTATAAATAAAGTTTTCTTGGAACATGACTATGTCCCTTTTTAAATGTGCAGGGACCAAATGGCACTCAAAGCCAAAAATATTGATTATTTGACCCTTTATTGACAGTTTGCAGGGATTTCTGCCTCTAGTCAGTCAATAGGTGCAACCTGCTATCTTTTGCCACCAGAGGGCGTTGGATGTGTCGCCTGGTTATCACAGTCAGACACCAGTCTGGACAAATGGGCAAAACTCAGAGAGCCTGTCTCTTGTTCCCTACCAACAGCAAGACCTGCCCTGCCACTTGCTCTGCCAACACTGGGATGCTTTGCAACAAATGCCTGGGGCCACCCCCTTCTCAGGCTGCTCAGGAGCTGTAGCACACCCCGAACACTCTCTTGGGTCCCAATGCTATTATGTTTGGGGGCCCTAGTGTTATCTTACATTTCTGTTCAATTTTCTTAAAGGATGGGCTGTATGCCTGGCTAAGCAACATCATTGCATGATGTGTAGACTCCATAAATGAAACTATCTAGCATCCTGTAGGAAGAGATGCAATATTTTTTAAATGGTCAAGGCAGTACATTTAGATACTGAATGTCAGTCTTCTTTTATGGAGGAAATAAAGGCTTTCATGAGTGAATTGTTAGTTTTTATTCCCTGCTACCCACACCCACAGAATGCCTTTGCTGGACTCTGTCCTCTCCCAGACCTCACTTCCTCATCACAGCTAGCTCTTCCAGCCACTCTCTGATCCTTTTTCTCTTAGGGTTTGCTCCATCGATGATCCATTTTATCCCATCTCAGCAGCTTCTATAAGCATGTTTAAATACCATTCTAAATGAGCAAAAAACCTTGATCACCTAGCTCAACAACCTAGAGCCACTGCACCCAGCCCTGATAGGCATTGTTTCTAAATCTTTGTGACTACTTTTACTCAACTTTAATTGCTTCAACTGTTTTCATTACAATCTTTGAATTAGGAATAGAAAATTGAATTGGCAAATAGGAAAATTGTTTTTTTGATTACTACGTGAAGACTTATTCTAAAGACCAATTTACTTTTTGCTTTACTTTAACTTCTGAGTCCCTGCGAAATAGACTCTTAAGTCCCCTCCATCGTTGTCTTCCTTACTCTTCTCTGCCAAGGTTCTTAAAACAGGTGTATTCTTGTTCTCCCCGCTTCTAAGTTTCCACGCACTACTGTGGAAACTCTGGCTCCCATACACAGCATGGTGGAACTGCTCTAGCCAGGTCAGCAGACCTCTGTGGGGCCACATCCGATGGACACTGATTCAGCTCTTACCTTTCTAGAACTGTCTGCTGCATTTGACTCTGGGGAATGCTCCCTCTTTCTCGAAATTTCTACCTCAGTGCTTTTTTAACTTTTCTGACTGCAACTCAACTTTCTTGAAGGAACCTGTTACGTAGTAACCCAGTAAACACATACATGTACATAGTTGAAACTTTATCCTTAACTATAGGTAAGGAACTCTGATATTTCCAATTTCATTATTTTTAGTGCTAATCAAAACCAAATAAATTGATTTCACAACTCATTAACACGTCATGTCTTGCAACTTGAACCCTTATGCTTTTGACACACCTCTGTAATGAGTAAGGAAGTTTCTAGGAAGCGTCTTACCAGTTGATTAGCATCAAACGTATAGTTTAACCTGTAAGAAACTGTGTTGGAGGAAACCCATTAGCTTGGATGAGAGTGGGAGGAAGGTAAAGAAAAATTAGATGTAATAGGTGTTTGTGGGTGTTGATGGGGTGAAAAAGGGCAGTGATGAGAGGAAGATTGGGTTTGTAAATAGGGCATGTAGGGAGATAAAGAGGATGATTACAAAACCAGGGGAAAGAAATTTGCCTACTTGACAGGTCTATTGTGAAAATTAACTTTCAAAGTGGAAATATTATTTTGTAGTGTGTATTGTACTTTTGGAAGAAAGATTATATTATTATGAAATAAGAATCACATATGTTTTTTCTCCACCCAATTAAAGATTGATGGAAAAAACTTCACCCAAACTGGAACATTTTCAGTAGAGAGCTCCATTTTCTTTGCCACTTGACAATGTATTCAGACTAGATTTCTCCACTGCATTTGTGCATCACATCTAGTCAATCACTGGAGACCTCTGCGTGTTTCTTAGGCTGACAACATTTCAAGCAGAACAGAATCAGCCTAAGAAACTGGATTTTCCAGTACTACGGCTGAGATAAACTTGCCTGTTAACTTCTTAGATTTATCGCAGACCCCTCTTCTGAGGATTGAATATATGTAAGGCATTGTTTCTTTGTTTGTTTGTTTTGAGACAGGGTCTCTGTCACCCAGGCTGTAGTGTGATGCTGCGATCATAGTTCACTGCAGTGAGTCACCTTGCCCAGCTAATTTAAAAAAAAAAAAAAAAAATTAGAGATGGAGTCTCACTATGTTGCCCAGTCTGGTCTTGAACTCCAGGCCTGAAGTGATCCTTCTGCTTCAGTCTCCTGAGTAGCTGGAGTTACAGGCTAGAGCCACTGCACCTGGCCCTGATAGGCATCATTTCTAAATCCTTGTGGCTACTTATTACTTGACTTTAATTGTCTCAAGTATTTTCTTTATTATCTTTGAATGAAAAACAGGGAAATTGTTTTTTGATCACTACATGAAGGCTTATTCTAAAAACCAATTTTTCTTTACTGTTTTTGTAACTTGAGTCCCTGGGAAATAGACTCTGAGATGCCCATTTGGATGTAGGAGGTTTACTGAGGAGTGCTCTCAACAACACTGGTAAGGAGTGAGGAAAGCAAAACTGGGCAGTGGGAAAAGTGCAACTGCGATGCAATTGCAACTGAGGCTTTGAATGGTCAATAAGGAGCTGGGGATCCCAGCTGAGGCAAGAAAGCAGGCCTTTGTACCCCACAACCAGTAATTAGACGTAGGCTGCCGCTAGAAAGGAGGTGCAAACATGGGCAAGGCAGTTTCCTTTGATAGAGGGCAGTTCCTGTGGAGGGGTTCATGGGTGAGCAATGAGCAGCCAATTCACTCAACAGCTGGGGCAATGAGCGCCTTCGTTCTTTAAGGGCGATCTCAGCTGCACACTACAATGTGCACTACAGATGTGTTAGTCACTCCAGTCATCTTCAATCTGGTTATTTCCTCAGCATGTATTACATTTCAAACAATTTCTCTTCTAAGACTTGGTTTTTAAAAAATCTCACTTTTTGGGCCGGGCGTGGTGGCTCACGCCTGTAATCCCAGCACTTTGGGAGGCCAAGGCGGGCACATCATGAGGTCAAGAGATTGAGACCATCCTGGCCAACGTGGTGAAACCCCGTCTCTACTAAAAATACAAAAATTAGCTGGGTGTGGTGGCGTGTACCTGTAATCCCAGCTACTCAGGAGGCTGAGGCAGGAGAATCGCTTGCACCCAGGAGGTGGAGGTTGCAGTGAGCCAAGATTGTGCCACTGCACTTTAGCATGGCCACAGAGTGAGACTCTGTCTCGAAAAAAAAAAAAAAAAAAAAGCAGAAAACAAAAACTCACTTTTTAAACTTTAAAGTTCAAGTTATGCAGGTACATATGCAGGTTTGTAAATAGATAACCTTGTGTCAAGTGATTTTGTTAAGATTTTATGATGAAGACACCAAAAACCATTGAAACAAAAGCAAAAATTGACAAAGGGGATCTAATTAAACTAAAGAGCTTCTGCACAGCCAAAGAAACTATCAACAGAGTAACCAGACAACCTAGAGAATGGGAGAAAATTTTTGCCAGTATGCATCTGACAAAGGTCTAATATCCAGCATCTATAAGAAACTTAAATATATTTATAAGATAAAAACAAACAACCCCATTAAAAAGTGGGCAAAGGACATGAAGAAGACACTATTTAAAAGAAAACATATATGCAGCTGACAAGTATGTGAAAAAAAAGCTCAACATCACTGATCATTAGAAATATGCAAATAAAAACCACAATGGGATATCATTTCACACCAGTCAGAATGGCTGTTACTAAAAAGTCAAAAAGTAATCGGTGCTGGCGAAGTTGCAGAGAAAAAGGAACACTTATACGCTGTTGGTGGGAGTGTAAGTTAGTTCAACAATTGTAAAAACTTCACTTTCTATTAGTATGTATTGTTCATGACAAGAGATTAGAAATCATTGATTTATGAAACCAAACTGTCTCCAGATGACCTAAATTATCTTGTGAGCCTGAAGTACATAGTTTATATTTTCCCCATCTTTCTTGTTACAGTGTCTCATTTCTAATCCAGCAAAGGCCTTTGCCTTTGCAGGACAAAACCCTTGATGATACATTTTGTTATTAATAGTGTTAAAATCAAAGGGCTAGAAAGGTAGGATTATTTCACTTTTTTTCAGAGAATATTTTTAGAAATTAATATTACAAGATGGCATACAGTTGACTGACACCATATTTCCTTAATTTCCTACATTCTCTGCTTTCCCATCATCATTGAATTAAAAAAAATATATAGTGTGTGCATTCAACATTTTGCTTGAGATATGCCAGGAGAATGGAGAAATAATCCTTTTCATTCTACTGAAAAGTCCTGAAAAGCAAGACCTCCTTGATTTTTATCAAATGTATGTAGTTACAGTGTTTGTCAAATAATGTCATATGAAATTAAGTTTTGCTTTATGTACAAAAAAGGAAATAATTCTAATCACCCCTTAGCTTTCTCCCCATCAAAAAAGCTAGCTAGTTGATTGAGTACATTCATGCTATTTTCATTTCATGGCGAAAGTTATCTTGTGAACAGAAATAGCTGCTCTCCTAAGCACAATCATGTGAACCAAAGTGTCGTTCACAAGCATCAGTACTTCTGCAGGGAATTCTGCTGACCACTGTCCCTATTAACCAGATTAAAATCTTTTTTATATCCTATAACAATACATTATACAAACATTGACTGCATAAGGGTGCTTATGCTAGAAAATGTTTCCTCAAATCAAAATTTGAAGTGGAAGATGTGATAAGATGTTGTGAAGAAGGCCAATAGTGGCCATTATAATCGAAGAGAAAATTCTCTGCAAAGTATTAGAGCTAACACTTCGAAAATAAAAGGCAGCAGTAAAACAGGTACACCCTAAATTAACGAAAAAATTGTATAGCCAGAGAAGATTGTAACCACACTGTGATATCAACCCCATCCTAATGATGCTCCAAGTTCACAATGTTTATATATTGTGCTCTGGGAAAGCATTTCCCCTAATTTAAATTCGCTTCTATTTGAAAAATTAAACTTGTCTTGTATGAGCTTTGAAGCATATGAATTCTTATTTTAAGATCTCACTTTTTTGTTTTGATGTTTTAAGGTGTTGTTGTTGTTTTGTTTTGTTTTTAATGTTTTACTGTGCTAATTCCATGATGTATAAATCATTTTAGGTCATTTCTAAGAGAAGAAGTGTTAGTACATCAAGAAAGGGCTATAGAACTAAGGAAGAAGGATAGGAAGAACAGGAGGAGAAGTGAAGGAAAGGACAGAGAAACTTGGAGAACAATAAACAGCAGAAGACATCCTGGAGACCAAGATGACAAATGGTGTTAAGAAAAGAGCAGCTGTCTTCCAGGTGAGGCAGTCTGGCTGGTGGAAAGAGTTCTGACCTCCGTCCAAATTGGGGCTTAGTTTCTCATTATGCAGCTGAAGTTTGTCAGTTAACTGATATTTACTGAGTTCCTGTTACATGCTAGGCATTGTGGTGATAATGGTAAGACCTACAGAGTGTCCTTGACAAGTTACTTGAAAGCTTGGAACTTCTTTTCCACCATGGATATGATAGTGTTTATCGTATGGGGTTCTTAGAAGGAGTAGGAATGACAAACATGTTATATAACACACTTAATTATGAATGGCATTTCTAATTTTATTCATGTTTTTAGTTGACAAACTTTGGCATGCTATTTGTATCTTAAGTTCAGAGATCTCACCTTTCCTCTATTTATTCCCAATTGATTATTGAATGGTCTTTAACACGTAAAGAAAAACTGTTTTGTTTGTTTGTTTGTTTTCAGTGTGTTTAGGGTGTGCATTTCCCGGCCCTTCTGCTTCCTTTTCCAGTTGAATGGGCAGATACCTCAAATATAATCTGCCCTCTAAAAGTCAAATTTTCTCTACACCCCATGTCTCAAATCTGCTTCTTTTTCTGAGTGTGTTTTCTGTGCAGTTAATAGCACTGCCACACACAGAGTTACCCCAGCCTGAAACCAGGGTCACCACATCCCTGCCTATCCATCCTACTACCTTTACCTCCTCCACTCTCATCCCTGCCTCTCCATCTCCATTACCACATCCTGGTTCCTGCCCTCATCACCTTTCACTCAAGACCATTCTCAGACATGTGGCCACCACAGGCAGATGAGATGTTTGGGGACCCTACTAACTGTTATTTTACATTAATTTTCACTTGTTTTAGATGATGGGTTTGTGTGGCAGAGAAGTGGGCAAGAAGAGCTGTTGGCATACATGGTTTCTGTAAGACCTGGTGCCATTCCATGCTGCTCCACCTTTCCATACCCCACTTAGCACAACAAAATCCAACAATGAACTCAGACCACCCCTATACATACCTTAGAAGGCAGTTCATGATTCAAGCATGGCCCTCAAGGATCTCACCACACAGCCGCTCTTGAAATGCTTGTTCCAGCTTCACTTAATTCTTTCACTGGGAAGAGCCTGGGTAAGTATTTTGTTTTCTCCATCTTATAAAACTTCTAGCGGATGTGTTAACACCTGGAGCAAACTACTAACTTGCCCACTAGTATACATTCTCCCTTTTTATTCTTTTGCCATGTGTTTAAAAATCAGAGACACTGTTACTGTGAGAAGCACCATGTTTTGTTTTACAGTAAGAAAAAAACTCAAACAAAGGTGGCACATCAAAGGCTGCACCTCAGTGGAGGGGAAACAAGAAGTATGCCTGCCATCCACCAAAATGAAAAAAAAAAAAAAAAAAAAGGCTGGAAAATAACATGTCTTACACTGGTGGAGATAGGAAAAAAGAAAATTTCCCTTGAGAACTTAAACCAAGAACTGTTAGTCATTTAGATTTGTGGTCTGAATTCATACTAACTGTGGTTTTAAAAAATCCCAAACAGAGAATTTTTTTGCAAATTTATTTGAATACTTTTATTATTTACAAATGCATTCACTTACCTATCCACAAAGATATTCATTTTAAAATCACCATCAAGAACAAAGTATCTTGAGTTACTATATCCATTTCAACATGCAGGACACTTTTATACATCATTCATGGTTGATTGTAAGAAAAAGTACTGGTTAAAAAAATGAGGGTAATTGTTTCCATTTCTTAGAGATGTTGAAAGATAAAATTTATACCATTTGATTCAGTCTTGATTTTAAGATTAAATTTTGAGACTTGATTTATACCATTTGATTTTAAGTCTTGATTATGAATGCATAGGCTATATAAATAAATTCTCTTGGCAGTTTCACCCGTCACCCAAATCATCACACACAGATAACACAAAACAGAATGTACTACCAAGAACCCTGAGCTTTCTTCTTTCTTTTAACTTTTGAAAATATTTTAATTTACTTTCATTTGTTAAAAGTATTTTAGCTAAATATCTAATTCTAGATTTAACACCATGCTCCTTCAATAGAACTTTTTTGACTAACAATTATGTCAATTTGTATTTTACATTTAATCTACAAGTTATTTTAAATGGTTTCAAATAAAATGTACACACAGATATTAGTTTGATTACACTTAATCTTTACCACCTTTATTAAGGTATGATTGACAAATAAAAATTATATATATTTAAGGTACACAACCTTACATATATGTTTTGATGTATTTATATACTGTGAAATTATTACCACAATGAAACTAATTAAACTGTTGCCCAAACCACCTGCTGCTCATCAATTACCTCATAGAGTTACTCTTTTTCTTTTGGTGTGGTGGTGATATGATGTGGCTGCATCCCCACCCAAATCTCATCTTGAATTGTAACTCCTACAATTCCCACATGTCATGGGAGGAACCCCGTGGTTGGGGGTTGAATTATGGGGGCAGGTCTTTCCTGGGCTGTTCTCATGATAGTGAATGAGTCTCACGAGATCTGACGGTTTTGAAAGTGGGAGTTTCTTTGCACAAGCTTTCTCTTTGTCTGCTGACATCCATGTAAGATATGACTTGCTCCTCCTTGCCTTCTGCCATGATTGTGAGGTTTTCCCAGCCATGTGGAACTGTAAGTTCTCAATTAAACCTCTTTCCTTTGTAAATCGCCCAGTCTCGGGTATGTTTTTATCAGCAGTGTGAAAATGGACTAATACAGGTAGGTTCATTTGAGATCCATTTTACTAACAAAGTTTAAGTATACATGAAATAATTAACTAGAGTCATCATGCTGTACATTGAGTCTCCAGCTCTTACACATCTTTTAAAAACATGTTTGTACCATTTGATCAGTAATCCCAATTTCCCCAGCCCGTGGGGGTGTCACCATTCTACGCTCTGTAGCTGTGAGTTCCATCTACTCTTTTTCAGATTCCACATAAAAGTGAGTTCATGCAATTTTGTATTTCTATGACTACCTTATTTTACTTAGTGTAAATTCCTTAAGATTTATCCATGTTGTTACAAATGGCAGGAATTTTTCTTTTTTAAGGCTGAGTAATATTTCATTAGCTAGAGACATAGGTAGATAGATATAGATATACACACTTCACTTTTTAAATTCATTCATCTCTTAATGGACACCTAGGTTGTTTTCATATCTTATCTATTATGAATAATGCTGTGATGAACATGGGAGTACAGACATCTCCTCAAGATAGTAATTTTATGTCCTTTAGGTATTGCTATGATTTGAATGTTTGTCCCCTTCAAAACTCAGCTGAAATTTATTTGGTTGCTCTTGTGGCAAGGTTAGGAGGGGAGCGCTTTGGGAAGTGACAGGACCGTGAGAGCTCTGTCCTCATGGGTGGGTTGAATGCCATTATAAAAGGGCTAGTTTGACCGCTGTTCCTGTAGTTTTTTTGTCAGGCGAAGAAATAAATTTAAAGTAGTCTCATGTTGGGAATGTGCCTAGATTACCGGAAGAAACAGATGCAAATCAACTCTGGAAAAACACAACTTCAGTCCAGACAGAATAACTGTAAAATGAATGCTGGTTTGAGAGATGTCAAAATGTGAGTATGTATGTCTTAGAGTAGATAGTGACAGTGATGTTTCAGCTGGACCTATGGCCAAGTCGCTAGAGTCTGCATTTCCCAGTCTTCTCTGAAGCTGTGTAGGGCTGGATCACTTACTAGGCTGAGAGCAGCCTGGGGCTCTCTGGCTGGGAACTGGTGACCATTGTAGTAAACTCCCTGGATCCAGGGTGGAAGGTCCCGGTTGGAGATAATTGAGTTCACCACCCCAGCCTGGATTCCTGGATGACGTGAAACTCAGAGAAAACTAATTGTCCCAGACCAGGGGTGTACTGGATAGCTGAGGGTCAGCTAGCAAATATTTTAGGCCTTTCTTGCCATAAGGTCATGGTCATACTACTCAACTATCTATGTAGAAGGAAAGCAGGTATAGCCAACAGGGAAATGAGTGGGCGTGGTTCGGCTTCTATGAAACTTTATTTATAAAACCGGCAGCAGTTTGGATTTGGCCCCCAGGCTGTCACTGGTGATCCCTGCCCTAGCCCATCCACACATGTTTGGAGTACTATGAGACATTTAAGCTACTATATTTTGTGTTTCCTTGTTATAGAATCTTAGCCTACATTCTAATTAATGCAGCCTTCATTATGGATTAATTCCCTGAGAAGTGTTTTAACTGGCCCAACTCTTCATCTGCTTCTACTCTCACCTGAGCTGGCAGTGGTCTTCACTTGTCCCTGCTTTTGGTCTCGAAATCTTGTGTGTCACTCTTCAACCTGCCACCAAGATGGGTCTTTCAAGAAATATTCTCATTTTCTCCTCCTTAAAATGCTCTGAGTTTACCCATTGCAAAGAGTAAAATATAATCTCCTAGAGAGGCAGAGGAGACCCTGATCCAACTAGCTCCTGCCTACCATTTCAGTTTATGCTACAGGCAACGTTAATCTTCAGAGAGGTTTTTGCTTGTGCCACCCCTTCTGGCTGGAATGGCCTTCCCAACAAGGGCTTTTCATTGCACTTCAATTATCTATCACAACTCACTTCCAGGGTTTCCTTCTTTAACAGGTCCTTCTAGATTCTCTCCTGCTAAGAAATTAACTACCTGCAAGTTGAGGCTGTATCTTATTGGTTTTTATTCCTCTAGGATCTGGCACAGAATAACCTCTGTTCATGCCCTAAATGAGTGAGCACCTTTTTCCTCTTCTGTCACTACTCGTAATTAAAATGATCTCTTTACTTAGGAAATATATAATATTTATAAAATCAGCAGAATAGGACATTCTATTTAGAAAGGATAAAAGGAGGCCCACAGACTAAGTACACTGCACAAAGTTTATTTATCTAAGATTTGTTCATTTTCATATTTCACTTGTGAGAGCCTACCCTCCTCCTTTCAAACATCTGTTCCTTCTCCCATCTCTACAATAAAAATCCTCTCCTATGTATTTACTCACTTTTGCCTTCATGCAATGCTCTTCTTTGAAATACTGTTGCCCAAACCACCTCCTGCTTAGAGGAAATCTCACTCTGTCATTTCTTGTCTCATATTGTATGTCCAGTTGCTCTGCACAAAGATGCAGTCACTTTGCTCTTTACTGGGTGGAATAGGATGTTAAATGAAATGTTTGTATGAGATCCTTTTTGAAGTTAGTTGTGTGGGAGACCATCCCTTTTTGTAAGGTTTGTCAAAAGTGAGGGGGTCAGAGCTGGACTGATGACTTCTAAACCTTGTTCATGCGCCAAGGATGTGAGATGTTGGGCTTATCAATAAGAGAGTTGGGGAGACTGTGTACAAAGAGCTACAAGTGTACTGTGAGTCAGCCCTTGCCTCAGCAACCCCCACCAGGAAGGAGGAGTGAGGGGTGCTTGTCCCATCTTCAAGCCCTGCAGAAGCTTCAACAGACCACCCCCAAAGAGCTAGATATGTACCTCTTAGAGTTATAGGGTCAGCATGGTCTGAAGACTGGCGCTCTCCAGAGTAAAGGTCCAGAGACTGGCTGGGCAGAGGTGTGAAGAAGAGAGGCTTCAGGGCTGGGATGGACCAGACCTTCCAGAGGTCGTCAGGAGTATTCCCCTGGATAACATCCAGGTGCAAATGAAAGATGCAGCATGGGGCTACTTCAAGTCCTGTCTAAGGGGGCTACCTGGAGAGGTTAATACAGCTCAGCAGAGAGAAGCTGAAGATGGAACTAGATACCTAGCAACCTCAAACAACCAGCTGGGATAGAGACGCACAGGCCTGGGTCAAGAGAACTGCAGGGAAAGACACACATTGATGAGGAGATTGCCAAAAACTTCCACAAAAGCGCCAGCAAGAGAAACAGCTCTACCTCAGTGCCAGGCTCAGAATGCATGAAGCCAGCTTACAATAGTGCCAATTGGGAGAACTTTCCTTCCCCGCTTACCTCCCCTCCCTCTCTCTTCAACAACAGAGGGGCAGTCCAACACCAGGCAAGAAATCTGGCAGAAGCAGAGGAGAAATGCTGGCGGTGAAAGGGAAGAGATGCTGACACTGCCCTTTCTGCAGGACCGGAGTCCTGCCCAGGGCCAGGCCTCGCTGCAGGAAGGGGAGAAGGCACAGTTGTACATCCTGTGCCTGCTTGGATTCTGATAAAGGCCCGTAGTTTCAGATTTCTGCTTTGAGGATGTCTGCAGTAGCTATAAGTGACCAGAAAAATCATAAGGACAGCCTGCATTCTCACCAAGGGCCTGGGGGAAGCACAGAACATAAACATAAAACTGTTTTATGATTACATTTCCCCACATCAGTCTTGTTCAATAAGTCAATTAAATTTTTTCACCTGTGTTTTTGACTTTTGAAGACAGTGGCATGTTTATTATTCCCAGTAATTTTTGCCAAAATTAAAGGAAAGAAAATTGGAAGGCAAAATGATATGCTTTTGAAACTGAGGTTGTGCTGGGAACAAAGGCATTATTCGCTAAGAGTAAAAAAATACGACACAAGGAAATTAAGAACTGAGCCTATTTTCTTGTTAGCTACTTTCTCATGCACTTTAATACTATTTCATAAAAGTATCTTTCACACTTCAGACATCTCAAGATTAGGAATATGTGTTATTTTTCGCTCCTTCTCTGCAGCTTTTTGGAGAGGAAAGCAAACAGAATCACAGGGAATCTATTCAGGTAGCGAGAATCTCATGAAGTACAGAAGACACTCTGATTAAGACCAAAACCTCCTGAGGAGTTTGGCTTTAAACCCCATGTTCTCCCTGGCAAAGTGTCTTGATCTGAAATCCATGTTAAGCTAAAATGCCAAGAGGATAAAATATCTTCAGACCTGGCTTTTGCTGGGCTGCTAAAAGGAGCCAAGTGGAAGAAAACTGCAACCTGGAATATTACAACTGAGGTTTGCTGGTGGCTGCACAGGTGTGGGAGTGATCGTGATGTCAGCGGCTAGAACATCACCTTCATTTTGCCACAAATCAATTGCAAAATGGCTTCCTTTCACTAGAAGGTATGTGTGGAATAAATACTCCTGTTGCTATGGAATTAAATATGGGCAAGCTTGGCTTCAGGGACTGAGGTCTTGATTTTAGAGGGCAGAAAGAAACAGTGAGTCAGAAAGAAACAGTTTTGTGAAAGGGCTACTTATTTGTACTGGGAGTGGGGCCACCACCCCCACCATCCTCTGGGAATACGATAGGAGGCCTCTGCTCTCTCTAGCATGTTGCTTCTGGAGCCTGCCAACATCCAACCTTTCTAAGGCATATGCCTTACCTGTAAACTTATGTTTATATCAAGAAATACGTGAGGGTGGCTGGGAGCAGTGACTCACGCCTGTAATCCCAGCACTTTGAGAGGCGGAGGCGAGTGGATTCCTGAGGTCAGGAGTTCGAGACCAGTCTGGTCAATATGGTGAAATCCTGTCTCTACTAAAAATACAAAAAAATTAGTTAGCTAGGCATGGTGGTGTGCACCTGTAATCCCAGCTACTCCAGAGGCTGAGGCAGGGGAATTGCTTGAACCCAGGAGACAGAGGTTGCAGTGAGCCAAGAGCATGCCACTGTACTGCAGCCTGGGCAACAGACTCCATCTCAAAAAATAAAACAAGAAAAAGAAAATAAATATGTGAGGGTACTGGGCAAGATGACTCACTATGCAGACAGGTGGAACAGCTGCCACTGAGGGACCCAGATGACTGGAACACTCCGAACAGATCTTCAGAGGGAAGGCACTGAGAGTTAACGGAGGGAAAACTCAGAAGCTGGGCTGAGAGTGGAGGAAGCTGGGAACGCTGCATGGAGTTACCATGTACCAAGACTCGTTCCTGGCCTGCAGTGGCTCCACGAGAGTGACTGAGTTGAATTGGTAAGGAGCAACCCACTCTTGCCACAGGCCTCTGGAATCCTAGCAGGAGGAATCCTCTTGACCACTACAGACACTTGCCACACAGAGTTGGCAAACAGACTACTTAGAGAAGTGGCAGGGGCAGCACACCAGCTGATGTGGAACCCGGAGGTTTAGTGCAGCAGCGTTTGTAGCGGAGCACACCCAGCGACACCCATCCCCCGGGCTTGACTTACTCCCAGGAGAGACTCTGGCCCTAGAGGAACTGTCAGACCTGAACTCTGCAGGATGGTCTTGCCTATCAGATGGGGCCAGTCCAACCTGAGAACCCGTGGTCTGCTGGCCTCTCCCTGGGCCCCAGGCTGGCCATGCCTGCTTGCCAGGCAGCTTCAGATGGCCTGGGGGCCTGCATCATAACTCCTGTGCTGGCAGACAGTGCCTGACAAGCAGAGAGCTCCAGCAGGGTGGCCCCCATGGCCATGCACTAGCCTGCCCACTTCCTCCCTCCACTGCAGCTTCCCCCAGTCCCATGGACACCCCCACACATTGCTTTGCTGGGGTGTGTATGCAGGGGGCAAGGGGGTTGCCTTTCCTGCCCTGCCAGTGTGCATATGTGCATGCACCCTGTCCTGTCATTGTTGTGGTGGGAGCGCACTCCACACCATCACCACCACGGAGGAACTGCCATTGCAGTTGGAGACTGGGTGGGGCCAGAGCCAGCCAGCCCCACCCCCACCAGCACCCCATCTCTGCACCAACACTGCCTCAGGAGTGAAACTAGGAACAGAGAACAGCAGATTCTTTCCATCTCTGAGTGACCACCCCGAATGTGGTTCGCAGAGAGTGCACACAGACCTGTGCCCACCAGTGCCCTGACCCCATGCCAACATCACCCCCAGTGCATCTGTAGGCAATCACCAGCAGGGGCCCCCTGCCCTCCTGAGCCATGCTGCCTCCACCACTGTTGTGAATGCCCAAATGGAGGCAGGCACCCTGGCACCTGCTAGTACCCTGCTGCAGACAGCGAGTGTGTACCCTGCTGGGTTGTCACTCCCACTGCTGCTGGCACATGCAAACAAGGATGGATCCTACTGCCACCACACTACAAAACCCTTTAGCTGACACCACACATCAAGATGTAGTGACCAGTGGTCCAGGAGCACCTTGGCTTCCATAGTGCAGATAATTCCTAACCTCAAGGAGCCAGAGAACAAAGTCAGGCTTGATACAAGTCCCCCAGAGTTAGAGCACACAGTCCAGGAGTTGGGAAGTGAGTGTTGGCACCCTAAAGTCTTCCAGAAATGAAGCCAGTTGACTTACTACCTTATAGCACAATCAAACCCTCAAGGTCATCAAATAAGATAGAAGAAAAAAAAAACCCATCTAAATGTCACCAACTGCAAAGATTGAAGAAACATCAACCCACAAAGATGAGAAAGAAGCAGCACAAGAACTCTGACAACTCAAAAAGCCAGAGTGCCTTCTTTCCTCCAAACAACAATGCTATCTCAAGGATAGCAAGGATTTTGAACAAGGCTAAGATGGCTGAAATGACAGAAATATGGACAGAAACAAAAATCATTGAGTTTTTAGGAGTACATTGAAAACCAATCCAAGGAAGTTAAGAATCACAGTAAAACAATAGAGAAGCTGACAAACAAAAGAGCTACTATAGAAAAGAATGTAACTGACCTGACAGAGTTGAAACACACATTACAAGAATTTCATAATTCAATCACAATTATTAATAGCAGAATAGACAAAGTTGAGGAAAGAATCTCAAACTTGAAGACTGGCTTTCTGAAATAAGACAGTCAGAGAAGCATAGGGAAAAAAGAATAAAAAGGAACAAACAAAACCTCTGAGAAAATATGGGATTATGTAAAGAGACCAAATCTATGACTAATTGGTATCCCTGAAACAGATGGGGAGAGTATAAGTAACTTGGAAAACATATTTCAGGGTATCATATATGAGAACTTCCCTAACCTAGCTAGAGGACCCAACATTCAAATTCAGGAAATGCTGAGAACCCCAGTAAGATATTTCACAAGAAGATTATCCCCAAGATATGTAATCGTCAGATTCTGCAAAGTCAGAATAAAATAAAAAATGTTAAAGGCAGCTGGAGAGAAAGGTCAGGTCACCTAGAAAGGGAAGCCCATCAGACTAAGAGCAGACTTCTCAGCAGAAACCCTACAAGCCAGAAGAGATTGGAGGTCAATATTCAACATTCTTAAAGAAAAGAATTTCCAACTCAGAATTTCATATCCAGCCCAACTAAGCTTCATAAGCAAAGGAGAAATAAGATCGTTTTAGACAAGCAAATGCTGAGAGAATTTGTCAACACCAAGCCTATCATGCAAGAACTCCTGAAGGAAGCCCTATATGGAACGAAAAAACCATTACCAGCCACTACAAAAACACACTTAAATACATAGACCAGTGACTCTCTAAAGCAACCACAGAAACAAGTCTGCATGATGAGCAGCTAATATCATGATGATAGGCTCAAATCCACACATGTAAATATTAACCTTGAATGTAAATGGGCTAAATGCCTCAATTAAAAGGCATGAACTGGCGAGCTAGATGAAGAACCAAGACCCATGGTATGCTGTCTTCACGAGACCCATCTCACATGCAATGACATAGGTTCAAAATAAAGGGATGGAGAAAAATTTACCAAACAAATGGAAAACAGAAAAAAGCAGGGGTTGCAACCCTAATTTCAGATGAAACAGACTTTAAATTGACAAAGATCAAAAAAGACAAAGGCATTACATAATGTTAAAGGCTCCATTCACCAAGAAGAGCTAACTATCCTTATTATGTACACACCTAACACAGGAACACCCATATTCATAAAGTAAGTTTTCAGAGATCTCCAAAGAGACAGACACCCATACAATAATTGTGGGAGACTTCAACACCCCACCTACGGTATTAGACAGATCATCAAGGCAGAAAATTGACAAAGATATTCAGGACCTGAACTCAGCCCTGGATCAAATGGACCTGATAGACATCTACAGACCTCTCCACCCAAAAACAACAGAATATACATTCTTCTCATCTGTACATGGCACCTATTCTAAAGTTGGCACAAAACAATCCTCAGCAAATGCAAAAGAACTGAAATTATAACAAACCACTGTCTCAGACCACAGAAGAATAAAATTTGAGATTAAAACAAAGAAAATAGCTCAAAACCATATAATTACATGAAAATCAAATAATCTACTCCTGAATGACTTTTGAGTAAATAATGAAATTAAGATCGAAATCGAGAAGTTTTTTGAAACTAATGAGAACAAAGATGCAACATACCAGAGTCTCTGGGACACAGCTAAGGCAGTGCTAAGAGAGAAATTGATAGTGCTGAATGCCCATATCGAACAGAAAAATCTCGATTTCACAAACTAACATCAGAACTAAAAGAACCAGAAAACCAAGAGCAAACCAACCCCAAAGCTAGCAGAAGACAAGAAACAACCAAAATCAGAGCCGAACAGAAGGAAATTGAGACCAGAAAAACTATTCGAAAGTCCAAAAATCCAGTAGTTGCTTTTAAAAAAAAAAAATTAATAAAATAGATCACTGGCAAGACTAATAAGAAAAGAGACAGGATCCAAACAAACACAATTAGAAATGACTAAGGGGATATTACCACTGACTCCACAGAAATACAAATAACCATCAGAGAATATTATTAACACCTCTATTCACACTATTTAGAAAAATCTAGAAGAAATGGATAAATTTCTAAACATATACACTCTCCTAAAACTGAACCAGGAAAAAATTGAATCTCTGAACAGACCAATAACAAGCTCTGAAATTGAATCAGTAATAAATAGCCTACCAATCAAAAAAATAAAAGCCCAGGACCAGATGAATTCACAGCCAAATCCTACCAGATGTACAAATAAGAGCTGGTACTATTCCTGTTGAAACTATTACAAAAAATTGAGGAGAAGAGACTCCTCGCTAACTCGTTCTATGAGGCCAGCATCATTCTGATACCAAAACCTGGCAGAGACACAACAAAAAAAAGGAAACTTTGGCCAATATCCTTGAGAAACATTGATGCAAAAATCCTCAACAAAATACTAGCAAATGAATCCAGCAGCACATCAAAAAGCTTATCCACCACCATCAAGTAGATTTTATCCCTGGGATGCAAGGTTGGTTCCACATACGTAAATCAATAAATGTGATTCATCACATAGACAGAACTAAGGACAAAAACCACATGTTAATAGATGCAGAAGAGGCTTTTGATAAAATTCAACACTGCTTCATGTTAAAAACTCTGAACAAACTAGGCACTGAAGGAACATACTTCAAAATAATAGGAGCTACCTATGGAAAAACCCACAGCCAAAATCACACTGAATAGGAAAAAGCTAGTCAGAAAACCAGAAATAGACAGGGATTCCCTATCTCACCACTTGTATTCAACATAAGTACTGAAATCTTAGCCTGAGCAATCAAGCAAGAGAAAGAAAGAAAAAACATCCAAATAGAAATAAAAGAAGTCAAGCTATCTCTGTTTGCAGACAATATGATTCTATACCTAGAAAACTCCATAGTCTGTGCCCCAAAGTTCCTTGATCTGACCAACAACTTCAGCAAAATCCCAAGATACAAAATCAGGTACAAAAATTAGCATTCCTATACACCAACAACCATCAAGTTGAGAGTCAAATCAGGAATGCAATTCCATTCACAATTACCACAAAAAGAATAAAATACCTAGGAATACAGCTAACAGGGAAATGACAGATCTGTATAAGAACCATAAAACACTGCTGAAAGAAATCAGAGATGACATAAAGAAATGGAAAAAATTCCATGTTCATGGATGAAAAGAATCAATATCATTAAAATGGCCATATTGCCAAAAGCAATTTATAGATTCAAAGCTATTTCTATAAAACTATGAATGACATTCTTCACAGAATTAGAAAAAAATAATTTTAAAATTTATATGAAATTAAAAGAGAGCCTGAATAGCCAAGGCAATCCTAAACAAAAGAACAAAGCTGGAGGCATCATGCTATGCAACTTCAAACTACACTACAGAGCTACAGTAACCAAAACACCATGAAACTGGTACAAAAACAGACACATAAATCAGTGGAACAGAATAGAGAGCCCAAAAATAATGCCTCACACATACAACTATCTGATCTTTGACAAACCTGAAAAAAACAAGCAATGGAGAAAGGACTCTCTATTCAGTAAATGGTGCTGGGATAACTGGCTAGCCATAGGAAGAAGATTAAAACTGGACCCCCTTCCTTACACCATATGCAAAAATCAACTCAAGATGGATTAAAGATTTAAATGTAAAACCCAAAACTATAAAAACCCTGGATGGCAACCCAGGCAATACCATTCTGGATATAGGAACAGGCAAAAATTTCATGACGAAGATGCCAAAAGCAACTGAAACAAAGGCAACAATTAACAAATGGGATCTAATTAAACAAAAAAGCTTCTACACAGCAAAAGAAACTATCAACAGAGTGAACAGACAACCTATAGAATGGGAGAAAATTTTTGCAAATATGCATCTGACAAAGGTCTAATATCCAGCATCTATAAGGAACTTTAACACATTTACAAGAAAAAAGCAACCTCATTAAAACTGGGCAAAGGACATGAACAGACACTTTGCCAAAGTAGACACACGTGCAGCTAACAAGCATATGAAAAAAAGCCCAACATGACTGATCATTAGAAAAATGCAAATCAAAACCACAATGAGATACCATCTCATACCAGTCAGAGTGGCTATTATTAAAAAGTGAAAAAAAAAAAAAAAAAAAAAAAGATGCTGGTGAGATTGCAAAGAAAAGGGGACACTACATGCTGTTGGTGGGAGTGAAAGTTAGTTCAGTCATCATGGAAAGTGGTGTGGTAATTCCTCAAAGACCTATAAACAGAACTACCATTCTACCCAGCAATCCCAATACTGGATATATAAGCAAAGGAATATACATTGTTTAATCATAAAGACACATGCATGCGTGTGCTCTTGCAACTCTATTCACAATAACAAAGACATGGAATCAACCTAAATGCCCTTCAATGGTAGACTGGATAAAGAAAATGTGGTACATACACACCATGGAATACTGTGCAGCCACAAAAAAGAATGAGATTATGTCCTTTGCAGGGACATGGATGGAACTGGAGGCCATTATCCTTAGCAAACTAATATAGGAACAGAAATACAAATACCACATATTCTCACTTATAAGGGGGAGCTAAATGATGAGAACACATGGACACATAGAAGGCAACAACAGACATTGGTACCTATTGGAGGGCGGAGGGTTTGAGGAAGAAGAGGATCAGGAAAAACAAATAATGGGTACTAGGCTTAATACCTCGGTGATGAAATAATCTGTATAACAAACCCCCATGACACAAGTTTACCTATATAACAATCCTGCAGATGTAGTCCTGAACTTAAAAGTTATTTAAAAATGTGATGCACACATAACTAATTCTTTACTTAAAAGAATAATAATAGAAATATAATAAGCACCCACATACACCCCACCATCTCAAGAAGCAGAACATTGCCAGTGTTTCTGAATTCCTCTGTCTGCCTTAACTGATCATGTACCCTTCTCTGCCCATACTCCAGACAGGATGAGCCTCCAGAATTTTTATCCACCTCTTGCTTCTCTTTTTACTTTTAACTCACATACATATTCCACTAATTGACTCATTCATTTGGCCTGTTTTTGATGTTTATATAATATATAGTCTGTGCTCTTTTGTATCTTGTGCTTACACATATATTTTTGAGATTCATCATGTTAATATTAGTAGTTGGCCTTTTGTTCACCACTGTATAATGTTCTGTAGCATGAATATATCAAAGCTAATATATTAGTTCTACTCATGATTGACATCAAGATTTTTTTTTCTATTATGAATGCTGCTTCTATGATTATTCTTTTTCTTATTTATTTTATTTTATTTTTTTGTAGATATGGGAGTCTCATTTTGTTGCCCAGGCTTGTTTCAAACTCCTGGCTTCGACCAATCCTCCCACTTCAGTCTCTCAAAGTGCTGGGATTACAGTTGGGAACCACTACAACCTATGATCATTATTCCTTTTTTTTTTTGAAATGGAGTCTCACTCCATTGCCCAGGCTGGAGTGCAGTGGTGCGATCCCGGCTCACTGCAACCTCTGTCTCCTGGGTTCAAGCGATTCTCCTGCCTCAGCCTCCCTAGTAGCTGTGATTACAGGCATGTGCCACCATGACCAGCAAATTTTGTATATTTAGTAGAGACGGGGTTTCACCATGTTAGCTAGGCTGATCTCAAACTCCTGACCTCAGGTGATCTGCCCACCTCGGTCTCCCAGAGTGCTGGAGTTACAGGTGTGAGCCACCACACCCAGCCATGACCATTCTTAAACACGGCTTCTGCAGTGCTTCTGCAAGAGTTTCTCTTTGATTACAATCCTTGAAATAGGATTACTGAGTGGAAGAATATATGCATGCCCAATTTATATCTTTACACCAAGATATTTCTCAATGTATTTTCCTGTTAATAATAACTTCAGTATTGTTTAAGAATTCCTATCGTTACATATCCTTCCTTACTGTCAGTACTATCAGACTTTACCTTTTTATCAATCTGGTGATATGCATATATGCATATTTCATAATATATTTGTGAAATGATATCTGATCTCTCACAATATATGAAATTATACCTGATATTTAATTTGCATTTCCTGACTAATCCAATTCCTGACTTCATAAGGTTGCGTCTCTTTTTAGGAATTATAGGTACAATCTTCTCTTTTGTGAAATTCCTATTCCTGTCTTGCCTGCTTTTATAGAGTTTATTGTTCTCATTATGTAATAGGCATTTCTTATTTTAAGTATTTTGTCAAGTGTATTGCAAATGTTGTCTCCTGGTTCGTGGCCTGTCTTTTAACTTGGTGATGTCTTTGATGAGTAGGATATACAGAAGTTGTTAAAAATTTAATGTAGTCATATATACCAATGCTTTCCTTTATGGTTTGCATTAAGAAATCCTTCCTTTCTCTGAAGTCATAAATCAATTCTCCTAGATTCTCTACTAAATTTTTAAAAAATTACATTTAACATTTTAATTTCTTAATCCACGTGGAATATGTGTGTGTGCATGCTTGTGTGTATAATCCCAAAATGCTTGATCAGGTAAGCATTTCGTATCTGAAGAGGCTGTCCTGGCACCAGGATTTGGGACAGGAAGCATGGCATGCCAGCAGAGTACATCTCTGTTATCTCTTTAGTGGGAGTCCACCCAGAATTCTATGGTCCTAATTAATATAGTGTTATAAGCCTGGTCACCTGGGGGGTCAAGTCTACCTATTTTGGTAGATATGCCTTGTCTGTTTCTGATGGTGCTTTTGCTGTCAACTTGGCCAGGCTATCGGCCAGTTATGCAAACATAATCTAGGTGCTGCTGTGAAAGAATTCTACCTATGGAATTACAGCCCTTAATCAGTTGACTTTAAGTAAGGAAGATTATTTTGGATTATCTGGGTAGGCCTGACTGAATTTGTTAGAAGGCCTTAAATGCAGGACTGAGGTTTCCCCAGGAGAGAGAAGAAATTTCACCTGTTGATGAGAGCTGTGGCTCGTTCCTCTGAAGTCTCACTGTGCTCACGACGACTTTCTGTAGGCATTTGGGACTTGTTTAGCCAGTCCCTGAGATCATGTATGCCAATTCCTTGCAATAAATTTCTATGTCTCTCCCTGTTTCTCTTTGTCCCTCTCTGCCTCTCTGTTTCTGTATTTCTCTCTGTATTTGTGTATACATATACACACATATATATTCATATATGTGTATATATATATTCTTCCTCTGCTTCTCTGTTTGAACCTTGACTTATGCATTCTTCCCTTTTTCATATAAATGACAAAATTAACTTGTCAGGTTGATTTTGTAATTTATACATGTTTGGGTTTCAATGTATATTACATTAAATCTATATGATAATTTGGATGGAATTGATGTCTCCACAGAATTGAATCTTTCTATCCATGTTTTTCCACTTACTTAGGCCTTTTTATTACCTTTCCATAGAGTTAAAATTTTCTGCAAAACTTTATTTTTGTGGCTGTTACAAGTGTCAATTTCTAAACCTTGTTCTTATAAAATAAAAGACATTCATAAAAATTGCATGGCTTAATGAATTATTATAAACACCTATATAATCACTGCTCAGGTGAAGAAACAGAACATTGCCTGAAGCTTGCTGAGCGCCTCTGTCTATTCACAACCCACTTCCTCTACTTGAAACACAATCATTATTCGGACCTTAGAAAACTGCCTCACTTCCTTTTCTCCCTCCTGTCCTTCCACAATTTTGTCACTTCTGTAAGAATTTCTAAATAATATGGTTTAGCATTTTATAGAAATGGAATCAGGCAGCAGTGTGAGTTCATATTATTATTTAAACTTTACTCTTTCTCATTAAATACATGTTTATCATTATGAAATGTCCCTCATTGCCTCTTAAAGTCTTTTTTTTTTTACTTTAATGTCTACTTTGTGTGATATTAATAGAGCACATTAAGATTTTCCCCATCCTTTTACGTTTTGCCTTTCTGAATCCATATTCCTGGTGACCACTGTGGTTTGCCACATTTTAAAAATATTTTTTGCAGTGAACCCTTTACTATTTTATTGCCCTCTGAGCTACAAGACATTATATATTTGGTACTGATTTTCTAGTTATTTTAAGAGGATGGTGAGTGCAAATTAAATTCATCTGATTGCTTTTATCAGAAGCAGAGTCCCCAGTTGTATCTTCTTTTAAGTCGCTTTTTATTTGTGGATAGCTTTAAAAAGTAAGTTTTTGTGTATTGATCCTACACCCTGCAGACTTGGTAAGCTCATTAATTTTTAGCTTTTTATATATAAATCCTTTCACATTTCCATGTAGATAATCATATTATTAGCAAATAATGAGAAATTTCATTCTTTTTGATCCTTACACCTTGTATTTCTTTTTCTTGTCTTGCACTGGCAAGTATCTCCAATATAATAAATACAAAATAGCAATTAGGCTTCTTTGGTTTCTGATTTTAAAGGGAATCCATTTAATGTTTTGCACTACACAAAATATTTGCATGTTTTTAAAAATTGGTATGCTTTATCAGATCATGCAGATTCCCCTTTTATTCCTAGTTTGCTAAGAGATTGTTGAAAAAGTCATAAATGGTTATTGAGTTTTATTGGAGCTTATTCTGCATCTATTAAGATGATCATATGATTTATCTCTTTGAATCGGTTATTGTGGTGAGTTACATTCCTAGGTTTTTCTAATGTTGAGCCAATTTTGCACCTTGAATAAATTCAACTTGATTATGTGCATTATCATTTTTGTGCATTTATTGACTTGGTTTGCTAATAGTTTATTTAGAGCTTTTGCATCTATGTTCTTAAATGGCCTGGAATTTAACTTTTGTATAATGTTTATGTCTGATTTGACAGCATGTTTACACAAGCCTCATTAAATGAGCTGGGGAGTGTCTCCTGTTGTTCTTTCTTTGAAAGAACTAGTATAAGCTTGGAATTATGTGTTCCTTGAATACTTAGGAGAGCTTACTTGTAAGCCCTCTGGGTCCTGTGTGTTCTCTGTGGGAAGACTGTAACTACTGATTTAATTTATAGGCCGGATCTGCCATCATTAAAGATTCTCACCATGGGAGTGCCTGCTGTACCAGCAGAGCCCAGGCTGTGTGACAGCTTACAGGCCCTATTACCTTACTGTACTCCTGTCCCTTTCCAACTTTCCTGGAGTCAAAATCCACAGGGGCTGCGGCTCCCCCCAGTGGCTACAGAAGAGCAGCTCTGAAGGACAGCTTGTTAGCGGTGGGCAGGTGCAGCCGGAGGAACCACATACGCTCTGGGCACTTGCCTGCACTGTCCAAAGGCTGCCATCTTCTCCACAGAGCAGTAGGTTTGCTCGAGTCAGGATGAAATAAAGACAGAGAGGGACAAGTGGGAACCAAGGAAGGAGGGTTAGTGAGAGTGTAATGGTTCTGGAGGCTCCCCATTGTATGGCTCACTGACATTTAGTTGCTAGATAGGGGATAGCCCAGGGAGGGGGCAGTGGTGGCAGCCATGTGGTAGGTGCCTGGTTAGAGGGCAGGCTCAGTTTGGCAGCTCTTTACCAGCCAGTAGGACAGAGATCTCAACATTTTAATGTCTGTTGTAGCTGTTCTACTGTGCACCAGCTCTGAACACTGGATTTAGATTTCTAGATTGACCATTATTTTCTTTCAGCTCTTTGAAGATATTATATCACAGGCATCTGACTTCATTATTCTGTGAGAAGTTAGCTATTCATCAAACTGTAAATTCTTTGTAGATAATTTATCTTTCCTCTCGAACAGCTTTTAGTGTCTTTTTCCTCTTCTAGTGTCTTACAGCTTCATGATAACATATCTAAGTGTCATTTCTCTGTATTCAGCCTGCTTGGCTTCCTGATGGGAGGACTGGAATCTTGCATCAGTATTAGGAATTTGTCAGGTGCTGTCTTTTGAGTGTTGCTCTCCTCATTCTCTCATTTGCCTCCTTCGGAATTGCCTATTGTGCTTTCGTACTTTTTCCTCATCTTTTTGTCACTTCATTTCTCTCTGATGCCTTCTAGATAAATTCTTCAGATCTAAGTCTCACTTCTTCTGTTTTCATTGGTAATTCTAGCATTGGAAGTGTTTGTGAGTCTACTCTTGGGATTCATCACTTTGCTGATTCTCACTCAAGTGACTTATTTCCTTTGTGTTTTCTGGTTTTTAATTGTAAGGTCTGAATTTTTTTTTCTTTCAACTTTTACCTGTGAGAAATCTTTGAGGTTCTGAATTTGAAGTACTTGGGTTAGGGATCTCTTTAAGCTAAATTTTCATATTGGGGGTTTGCAGTAACCACACAAGTAGTGTGAACTCCAGACCCAAACCCATTTTGTTGTGAGACTGTAGTTGATAATTTTGCAGAAAAGATTGCCCCACTCCTACCAGTTTACCAGAGACAAGTCAAAAATAACCAAGTGAATATTACTACTTGCTTTCTCTATGAGGGAGGGAGGTTGGAGAGGCTCTATTTTACTCACTGTAGATGGCAACCTTGAGAATCTCAGCATTGAAAGTCATGGTTCTCTTACCCAATCTCCTATGTGTCCTTCCTGACTTGGGCCCAGACATTCTTCAGGTCCTGGTGCTTGGCCAGGTTTTTAAAATTTTCTCCAGGTTTTTCTGTAAGCTCTGCAAGGTAAGGTTTCACTTCATGTCTAGCAGTCATATTGCTGGAAGTGAGTGTACACTGTACTTGAAAAAGAACCCATTTTACAATTAGGAAACTGAGGCACAGGGAGATTAAGTAACTTGCCCAGGATCATAGAACTAGTAAGTGGTCAAGTTGGGACTGAGATCTAGGCAGCTGACTCTACTGACCAAGTACTTAAACCACAGGCCACCCTATAATAATTCTTCATTCTTTAAACACAGGCCACCCTATAATAATCCTTCATTCTTCTTCATCTACCTCTACCATTGTTCTGTTGGTTTTGTATTTATTTATTTTTTAGATGAAGTCTTGCCCTGTCACCAGGCTGGAGTGCAGTGGTGCGACCTCAGCTCACTGCAATTTCCGCCTACCGGGTTCAAGCAATTCCCCTGCCTCAGCCTCCTGAGTAACTGGGACTATAGGCATGCACCGCCACACCTGGCTAATTTTTTGTATTTTAGTAGAGACAGGGTTTCACCATGTTGGCCAGGATGGTCTCGATCTCATGACCTCGTGATCCTCCCACCTCGGCCTCCCAAAGTGATTGTTGTGTTGGGCTTTCTAAACATTTTTTTTTTCTGAGGTATTACATTTTTTTTTGGAAGAACTCCAGAAAGCTCACTATTCTGCAAACACTCTAGATGTATTACCCTGGTTTAAGGTACCTCATCAGAAAAGGGAAAGGAGTAAAGCTGGGAAGGTGGGAAATGGAGTTCTGTTGATTCATTTGAAAAGGTGTCAATACTGTGAGAAGGTGACCAGGAAACAGCCTCTCCAAGCACCTTGAGAAGTTTTCTGAATGAATGTGGATAGTTAATGGGAATCTCAATGGAAACAGAGGGACAGTCCCTGATGCTTTACACAGGTCACCTGTCTCTCTAACAACTGTTGGGACTAGATGCATATAGCTCTGTAGGCTGGGAAGTCCAAGATCAAGGCATGAGATCAAGATCAGATTAAAAAACAAGGGAGCTCTCTGAGGCCTATTTTTGAAAGGCAATGGTTCCATTCATGAAGGCTCCACTTTCAAGACCTAATCAGCAACCCAAAATCCTACCTCCTAATACCATCACATGAGAGACTCAGATTCCAACATAGGAATTTTGGAGGGGCACATTCGGTCTGTAGCATGAGTATATGGTGTCTATTGTATAAGTCTTTCAACATTTTAATATGTTTGAACATTTTCACAATTAAATATAGACAAGAAGCGGAAAAAAGTAGCCTGGGGTGGTCTCTACGTCATTGTAAGTTCCTTTCAAGTGTCTTCTCACTTTTGTCAGCAAATATACTTAATATAGTACTCCGTACACACAGCTGCTCATGAAACACAGAAAACTAACATCTAAATTATCATCTAAAAGTATATGGTGCTCCCCATCCCCATCTGCTACATATGATTCAAAATAAAATAATGCAAACCTGAAAAAATATGCATGAAAAAGCCTACCCAAGTTTAGATTTTTCCCATTTTAGAAATGTGATAACATTTCTATGAAATAGGAAATCCTTCTCCACTGCAGCCTGACCAACATATTTTCTACATGTGTTCTTGCTTTGCTGGTTCTCTAAGCATGGGCTTACTATGCAACTTGGGCAATCTAGCACTGATAGGCTCTTGCATTTGTTAATTACGGAAAAAGTAGCTTTTTAAAATAATTAATTAATTAATTAATTAATTTTTGAGATAGAGTCTCGCTGGTCTCCCAGGCTGGCGTGCAGTGGCGCAATCTTGGCTAACTGCAAGCTCTGCCTCCGGGGTTCACACCATTCTCCTGCCTCAGCCTCCCAAGCAGCTGGGACTACAGGTGCCCACCACCACGCCTGGCTAATTCTTTTGTATTTTTAGTAGAGACAGGGTTTCACCATGTTAGCCAGGATGGTCTCCATCTCTTGACTTCGTGATCTGCCCACCTCGGCCTCCCAAAGGCTGGGATTACAGGCGTAATCCACCACACCTGGCCAGAAAAAGTAGCTTTATAAGAGACTGAAGCTTGCCCATACCTGCAGGTGATATCCACCTAATTTCACCACAAGCTAAACTCTCTTTTATCACTATCTAGATAAATTCGGCATTCCATTCTCATTAAAACCCATCTTTGCTCGAAATACTGGTTACCTTGTGTGTATTCAATTCTTTTAGTAACTAGTACTTTTATTGCCTTGTCATGTTTACCTTAGTCACTTACTAAAATTCCTTTTGCAAAACCTCAACTGTCTGGTTATTTTCCAGGAGAAGAAGCAAATCTTTCCATAACACAGTTTGTAGAGAGAGAGAAGGTCCTCTCTGATTTCCTTCTCTGTCTTATATCTGGTTTTGCTGCTGCATCAAGCTGTTAGCCATATTCTTAAAAACATTTACTTTGGGCAATTTGCTTTTCTTATTAATGTTTAGTATTTCTATTTTATCAGCATGCTGTTACAATATTGATTAATATTGCTTACTAAATGTGATTTTGGGATATATGAGGTCCAATGTAAGGGGTCTGCCTTCTCCTCATCCCTCTCTTTTTCTTGGAACTGCCTCCCACCTTGGAACTGCCTCCCACCTCTTAATCCAGCAGAGTCGTCACATTCCTACATAGTTCCAGGCTCCTAGTTGAAACTAAGCTGGGCCTTTTGGAGGTGGAATCAAAAGATGCGGGGATCAGTTGACCTGTTTTTTCAAATGACCAAGACATCAATTCAGGGTGTTGGTCATAGCTGCTTTCCTCCCAGATGGCTGGGATGGAGTTTCCATCTCCACTAGAAACTTTTCTGTTAGAAGCTTATGTGGATCCCTTCAGTGAAACATATTTCAAAATCACAGTAGGATGATAGGTTGCCCATAATTGGTTTACTTTGGGAGGTATCTGGGGGAATGCAACTGCGTGAGGAATCCCTGGTTATCATCTATCAAGGTTGCCTTTGATAGGAAAATCACACTTCCTCCCAAAAACTAGAATATACTATCCTCATTGCAACATGTGAGGCTTCTGGGATAAGCAATAGCTAGGAAAAGATTTTTTTAAACTTTAGTAGTGTACGCAATTATTTAAAACAATTCTTGGCCGGGTACGGCGGCTTAAGCCTGTAATTCCAGCACTTTGGGAGGCTGAGGTGGGTGGATCATGAGGTCAGGAAATCGAGACCATCCTGGCTAACACGGTGAAACCCTATCTCTACTAAAAACACAAAAAATTAGCCAGGCGTGGTGGCTGGCACCTGCAGTCCCAGCTACTCAGAAGGCTGAGGCAGGAGAATGGCATGAACCCAGGAGGTGGAGCTTGCAGTGAGCTGAGATTGTGCCACTGCACTCTAGCTTGGGCAACAGAGCAAGACTCCATCTCAAAAAACAAACAAACAAACAAACAAAATTCTTATTCACCTGTGTTGACTAGACAATGTTTTTATTTAAATATAATTAATATATAAAAACATAAAACTCATCATATACTCCTTGTATGAGTTACATACTCACAAGTGTTATATGACTATAAAACTAAACCAGATGGACAAACTAGACAGACAATACTGTGCGAAATGGATAATAGCCATACTTGTGAAGCTTTTCCTGTGTTCACAGTGTAGTCTAAGTGCTTTACATACATTTTGCTAATTTAATTATCACAGAGAGAGGTCATCTGATTTATAGTTGAGAAACTGAGGCATACAGTCTACACAACTGTTAAGTATTAGAGCTTGTCTTTGAACCCAGGAAATGTGGCTTCAGAGAGTGTGCATTTGATAATTATGTGAAGCTGCCTCTCTAAAAGCTAGTGAATTGCATTAAAGTGATAGATAGTGTGATTCAGTTAATGTTTATTTGCAGGTAGCTCGTTTAACTGGGTTGAAATATATTTGTGTATCAACCTGAATCTTTTGATTTAGAAAATGATGGCCCATCATCCGAGTCATTACTATGTCATTACTATGACTCCTGTCATTATTTTCTCTTTTTCACAATGAATGTTTAATCATTGAATGAGCCAATTTAGCAGTGCACTACAAAACACATTTTTATTCTGTAAAATAAAACAAAATAAATTGGTATGAAAAAGATGTGATTAGAGGAATACATTTATACATTGCAGGCCAAATGCTGTGGGTTCTTTTGATGAGGCTTAAAATAACTTGTTGCTCCATTTTCTTATCACTTTTTCCCCTCATTTAACTGGAAGGAAAACCTCCATTTGTGATGCTGTTTGCCTTCCCTGGGCAATGTGGTCATAAACATAAAAGCAAAGGGGGGGACAGCCTGGGACATTTTGCTAGGAGATTGTTATGCAGATTCTTTGGAATTTAAGCAAATTTAAGCCATTTCAGCATGGCAATCTTTGAGATGAAAGCACAACCTAAAAATTTTTTAAAAGTTCTGCTTTCTCAAAAATATCTTCATAGGAATCTATGGTCTTTAGCTGAAAAACCAGCGGGCTGGAGGAATGTATTAGAGATTGGAATTTAATCTGATACTGAAAGGAATGTGGATGAGTACAGCAGGCGCCACTGCAGGGCTTGGCTGTGGAATTCTCAAGCATGAAAGACTCAGTGCTTTGAGTGCCATCCACAATCTGTTACAGTAATTATGACCCTAGCTCTGTTTGGGATTGTGCTTATTGTGTTGTCACAGATCGCCAGTGTTACTGAAGGCCAGGTTTAATCTATATTACTTTAATAAATCTGTAGGTGGGACTCAGCCTGAACTTCTACTATTTGAGTCCCAACTTATGTGTTTCATGTAAAAAGAGGAGTATCTACTGATAAGAGTACCCAGTGTGGGATTGTTGGAAGATACTGGCCCATACAAATTTCCTGGCTTCCTTGCCACTGCTGGGTCACCAATACCTGGTGGGGATCTGCACACACTTAGTGTTCAAGGAGTCCATGTTGAATGAAGAAATGCCATTCACTCTTCTAAGGTCCAGAGAGATGTTTTCAGTGCCTCTGAGGCACCATATAGTTTCAGGTATTTTATAAATATGATCCAATGATTTAATGTCATTGAAGGAAAAACGACAAGATGAACTTTTTTAAATCAATGAATTCTTTTCTTTTTTTCCCCTTCTCTGAGTAAGGGAACTGAACACTTGCACTTCTATTTTAATAGGCACTTCTCCGTAAGTGTTCTAAACTCTGCTCAGCCTCAGCCTCAGCTGGGTCTGGTGTCAGTAGCACTCCGTGTAGGATATTAGTGAGGCGGCCAATCACCTGGTCCTATCTGTCCTCTCAGATGTGCCTAAGAGGCTTCTGAAATCTTCTTAGAGCTAACTTGCAAGGTTCCTGCTGGAAGTCATTACAGGGAAAGAAAAACTTTCATGATGCTTTTTTTTTAGGCAAAAACAGATCAGCTAATGAAAAATGGAAGAGTCAGTCAAGAGGAAGTAGCGGAGGAGAGAGAGCGCCCACATGAGAACAGAAGAGAATATTTCCTTTAACACAGAATATACTAGGTTTAAAAATATGTTCTAGACCTTTCTCTTTGCAACTATACAATTAAATAATAATGAAGGAAATGTACTTCTAGTTCTTGTCTAAAAAATTGTGGTGTGGAGATGGTAGTATTGCCTAGCTAGCATTTTGAGTCTTTTTCCTCTAGTTAGTGGTGGGTTGCATCGATTCTCTCCATTCTCTCAGGACTGGTCCCCTTTGGGTTTGACAGCATGTTGCCATGGTATCATCAAGACCTGCTTTCCTGCAGATGGGCCTGTAAATAGGCTCTGTATCAGCAAGCGAGTGGAGAGGGGGAAGAATATAATTTAACTAATTCATGTAATGATACTCATGAATGTCAGTGAAGTAATGGTGAAAATATTGGCTATTTGTATGCAGAGGAATTAAAAATAATCCCCTGATAAAACACTATTCATGCCCACTGTACTCACCGTTGGGCTTCTAAAACATTTTAAATTTATATTTTAAGTGTGGTTTGAACTTTCCAACACCTGATCTAATACTGAAGTTTATCTTAGAGGACTTAGACATTTATCTTCTTCTTAGATTGCATATAGTCAGTTGGTGTAGTATTGTTTTTACAGGACATCACTTTTAAGATGAAGCAAGCCCTTTCGGAAAGAAAGGTGCTTTCTTTACAGTGGTTTTCTGTGTATCCCAAAGAAGTTTATTGTTATCATTATTCATTATTATCAGCATTGCCCAGCTTTCAAAACTGTTAACTGATTATTATAATAGATTGCATGCCATTTTGTTAACTCTAGGTTTAAAAATTCTACAGATAAAGGCAGCAAAATTCTCCCAAGTAATTACCTCTTTGAATAGTTTAATGGAATAATTAATTCTATTTCTAAGCAGTACTCTTCTTTTTGGGACCCTGTATTCTAAATTTTTCAAATACTCAGTACAAACTTTAAACTTGAATGTATCAAATAAATAAACAAATAAAATAGCTGCACCTAAGCGTCTCTCTTCCAGACAGGATGAAGCTGTGGAAAGGAGGACCATTGATGAGGGGCAGAGTGCTGGCAACTTCAGAATGCTTGAAGGGGAGGAATGAAATACGGCAGAGAGTGAAAATATCAGATTAAAGATGCTCTGTATGCCTTAGAATAGTGTTTACCAATATGGTGGGAAAATATTGTTCAATGAATGTCATCACTCTGCATAGTTTTAGAAGCGGTATGTCACTTACCTTTCCTCTGAAAATCCAAAGCAGGAGCCAGTACCTGGCAGTTGGAATCAACACCAGCGACCAAACAAATCTCTGGAAAGTTTTTCATGGGAAGTCCAAGAAGCTACATCTGAAGAAAATATTTTGTCTGTGACCAACAAGAAAAGGACAGTTTCCCTGGTTTCTGCTTCCACCAACATTCCATTAGCGTCTAGTAACATCTCTGGAGACACTTAAGGTTACTTGGTGACAGAACAAATGTAGTCATCCTTAAAGGTAAAGCTATTCACTCAGAAATTTATGGCCGTCTTGTCACTGAGAAGCATTCATGTAGATGGCAAGTCGCCTCATTGGTGTATGTATATGGGTATTAAGTATGTGTGCTATGATGTGTGTGTGTATACACACATACATGTACATATACTTAATACCCATAAGCACTAGGGTATTTACTTATGGGTATTAAGTACCCTAAATTTACTAACGGGTATTAAGTATTACTTGTGTGTTTAAACTCAGAATTTAAACACAGAATTTGGCCGGGCATGATGGCTCATGCTTGTAATCCCAGCACTTTGGGAGGTCAAGGAGGGCGGATCATGAGGTCAGGAGTTTGAGATCAGCCTGACCAACATGGTTAAACTGTCTCTACTAAAAATGCAAAAATTAGCCAGGCATGGTGGTGCACACCTGTAGTCCCAGCTACTCAGGAGGCTTAGGCAGAAGAATTGCTTGAATCTGGGAGGTGGAGGTTGCAATGAGCTAACATTGTGTCACTGCACTCCAGCCTGGGTGACAGAGTAAGACTCCATCTCAAAAACAAACAAACAAACAAAACATACAATTTAATTAATATTACAGTTGTTTTCTCTGGAACCACATATTTAGAAACTACTAGTGATATGGTTTGGTTATATCCTCACCCAGATCTCACCTTGAATTGCAAAAATCCCCATGTGTCAAGAGCAGGGCCAGGCAGAGGTAATTGGAGCATGGGGGTATTTCCCCCATACTGTCCCCAGGGTAATGAATAAGTCTCATGAGCTCTGATAATTTTATAAATGGGAGTTTCCGTGCACCAGCTCTCTTGCCTGCCACCATGTAAGACATGACTTTGCTCTTCATTCACCTTCTGCCATGATTGTGAGGCCTTCCCAGCCATGTGGAACTGTGAGTCAATTAAACCTCTTTCCTTTATAAGCTACCCAGTCTCAAGTATGTCTTTATTAGCAACATGAGAACAGACTAATACAACTAGTTATTTTCAGTGTTCAAAAATGAAATTTTCTTAGTATGATAGTATAATTTATCTTGTACCATAACATCTGATGCAAGGTTATTGATGTTTTCACCACTTATACTTAGAAACATCTTCATTGTCTACCAATTTGCATGTATCTGCCTACTATGAGGATGACAAGAGCAGAACTGGCTCAGGAGACAGTGACTCAGGCTTTGTCTGAAATTAGTTACTGATTGGCTGTGTTTCCTGAACTAGGTACCTTATTGCTCTGGATTTTAGTTTCTATTTCTTTAAGAGATTTAGAGGCCAGGCGCCATGGCTCACGCTTGTAATCCCAGCACTTTGGGAGGCCGAGGCAGGCGGATCACCTGACGTCAGGAGTTCAAGACCAACCTGGCCAACATGGTGAACCTTGTCTCTACTAAAAATACAAAAATAAGCTGGGTGCAGTGATGAGGGCGGTAATCCCAGCTACTCAGGAGGCTGAGGCAGGAGAATCGCTTGAACATGGGAGGCAGAGGTTGCGGTGAGCCGAGATCATGCCACTATACTCCAGCCTGGGTGACAGAGTGAGACTTTGTTCCCCCTGCCACAAAAAAAAAGAGATTTAGAGCCACATGATATCTTATTCCTCTTATCATCCTTAGGTTCCATAGGTCATGATAGAGTCTCCAGGGAATAAGGGTCTTTCTCTTAAGTTACACAAAGCCCTAGAAATGGTAATCATTTATTGGAAAAACATATGAATATAGAAGACATCATTGTATTGAGTTTTATAAAAACTCTTCAGCAACCTATGCATGGGCTGACTGACATGTTTGCCTTGCCTCTATCCTGATTGTTTTCTCCTTTCACTTAGGAATAAGCTCTCGACATAAGGATCTCTGTAAATGCTTTTAGGTCTGTTAAGAAAATGCTGACTCAAATTAGCTACAAGGGAGAGAAGAGTGAGAGTCACTTGTAGTTGTTTGTTTCTTAAATTCTTAGTGACCAAAAATATGAGAGAGATGGGGAGGTGAGAGAGAGAGAGAGAGAGAGAGAGAGAGAGAGAAAAGGGAGTGGGGGAGAAGAGGGAGAATATTTGCTGCTGCAATAAAACCAGTTGTTTTGTTCACATAATAATTTTTAAAAACATTTTGCTCAACTTTTCTCTTGAATAAAATACTTATAGCTACTGTAAGGATTTTGAGTTGAAGCAGAATTACTCAATGTGGAAAAGGTTAATTTATAATGGAAACTAAAAAAGATGAAGAAAGAGGGATGCATGGGTAGCAGGAGAGTAAAGGAAATGTAGGAGCTAATTTGCCTGGTTTTACAGATGATAAAATTTTAATGTCAATCAAACCTTGTATATTATTCTTGTTATATTATGTATATTTAACTTTCTTGAAGTTGACTAGTTTTCGGAGACAAGCAATGTTATACTTTGCTGATCAGTTTAAGATGCCATGAACTTTTTTGAAAGCAATTTGGCAACATGCATTAATAATTTTAAAAAATTATACCATTTGATCCAATAATTCTACTTTTAGAAATCTATCCTAAGGGAAAAAATATAAAAAATGAAGAAAAAATAATAAACAAAAGATGTTTCTTGCTAGGCTATTTTTAATATCAATCTGTCCAAAGTAAAAATATGTTTTTACTTTGTTCCTTTCCAGGCCAGATTCCATAATCTATTATTATAATTATTCTCTTGTAAATACGTTCATTCCTCTGTCTACCTTTCTTTTGTGTCACTCGCCTGGCTAACCCTAACACTGAATAAGCCCAACTCTTTACTCTCTGTCAGTTCCTAACCTTGGCGGAGAGAACCACAGTCCAGTGGAATAATAGAACTATCAATTCATGATTATCAACCTCCACCACTATTTATGTGCTTGATTTATATGCCAAATTCAGTGACAATTTCTACTCCTTCTCTTAGTGAATCTAAGCACCAACACTCTCTTTTTCATGAAACACCCTGAAACCTTCCTTTGGTTTCTGTAGCATCATGGTTTCCTTGTTTCCTTCCTGCATTTCTGGAGTCTCCCTTATCTTTTACCTGTCCTTTAAGTTTTCCACTTCTTTAGACCTCAGTCTTTGAGCTCTTCTTTCTTCACTGTGTTCTTTTGCTTTCAGTGACCGTAGGAATCCCCTTGGCTTTACATGCAACCTCTATAATGCAGATGTCCCAAATGTATCTCTTCAGCCCAGCCCTTTTACCACGTCTCAGACTCCAACATCCAAATACCTATTTGTCAGAGCCACTTGGCCCTCCACTGTCATCGCTGGCTCCTGCCATTCCCTCCAGGTCTGCTCTTCTTTTAAAAAATGCAGATTCCACATAAAGAAATTAAGAATGTCCCTTAATATTTTGGTAAATTTCCTATTGGGCAAATCATAGCTATTTGTGAAGAGAAATACAAATATTAGAAAATAGAATGGACCAACTTAGGACCAAAAAACTTGAGAACTTTCTTATCCAAATTCATGACTTGGGTGTTTGCAGTTTAAGCTTCTGGTTTAATAAATGCAAATGTTAGAAAATACAAAACATGGAATACTATTAGGAGCTCATAGTGTACCTAATGTAATTTGAACATTATTTTTTAAAAAACCACAATACAAATCCTTACCAGTTCCCTAGGCTTTTACATCTATAATTTAGACAAACAGAACACACAGCAGAGGTAAACATGCTTATTTCTCAGAGGAATAGATTCACAGAAATCCTCATTTGCAGAAATGCACCTGGGATTAGTAGCATTAGTGCAGACATTCCACTTATGTATATATGTTTTAAAAACACCCTGAGGCATACAGGAAAAATAACTGCCTCTATTTTGTGTGGTTGTCCTTTGGGAGAAGTAGAGTTGATATGTGAACATTAACAAGATGCATTTACTTTTGAAAAGTAGATCAGCTCAAAATTGTGAGTCATAAACAATTTTCTAGCTCAGTGGTTCTCAGCCTTTGGAAATATGAGAACAGCTTTTTAACATTAAAAAAAATCAGAGATCTCCTTCCCATAAAAACAAAGCAACACTAAACAAACACCTCACACAAAATCACAGTAGCTTTGATGTGTTCATTTCTTTCAGTTGAGGAGATAAAGAGAAAAAAGTGTTACTATTAATTTGGTAATTCTTTAAGAAACTTGTATTCTTTCTCTTTTCTCTTGATTTCCTTCTATATTTGTGTTTACTTTTTTGTTAATATACTATATTTTTGATATGTCACTTTAAATTATTTGTGGTAAGGGTAAGAAGAAAATTAATTTAGTAATCTTTTTATTGGATAAATTATTTTTAAAGAGAATAAGTACTTTATATTTAAACTATTTGAAACTACATATGCACATGGGTTAAGAAATCAGAAATCTCTCTACAGGGATATTAATAAAAAACAGCCACTCGCTGGTATCCCTATCCATTCTCCCAAATTTCGACTCCTCTGCAGCATTTTCAACTAATAGAGCTGTTCTTAAAAATACCTTTTCTCCATATCTCTATATAGCAGATTTATATTGTTACTTCTTTTGCTACAACTTTGTTACTGAACTTTTGTAGTTTTAGTCATAATGCATTGCTTGATATCCTTTGCTTCATAGCTTCTCTTTTGACCTACCATACATGTTTACTTCCATTCTTCTCCTGCTCTCCCAGTGAAGCAGAGCACAATTTTGGTTAGATCAATATTTAATGTTATTTTGACTATAAAAGTGCTATTTACAGATAAACCAACGGTATACTATGATTACTTTTTCTTTCTTGTAAAATACTTTATTTTCCTTGGAGTTAATACTCATTGTTTACTTAGTTGTTTTCTATGCTTATCCCTAATTCAATCCCAAATTCTGTCAGTTGTCCAAATTTAGTTAGCCACATTAAATTTTATCTAGTCATCTTTTCGAAAAAATTCCTCTTGGGGCCTTCCAACTTGTCCTAAACCCTCCTGGTTACTCTCAAGACTTGGTCCAGAGTTATGTTCTTGGGAATCCCCCCCATCTCCCTACAGATTTTTTTAACTTCTCTATTATGTTGCATTGCCTGTTTTTGGTTCCCTTGTTTTCCTGTTTCTTAGTTTACCCCTTTGTTTTGATTGAACATGTTCTTTGGTAGTCTTCTGAGAAAGATGTATTCAAAAAAAGTTTTTTTTTCAGATCTCACATCATCAGAAAATATTTTTGGCTGGGTGCGGTGGCTCACACCTGTAATGCCAACACTTTGGGAGGCTGAGGCGGGTGGATCATGAGGTCACGAGATCGAGACCATCCTGGCTAACACGGTGAAACCCCGTCTCTACTAAAAAAACACAAAAGAATTAGCCGGGCGTGGTGACGGGTGAAACCCCATCCCTACTAAATACACAAAAAATTAGCCGGGCATGGTGGCGGGCACCTGTAGTCCCAGCTACTCGGGAGGCTGAGGCAGGAGAATGGCGTGAACCCAGAAGGCAGAGCTGGCAGTGAGCCGAGATCGCGCCAATGCACTCCAGCATGGGTGACAGAGTGAGACTACACCTCAGAAAAAAAAAAAAAAGAAAAAAGAAAATATTTTTATTTTATTTGGACATTTTTTCAATAGTTTAGATATAGAATTCTAGGTTGGAAATCGTTTCCCCTTAAAATTTTGGGTTCTATCTTCTAGTATTGTTGAATGATGCAATACTGTTCTCTTAATCAAAAAGAACAAAACATTGGTGTTTTAAGACTCTTCTCTGCTTTATTGTTGTTCTGAAATTTCACAATGGTATGCTTTCATTGATGTCTATATTCATTCATTATATTGGAACTTTGTGTCCCTTTCAATGTTAAAACTAATTTCCTTCAATTATGGGAAAATTATTTTGAATTACTTTCTTAAGTATTTACTCTTTTTCTCCTCTGTTCTCTGTTTCTGGATTTTCTGTTATTTGGATCTTTGTTCTACTGGACTTTCCTAATTTTTCTATTTTTTATTAAATAAATTTCCATTTTCTACCCTTTTGTCTTTTATTTTCTGGAAGATATTACTTTCTGGAAGATTTGTTCTTCCTTCTACTGAGTTTTACATTTGTACTTTCATATTTTTGATTTCTCAGAACTCATTTTTATCCTCTGCCTATATTTTTATTTGTGTCTTATTCTTACTTCATGGATGTATTACATTCTCTTATTCCTTTCAGAATATGAGGGATATTTTTTGAAGATTTTTTTTCTTTCTGTATTGCATCTATCTCCTGTAAGTTGCTTTCTTTTCTGTTAGTTGCTTTGATTTCTGTATTTCATATGAGATACTTTCCTTACATGCCTGGTGATCATTACCTATCTACTCATTTTTAAATGGGACATTAAAAAGCTGATAGGAAGATTCATGCCTGTGAATGGAACTGACTATCATGGCCATCTTCTTATATCAGTATAAGGCCATCTTTTTGTATCAGTATCCTTAGGACTTTCTTCTTGGGCTAGTATAAATTTCCAGATTCAGATTACCTTACATTATTAGAAAATACTTTTACTCTGACATTTATTCAATAGTGTAGGTATAGAATTCTAGATTCTCTAATCTTCCTGGTATGTTTGTACCCAATTTTCAGTAACGGGGAGGGGAAGGGTCCTCAGATTTGATATGTAAACTTTTACTTAATTCTACCCATGTAATTACATAGAATGATTTTTCTTAGGCTCTTTCAATGTAAAGAATCATCCCATAAAAGCAGGAGGGATTCCAATCCAAAGTTTGGTTCAGATGTTGGGACTGATGATGCCACACAGACATGAAAAAGCTATTGTGAGGTTTATTACTTACAGAATTGAGGTCTCTAGGAAGAGGAGGGCAGGCCTGTTAAGCAGATCCTAAATGGCTTCAAAGAGCTAGGAAAGGAGACTGGAATGACTGTTTATTGCTGTTGATGCTAGCCCAGGTGAGGGTTCACTCGCAAAGAGGATTGCATGGCTTGAATCTCCCATCAGTGCCAAAGCAGGGAGCCCCCAAGCTTTCTTATCAGCTTGCCTAGATGTGGGACACAAGAGGAAGAAGGAAGGTGAAGGTTAATGAAATGAATCCTCATTACAGGAATGCTCTGGACAGAGGTCAGAACATTTAAGAATGGCTTCCACTTTCAGAAAATATTACAAGAGAGGATTATCTTACCCAGGTCTGAGATAGAGAAAGACTTAAATTTGAAAGCTCCAATTTTCCCTTTGTACGGCTAATGATGAGGCCAGGAGTGTGTATGTGATTCTACTGCTCGGAAAACTTGTTAAATGATCTTTCATATGCAACGGCTCTCAGAGTATGAGAGATCACCAGCAGCATCAGCAGTTCCAGAGAATTCATTACAAATGCAAATTCTCTGGGGATGAGGCCTTACAATATTGGTTTTAACAACCCTTCCTGTGATGCTAATATGTGCTCAAATTTGAGGACTTTAGATGTAGAGTATGCAAACTAATCCATGTCTAGGAAGGAGCTGGAGAACTAAATGGGCATAAAGAAAGAAAAGGACTTTTGAATTTTTTATTGGCAAGTGGAAGAGATAGAAAGACAGGTCATGTCCCTGGGAAGAACAGGTACAGGGGAAGATTCCTGGAAAGAGGAGAGGAGCCCTGCAACATGGCAGGAGGCTAGGGTCTGAGGAGGAAGAGAGCTGGTGAGAATTTCCAAGAGGCAGGGATGGTTAAAGACGTCTTAAGATGGTGATATGTGACACTCTGCTTTATGCTTTCTATGTTGTAATATTTCTCCCTCAGTCATGAGTGATCAGTAGAGGTCAATTATACTGGTGAGATGTGGCGGCTCACGCCTGTAATCTCAGCACTTTGGGAGGCTGAGATGGGCAAGTCACTTGAGGTCAGGAGTTCAAGACCAGTTTGGCCAACATGGCAAAACCCCATCTCTACTAAAAATACAAAAACTAGCCAGGCATAGTGGCACATGTCTGTAGTCCCAGCTACTCGGGGGGCTGAGGTATGAGAATTGCTTGAACCCAGGAGGTGGGGGTTGCAGACAGCTGAGATCGTGCCACTGCACTCCAACCTAGGCAACAGAGTGAGACTCTCTCGACTCTCTTTCAAAAAAAAAAAAAAAAAAAAAAAGAAGTCAACTACACCTACGCACAACCAAGTTGTATTAGACAGTGGGGAATGAAGGAGAAGAGGTCAAGGAGGAAAAAAAAATTACCATTACTCTGTGCAGAGAGAGGATGTCTTTTTAATTTTTTCTTATCAATGCATTCAGTATTCACTGACTGACTGACTAAATAAATGAAATGTCTGAGTATTTTTAGATTTATGGAAAGAACTTAGGCCTATTTTTTTTAAAGAAGTAATTTGTTGCCTTAAGCATATCATATATTAAAAATAGAAATAAAAAAAGATTATGTATTTTATTTTTTAAAATGCAGATAGCAAAATATGTGAATCCCTTTATACAGACTAGCTATATAAATTATGTATGCAAATTCCTTATAGAGTGTACCTATTTTTATAAATATTTATATAAATTATAGTGTCTACATTTTCTTTGAAAGTTGTTAAACTCTTATTCCTATAAACAGATGTCTTATAAGCTTTTAGAATACTTTTTCTTATTTTTAAAAAAAGTTAAACATTTTTACTAGGGATTATTGGAAAAGAAAAATAATCCAAAAAGAATAATTAAAGTTATTCATAATAATACACCTAGAAATGACAGGAATCATGTAGAATTTTATAGTTGGAAGGGCCCCTCTGTGTTAATTGCATACCTGTTATTTTACAGAACTCCTTGCCCTCCTAACTTCTTCAGAGTCTTCCCTTCCACACGTTTATTGATTTAGACCAAAACATCAGCATTAATCGTTATCCCTCATCACTGTATTAGTCTATTCCCACATTGCTATAAGGAAATACTCAAGACTGGGTAATTAATAAAGGGAAAAGGTTTAATTGACTCACAGTTCTGCACAGCTGGGAAGGCCTCAGGAAACTTACAATCATGGCGGAAGGGGAAGAGGCACGTCTTACATGACGACTGGTGAGAGAGAATGCGCACGTAGGAGAAACTGTGAAACACTTATGAAACCATCAGATCCCGTGAGAGCTCACTATCACAAGAACAGTATGGGGGAAACTGCCCCCATGATCCAATCACCTCCCACCAGATCCTGCCCTCGACACGTGGGAATTATGGGGATTACAATTCAAGATGAGATTTGGGTGGGGAGACAGAACCTAACCATATCCAGGAGGTGGGGGTTGCATATCAATCACTTTGCATAGTTCTCCATCATTGCCATTGTGGTAGGAAAAAAGGCCCAAACCCTTTCCTTGAAGAAGCTATGCTCTTGCACGTGTGACTTTTTTTTTTTTAAACTATGTCTTTCTTGGTACAGATAGTCCCCAACATTTGGTGGTTTGACTCATGATTTTTCAACTTCATGATGGTATGAAAGTGATATACATTCAGTAGAAATGACACTTAAAATTTTGAAGTTTGATTTTTTCCTGGGCTTGTGATAGGTGGAAGGATACTTTCACATAATGCTGGGCAGCGTAAGGGAGCTGCCATTCTCAGTCAACCAGCTGATGATGAGGGTAAACAGTAATTCCGTTTTTTCACTTTCAGTAAAGTATTCAAAAAAATTACATGAGATATTTAACACTTTATTATAAAATACGCTTGCTGTTAGATGACTTTGCCCAACTGTAGGCTAATGTAAGTGCTCTGAGCATGTTTAAGGTAGGTCAGGCTAAGCTGTGATGTTCGGTAGGTGAGGTGCATTCAATGCATTTTTGACTTAACGATATTTTCCACTTAGGACAGACTTATCAGGACATAACCGCATTGTAAGGTGATAAGCATCTGTATCTATGGATCTCACTCTGTGAGTTCATCCACTCTTCTGGCTTCCATGAGCTGAGGATCCTCAGCATATTTTTGAAGCCCAAATTTCTCTTCTGCAATAATTTATATCCATCTGTCCTTTTGAGATTTCTTTTTGGATGCTTTTCTGTTTCTCCAAAGTCTTTATTTCAAGAATGGAATTCTGGTTTCCTCCAGCATGCTCCAAAAGAGCTCGGGTCTCCTGACTTAACTATTTGTGTTTGTGTCACTACCATTGTGGTAGGAAAAGAGACAAAATCTCTGATGAGATTTCTTCTCGTCACTCCTGTGGTCTTCCAACTCTGTCTCTCATCTCTGATCTGGTCTACTGAGGCCCCTTGATCATTCTTTCATAATAGCATCTGTGCTGATTCTTTTCTGTTTTTTATTGATCCCCTCACACCTGGATCATTGTGATTGTTTCATGAATGGCCTCCCTACCTTGAGTCTCTCTTCCCCTCCACACCTCACTTCCAAGTGCTGCAGAATTAACCTTGTAAAAATACTACTCTTACTCTGTAATTAACCTGTCCAGGAACCCTTGGGGGCTTCCTGTTGCCAAAAGGGTAAAATCTACAATCTTTGTCCTGGTGACCAACTCTTCTGCAATCCTTCAACCTCATCTTCTTCTATTTTTTAATGAAAAAAAATATCTGTAACTAGGATATACTGCTTCTGGTTTTTGAATTCTCCTGGCTTATTCTCTACATGAGAGATTATATTGAATAAGGCTGTCTTCTTCAATTCCTATTCTAGATGCTAACATTGTATTTCCTCTGAATAACCTTTTCTGATCAACTAACCCACAGCTATTTGTTTCTCATTTGAGCTTATAAAGCACTCATTGTTCCATGAATTGGCTCTTAATCATAGAATAATAACACTACTCTCTGAGTAACTACTATGTGCCAGGCATTGTTCTAAGTCTCTCTTAGTTCATTTAACCTCAGTCAATCAGATGAAGTAAGCATAATTATTACATCCATTTTGCAGTGGGAACAGAGGTATGGACAGGTTAAGTAACTGACTTAAGGTCATAGGATGGTAGAACTAGGATTTGAATCAAAACAATCTGGTTCAGAACCTGCCCTCTTTTCCACCCATACTGCCTCTCAGTCTACACTGCCTTCGATTGTTATTTCACTCTGTTTGTGCATGCCCATTTTTATATGTGTTGCGTTCCTGAAGAAAATGAATGCCCCTCGAAGGCAGGAACTATATCTTATATGCATTATCTGAAAGGCTGAGCAGAGAGCTATGTGCTTAAATAAGCACTGAATGTGTGTTTGATTTGAATGGATTATGGAGCATTTTTTTTCCTTCCTGAGATAATGTAACTTTTTTTTCTGAGATGGAGTCTCGCTCTGTCACCCAGTCTGGAGTGTAGTGGTGCGAACTCAGCTCACTACAAGCTCCATCTCCCAGGTTCACACCATTGTCCTGCCTCAACCTCCTGAGTAGCGGGGACTACAGGCACCCGCCACCACGCCCGGCTAATTTTTTGTATTTTTAGTAGAGATGGGGTTTCACTGAGTTAGCCAGGATGGTCTCGATCCTGACCTCGTGATCCGCCCACCTTGGCCTCCCAAAGTGCTGGGATTACAGGCATGAGTCACTGTGCCTGGCCAATATAGTTAATTTTTATGATTTGAAAAGATAGTCTCAAAATCAGATTTGACTAAGTTATGATGAAAAGAAAGGTAAAAATTAAGTGGTGAGCCAATGTCCTGGCCTCACCTCTTGGGTTCAGTGAAGTTAGATCATTTCACAAATTACACTGTGTCACGTCTGAAAAGTAATGAGGGCTTAATGAGCCCACACAGTTCTTGCCTTTTTTTTTTTTTTTTTTTTTTTTTTTTGTAGTGGGTGAAATGTAAACTTGGTTAAGACCTGTATGTCAGCAAATAAGAATTAGCTAGCTTTGACTCTAGAAGTTGCAGCTGAATGACCATGATTGAAAATGCAATTACTCTTTCCCAGTGTTTTTTTTTTTTTTTTTTTTTTTTTCATTCTGAAGCCAAGTATGAGTTGGAGGAAAGGTGTGATAAAATTTTCCTATATTCCTCAGGGGGTTCTCACTGACAGGCAGTTCAAGGAAAATGCAACAAAAACGCCTGCCATACCAGGAAAATGCAAACAGCCAGAGGTATGGTAGAGAAGATATGTCTTTTAACACTCTGAATTGTATTACATGGTTACTTAAATCTGTACCATAACTTGTAACTTCTGTTTTTTTTTTTTTTCTCTCTTTAGAAGGAAATTTCCTCAGAAGCACTTCAGATTACTTTAAATTACTTATCAGGCCAAACTGGGTAAAACTGTCTTTCTTAAGAGCCATTCACGTTTAAAATGTGGACATGGAGCTCCAACCCCATGCCAACTGAGTGTTTCAATAGCAGTTTTCTGATATTTTTCCAGTACTTTATAAGTGAAAGGAGATCCTTATATTTATTTTGGGATTATTGTTCGCCCAAATAAAATTTGCCTCTTGCAAAGCACCAGTAGAGAAAATAAATCATTGAACATTGATTGCAGGTCATGAACTGCAGAGCCTATTGGGCAAAATACAGGGGATCAAAAGAATGTGAGCCTGGTCTTGGTAAAAAAAGGCATTTACCTTCTAGTCATGAAGGCAGGATTGGATTTGAGGCCCATCTCCTTCAGCCACACATTCTTCTTTCAGACATCTCAGCAGTCTTGATAATATTCAACTTTTGTTTATACTTGGTAGAGCCTAGATTTGATTTCTAGGGTTTGTCTTCCTTCCGTGACCTGAGAGAAAATCACTCCGAAGGCTGCCAGTTGTGGTCTGTAGGTTGTGCACCTGACTGGGACTGTGTAAGGTTACATAGTACCCAGCCTGCACATCGACACATGTTGGCCCTGACCACTGTGTCTAGATTATTTCTGCCAATCGCCAATCTTACTTATTCTGTGTTGATGTCATAGGTTTAATACTCAGAGTTCTAAAGGAGGATTGCCTTACTTTTATCCCCATGTACTAACCATAAAAGATACAAAGTAAATGCCAGACATGGTGGCTCACACCTGTAAGCCCAGCACTTTGGGAGGCCGAGGCAGGTGGATCACGAGGTCAGGAGTTTGACACCATTTAGTGAACATTCACTAAGTGCAAGAAGATACTAGACCTTGCCTTTAGAACTGCACTGTCCAATTCAGCAACCACTAGACACACATAGCCATTGTGCACTGGAAATGTGGCAAGTCCCAGTTGAGACATGCTATAGATATAAAACCCACTTTGAATTGTGAAGACCTCATACAAAAAAGTAACTATTTCATTATTAATGTTTCATATATTATGTATCAAAATACTGTTTTAGATACATTAGATTATATACAATATATTAAGATAAGTCTTATATATGTATATATATTATATAATGTATTAAGATAATACACAATATACAATTAAGATTATATACAATATACTAAGATACATCTTATCTATTTCTTATTATTTTTTAAAGTGTGGCTACTAGAAAATGGAAAGTTATGTGTGTGACTTGCATTTGTGGGTCATATTATCTTTTTACTAGACAGTGTTTCTTTATAATTAATAGAAAGAGAATGACATGTAAGCACATCACTGTAAGTCTGCGGGACAAGTGGTTTAAGTGGGGTACCTATGAAGTATGGAGAAGGGTGCAGCTAATGAGCTGGTGTGCTCAGGAAAAAAGGCTGAAGAACCTAGAAGCAGTAGTAGGAAACAATAGAAATACTATTTTCATAGTTGCTCTTGATTTAGTTAAAATGGTGTATTACTAATTTAGAATGGTTATTATTGATTTGTCTTGTTATCTGAATGACAACAGTATTTTTCTTATAAAAACGACTCAATTTTCCCAGCACCATTTATTAAATAGGGAATCCTTTCCCCATTTCTTGTTTCTCTCAGGTTTGTCAAAGATCAGATGGCTGTAGATGTGTGGTATTATTTCTGAGGACTCTGTTCTGTTCCATTGGTCTATATCTCTGTTTTGGTACCAGTACCATGCTGTTTTGGTTACTGTAGCCTTGTAGTATAGTTTGAAGTCAGGTAGCGTGATGCCTCCAGCTTTGTTCTTTTGACTTAGGATTGTCTTGGAGATGCGGGCTCTTTTTTTGTTCCATATGAACTTTAAAGCAGTTTTTTCCAATTCTGTGAAGAAGCTCATTGGTAGCTTGATGGGGATGGCATTGAATCTATAAATTACTTTGGGCAGTATGGCCATTTTCACGATATTGATTCTTCCTATCCATGAGCATGGTATGTTCTTCCATTTGTTTGTGTCCTCTTTTATTTCACTGAGCAGCGGTTTGTAGTTCTCCTTGAAGAGGTCCTTTACATCCCTTGTAAGTTGGATTCCTAGGTATTTTATTCTCTTTGAAGCAATTGTGAATGGAAGTTCATTCCTGATTTGGCTCTCTGTTTGTCTGTTACTGGTGTATAAGAATGCTTGTGATTTTTGCACATTAATTTTGTATCCTGAGACTTTGCTGAAGTTGCTTATCAGTTTAAGGAGATTTTGGGCTGAGACAATGGGGTTTTCTAAATATACAATCATGTCATCTGCAAACAGGGACAATTTGACTTCTTCTTTTCCTAACTGAATCCCCTTGATTTCTTTCTCTTGCCTGATTGCCCTAGCCAGAACTTCCAACACTATGTTGAATAGGAGTGGTGAGAGAGGGCATCCCTGTCTTGTGCCAGTTTTCAAAGGGAATTTTTCCAGTTTTTGCCCATTCAGTATGATATTGGCTGTGGGTTTGTCATAAATAGCTCTTATGATTTTGAGGTACATTCCATCAATACCAAATTTATTGAGCATTTTTAGCATGAAGGGCTGTTGAATTTTGTCAAAAGCCTTTTCTGCATCTATTGAGATAATGATGTGGTTCTTGTCTTTGGTTCTGTTTATATGCTGGATTATGTTTATTGATTTGCGAATGTTGAACCAGCCTTGCATCCCAGGGATGAAGCCCACTTGATCATGGTGGATAAGCTTTTTGATGTGTTGCTGAATCCGGTTTGCCAGTATTTTATTGAGGATTTTTGCATCGATGTTCATCAGGGATATTGGTCTAAAATTCTCTTTTTTTGTTGTGTCTCTGCCAGGCTTTGGTATCAGGATGATGTTGGCCTCATAAAATGAGTTAGGGAGGATTCCCTCTTTTTCTATTGATTGGAATAGTTTCAGAAGGAATGGTACCAACTCCTCCTTGTACCTCTGGTAGAATTCAGCTGTGAATCCATCTGGTCCTGGACTTTTTTTGGTTGGTAGGCTATTAATTATTGCCTCAATTTCAGAGCCTGCTATTGGTCTATTCAGGGATTCAACTTCTTCCTGGTTTAGTCTTGGAAGAGTGTAAGTGTCCAGGAAATTATCCATTTCTTCTAGATTTTCCAGTTTATTTGGGTAGAGGTGTTTATAGTATTCTCTGATGGTAGTTTGTATTTCTGTGGGGTCGGTGGTGATATCCCCTTTATCATTTTTAATTGCGTCGATTTGATTCTTCTCTCTTTTCTTCTTTATTAGTCTTGCTAGTGGTCTGTCAATTTTGTTGATCTTTTCAAAAAACCAACTCCTGGATTCATTGATTTTTTGGAGGGTTTTTTGTGTCTCTATCTCCTTCAGTTCTGCTCTGATCTTAGTTATTTCTTGCCTTCTGCTAGCTTTCGAATGTGTTTGCTCTTGCTTCTCTAGTTCTTTTAATTGTGATGTTAGAGTGTCAATTTTAGATCTTTCCTGCTTTCTCTTGTGTGCATTTAGTGCTATAAATTTCCCTCTACACACTGCTTTAAATGTGTCCCAGAGATTCTGGTATGTTGTATCTTTGTTCTCGTTGGTTTCAAAGAACATCTTTATTTCTGCCTTCACTTCATTTCGTTATGTACCCAGTAGTCATTCAGGAGCAGGTTGTTCAGTTTCCATGTAGTTGAGCGGTTTTGATTGAGTTTCTTAGTCCTGAGTTCTAATTTGATTGCACTGTGGTCTGAGAGACAGTTTGTTATAATTTCTGTTCTTGTACATTTGCTGAGGAGTGCTTTACTTCCAATTACGTGGTCAATTTTTGAGTAAGTACGATGTGGTGCTGAGAAGAATGTATATTCTGTTGATTTGGGGTGGAGAGTTCTATAGATGTCTATTAGGTCTGCTTGCTGCAGAGATGAGTTCAATTCCTGGATATCCTTGTTAACTTTCTGTCTCGTTGATCTGTCTAATGTTGACAGTGGAGTGTTGAAGTCTCCCATTATTATTGTATGGGAGTCTAAGTCTCTTTGTAAGTCTCTAAGGACTTGCTTTATGAATCTGGGTGCTCCTGTATTGGGTGCATATATATTTAGGATAGTTAGCTCTTCCTGTTGAATTGATCCCTTTACCATTATGTAATGGCCTTCTTTGTCTCTTTTGATCTTTGATGGTTTAAAGTCTGTTTTATCAGAGACTAGTATTGCAACCCCCGCTTTTTTTTGTTCTCCATTTGCTTGGTAAATCTTCCTCCATCCCTTTATTTTGAGCCTATGTATGTCTCTGCATGTGAGATGGGTCTCCTGAATACAGCAGACTGATGGGTCTTGACTGTTTATCCAGTTTGCCAGTCTGTGTCTTTTAATTGGAGCATTTAGTCCATTTACATTTAAGGTTAAGATTGTTATGTGTGAACTTGATCCTGCCATTATGATATTAACTGGTTATTTTGCTCGTTAGTTGATGCAGTTTCTTCCAAGCCTTGATGGTCTTTACATTTTGGCATGTTTTTGCAATGGCTGGTACCGGTTGTTCCTTTCCATGTTTAGTGCTTCCTTCAGGGTCTCTTGTAAGGCAGGCCTAGTGGTGACAAAATCTCTAAGCATTTGCTTATCTGTAAAGGATTTTATTTCTCCTTCACTTATGAAACTTAGTTTGGCTGGATATAAAATTCTGGGTTTAAAATTCTTTTCTTTAAGAATGTTGAATATTGGCCCCCACTCTCTTCTGGCTTGAAGAGTTTCTGCCGAGAGATCTGCTGTTAGTCTGATGGGCTTCCCTTTGTGGGTAACCCGACCTTTCTCTCTGGCTGCCCTTAAGATTTTTTCCTTCGTTTCAACTTTGGTGAATCTGGCAATTATGTGTCTTGGAGTTGCTCTTCTCGAGGAGTATCTTTGTGGCGTTCTCTGTATTTCCTGGATTTGAATGTTGGCCTGCCCTACTAGGTTGGGGAAGTTCTCCTGGATGATATCCTGAAGAGTGTTTTCCAACTTGGTTCCATTTTCCCCCTCACTTTCAGGCACCCCAATCAGACGTAGATTTGGTCTTTTTACATAATCCCATACTTCTTGCGGGCTTTGTTCATTTCTTTTTCTTCTTTTTTCTTTTGGTTTCTCTTCTCGCTTCATTTCATTCATTTGATCCTCAATCGCTGACATTCTTTCTTCCAGTTGATCGAGTCGGTTACGGAAGCTTGTGCATTTGTCACGTATTTCTCGTGTCATGGTTTTCGTCTCTTTCATTTCGTTTATGACCTTCTCTGCATTAATTACTCTAGCCATCAATTCTTCCACTTTTTTTTCAAGATTTTTAGTTTCTTTGCGCTGGGTACGTAATTCCTCCTTTAGCTCTGAGAAATTTGATGGACTGAAGCCTTCTTCCCTCATCTCGTCGAAGTCATTCTCCGTCCAGCTTTGATCCGTTGCTGGCGATGAGCTGCGCTCCTTTGCCGGGGGAGATGCGCTCTTATTTTTTGAATTTCCAGCTTTTCTGCCCTGCTTTTTCCCCATCTTTGTGGTTTTATCTGCCTCTGGTCTTTGATGATGGTGATGTACTGATGGGGTTTTGGTGTAGGTGTCCTTCCTGTTTGATAGTTTTCCTTCTAACAGTCAGGACCCTCAGCTGTAGGTCTGTTGGAGATTGCTTGAGGTCCACTCCAGACCCTGTTTGCCTGGGTATCAGCAGCAGAGGCTGCAGAAGATAGAATATTTCTGAACAGCAAGTGTACCTGTCTGATTCTTGCTTTGGAAGCTTCCTCTCAGGGGTGTACTCCACCCTGTGAGGTGTGGGGTGTCAGACTGCCCCTAGTGGGGGATGTCTCCGAGTTAGGCTACTCAGGGGTCAGGGACCCACTTGAGCAGGGAGTCTGTCCCTTCTCAGATCTCAACCTCCGTGTTGGGAGATCCACTGCTCTCTTCAAAGCTGTCAGACAGAGTCGTATGTGTCTGCAGAGCCTTCTGCTGCGTTTGTTATTGTTTACTGTGCCCTGTCCCCAGAGTGGAGTCTACAGAGACAGGCAGGTTTCCTTGAGCTGCCGTGAGCTCCACCCAGTTTGAGCTTCCCAGTAGCTTTGTTTACCTACTTAAGCCTCAGCAATGGCGGGTGCCCCTCCCCCAGCCTCGCTGCTGCCTTGCCGGTAGATCACAGACTGCTGTGCTAGCAATGAGGGAGGCTCCGTGGGTGTGGGACCCTCCCGGCCAGGTGTGGGATATGATCTCCTGGTGTGCCTGTTTGCTTAAAGCACAGTATTGGGGTGGGAGTTACCTGTTTTTCCAGGTGTTGTGTGTCTCAGTTCCCCTGGCTAGGAAAAGGGATTCCCTTCCCCCTTGAGCTTCCCAGGTGAGGCAATGCCTCGCCCTGCTTCAGCTCTCGCTGGTCGGGCTGCAGTAGCTGACAAGCACCGATCATCTGTCACTCCCCAGTGAGATGAACCCAGAACCTCAGTTGAAAATGCAGAAATCACCGATCTTCTGTGTTGCTCGCACTGGGAGTTGCAGACTGGAGCTGTTCCTATTCTGCCATCTTGCTCCGCCCTCCCAGCTGTCCCCTTAAGAGTCCTTTCGCTAAGACTGTCCTTGTGGAATTTGCAAAGTGATATTTGGAAGCCCATAGAGCGCTATGGTGAAAAAGGAAATATCTTCCGTTAAAAACTGGAAAGAAGCTTTCTGAGAAACTGCCTTGTGTTTTGTTAATTCATCTCACAGAGTTACAGCTTTCCCTTCAAGAAGCCTTTCGCTAAGGCTGTTCTTGTGGAATTTCGAAAGTGATATTTGGAAGCCCATAGAGGGCTATGGTGAAAAAGGAAATATCTTCCGTTAAAAACTGGAAAGAAGCTTTCTGAGAACTGCTTTGTGTTCTGTCAATTCATCTCACAGAGTTACAGCTTTCCCCTCAAGAAGCCTTTCGCTAAGACTGTTCTTGTGGAATTTGCAAAGTGATATTTGGAAGCCCATAGAGGGCTATGGTGAAAAAGGAAATATCTTCCTTTAAAAACTGGAAAGAAGCTGTCTGAGAAAGTGCTTTGTGTTCTGTTAATTCATATCACAGAGTTACACCTTTCCCCTCAAGAAGCCTTTTGCTAAGACTGTTCTTGTGGAATTTGCAGTGATATTTGGAAGCCGATAGCGGGCTAGGGTTAAAAAAGGAAATCTCTTCCGTTAAAAACTGGAAAGAAGCTTTCTGAGAAACTGCTTTGTGTTCTGCTAATTCATCTCACAGAGTTACAGCTCTCCCTTCAAGAAGCCTTTCGCTAAGACTGTTCTTGTGGAATTTGCAAAGTGATATTTGGAAGCCCATAGAGGGCTATGGTGAAAAAGGAAATATCTTCCGTTAAAAACTGGAAAGAAGCTTTCTGAGAAACTGCTTTGTGTTCTGTTAATTCATCTAACAGAGTTACAGATCTACCTTCAAGAAGCCGTTCGCTAAGACTCTTCTTGTGGAATTTGCCAAGTGATATTTGGAAGCCCATAGAGGGCTATGGTGAAAAAGGAAATATCTTCGGTTAAAAACTGGAAAGAAGTTTTCTGAGAAACTGCTTTGTGTTGTGTTAATTCATCTCCCAGAGTTACAGCTTTACCTTCTAGAAACCTTTCGCTAAGGATGTTCTTGTGAAATTTGGAAAGTGATACTTGCAATCCCATAGAGGGCTATGGTGAAAAAGGAAATTACTTCCGTTAAAAACTGGAAAGAAGCTTTCTGAGAAACCCCTTTGTGTTCTGCTAATTGATCTCACAGAGTTACAGCTTTCTCCTCAAGAAGCCTTTCGATAAGACTGTTCTTGTGGAATTTTTAAAGGGATATTTGGAAGCCCATAGAGGGCTATGGTGAAAAAGGAAATATCTTCCGTTAAAAACTGGAAAGAAGCTTTCTGAGAAACTGCTTTGTGTTCTGTTAATTCATCTTGCAGAGTTACAGCTTTCCCCTCAAGAAGCCTTTCGCTAAGACTGTTCTTGTGGAATTTGAAAAGTGATATTTTTAAGCTCATAGAGGGCTATGGTGAAAAAGGAAATATCTCCCGTTAAACACTGGAAAAAAGCTTTCTGAGAAACTTTTTTGTGTTCTGTTCATTCATCTCACAGAGTTACAGCTTTACCCTCAAGAAGCCTTTCGCTAAGACTGTTGTTGTGGAATTTTCAAAATGGTACTTGGAAGCCCATAGAGGGATATGGTGAAAAGAAAATCTCTTCCTTTAAAAACTGGAAAGAAGCTTTCTGAGAAACTGCTTTCTGTCTGTTAATTCATCTCAGAGAGTTACAGCTTTCCCTTCAAGAAGCCTTTCGCTAACTCTGTTCTTTTGGAATTTGCAAAGTGATATTTGGAAGCCCATAGAGGGTTATGGTGAAAAAGGAAATATCTTCAGATAAAAACTGGAAAGAAGCTTTCTGAGAAACTGCTTTGTGTTCTGTTCATTCATCTTACAGAATTACAGCTTTCCCCTCAAGAAGCCTTCCGCTAAGGCTGTTCTTGTGTAATTTGAAAAGTGATATTTAGAAGCCCTTAGAGGGCTATGGTGAAAAAGGAAATATCTTCAGTTATAAACTGGAAAGAAGCTGTCTGAGAACCTGCTTTGTGTTCTCTTAATTCATCTCACAGAGTTACAGCTTTCACCTCAAGAAGCCTTTCGCTTAGACTGTTGTTGTGGAATTTGCAAGGTGATATTTGGAAGCCAATAGAGGGCTATCGTGAAAAAGGAAATCTCTTCCGTTAAAAACTGGAAAGAAGCTTTCTGAGAAACTGCTTTGTGTTCTGTTAATTCATCTCACAGAGTTACAGCTTTCCCCTCAAGAAGACTTTCGCTAAGACGGTTCTTGTGGAATTTGCAAAGTGAAATTTGGAAGCCCATAGAGGGCTATGGTGAAAAAGGAAATATCTTCCGTTAAAAACTGGAAAGAAGCTTTCTGAGAAACTTCTTTGTGTTCTGTTAATTCATCTCACAGAGTTACAGCTTTCCCCTCAGGTAGCCTTTCGCTAAGACTGTTCTTGTGCAATTTGAAAAGTGATATTTGAAAGACAATAGAGGGCTATGGTGAAAAAGGAAATATCTTCCGTTAAAAACTGGAAAGAAGCTTTCTGAGAAACTTCTTTGGGTTCTATTATTTCATCTCACAGAGTTACAGCATTCCCGTCAAGAAGCCCTTTGGTAAGGCTGTTCTTGTGGAATTTGGGAAGTGATACTTGGAAGCCCTTAGAGGGCTATGGTGAAAAAGGAAATATCTTCAGTTAAAAACTGGAAAGAAGGTTTCTGAGAAACTCCTTTGTGTTCAGCTAATTCATCTCACCGAGATACAGCTTTCCCTTAAGGAAGCCTTTCGCTAAGGATGTTCTTGTGGAATTTGCAAAGTGATATTTGGAAGCCCATAGAGGGCTATGGTGAAAAAGGAAATATCTTTAGTTAAAACCTGGAAAGAAGCTTTCTGAGAAACTGCTTTGTGTTCTCTTAATTCATCTTATGGAGTTACAGCTTTTCCCTCAAAAGCCTTTGGCTAAGACTGTTCTTGTGGAAACTGCAAAGGGATATTTGGAAGACCATAGAGGGCAATGGTGAAAAAGGAAATATCTTCCGTTAAAAACTGTAAAGAAGCTTTCTGAGAAACTGCTTTGTGTTCTGTTAATTCATCTCACAGAGTTACAGCTTTCCCCTCAAGAAGATTTTCGCTAAAAGTGTTCTTGTGGAATTTGCAATGTGATATTTGGAAGCCCGTAGAGGGCTGTGGTGAAAAAGGAAATATCTTCAGTTAAAAACTTTATGGAAGCTTTCTGAGAGACTTCTTTGTGTTCTGCTAGTTCATCTCACAGAGTTACAGCTTTCCCCCTCAAAAACCCTTTCACTAATAGTGTTCTTATGGAATTTGAAAAGTGATATTTGGAAACCCATAGAGGACTATGGTGAAAAAGGAAATATCTTCCGTTAAAAACTGTAAAGAAGCTTTCTGAGAAACTGCTTTGTGTTCTGCTAATTCATCTCACAGTGTTACAGCTTTCCCCTCAAGAAGCCTTTCGCTAAGACTGTTGTTGTGGAATTTCCAAAGTGATATTTGGAAGGCCATGGAGGGCAATGGTGAAAAAGGAAATATCTTCAGGTAAAAAGTGCAAGGAAGCTTTCTGAGAAACTGCTTTGTGTTCTGTTAATTCATCTCACAGAGTTACAGCTTTCCCCTCAAGAAGTCTTTCGCTGAGACTGTTGTTGTGGAATTTGCAAAGTGATATTTGGAAGCCCATAGAGGGGTATGGTGAAAAAGGAAATATATTCCTTTAAAAACTGGAAAGAAGCTGTCTGAGAAAGTGCTTTGGTTCTGTTAATTCATATCACAGAGTTACACCTTTCCCCTCAAGAAGCCTTTCGTTAAGACTGTTCTTGTGGAATTTGCAGAGTGATATTTGGAAGCTGATAGCGGGCTGTGGTTAAAAAAGGAAATATCTTCCGTTAAAAACTGGAAAGAAGCTTTCTGAGAAACTGCTTTGTGTTCTGTTAATTCATCTCACAGAGTTACAGCTTTCTCCTCAAGAAGCCTTTCGCTAAGACTGTTCTTGTGGAATTTTGAAAGTGATATTTGGAAGCCCATAGAGGGCTATGGTGAAAAAGGAAATATCTTCCGTTAAAAACTGGAAAGAAGCTTTCTGAGAAACTGCTTTGTGTTCTGTTAATTCATCTCGCAGAGTTACAGCTTTCCCCTTAAGAAGCCTTTCGCTAAGACTGTTCTTGTGGAATTTGAAAAGTGATATTTTTAAGCCCATAGAGGGCTATGGTGAAAAAGGAAATATCTCCCGTTAAACACTGGAAAAAAGCTTTCTGAGAAACTTTTTTGTGTTCTGTTAATTCATCTCACAGAGTTACAGCTTTTCCCTCAAGAAGCCTTTCACTAAGACTGTTGTTGTGGAATTTTCCAAATGGTACTTGGAAGCCCATAGAGGGATATGGTGAAAAGGAAATCTCTTCCTTTAAAAACTGGAAAGAAGCTTTCTGAGAAACTGCTTTCTGTCTGTTAATTCATCTCAGAGAGTTACAGCTTTCCCTTCAAGAAGCCTTTCGCTAACTCTGTTCTTTTGGAATTTGCAAAGTGATATTTGGAAGCCCATAGACGGTTATGGTGAATAAGGAAATATCTTCAGATAAAAACTGGAAAGAAGCTTTCTGAGAAACTGCTTTGTGTTCTGTTCATTCATCTCACAGAATTACAGCTTTCCCCTCAAGAAGCCTTCCGCTAAGGCTGTTCTTGTGTAATTTGAAAAGTGATATTTGGAAGCCCATAGAAGGCTATGGTGCAAAAGGAAATATCTTCCGTTAAAAACTGGAAAGAAGCTTTCTGAGTAACTGCTTTGTGTTCTGTTAATTCATCTCACAGAGTTACAGCTTTCCCCTCAAGAAACCTTTCGCTAAGAGTGTTGTTGTGGAATTTGCTTAGTGATATTTGGAAGCCCTTAGAGGGCTACGGTGAAAAAGGAAATATCTTCATTAAAAACTGAAAAGAAGCTTTCTGAGGAACGGCTTTGTGTTCTGCTAATTCATCTCACGGAGTTACAGCTTTCCCCTGAAGAAGCCTTTCGCTAAGACTGTTCTTGTGGAATTTGCAAAGTGATATTTGGAAGACCATAGAGGGCTATGGTGAAAAAGGAAATCTTTTCCGTTAAAAACTGTAAAGAAGATTTCTGAGGAACTGCTTTGTGTTCTGTTGATTCATCTCACAGAGTTACAGCTTTTCCCTCAAGAAGCCTTTCGCTAACACTTTTGTGGTGAAATTTGCAAAGTGATATTTGGAATCCAATAGAGGGCTATGGTGGAAAAGGAAATATCTTCAGTTAAAAACTGGAAAGAAACTTTCTGAGAAACTGCTTTTTGTTCTGTTATTTCATCTCACAGAGTTAGAGCTTTCCCTTCAAGAAGCCTTTCGCCAAGCTATTCTTGTTGAATTTGCAAAGTGATATTTGGAAGGCCATAGAGAGCTGTGGTGAAAAAGGAAATATCTTCCGATAAAAACTGGAAGGAAGCTTTCTGATGAATTGCTTTGTGTTCTGTTAATTCATCTCACAAAATTAAAGATTTCCCCTCAAGAAGCCATTCGCTAAGAATGTTCTTGTGGAATTTGCAAAGTGATATTTGGAAGCCCATAGAGGGCAACGGTGAAAAAGGATATATCTTCAGTTAAAAACTGAAAAGAAGCTTTGTGAGAATCTGCTTTGAAGTCTGTTAATTCGTCATAGAGAGTTACAGCTTTCCCTTCAAGAAGCCTATCGCTAAGGCTGTTCTTGTGGAATTGCCAAAGTGATATTTGGAAGCCCATAGAGGGGTATGGTGAAAAAGGAAATATCTTCAGTTAAAAACTGGAAAGAAGCTGTCTGAAAAACTGCTTTGTGTTCTGTTAATTCATACCTCAGAGTTACATCTTTCCCCTCAAGAAGCCTTTCGCTGAGACTGTTTTTGTAGAATTTGCAAAGTGATATTTTGAAGCCCATAGAGGGCTATGGAGAAAAAGGAAATATCTTCCGTTAAAAACTGGAAAGAAGCTTTCTGGGAAAGTGCTTTGTTTTCTGTTAATTCATCTCACAGAGGTACAGCTTTCCCCTCAAGAAGCCTTTCGCTAAGACTGTTCTTGTGGAATTTGGAAAGTGATATTTGGAAGATCATAGAGGGCTATGGTGAAAAAGGAAATATCTTCCGTTAAAAACTGTAAAGAAGATTTCTGAGAAACTGCTTTGTGTTCTGTTAATTCATCTCACAGAGTTACAGCGTTTCCCTCAAGAAGCCTTTCGCTAAGACTGTTGTTGTGAAATTTGCAAAGTGATATTTGGAATCCCATAGAGCGCTATGGTGAAGAAGAAAATATCTTCCGTTAAAAACTGTAAAGAAGCTTTCTGAGAAACTGCTTTGTGTTCTCTTAAATCATCTCACAGAGTTACAGCTTTCCCCTAAAAAGGCCTTTCGCTAAGACTGTTCTTGTGGAATTTGCAAAGTGATATTTGGAAGCCCATAGAAGGCTATGGTTAAAAAGGAAATATCTTCCGTTAAAAACTGTAAAGAAGCTTTCTGAGAAACTGCTTTGTGTTCTGTTAATTCATCTCACAGAGTTAGAGCTTTCCCTTCAAGAAGCCTTTCGCTAAGCTATACTTGTTGAATTTGCAAAGTGATATTTGGAAGCCCATAGAGGGCTATGGTGAAAAAGGAAATATCTTCCGATAAAATCTGGAAGGAAGCTTTCTGATAAACTTCTTTGTGTTGTGTTAATTCATCTCACAGAGTTACAGCTTTCCCCTCAAGAACCCTTTCGCTAAGACAGTTCTCGTGGCATTTGCAAAGTGATATTTGGAAGCCCATATAGTGTTATGGTGAAAAAGGAAATATCTTTTGTTAAAAACTGGAAAGAAGCTTTTTGAGAAACTGCTTTGTGTTCTGTTAATTCATCTCACAGAGTTACAGCTTTCCCCTCAAGAAATCTTTCGCTGAGACTGTTCTTGTGGAATTTGCAAAGTGATATTTTGAAGCAACTAGAGAGCAATGGTGAAAAAGGAAATATCTTCCGTTAAAAACTGAAAGGAAGCTTTCTGGGATACTGCTTTGTGTTCTCTTAATTCATCTCACAGAGTTACAGCTTTCCCCTCAAGAAGCCTTTCGCTGAGACTGTTCTTGTGGAATTTGGAAAGTGATATTTGGAAGCCCCTAGAGGGCTAGGGTGAAAAAGGAAATATCTTCAGTTGAAAACTGTAAAGAAGCTTTCTGAGAAACTGCTTTGAAGTCTGTTAATTCTTCTTAGAGAGTTACAGATTTCCCCTCAAGAAGCCTTTCACTCTGGCTGTGCTTGTTGAATTTGCAAAGTGATATTTGGAAGCCCATAGAGGGCTGTGGTGAAAAAGGAAATATCTTCCGTTAAAAACTGGAAAGAAGCTGTCTGAGTAACTGCTTTGTGTTCTGTTAATTCATCTCACAGAGTTACAGCTTTCCCCTCAAGAAGCCTTTCTCTAAGACTGTTCTTGTGGAATTTGCAAAGTGATATTTGGGAGCCCATAGAGGGCTATGCTGCAGAAGGATATATCTTCCGTTAAAAACTGGAAAGAACCTGTCTCAGAAACTGCCTTGTTTTCTGTAAATTCATCTCACAGACTTACAGCTTTCCCTTCAAGATGCCTTTTGCTAAGGCTTTTCTTGTGGAATTTGAAAAGTGATATTTGGAAATCCATAGAGGGCAATGGTGAAAAGGAAATATCTTCCATTAAAAACTGGAAAGAAGATTTCTGAGAGACTTCTTTGTGTTCTGTTAATTCGTCTCACACAGTTACAGCTTTCCCCTCAAGAAGCCTTTCGCTAGGACTGTTCTTGTGGAATTTGGAAAGTTATACTTGGACGCTCATAGAGGGCTATCGTGAAAAAGGAAATATCTTCCATTAAAAACTGGAAAGAAGCTTTCTGAGATACTGCTTTGTGTTCTGTTAATTCATCTTACAGAGTTAACGCTTTCCCCTCAAGAAGCCTTTCCCTAAGACTCTTGTTGTGGAATTTGAAAAGTGATATTTGGAAGACCATAGAGGGCTATGGTGCAAAAGGAAATGTCTTCGGTTAAAAACTGGAAAAAAGCTTTCTAAGAAACTGCTTTGTGTTCTGTTAATTTCTCTCACAGAGTTACAGCTTTCTCATCAAGAATCCTTTCGCTAAGACTGTTCTTGTGGAATATGGAAAGTGATACTTGGAAACCCATAGAGGGGTATGGTGAAAAAGAAATATCTTCAGTTAAAAACTGGTAATAAGCTTTCTGAGAAACTGCTTTGTGTTCTGTTAATTCATCTCACAGGGTTACAGCTTTCCCCTCAAGAAGCCTTTCGCTAAGACTGTTCTTGTGGAATATGGAAAGTGATATTTCGAAGCCCAATTAAGGGGGTTGTGAAAAAGGAAATATCTTCCGTTAAACACTGGAAAGAATCTTTCTGAGAAACTGCTTTGTGTTCTGGTAATTCATCTCACAGAGTTACAACTTTCCCTTCAAGAAGCGTTTGATAAGGCTGTTCTTGTGGAATTTGCAAAGTGATATTTGGAAGCCCATTGAGGGCTATGGTGAAAAAGGGAATATCTTCAGTTAAAAACTGGAAAGAAGCTTTCTGAGAAACTGCTTTGTGTTCTGTGAATTCATCTCACAGAGTTACTGCTTTCCCCTCAATAAACCATTCGTGAAGACTGTTCTTGTTGAATTTGCAAAGTGAGAGTTGGAAGCCCGTAGAGAGCTAAGGGGAAAAAGGAAATATTTTCCGTTAAAATCTGGAAAGAAGCTTTCTGAGAAACTGCTTTGTGTTCTGTTAATTCATCTCACAGAGTTACTGCTTTCCTTTCAAGAAGCCTTTCGCTAAGACTCTTCTTGTGGAAATTTCAAAGTGATATTTTGAAGCCCATAGAGGGCAATGGTGAAAAAGGAAATATCTTCCGTTAAAAACTGGAAAGAATATTTCTGAGAAACTGCTTTTTGTTCTGTTAATTCGTCTCACACAGTTACAGCTTTCCCCTCAGGAAGACTTTTGCTGAGACTGTTTTTGTGGAATTTCGAAAGTGATACTTGGAAGCCCCTAGAGGGATATGGTGAAGTAGGAAATATCTTCCATTAAACACTGGAAAGAAGCTTTCTGAGATACTGCTTTGTGTTCTGTTAATTCATCTTTGAGAGTTAAACGTTTCCCCTCAAGAAGCCTTTTCCTAAGACTGTAGTTGTGGAATTTGAAAAGTGATATTTGGAAGCCCATAGAGGGCTATGTTGCAAAAGGAAATATCTTCGGTTAAAAACTGGAAAGAAGCTTTCTGAGAAACTGCTTTGTGTTCTGATAGTTCCTCTCACAGAGTTACAGCTTTCCCATCAAGAAGCCTTTCGCTAAGGCTGTTCTTGTGGAATATGGAAAGTGATACTTGGAAGCCCATAGTGGGCTATGGTGAAAAAGGAAATATCTTCAGTTAAAAACTGGAAAGAAGCTTTCTGAGAAAATTCTTTGTGTTCTGTTAATTCATCTCACAGGGTTACAGCTTTCCCCTCAAGAAGGCTTCCGCTAAGACTGCTCTTGTGGAATATGGAAAGTGATATTTGGAAGCCCAAAGAAGTGTGTTGTGAAAAAGGAAATATCTTCCGTTAAAAACTGGAAAGAATCTTTCTGAGAAACTGCTTTGTGTTCTGGTAATTCATCTCACAGAGTTACAACTTTCCCTTCAAGAAGCCTTTGATAAGACTGTTCTTGTGGAATTTGCAAAGTGATATTTGGAAGCCCGTTGAGGGCTATGGTGAAAAAGGAAATATCTTCAGTTAAAAACTGGAAAGAAGCTTTCTGAGAAACTGCTTTGTGTTTTGTGAATTCGTCTCACAGAGTTACTGCTTACCCCTAAAGAAGCCCTTCGTGAAGACTGTTCTTGTTGAATTTGAAAAGTGATATTAAGAAGCCCCTAGAGGGCTAAGGGGAAAAAGGAAATATTTTCCGTTAAAATGTGGAAAGAAGCTTTCTGAGAAACTGCTTTGTGTTCTGTTAATTCATCTCACAGAGTTACAGCCTTCCCCTCCAGAAGTCTTTCGCTAAGACTGTTGTTGTGGAATTTGCAAAGTGATATTTGGAAGCGGATAGAGGGCTATGGAGAAAAAGGAAATCTCTTCAGTTAAACACTGGAAATAGCTTTCTGAGAAAGTGCTCTGTGTTCTGCTAATTCATGTCACAGAGTTACAGCTTTCCCTTCAAGAAGCCTTTCGCTAGGGCTGTTCTTGTGGAATTTTCAAAGTGATATTTGGAAGCCCATAGAGGGCTATGGTGAAAAAGGAAATATCTTCGGTTAAAAACAGGAAAGAAGCTTTCTGGGAAACTGCTTTGTGTTCTGTTAATTCACCTCACAGAGTTACAGCTTTCCCCTCAAGAAGCCTTTCGCTAAGACTGCTCTTTTGGAATTTGGAAAGTGATATTTGGAAGCCCATAGAGGGCTAGGGTGAAAAAGGAAATATCTTCAGTTAAAAACTGTCAAGAGGCTTTCTGAGAAACTGCTTTGAAGTCTGTTAATTCATCTTAGAGAGTTACAGATTTCCCCTCAAGAATCCTTTCGCTAAGGCTGTTCTTGTGGAATTTGCAAAGTGATATTTGGAAGCCCATAGAGGGCTATGGTGAAAAAGGAAATATGTTCCGTTACAAACTGGAAAGAAGCTGTCCGAGTAACTGCTTTGTGTTTTGTTAATTCATCTCACAGAGTTACAGCTTTCCCCTCAAGAAGCCTTTCTCTAAGACTGTTCTTGTGGAATTTGCAAAGTGATATTTGGGAGTCCATAGAGGGCTATAGTGAAAAAGAAAATATCTTCCGTTAAAAATTGGAAAGAGGCATTCTGAGAAGCTGCTTTGTGTTCTGTTAATTCATCTCAGGGAGTTACATCTTTCGCGTCAAGAAGCCTTTCGCTAAGACTGTTCTTGTGGAATTTGCAAAGTGATACTTGGATGCCGATAGAGGGCTATGGTGAAAAATGCAATATCTTCAGTTAAAATCTGGAAAGAAGCTTTCTGAGAAACTCCTTTGTGTTCTGCTAATTCATCTCACAGAGTCACTGCTTTCCCCTCAAGAAACCTGTCGCTAAGATTGTTCTTGTGGAATTTGCAAAGTGATATTTGGAAGCCCATAGAGGGCTATGGTGAAAAAGGATATATCTTCCGTTAAAAACTGGAAAGAAGATTTCTGAGAAACTGCTTTGAAGTCTGCTAATTCGACTTACAGAGTTACAGCTTTCCCTTCAAGAAGCCTTTCGCTAATGCTGTTCTTGTGAATTTGGAAAGTGATATTTGGAAGCCCATAGAGGGCTATGGTGAAAAAGAAAATATCTTCAGTTAAAAACTGTAAAGAAGCTTTCTGAGAAACTGTTTTGTGGTCTGTTAATTCATCTTACACAGTTACAGCTTTCCTTTCAAGAAGCCTTTCGCTAAGACTGTTCTTGTTGAATTTGCAAAGGGATATTTGGAAGTCCATAGAGGGCTTTGTTAAAAATGGAAATATCTTCCGATAAAAACTGGAAAGAAGCTTTTGGAGAAACTGCTTTGTGTTCTGTTAATTCATCTCACAGAGTTACAGCTTTCCTCTCAAGATTCCTTTCGCTAAGACTGTTCTTCTGTTTTTTGAAAAGTGATATTTGGAAGCTCATACAAGGCTATGGTGAAAAAGGAAATATGTTCCGTTAAAAACTGGAAAGAAACATTGTGAGAAACTGCGTTGTGTTCTGTTAATTCATCTCACAGAGTTACAGCTTTCCCCTCAAGAAGCTTTCCTCTAAGATTGTTTTCTGGAATTTGCAAAGTGATATTTGGAAGCTCATTGAGGGCTATGGTGAAAAAGGAAATATCTTCGGTTAAAAACTGGAAAGAAGCTTTCTGAGAAACTGGTTTGTGTTCTGTGCATTCATTTTACAGAGTTAGAGCTTTCCTTTCAAGAAGCCTTAGGCTAAGACTGTTCCTGTGGTAATTGCAAAGTGATATTTGGAAGCCCTTAGAGGGCTATGGTGAAAAAGGAAATATATTTCGTTAAAACCTGGAAAGAAGCTTTCTGAGAAACTGCTTTGTGTTCTGTTAATTCATCTCACAGAGTTACAGCTTTCCCCTCAAGAAGCCTTTCGCTAAGACTGTTCTTGTGGAATATGGAAAGTGATATTTGGAAGCCCATAAAAAGCTATGGTGAAAAAGGAATTATCTTCCGTTCAAAACTGTAAAGAAGTTTTCTGAGAAACTGCTTTGTGTTCTTTTAATTCATCTCACAGAGTTACAGCTTTCCCTTCAAGAAGTCTTTCGCTTAGACTGTTCTTGTGGAATTTGCAAAGTGATATTTGGAAGCCCACAGAGGGCTGTGGTGAAAAAGGAAATATCTTCCGTTAAAAACTGGAAAGAAGCTTTCTGAGAAACTACTTTGTGTTCTGTTAATTTATCTCACATAGTTACAACTTTCCCCTCAAGAGTCCTTTCCCTAAGACCGTTCTTGTGGAATTTTAAAAGTGATATTTAGAGCCCATAGAGGGCTTTGGTGAAAAAGGTAATATCTTCCGTTAAAAACTGTAAAGAATCTTTCTGAGAAACTGCTTTGTGTTCTGTTAAATCATCTCTCAGAGTTACAGCTTTCCCCTCAAGAAGCTTTTTGCTAAGACTGTTCTTGTGGAATTTGCAAAGTGAGATTTGGAAGCCACAAGAGGGCTATGGTGAAAAAGGAAATATCTTCCGTTAAAAACTGGAAAGAAGTTTTCTGAGAAACTGCTTTGTGTTCTGTTAATTCATCTCACAGAGATACAGCTTTCCCCTCAAGAAGCCTTTCGCTAAGACTGTTCTTGTGGAATTTGCAAAGTGATATTTGGAAGCCCATAGAGGGCTATGGTGAAAAAGGAAATATCTTCCGTTAAAAATTGGAAAGATGCTTTCTGAGAAACTGCTTTGTGTTCTGTTAATTCATCTCCCAGAGTTACGTCTTTCCCTTCAAGAAGCCTTTCGCTAAGGCTGTTCTTCTGGAATTGGCAAAGTGATATTTGGAAGCCCATAGAGGACTATGGTGAAAAAGGAAATATCTTCCGTTAAAAACTGGAAAGAAGCTTTCTGAGAAACTGCTTTGTGTTCTGTTAATTCATCTCAGAGTTACAGCTTTTCCCTCAAGAAGCCTTTCTCTAAGACTGTTCTTGTGGAATTTGCAAAGTGATATTTGGAAGCCCATAGAGGCCTAGGGTGAAAAAGAAAATACCTTCCGTTAAAAACTGGAAAGAAGCTTTCTGGGTGACTGCTTTGTGTTCTGTTAATTCATCTCACAGAGTTACAGCTTTGCTCTCAAGGTTCCTTTCGCAAAGACTGTTCTTCTATTATATGGAAAGTGATATTTGGAAGCCCATACAAGGCTTTCGTAATAAAGGAAATATGTTGTGTTAAAAACTGGAAACAAGCTTTCTGAGAAACTGCTTTGTGTTCTGTTTATTCATCTAACAGAATTACAGCTTTCCCCTCAAGAAGGCTTTCTCTAAGACTGTTCTTGTGGAATTTGCAAAGTGATATTTGGAAGCCCATAGAGGGCTATGGTGAAAAAGGAATATCTTCCGTTAAAAACTGGAAATAAGCTTTCTGAGAAACTGCTTTGTGTTCTGTTAATTCATCTCACAGTGTTACGTCTTTCCCCTCAAGAAACCTTTCTCTAAGACTGTTCTTGTGGAATTTGCAAAGTGATATTTGCAAGCCCATAGAGGGCTATGGTGAAAAAGGAAATATCTTCCGGTAAAAACTGGAAAGAAGCTTTCTGAGAAACTCCTGTATGTTCTGTTAATTCATCTCACAGAGTTACATCTTTCCCTTCAAGAAGTCTTTCGCTAAGGCTGCTCTTTTGGAATTTGCAAAGAGATATTTGGAAGCCCATAGAGGTCTATGGTGAGAAAGGAAATATCTTGCGCTAAAAACTGGAAAGAAGCTTTCTGAGAAACTGCTATGTGTTCTGTTAATTCATCTCACAGAGTTACATCTTTCCCTTCAAGAAGCCTTTGGCTAATGCTGTTCTTGTGGAATTGGCAAAGTGATATTTGGAAGCGCAAAGAGGGCTATTGTGAAAAAGGAAGTATCTTCTGCTAAAAACTGGAAAGAAGCTTTCTGAGAAACTGCTTTGTGTTCTGTTAATTCATCTTACGGAGTTACAGCTTTCCCCACAAGAAGCCTTTCGTTAAGACTGTTCTTGTGGAATTTGCAACGTGATATTTGGAATCCCAAGGAAGGATATGGTGCAAAAGAATATATATCTTCCATTTAAAACTGGAAAGAAGCTTTCTGAGAAACTGCTTTGTGTTCTCTTAATTCATCTCACAGAGTTACAGCGTTCCCTTCAAGAAGGCTTTTGCTAAGGCTGTTCTTGCGGAATTTGCAAAGTGATATTTGGAAGCCCAAAGAGGGCTACGGTGAAAAAGGAAATATCTTCCGTTAAATACTGGAAAGAAGCTTTCTGAGAAACTGCTTTGTGTTCTGTTCATTCATCTCACAGAGTTACAGCTCTATCCTCAAGAAACCTTTCGCTAAGACAGTTCTTGTGGAATTTGCAAGGTGATATTTGGAAGCCCTTAGAGGGTTACGGTGAAAAAGGAAATATCTTCCCTTAAAAACTGGAAAGAAGCTTTCTGAGAAACTGCTTCGTGTTCTGTTAATTCATCTCACAGAGTTACAGCTTTCCCCTCAAGAAGCCTTTCGCAAAGACTGTTCTTGTGGAATTTGCTTAGTGATATTTGGAAGCCCATACAAGGCTGTGGTGAAAAAGGAAATATATTCCGTTAAAAACTGGAAAGAAGCTTTATGAGAAACTGCTTTGTGTTCTGTTAATTCAGCTCACAGAGTTACAGCTTTCCCCTCAAGAAGCCTTTCTCTAAGACTGTTCTTGTGGAATTTGCAAAGTGATGTTTGGAAGCCCCTAGAGGGCTATGGTGAAAAAGGAAATATCTTAGGTTAAAAACTGGAAAGAAGCTTTCTGAGAAACTTCTTTGTGTTCTGTTAATTCGTCTCACAGATTTACATCTTTTCCGTCAAGAAGCCTTTCCTAAGCCTGTTCTTGCGGAATTGGCAAAGTGATATTTGGAAGGCCATAGAGGGATATGGTGAAAACGGAAATATCTTCCGTTAAAAACTGGATAGAAGCTTTCTGACAAACTGCTTTGTGTTCTGTTAATTCATCTCACAGAGTTACAACTTTACCCTCAAGTAGTCTTTCTCTAAGACTTTTTTAGTGGGGTTTGCAAAGTGATATTTGGAAGCCCATAGAGGGCTATGGTGAAAAAGGAAATATCTTCCGTTAAAAACTGGAAAGAAGCTTTTTGAAAAACTGCTTTGTGTTCTGTTAATTCATCTCACAGAGTTACATCTTTCCCTTCAAAAAGTCTTTCGCTAAGGATGTTCTTGTGAAATTGGCAAAGTGATATTTGGAAGACCATAGAGGGCTAAGGTGAAAAAGGAAATACCTTCCGTTAAAAAGTGGAAAGAAGCTTTTTGAGAAACTGCTATGTGTTCTGTTAATTCATGTTACAGAGTTACAGCTTTCTCTTCAAGAAGCCTTTCGCTAAGGCTGTTCTTGTGGAATTGTCAAAGTGATATTTGGAAGCCCATAGAGGGATATGGTGAAAAAGAAAATATCTTCCGTTAAAAACTGAAAAGAAGCTTTCTGAGAAATGTCTCTGTGTTCTATTAATTCATCTCACAGAGTTACAGCTTTTCCCTCAAGAAGCCTTTCCATAAGGCTGTTCTTGTGGAATTTGTAAAGTGATATTTGGAAGCCCCTAGAGGCCTAGGGTGAAATAGGAAATATCTTCCGTTAATAACTGAAAAGAAGCTTTCTGAGAAACTGCTTTGTGTTCTAATAATTCATCTCACAGAGTTACATCTTTCCCTTCTAGAAGCCTTTCGCTAAGGCTGTTCTTGTGGAATTTGCAAAGAGATATTTGAAAGCCCTAAGGGGGCTATGGTGAAAAAGGAAATATCTTCCGTTAAAAATTGAAAGGAATCTTTCTGAGAAACTGCTTTCTCTTCTGTTAATTTTTCTCACAGAGTTACATGTTTCCCCTCGTGAAACCTTTCTCTAAGACTGTTCTTGTGGAATTTGCAAAGTGGTATTTGGAATCCCATAGAGGGCTATGTTGAAAAAGGAAATATCTTCCGTTAAAAACTGGAAAGAAGCTTTCTCAGAAACTGCTTCGTGTTCTGTTAATTCATCTCACAGAGTTACAGCTTTCCCCTCAAGAAGCCTTTCTCTAAGACTGTTCTTGTGGAATTGGCAAAGTGATATTTGGAAGCCTTGGAGGGCTATGGTGAAAAAGGAAATATCTTCCGTTAAAATCTGGAAAGAAGCTTTCTGGCAAACGGCTTTGTGTTCTGTTAATTCATCTCACAGCGTTACATCTTTCCCTTCAAGAAGCCTTTCGCTAAGGCTGTTCTTGTGGAATTGGCAAAGTGATATTTGGAAGCCCATAGAGGGCCATGGTGAAAAAGGAAATATCTTCCGTTAAATACTGTAAAGAAGCTTTCTGAGAAACTGCTTTGTGTTCTGACAATTCATCTTACAGGGATACAGCTTTCCCTTCAAGAAGCCTTTCGTTAAGACTGTTCTTGTGCAATTTGCAAAGTGATATTTGGAAGCCCTTAGAGGGCTATGGTAAAAAAGGAAATATCTTCCGTTAAAAACTGGAAAGAAGCTTTCTGAGAAACTGCTTTGTGTTCTGATAATTCATCTTACAGGGTTACAGCTTTCCCATCAAGACGCGTTTCGCTAAGGCTGTTCTTGTGGAATTGGTAAAGTTGTATTCGGAACCACAGAGTGGGCTACGGTGAAAAAGGAAATATCTTCCGTTAAAAAATGGAACGAAGCTTCCTGAGAAACTGCTTTGTGTTCTGTTAATCCATCTCACAGAGTTACAACTTTCCCCTCAAGAAGCCTTTCGCTAAGACTGTTCTTGAGGACTTTGCAAAGTGATATTTGGAAGCCCATAGGGGGCGCTGGTGGAAAAGAAATTATCTTCTGTTAAAAAATGGTAAGAAGCTTACTGAGAAACTGCTCTGTGTTCCGATAATTAATCTCACAGAGTTACAGCTTTCCCCTGAAGAAGACTTACTCTAAGACTGTTCTTGTGGAAATTGCAAAGAGTTATTTGGAAGCTCATAGTGGGTTTTGGTGAAAAAGGAAATATCTTCAGTTAAAAACTGGTAAGAAGCTTACTGAGAAACTGCTTTGTGTTTTGTTAATTCATATCACAGAGTTACAGCTTTCCCCTCAAGAAGCCTTTCGCTAAGACTGTTCTTGAGAATTTGCAAAGTGATATTTGGAAGCCCACACAAGGCTTTGGTGAAAAAGGAAATATTTTCCGTTAAAAGCTGGAAAGAAGCTTTCTGAGAAACTGCTCAGTGTTCTGTTAATTCATCTCACAGAATTACAGCTTTCCTCTCAAAATTCCTTTCGTTAAGACTGTTCTTCTGTTATATGGAAAGTGATATTTGGAAGCCCATACAAGGCTATGTTAAAAAAGGAAATATGTTCCGTTAAAAACAGGAAAGAAGCTTTCTGAGAAACTGCTTTGTGTTCTGTTAATTCAGCTCGCAGAGTTACAGCTTCCCCCTCAAGAAGCCTTTCTCTGAGACTGTTCTTGTGGAATTTGCAAAGTGATATTTGGAAGCTCAGAGAGGGCTTTGGTGAGAAAGGAAATATCTTAGGTTAAAAACAGGAAAGAAGCTTTCTGAGAAACTGCTTTGTGTTCTGTGAATTCATCTCACAGAGTTACATCTTTCCCTTCAAGAAGCCTTTCGCTAATGCTCTTCTTGTGGAATTGGCAAAGTGATATTTGGAAGACCATAGAGGGCTAAGGTGAAAAAGGAAATATCTTGCTTTAGAAACTGGAAAGAAGCTTTCTGAGAAACTGCTTTGTGTTCTGTTAATTCATCTCACAGAGTTTCAGCTTTCCCCTCCAGAGTCCTTTCGCTAAGACTGTTCCTGTGGAATTTGCAAAGTGATATTTGGAAGCCCATAGAGCGCTATGTTGAAAAAGGAAATATCTTCAGTTAATAACCGGAAAGAAGCTTTCTGAGAAACTGCTATGTGTTCTGTTAATTCATCTCACAGAGTTACAGCTTTCCCCTCAAGAAGCCTTTCGCGAAGACTTTTCTTGTGGAATTTGCAAAGTGATATTTGGAAGCCCATACAAGGCTACGGTGAGAGAGGAAATATCTTCCGTTAAAAACTGGAAAGAAGCTCTCTGAGAAACTGCTTTGTGTTCTGTTAATTCAGCTCACAGACTTACAGCTTTCCCCTCAAGAAGCCTTTCTCTAAGACTGTTCTTGTGGTATTTGCAAAGTGATATTTGGAAGCCCAGAGAAGGCTATGGTGAAAAAGGAAATATCTTAGGTTAAAAATTGGAAAGAAACATTCTGAGAAACTGCTTTCTGTTCTGCTAATTCATCTCACAGAGTTACATCTTTCCCTTCATGAAGCCTTTCGCTAAGGCTGTTCTTGTGGAATTGGCATAGTGATATTTGGAAGCCCTTAGAGGGCTATGGTGAAAAAGGAAATATCTTCCGTTAAAACCTGGAAAGAAGATTTCTGGGAAACAGCTCTGTGTTCTGTTAATTCATCTCACAGAGTTACAGCTTTCCTCTCAAGATTCCTTTCGCTAAGACTGTTCTTCTGTTTTTTGAAAAGTGATATTTGGAAGCTCATACAAGGCTATGGTGAAAAAGGAAATATGTTCCGTTAAAAACTGGAAAGAAGCATTGTGAGAAACTGCGTTGTGTTCTGTTAATTCATCTCACAGAGTTACAGCTTTCCCCTCAAGAAGCTTTCCTCTAAGATTGTTTTCTGGAATTTGCAAAGTGATATTTGGAAGCCCATTGAGGTCTATGGTGAAAAAGGAAATATCTTCGGTGAAAACTGGAAAGAAGCTTTCTGAGAAACTGGTTTGTGTTCTGTGCATTCATTTTACAGAGTTAGAGCTTTCCTTTCAAGAAGCCTTAGGCTAAGACTGTTCTTGTGGTAATTGCAAAGTGATATTTGGAAGCCCTTAGAGGGCTATGGTGAAAAAGGAAATATCTTCCGTTAAAAACTGGAAAGAAGCTTTCTGAGAAACTGCTTTGTGTTCTGTTCATTCATTTTACAGAGTTAGAGCTTTCCTTTCAAGAAGCCTTTCGCTAAGACTGTTCTTGTGGTATTTGCAAAGTGATATTTGGAAGTCGTTAGAGGGCTATGGTGAAAAAGGAAATATCTTCCGTTAAAAACTGGAAAGAAGCTTTCTGAGAAACTGCTTTGTGTTCTGTTAATTCATCTCACAGAGTTACATCTTTCCCCTCCAGAATCCTTTCGCTAAGGCTGTTCTTGTGGAATTTGCAAAGTGATATTTGGAAGCCCATAGAGGGCAATGGTGAAAAAGGAACTATCTTCCGTTAATAACCGGAAAGAAGCTTTCTGAGAAACTGCTTTGTGTTCTGTTAATTCATCTCACAGAGTTACAGCTTTCCCCTCAAGAAGTCTTTCTCTAAGACTTTTTTAGTGGAATTTGCAAAGTGATATTTGTAAGGCCATAGAGGGCTATGGTGAAAAAGGAAATATCTTCCGTTAAAAACTGGAAAGAAGCTTTTTGACAAACTGCTTTGTGTTCTGTTAATTCAGCTCACAGAGTTACAGCTTTCCCTTCAAAAAGTCTTTCGCTAAGGATGTTCTTGTAAAATTGGCAAAGTGATATTTGGAAGACCATAGAGGGCTACGGTGAAAAAGGAAATACCTTCCGTTAAAAACTGGAAAGAAGCTTTTTGAGAAACTGCTTTGTGTTCTGTTAATTCATCTTACAGGGTTACCGCTTTAACTTCAAGAAGCCTTTCTCTAAGACTGTTCTTTTGGAATTTGCAAAGTGATATTTGGAAGCCCATAGAGAGCTACGGTGAAAAAGGAAATACGTTCCGTTAAAACCTGGAAAGAAGCTTTCTGAGAAACAGCTCTGTGTTCTGTTATTTCATCTCACAGTGTTACATCTTTCCCCTCAAGAAGCCTTTGTCTAAGACTGTTCTTGTGGAATTTGCAAAGTGATATTTGGAAGCCCATAGACGGCTCTGGTGAAAAAGGAAATACGTTCCGTTAAAACTGTAAAGAAGCTTTCTGAGAAACTGCTTTGTGTTCCGTTAATTCATCTCACAGAGTTACATCTTTCTCTTCAAGAAGCCTTTCGCTAAGGCTGTTCTTGTGGAATTGGGAAAGTGATATTTTGAAGCTCATATAGGGCTACTGTGAAAAAGGAAATATCTTCTGTTAAATACTGGAAACAAGCTTTCTGAGAAACTGCTTTGTGTTCTGTTAATTCATCTCACATAGTTACAGCTTTCCCCCCAAGAAGCTTTTCGTTAAGACTGTTCTTGTGGAATTTGCAAAGTGATATTTGGAAGCCAATAGAGGGCTATGGTGAAAAAGGAAATATCTTCCATTAAATACTGGAAAGAAGCTTTCTGAGAAAATGCTTGGGGTTCTGTTAATTTATGTCACTGAGTTACAGCTTTCTTCTCAAGATTCCTTTCGCTAAGACAGTTCCTGTGGAATATAGAAAGCGATATTTGGAAGCCCACAGAAGTCTATGGTGAAAAAGGAAATATCTTCCGGTAAAAACTGGAAAGAAGCTTTCTGAGAAACTGTTTTCTGTTCTGTTAATTCATCTCACCGACTTACATCTTCCCCTTCAAGAAGCCTTTCGCTAAGACTGTTCTTGTGGAATTGGCAAAGTAATATTTAGAAGCCCATTGAGGGCTAAGTTGAAAAAGAAAATATCTTCCTTTAAACTGAAAGAAGCTTTCTGGGAAACTGCTTTGTGTTCTGTTAATTCATCTCACAGAGTTTCAGCTTTCCCCTCAAGAAGCCTTTCGCTAAGACTGTTCTTGTGGAATTTGGAAAGCGATATTTGGAAGCCCATAGTGGTCTATGGTGAAAAAGGAAATATCTTTCCTTAAAAATTGGAAAGAAGCTTTCTGAGAAACTGCTATGTGTTCTGTTAATTCATCTTACAGAGTTACAGCTTTCCCTTCAAGAAGCCTTTCGCTAAGGCTGTTCTTGTGGAATTGTCAAAGTGATATTTGGAAGCCCAGAGAGGGCTATGGTGAAAAAGAAAATATCTTCCGTTAAAAACTGGAAAGAAGCTTTCTGAGATACGTCTCTGTGTTCTATTAATTCATCTCACAGAATTACAGATTTTCCCTCAAGAATCCTTTCGCTAAGGCTGTTCTTGTGGAATTTGTAAAGTGATATTTGGAAGCCCCTAGAGGCCTAGGGTGAAATAGGAAATATCTTCCGTTAAAAACTGAAAAGAAGCTTTCTGAGAAACTGCTTCGTGTTCTGTTAATTCATCTCACAGAGTTACAGCTTTCCCCTCAAGAAGCCTTTCTCTAAGACTGTTCTTGGGAATTGGCAAAGTGATATTTGGAAGCCCTTGGAGGGCTATGGTGAAAAAGGAAATATCTTCCGTTAAAATCTGGAAAGAAGCTTTCTGGGAAACGGCTTTGTGTTCTGTTAATTCATCTCACAGCGTTACATCTTTCCCTTCAAGTAGCCTTTCGCTAAGGCTGTTCTTGTGGAATTGGCAACGTGATATTTGGAAGCCCATAGAGGGCCATGGTGAAAAAGGAAATATCTTCCGTTAAAAACTGGAAAGAAGCTTTCTGAGAAACTGCTTTGTGTTCTGTTCATTCATTTTACAGAGTTAGAGCATTCCTTTCAAGAAGCCTTTCGCTAAGAGTGTTCTTGTGGTATTTGCAAAGTGATATTTGGAAGCCGTTAGAGGGCTATGGTGAAAAAGGAAATATCTTCCGTTAAAAACTGGAAAGAAGCTTTCTGAGAAACTGCTTTGTGTTCTGTTAATTCAGCTCACAGAGTTACATCTTTCCCTTCAAGAAGTCTTTCGCTAATGCTGTTCTTGTGGAATTGGCAAAGTGATATTTGGAAGCCCATAGAGGGCCATGGAGAAAAAGGAAATATCTTCCGTTAAAAACTGGAAAGAAGCTTTCTGAGAAACTGCTTTGTGTTCTGTTAATTCATCTCACAGAGTTACATCTTTCCCCTCCAGAATCCTTTCGCTAAGGCTGTTCTTGTGGAATTTGCAAAGTGATATTTGGAAGCCCATAGAGGGCAATGGTGAAAAAGGAACTATCTTCCGTTAATAACCGGAAAGAAGCTTTCTGAGAAACTGCTTTGTGTTCTGTTAATTCATCTCACAGAGTTACAGCTTTCCCCTCAAGAAGTCTTTCTCTAAGACTTTTTTAGTGGAATTTGCAAAGTGATATTTGTAAGGCCATAGAGGGCTATGGTGAAAAAGGAAATACCTTCCGTTAAAAACTTGAAAGAAGCTTTTTGACAAACTGCTTTGTGTTCTGTTAATTCAGCTCACAGAGTTACAGCTTTCCCTTCAAAAAGTCTTTCGCTAAGGATGTTCTTGTAAAATTGGCAAAGTGATATTTGGAAGACCATAGAGGGCTACGGTGAAAAAGGAAATACCTTCCGTTAAAAACTGGAAAGAAGCTTTTTGAGAAACTGCTTTGTGTTCTGTTAATTCATCTTACAGGGTTACCGCTTTAACTTCAAGAAGCCTTTCTCTAAGACTGTTCTTTTGGAATTTGCAAAGTGATATTTGGAAGCCCATAGAGAGCTACGGTGAAAAAGGAAATACGTTCCGTTAAAACCTGGAAAGAAGCTTTCTGAGAAACAGCTCTGTGTTCTGTTATTTCATCTCACAGTGTTACATCTTTCCCCTCAAGAAGCCTTTGTCTAAGACTGTTCTTGTGGAATTTGCAGTGATATTTGGAAGCCCATAGACGGCTCTGGTGAAAAAGGAAATACGTTCCGTTAAAACTGTAAAGAAGCTTTCTGAGAAACTGCTTTGTGTTCCGTTAATTCATCTCACAGAGTTACATCTTTCTCTTCAAGAAGCCTTTCGCTAAGGCTGTTCTTGTGGAATTGGGAAAGTGATATTTTGAAGCTCATATAGGGCTACTGTGAAAAAGGAAATATCTTCTGTTAAATACTGGAAACAAGCTTTCTGAGAAACTGCTTTGTGTTCTGTTAATTCATCTCACATAGTTACAGCTTTCCCCCCAAGAAGCTTTTCGTTAAGACTGTTCTTGTGGAATTTGCAAAGTGATATTTGGAAGCCAATAGAGGGCTATGGTGAAAAAGGAAATATCTTCCATTAAATACTGGAAAGAAGCTTTCTGAGAAAATGCTTGGGGTTCTGTTAATTTATGTCACTGAGTTACAGCTTTCTTCTCAAGATTCCTTTCGCTAAGACAGTTCCTGTGGAATATAGAAAGCGATATTTGGAAGCCCACAGAAGTCTATGGTGAAAAAGGAAATATCTTCCGGTAAAAACTGGAAAGAAGCTTTCTGAGAAACTGTTTTCTGTTCTGTTAATTCATCTCACCGACTTACATCTTCCCCTTCAAGAAGCCTTTCGCTAAGACTGTTCTTGTGGAATTGGCAAAGTAATATTTAGAAGCCCATTGAGGGCTAAGTTGAAAAAGAAAATATCTTCCTTTAAACTGAAAGAAGCTTTCTGGGAAACTGCTTTGTGTTCTGTTAATTCATCTCACAGAGTTTCAGCTTTCCCCTCAAGAAGCCTTTCGCTAAGACTGTTCTTGTGGAATTTGGAAAGCGATATTTGGAAGCCCATAGTGGTCTATGGTGAAAAAGGAAATATCTTTCCTTAAAAATTGGAAAGAAGCTTTCTGAGAAACTGCTATGTGTTCTGTTAATTCATCTTACAGAGTTACAGCTTTCCCTTCAAGAAGCCTTTCGCTAAGGCTGTTCTTGTGGAATTGTCAAAGTGATATTTGGAAGCCCAGAGAGGGCTATGGTGAAAAAGAAAATATCTTCCGTTAAAAACTGGAAAGAAGCTTTCTGAGATACGTCTCTGTGTTCTATTAATTCATCTCACAGAATTACAGATTTTCCCTCAAGAATCCTTTCGCTAAGGCTGTTCTTGTGGAATTTGTAAAGTGATATTTGGAAGCCCCTAGAGGCCTAGGGTGAAATAGGAAATATCTTCCGTTAAAAACTGAAAAGAAGCTTTCTGAGAAACTGCTTCGTGTTCTGTTAATTCATCTCACAGAGTTACAGCTTTCCCCTCAAGAAGCCTTTCTCTAAGACTGTTCTTGGGAATTGGCAAAGTGATATTTGGAAGCCCTTGGAGGGCTATGGTGAAAAAGGAAATATCTTCCGTTAAAATCTGGAAAGAAGCTTTCTGGGAAACGGCTTTGTGTTCTGTTAATTCATCTCACAGCGTTACATCTTTCCCTTCAAGTAGCCTTTCGCTAAGGCTGTTCTTGTGGAATTGGCAACGTGATATTTGGAAGCCCATAGAGGGCCATGGTGAAAAAGGAAATATCTTCCGTTAAAAACTGGAAAGAAGCTTTCTGAGAAACTGCTTTGTGTTCTGTTCATTCATTTTACAGAGTTAGAGCATTCCTTTCAAGAAGCCTTTCGCTAAGAGTGTTCTTGTGGTATTTGCAAAGTGATATTTGGAAGCCGTTAGAGGGCTATGGTGAAAAAGGAAATATCTTCCGTTAAAAACTGGAAAGAAGCTTTCTGAGAAACTGCTTTGTGTTCTGTTAATTCATCTTGCAGAGTTACAGCTTTCCCCTCAAGAAGCCTTTCGCTAAGACTGTTCTTGTGGAATTTGAAAAGTGATATTTTTAAGCTCATAGAGGGCTATGGTGAAAAAGGAAATATCTCCCGTTAAACACTGGAAAAAAGCTTTCTGAGAAACTTTTTTGTGTTCTGTTCATTCATCTCACAGAGTTACAGCTTTACCCTCAAGAAGCCTTTCGCTAAGACTGTTGTTGTGGAATTTTCAAAATGGTACTTGGAAGCCCATAGAGGGATATGGTGAAAAGAAAATCTCTTCCTTTAAAAACTGGAAAGAAGCTTTCTGAGAAACTGCTTTCTGTCTGTTAATTCATCTCAGAGAGTTACAGCTTTCCCTTCAAGAAGCCTTTCGCTAACTCTGTTCTTTTGGAATTTGCAAAGTGATATTTGGAAGCCCATAGAGGGTTATGGTGAAAAAGGAAATATCTTCAGATAAAAACTGGAAAGAAGCTTTCTGAGAAACTGCTTTGTGTTCTGTTCATTCATCTTACAGAATTACAGCTTTCCCCTCAAGAAGCCTTCCGCTAAGGCTGTTCTTGTGTAATTTGAAAAGTGATATTTAGAAGCCCTTAGAGGGCTATGGTGAAAAAGGAAATATCTTCAGTTATAAACTGGAAAGAAGCTGTCTGAGAACCTGCTTTGTGTTCTCTTAATTCATCTCACAGAGTTACAGCTTTCACCTCAAGAAGCCTTTCGCTTAGACTGTTGTTGTGGAATTTGCAAGGTGATATTTGGAAGCCAATAGAGGGCTATCGTGAAAAAGGAAATCTCTTCCGTTAAAAACTGGAAAGAAGCTTTCTGAGAAACTGCTTTGTGTTCTGTTAATTCATCTCACAGAGTTACAGCTTTCCCCTCAAGAAGACTTTCGCTAAGACGGTTCTTGTGGAATTTGCAAAGTGAAATTTGGAAGCCCATAGAGGGCTATGGTGAAAAAGGAAATATCTTCCGTTAAAAACTGGAAAGAAGCTTTCTGAGAAACTTCTTTGTGTTCTGTTAATTCATCTCACAGAGTTACAGCTTTCCCCTCAGGTAGCCTTTCGCTAAGACTGTTCTTGTGCAATTTGAAAAGTGATATTTGAAAGACAATAGAGGGCTATGGTGAAAAAGGAAATATCTTCCGTTAAAAACTGGAAAGAAGCTTTCTGAGAAACTTCTTTGGGTTCTATTATTTCATCTCACAGAGTTACAGCATTCCCGTCAAGAAGCCCTTTGGTAAGGCTGTTCTTGTGGAATTTGGGAAGTGATACTTGGAAGCCCTTAGAGGGCTATGGTGAAAAAGGAAATATCTTCAGTTAAAAACTGGAAAGAAGGTTTCTGAGAAACTCCTTTGTGTTCAGCTAATTCATCTCACCGAGATACAGCTTTCCCTTAAGGAAGCCTTTCGCTAAGGATGTTCTTGTGGAATTTGCAAAGTGATATTTGGAAGCCCATAGAGGGCTATGGTGAAAAAGGAAATATCTTTAGTTAAAACCTGGAAAGAAGCTTTCTGAGAAACTGCTTTGTGTTCTCTTAATTCATCTTATGGAGTTACAGCTTTTCCCTCAAAAGCCTTTGGCTAAGACTGTTCTTGTGGAAACTGCAAAGGGATATTTGGAAGACCATAGAGGGCAATGGTGAAAAAGGAAATATCTTCCGTTAAAAACTGTAAAGAAGCTTTCTGAGAAACTGCTTTGTGTTCTGTTAATTCATCTCACAGAGTTACAGCTTTCCCCTCAAGAAGATTTTCGCTAAAAGTGTTCTTGTGGAATTTGCAATGTGATATTTGGAAGCCCGTAGAGGGCTGTGGTGAAAAAGGAAATATCTTCAGTTAAAAACTTTATGGAAGCTTTCTGAGAGACTTCTTTGTGTTCTGCTAGTTCATCTCACAGAGTTACAGCTTTCCCCCTCAAAAACCCTTTCACTAATAGTGTTCTTATGGAATTTGAAAAGTGATATTTGGAAACCCATAGAGGACTATGGTGAAAAAGGAAATATCTTCCGTTAAAAACTGTAAAGAAGCTTTCTGAGAAACTGCTTTGTGTTCTGCTAATTCATCTCACAGTGTTACAGCTTTCCCCTCAAGAAGCCTTTCGCTAAGACTGTTGTTGTGGAATTTCCAAAGTGATATTTGGAAGGCCATGGAGGGCAATGGTGAAAAAGGAAATATCTTCAGGTAAAAAGTGCAAGGAAGCTTTCTGAGAAACTGCTTTGTGTTCTGTTAATTCATCTCACAGAGTTACAGCTTTCCCCTCAAGAAGTCTTTCGCTGAGACTGTTGTTGTGGAATTTGCAAAGTGATATTTGGAAGCCCATAGAGGGGTATGGTGAAAAAGGAAATATATTCCTTTAAAAACTGGAAAGAAGCTGTCTGAGAAAGTGCTTTGGTTCTGTTAATTCATATCACAGAGTTACACCTTTCCCCTCAAGAAGCCTTTCGTTAAGACTGTTCTTGTGGAATTTGCAGAGTGATATTTGGAAGCTGATAGCGGGCTGTGGTTAAAAAAGGAAATATCTTCCGTTAAAAACTGGAAAGAAGCTTTCTGAGAAACTGCTTTGTGTTCTGTTAATTCATCTCACAGAGTTACAGCTTTCTCCTCAAGAAGCCTTTCGCTAAGACTGTTCTTGTGGAATTTTGAAAGTGATATTTGGAAGCCCATAGAGGGCTATGGTGAAAAAGGAAATATCTTCCGTTAAAAACTGGAAAGAAGCTTTCTGAGAAACTGCTTTGTGTTCTGTTAATTCATCTCGCAGAGTTACAGCTTTCCCCTTAAGAAGCCTTTCGCTAAGACTGTTCTTGTGGAATTTGAAAAGTGATATTTTTAAGCCCATAGAGGGCTATGGTGAAAAAGGAAATATCTCCCGTTAAACACTGGAAAAAAGCTTTCTGAGAAACTTTTTTGTGTTCTGTTAATTCATCTCACAGAGTTACAGCTTTTCCCTCAAGAAGCCTTTCACTAAGACTGTTGTTGTGGAATTTTCCAAATGGTACTTGGAAGCCCATAGAGGGATATGGTGAAAAGGAAATCTCTTCCTTTAAAAACTGGAAAGAAGCTTTCTGAGAAACTGCTTTCTGTCTGTTAATTCATCTCAGAGAGTTACAGCTTTCCCTTCAAGAAGCCTTTCGCTAACTCTGTTCTTTTGGAATTTGCAAAGTGATATTTGGAAGCCCATAGACGGTTATGGTGAATAAGGAAATATCTTCAGATAAAAACTGGAAAGAAGCTTTCTGAGAAACTGCTTTGTGTTCTGTTCATTCATCTCACAGAATTACAGCTTTCCCCTCAAGAAGCCTTCCGCTAAGTCTGTTCTTGTGTAATTTGAAAAGTGATATTTGGAAGCCCATAGAAGGCTATGGTGCAAAAGGAAATATCTTCCGTTAAAAACTGGAAAGAAGCTTTCTGAGTAACTGCTTTGTGTTCTGTTAATTCATCTCACAGAGTTACAGCTTTCCCCTCAAGAAACCTTTCGCTAAGAGTGTTGTTGTGGAATTTGCTTAGTGATATTTGGAAGCCCTTAGAGGGCTACGGTGAAAAAGGAAATATCTTCATTAAAAACTGAAAAGAAGCTTTCTGAGGAACGGCTTTGTGTTCTGCTAATTCATCTCACGGAGTTACAGCTTTCCCCTGAAGAAGCCTTTCGCTAAGACTGTTCTTGTGGAATTTGCAAAGTGATATTTGGAAGACCATAGAGGGCTATGGTGAAAAAGGAAATCTTTTCCGTTAAAAACTGTAAAGAAGATTTCTGAGGAACTGCTTTGTGTTCTGTTGATTCATCTCACAGAGTTACAGCTTTTCCCTCAAGAAGCCTTTCGCTAACACTTTTGTGGTGAAATTTGCAAAGTGATATTTGGAATCCAATAGAGGGCTATGGTGGAAAAGGAAATATCTTCAGTTAAAAACTGGAAAGAAACTTTCTGAGAAACTGCTTTTTGTTCTGTTATTTCATCTCACAGAGTTAGAGCTTTCCCTTCAAGAAGCCTTTCGCCAAGCTATTCTTGTTGAATTTGCAAAGTGATATTTGGAAGGCCATAGAGAGCTGTGGTGAAAAAGGAAATATCTTCCGATAAAAACTGGAAGGAAGCTTTCTGATGAATTGCTTTGTGTTCTGTTAATTCATCTCACAAAATTAAAGATTTCCCCTCAAGAAGCCATTCGCTAAGAATGTTCTTGTGGAATTTGCAAAGTGATATTTGGAAGCCCATAGAGGGCAACGGTGAAAAAGGATATATCTTCAGTTAAAAACTGAAAAGAAGCTTTGTGAGAATCTGCTTTGAAGTCTGTTAATTCGTCATAGAGAGTTACAGCTTTCCCTTCAAGAAGCCTATCGCTAAGGCTGTTCTTGTGGAATTGCCAAAGTGATATTTGGAAGCCCATAGAGGGGTATGGTGAAAAAGGAAATATCTTCAGTTAAAAACTGGAAAGAAGCTGTCTGAAAAACTGCTTTGTGTTCTGTTAATTCATACCTCAGAGTTACATCTTTCCCCTCAAGAAGCCTTTCGCTGAGACTGTTTTTGTAGAATTTGCAAAGTGATATTTTGAAGCCCATAGAGGGCTATGGAGAAAAAGGAAATATCTTCCGTTAAAAACTGGAAAGAAGCTTTCTGGGAAAGTGCTTTGTTTTCTGTTAATTCATCTCACAGAGGTACAGCTTTCCCCTCAAGAAGCCTTTCGCTAAGACTGTTCTTGTGGAATTTGGAAAGTGATATTTGGAAGATCATAGAGGGCTATGGTGAAAAAGGAAATATCTTCCGTTAAAAACTGTAAAGAAGATTTCTGAGAAACTGCTTTGTGTTCTGTTAATTCATCTCACAGAGTTACAGCGTTTCCCTCAAGAAGCCTTTCGCTAAGACTGTTGTTGTGAAATTTGCAAAGTGATATTTGGAATCCCATAGAGCGCTATGGTGAAGAAGAAAATATCTTCCGTTAAAAACTGTAAAGAAGCTTTCTGAGAAACTGCTTTGTGTTCTCTTAAATCATCTCACAGAGTTACAGCTTTCCCCTAAAAAGGCCTTTCGCTAAGACTGTTCTTGTGGAATTTGCAAAGTGATATTTGGAAGCCCATAGAAGGCTATGGTTAAAAAGGAAATATCTTCCGTTAAAAACTGTAAAGAAGCTTTCTGAGAAACTGCTTTGTGTTCTGTTAATTCATCTCACAGAGTTAGAGCTTTCCCTTCAAGAAGCCTTTCGCTAAGCTATACTTGTTGAATTTGCAAAGTGATATTTGGAAGCCCATAGAGGGCTATGGTGAAAAAGGAAATATCTTCCGATAAAATCTGGAAGGAAGCTTTCTGATAAACTTCTTTGTGTTGTGTTAATTCATCTCACAGAGTTACAGCTTTCCCCTCAAGAACCCTTTCGCTAAGACAGTTCTCGTGGCATTTGCAAAGTGATATTTGGAAGCCCATATAGTGTTATGGTGAAAAAGGAAATATCTTTTGTTAAAAACTGGAAAGAAGCTTTTTGAGAAACTGCTTTGTGTTCTGTTAATTCATCTCACAGAGTTACAGCTTTCCCCTCAAGAAATCTTTCGCTGAGACTGTTCTTGTGGAATTTGCAAAGTGATATTTTGAAGCAACTAGAGAGCAATGGTGAAAAAGGAAATATCTTCCGTTAAAAACTGAAAGGAAGCTTTCTGGGATACTGCTTTGTGTTCTCTTAATTCATCTCACAGAGTTACAGCTTTCCCCTCAAGAAGCCTTTCGCTGAGACTGTTCTTGTGGAATTTGGAAAGTGATATTTGGAAGCCCCTAGAGGGCTAGGGTGAAAAAGGAAATATCTTCAGTTGAAAACTGTAAAGAAGCTTTCTGAGAAACTGCTTTGAAGTCTGTTAATTCTTCTTAGAGAGTTACAGATTTCCCCTCAAGAAGCCTTTCACTCTGGCTGTGCTTGTTGAATTTGCAAAGTGATATTTGGAAGCCCATAGAGGGCTGTGGTGAAAAAGGAAATATCTTCCGTTAAAAACTGGAAAGAAGCTGTCTGAGTAACTGCTTTGTGTTCTGTTAATTCATCTCACAGAGTTACAGCTTTCCCCTCAAGAAGCCTTTCTCTAAGACTGTTCTTGTGGAATTTGCAAAGTGATATTTGGGAGCCCATAGAGGGCTATGCTGCAGAAGGATATATCTTCCGTTAAAAACTGGAAAGAACCTGTCTCAGAAACTGCCTTGTTTTCTGTAAATTCATCTCACAGACTTACAGCTTTCCCTTCAAGATGCCTTTTGCTAAGGCTTTTCTTGTGGAATTTGAAAAGTGATATTTGGAAATCCATAGAGGGCAATGGTGAAAAGGAAATATCTTCCGTTAAAAACTGGAAAGAAGATTTCTGAGAGACTTCTTTGTGTTCTGTTAATTCGTCTCACACAGTTACAGCTTTCCCCTCAAGAAGCCTTTCGCTAGGACTGTTCTTGTGGAATTTGGAAAGTTATACTTGGACGCTCATAGAGGGCTATCGTGAAAAAGGAAATATCTTCCATTAAAAACTGGAAAGAAGCTTTCTGAGATACTGCTTTGTGTTCTGTTAATTCATCTTACAGAGTTAACGCTTTCCCCTCAAGAAGCCTTTCCCTAAGACTCTTGTTGTGGAATTTGAAAAGTGATATTTGGAAGACCATAGAGGGCTATGGTGCAAAAGGAAATGTCTTCGGTTAAAAACTGGAAAAAAGCTTTCTAAGAAACTGCTTTGTGTTCTGTTAATTTCTCTCACAGAGTTACAGCTTTCTCATCAAGAATCCTTTCGCTAAGACTGTTCTTGTGGAATATGGAAAGTGATACTTGGAAACCCATAGAGGGGTATGGTGAAAAAGAAATATCTTCAGTTAAAAACTGGTAATAAGCTTTCTGAGAAACTGCTTTGTGTTCTGTTAATTCATCTCACAGGGTTACAGCTTTCCCCTCAAGAAGCCTTTCGCTAAGACTGTTCTTGTGGAATATGGAAAGTGATATTTCGAAGCCCAATTAAGGGGGTTGTGAAAAAGGAAATATCTTCCGTTAAACACTGGAAAGAATCTTTCTGAGAAACTGCTTTGTGTTCTGGTAATTCATCTCACAGAGTTACAACTTTCCCTTCAAGAAGCGTTTGATAAGGCTGTTCTTGTGGAATTTGCAAAGTGATATTTGGAAGCCCATTGAGGGCTATGGTGAAAAAGGGAATATCTTCAGTTAAAAACTGGAAAGAAGCTTTCTGAGAAACTGCTTTGTGTTCTGTGAATTCATCTCACAGAGTTACTGCTTTCCCCTCAATAAACCATTCGTGAAGACTGTTCTTGTTGAATTTGCAAAGTGAGAGTTGGAAGCCCGTAGAGAGCTAAGGGGAAAAAGGAAATATTTTCCGTTAAAATCTGGAAAGAAGCTTTCTGAGAAACTGCTTTGTGTTCTGTTAATTCATCTCACAGAGTTACTGCTTTCCTTTCAAGAAGCCTTTCGCTAAGACTCTTCTTGTGGAAATTTCAAAGTGATATTTTGAAGCCCATAGAGGGCAATGGTGAAAAAGGAAATATCTTCCGTTAAAAACTGGAAAGAATATTTCTGAGAAACTGCTTTTTGTTCTGTTAATTCGTCTCACACAGTTACAGCTTTCCCCTCAGGAAGACTTTTGCTGAGACTGTTTTTGTGGAATTTCGAAAGTGATACTTGGAAGCCCCTAGAGGGATATGGTGAAGTAGGAAATATCTTCCATTAAACACTGGAAAGAAGCTTTCTGAGATACTGCTTTGTGTTCTGTTAATTCATCTTTGAGAGTTAAACGTTTCCCCTCAAGAAGCCTTTTCCTAAGACTGTAGTTGTGGAATTTGAAAAGTGATATTTGGAAGCCCATAGAGGGCTATGTTGCAAAAGGAAATATCTTCGGTTAAAAACTGGAAAGAAGCTTTCTGAGAAACTGCTTTGTGTTCTGATAGTTCCTCTCACAGAGTTACAGCTTTCCCATCAAGAAGCCTTTCGCTAAGGCTGTTCTTGTGGAATATGGAAAGTGATACTTGGAAGCCCATAGTGGGCTATGGTGAAAAAGGAAATATCTTCAGTTAAAAACTGGAAAGAAGCTTTCTGAGAAAATTCTTTGTGTTCTGTTAATTCATCTCACAGGGTTACAGCTTTCCCCTCAAGAAGGCTTCCGCTAAGACTGCTCTTGTGGAATATGGAAAGTGATATTTGGAAGCCCAAAGAAGTGTGTTGTGAAAAAGGAAATATCTTCCGTTAAAAACTGGAAAGAATCTTTCTGAGAAACTGCTTTGTGTTCTGGTAATTCATCTCACAGAGTTACAACTTTCCCTTCAAGAAGCCTTTGATAAGACTGTTCTTGTGGAATTTGCAAAGTGATATTTGGAAGCCCGTTGAGGGCTATGGTGAAAAAGGAAATATCTTCAGTTAAAAACTGGAAAGAAGCTTTCTGAGAAACTGCTTTGTGTTTTGTGAATTCGTCTCACAGAGTTACTGCTTACCCCTAAAGAAGCCCTTCGTGAAGACTGTTCTTGTTGAATTTGAAAAGTGATATTAAGAAGCCCCTAGAGGGCTAAGGGGAAAAAGGAAATATTTTCCGTTAAAATGTGGAAAGAAGCTTTCTGAGAAACTGCTTTGTGTTCTGTTAATTCATCTCACAGAGTTACAGCCTTCCCCTCCAGAAGTCTTTCGCTAAGACTGTTGTTGTGGAATTTGCAAAGTGATATTTGGAAGCGGATAGAGGGCTATGGAGAAAAAGGAAATCTCTTCAGTTAAACACTGGAAATAGCTTTCTGAGAAAGTGCTCTGTGTTCTGCTAATTCATGTCATAGAGTTACAGCTTTCCCTTCAAGAAGCCTTTCGCTAGGGCTGTTCTTGTGGAATTTTCAAAGTGATATTTGGAAGCCCATAGAGGGCTATGGTGAAAAAGGAAATATCTTCGGTTAAAAACAGGAAAGAAGCTTTCTGGGAAACTGCTTTGTGTTCTGTTAATTCACCTCACAGAGTTACAGCTTTCCCCTCAAGAAGCCTTTCGCTAAGACTGCTCTTTTGGAATTTGGAAAGTGATATTTGGAAGCCCATAGAGGGCTAGGGTGAAAAAGGAAATATCTTCAGTTAAAAACTGTCAAGAGGCTTTCTGAGAAACTGCTTTGAAGTCTGTTAATTCATCTTAGAGAGTTACAGATTTCCCCTCAAGAATCCTTTCGCTAAGGCTGTTCTTGTGGAATTTGCAAAGTGATATTTGGAAGCCCATAGAGGGCTATGGTGAAAAAGGAAATATGTTCCGTTACAAACTGGAAAGAAGCTGTCCGAGTAACTGCTTTGTGTTTTGTTAATTCATCTCACAGAGTTACAGCTTTCCCCTCAAGAAGCCTTTCTCTAAGACTGTTCTTGTGGAATTTGCAAAGTGATATTTGGGAGTCCATAGAGGGCTATAGTGAAAAAGAAAATATCTTCCGTTAAAAATTGGAAAGAGGCATTCTGAGAAGCTGCTTTGTGTTCTGTTAATTCATCTCAGGGAGTTACATCTTTCGCGTCAAGAAGCCTTTCGCTAAGACTGTTCTTGTGGAATTTGCAAAGTGATACTTGGATGCCGATAGAGGGCTATGGTGAAAAATGCAATATCTTCAGTTAAAATCTGGAAAGAAGCTTTCTGAGAAACTCCTTTGTGTTCTGCTAATTCATCTCACAGAGTCACTGCTTTCCCCTCAAGAAACCTGTCGCTAAGATTGTTCTTGTGGAATTTGCAAAGTGATATTTGGAAGCCCATAGAGGGCTATGGTGAAAAAGGATATATCTTCCGTTAAAAACTGGAAAGAAGATTTCTGAGAAACTGCTTTGAAGTCTGCTAATTCGACTTACAGAGTTACAGCTTTCCCTTCAAGAAGCCTTTCGCTAATGCTGTTCTTGTGAATTTGGAAAGTGATATTTGGAAGCCCATAGAGGGCTATGGTGAAAAAGAAAATATCTTCAGTTAAAAACTGTAAAGAAGCTTTCTGAGAAACTGTTTTGTGGTCTGTTAATTCATCTTACACAGTTACAGCTTTCCTTTCAAGAAGCCTTTCGCTAAGACTGTTCTTGTTGAATTTGCAAAGGGATATTTGGAAGTCCATAGAGGGCTTTGTTAAAAATGGAAATATCTTCCGATAAAAACTGGAAAGAAGCTTTTGGAGAAACTGCTTTGTGTTCTGTTAATTCATCTCACAGAGTTACAGCTTTCCTCTCAAGATTCCTTTCGCTAAGACTGTTCTTCTGTTTTTTGAAAAGTGATATTTGGAAGCTCATACAAGGCTATGGTGAAAAAGGAAATATGTTCCGTTAAAAACTGGAAAGAAACATTGTGAGAAACTGCGTTGTGTTCTGTTAATTCATCTCACAGAGTTACAGCTTTCCCCTCAAGAAGCTTTCCTCTAAGATTGTTTTCTGGAATTTGCAAAGTGATATTTGGAAGCTCATTGAGGGCTATGGTGAAAAAGGAAATATCTTCGGTTAAAAACTGGAAAGAAGCTTTCTGAGAAACTGGTTTGTGTTCTGTGCATTCATTTTACAGAGTTAGAGCTTTCCTTTCAAGAAGCCTTAGGCTAAGACTGTTCCTGTGGTAATTGCAAAGTGATATTTGGAAGCCCTTAGAGGGCTATGGTGAAAAAGGAAATATATTTCGTTAAAACCTGGAAAGAAGCTTTCTGAGAAACTGCTTTGTGTTCTGTTAATTCATCTCACAGAGTTACAGCTTTCCCCTCAAGAAGCCTTTCGCTAAGACTGTTCTTGTGGAATATGGAAAGTGATATTTGGAAGCCCATAAAAAGCTATGGTGAAAAAGGAATTATCTTCCGTTCAAAACTGTAAAGAAGTTTTCTGAGAAACTGCTTTGTGTTCTTTTAATTCATCTCACAGAGTTACAGCTTTCCCTTCAAGAAGTCTTTCGCTTAGACTGTTCTTGTGGAATTTGCAAAGTGATATTTGGAAGACCACAGAGGGCTGTGGTGAAAAAGGAAATATCTTCCGTTAAAAACTGGAAAGAAGCTTTCTGAGAAACTACTTTGTGTTCTGTTAATTTATCTCACATAGTTACAACTTTCCCCTCAAGAGTCCTTTCCCTAAGACCGTTCTTGTGGAATTTTAAAAGTGATATTTAGAGCCCATAGAGGGCTTTGGTGAAAAAGGTAATATCTTCCGTTAAAAACTGTAAAGAATCTTTCTGAGAAACTGCTTTGTGTTCTGTTAAATCATCTCTCAGAGTTACAGCTTTCCCCTCAAGAAGCTTTTTGCTAAGACTGTTCTTGTGGAATTTGCAAAGTGAGATTTGGAAGCCACAAGAGGGCTATGGTGAAAAAGGAAATATCTTCCGTTAAAAACTGGAAAGAAGTTTTCTGAGAAACTGCTTTGTGTTCTGTTAATTCATCTCACAGAGATACAGCTTTCCCCTCAAGAAGCCTTTCGCTAAGACTGTTCTTGTGGAATTTGCAAAGTGATATTTGGAAGCCCATAGAGGGCTATGGTGAAAAAGGAAATATCTTCCGTTAAAAATTGGAAAGATGCTTTCTGAGAAACTGCTTTGTGTTCTGTTAATTCATCTCCCAGAGTTACGTCTTTCCCTTCAAGAAGCCTTTCGCTAAGGCTGTTCTTCTGGAATTGGCAAAGTGATATTTGGAAGCCCATAGAGGACTATGGTGAAAAAGGAAATATCTTCCGTTAAAAACTGGAAAGAAGCTTTCTGAGAAACTGCTTTGTGTTCTGTTAATTCATCTCAGAGTTACAGCTTTTCCCTCAAGAAGCCTTTCTCTAAGACTGTTCTTGTGGAATTTGCAAAGTGATATTTGGAAGCCCATAGAGGCCTAGGGTGAAAAAGAAAATACCTTCCGTTAAAAACTGGAAAGAAGCTTTCTGGGTGACTGCTTTGTGTTCTGTTAATTCATCTCACAGAGTTACAGCTTTGCTCTCAAGGTTCCTTTCGCAAAGACTGTTCTTCTATTATATGGAAAGTGATATTTGGAAGCCCATACAAGGCTTTCGTAATAAAGGAAATATGTTGTGTTAAAAACTGGAAACAAGCTTTCTGAGAAACTGCTTTGTGTTCTGTTTATTCATCTAACAGAATTACAGCTTTCCCCTCAAGAAGGCTTTCTCTAAGACTGTTCTTGTGGAATTTGCAAAGTGATATTTGGAAGCCCATAGAGGGCTATGGTGAAAAAGGAATATCTTCCGTTAAAAACTGGAAATAAGCTTTCTGAGAAACTGCTTTGTGTTCTGTTAATTCATCTCACAGTGTTACGTCTTTCCCCTCAAGAAACCTTTCTCTAAGACTGTTCTTGTGGAATTTGCAAAGTGATATTTGCAAGCCCATAGAGGGCTATGGTGAAAAAGGAAATATCTTCCGTTAAAAACTGGAAAGAAGCTTTCTGAGAAACTCCTGTATGTTCTGTTAATTCATCTCACAGAGTTACATCTTTCCCTTCAAGAAGTCTTTCGCTAAGGCTGCTCTTTTGGAATTTGCAAAGAGATATTTGGAAGCCCATAGAGGTCTATGGTGAGAAAGGAAATATCTTGCGCTAAAAACTGGAAAGAAGCTTTCTGAGAAACTGCTATGTGTTCTGTTAATTCATCTCACAGAGTTACATCTTTCCCTTCAAGAAGCCTTTGGCTAATGCTGTTCTTGTGGAATTGGCAAAGTGATATTTGGAAGCGCAAAGAGGGCTATTGTGAAAAAGGAAGTATCTTCTGCTAAAAACTGGAAAGAAGCTTTCTGAGAAACTGCTTTGTGTTCTGTTAATTCATCTTACGGAGTTACAGCTTTCCCCACAAGAAGCCTTTCGTTAAGACTGTTCTTGTGGAATTTGCAACGTGATATTTGGAATCCCAAGGAAGGATATGGTGCAAAAGAATATATATCTTCCATTTAAAACTGGAAAGAAGCTTTCTGAGAAACTGCTTTGTGTTCTCTTAATTCATCTCACAGAGTTACAGCGTTCCCTTCAAGAAGGCTTTTGCTAAGGCTGTTCTTGCGGAATTTGCAAAGTGATATTTGGAAGCCCAAAGAGGGCTACGGTGAAAAAGGAAATATCTTCCGTTAAATACTGGAAAGAAGCTTTCTGAGAAACTGCTTTGTGTTCTGTTCATTCATCTCACAGAGTTACAGCTCTATCCTCAAGAAACCTTTCGCTAAGACAGTTCTTGTGGAATTTGCAAGGTGATATTTGGAAGCCCTTAGAGGGTTACGGTGAAAAAGGAAATATCTTCCCTTAAAAACTGGAAAGAAGCTTTCTGAGAAACTGCTTCGTGTTCTGTTAATTCATCTCACAGAGTTACAGCTTTCCCCTCAAGAAGCCTTTCGCAAAGACTGTTCTTGTGGAATTTGCTTAGTGATATTTGGAAGCCCATACAAGGCTGTGGTGAAAAAGGAAATATATTCCGTTAAAAACTGGAAAGAAGCTTTATGAGAAACTGCTTTGTGTTCTGTTAATTCAGCTCACAGAGTTACAGCTTTCCCCTCAAGAAGCCTTTCTCTAAGACTGTTCTTGTGGAATTTGCAAAGTGATGTTTGGAAGCCCCTAGAGGGCTATGGTGAAAAAGGAAATATCTTAGGTTAAAAACTGGAAAGAAGCTTTCTGAGAAACTTCTTTGTGTTCTGTTAATTCGTCTCACAGATTTACATCTTTTCCGTCAAGAAGCCTTTCTCTAAGCCTGTTCTTGCGGAATTGGCAAAGTGATATTTGGAAGGCCATAGAGGGATATGGTGAAAACGGAAATATCTTCCGTTAAAAACTGGATAGAAGCTTTCTGACAAACTGCTTTGTGTTCTGTTAATTCATCTCACAGAGTTACAACTTTACCCTCAAGTAGTCTTTCTCTAAGACTTTTTTAGTGGGGTTTGCAAAGTGATATTTGGAAGCCCATAGAGGGCTATGGTGAAAAAGGAAATATCTTCCGTTAAAAACTGGAAAGAAGCTTTTTGAAAAACTGCTTTGTGTTCTGTTAATTCATCTCACAGAGTTACATCTTTCCCTTCAAAAAGTCTTTCGCTAAGGATGTTCTTGTGAAATTGGCAAAGTGATATTTGGAAGACCATAGAGGGCTAAGGTGAAAAAGGAAATACCTTCCGTTAAAAAGTGGAAAGAAGCTTTTTGAGAAACTGCTATGTGTTCTGTTAATTCATGTTACAGAGTTACAGCTTTCTCTTCAAGAAGCCTTTCGCTAAGGCTGTTCTTGTGGAATTGTCAAAGTGATATTTGGAAGCCCATAGAGGGATATGGTGAAAAAGAAAATATCTTCCGTTAAAAACTGAAAAGAAGCTTTCTGAGAAATGTCTCTGTGTTCTATTAATTCATCTCACAGAGTTACAGCTTTTCCCTCAAGAAGCCTTTCCATAAGGCTGTTCTTGTGGAATTTGTAAAGTGATATTTGGAAGCCCCTAGAGGCCTAGGGTGAAATAGGAAATATCTTCCGTTAATAACTGAAAAGAAGCTTTCTGAGAAACTGCTTTGTGTTCTAATAATTCATCTCACAGAGTTACATCTTTCCCTTCTAGAAGCCTTTCGCTAAGGCTGTTCTTGTGGAATTTGCAAAGAGATATTTGAAAGCCCTAAGGGGGCTATGGTGAAAAAGGAAATATCTTCCGTTAAAAATTGAAAGGAATCTTTCTGAGAAACTGCTTTCTCTTCTGTTAATTTTTCTCACAGAGTTACATGTTTCCCCTCGTGAAACCTTTCTCTAAGACTGTTCTTGTGGAATTTGCAAAGTGGTATTTGGAAGCCCATAGAGGGCTATGTTGAAAAAGGAAATATCTTCCGTTAAAAACTGGAAAGAAGCTTTCTCAGAAACTGCTTCGTGTTCTGTTAATTCATCTCACAGAGTTACAGCTTTCCCCTCAAGAAGCCTTTCTCTAAGACTGTTCTTGTGGAATTGGCAAAGTGATATTTGGAAGCCTTGGAGGGCTATGGTGAAAAAGGAAATATCTTCCGTTAAAATCTGGAAAGAAGCTTTCTGGCAAACGGCTTTGTGTTCTGTTAATTCATCTCACAGCGTTACATCTTTCCCTTCAAGAAGCCTTTCGCTAAGGCTGTTCTTGTGGAATTGGCAAAGTGATATTTGGAAGCCCATAGAGGGCCATGGTGAAAAAGGAAATATCTTCCGTTAAATACTGTAAAGAAGCTTTCTGAGAAACTGCTTTGTGTTCTGACAATTCATCTTACAGGGATACAGCTTTCCCTTCAAGAAGCCTTTCGTTAAGACTGTTCTTGTGCAATTTGCAAAGTGATATTTGGAAGCCCTTAGAGGGCTATGGTAAAAAAGGAAATATCTTCCGTTAAAAACTGGAAAGAAGCTTTCTGAGAAACTGCTTTGTGTTCTGATAATTCATCTTACAGGGTTACAGCTTTCCCATCAAGACGCGTTTCGCTAAGGCTGTTCTTGTGGAATTGGTAAAGTTGTATTCGGAACCACAGAGTGGGCTACGGTGAAAAAGGAAATATCTTCCGTTAAAAAATGGAACGAAGCTTCCTGAGAAACTGCTTTGTGTTCTGTTAATCCATCTCACAGAGTTACAACTTTCCCCTCAAGAAGCCTTTCGCTAAGACTGTTCTTGAGGACTTTGCAAAGTGATATTTGGAAGCCCATAGGGGGCGCTGGTGGAAAAGAAATTATCTTCTGTTAAAAAATGGTAAGAAGCTTACTGAGAAACTGCTCTGTGTTCCGATAATTAATCTCACAGAGTTACAGCTTTCCCCTGAAGAAGACTTACTCTAAGACTGTTCTTGTGGAAATTGCAAAGAGTTATTTGGAAGCTCATAGTGGGTTTTGGTGAAAAAGGAAATATCTTCAGTTAAAAACTGGTAAGAAGCTTACTGAGAAACTGCTTTGTGTTTTGTTAATTCATATCACAGAGTTACAGCTTTCCCCTCAAGAAGCCTTTCGCTAAGACTGTTCTTGAGAATTTGCAAAGTGATATTTGGAAGCCCACACAAGGCTTTGGTGAAAAAGGAAATATTTTCCGTTAAAAGCTGGAAAGAAGCTTTCTGAGAAACTGCTCAGTGTTCTGTTAATTCATCTCACAGAATTACAGCTTTCCTCTCAAAATTCCTTTCGTTAAGACTGTTCTTCTGTTATATGGAAAGTGATATTTGGAAGCCCATACAAGGCTATGTTAAAAAAGGAAATATGTTCCGTTAAAAACAGGAAAGAAGCTTTCTGAGAAACTGCTTTGTGTTCTGTTAATTCAGCTCGCAGAGTTACAGCTTCCCCCTCAAGAAGCCTTTCTCTGAGACTGTTCTTGTGGAATTTGCAAAGTGATATTTGGAAGCTCAGAGAGGGCTTTGGTGAGAAAGGAAATATCTTAGGTTAAAAACAGGAAAGAAGCTTTCTGAGAAACTGCTTTGTGTTCTGTGAATTCATCTCACAGAGTTACATCTTTCCCTTCAAGAAGCCTTTCGCTAATGCTCTTCTTGTGGAATTGGCAAAGTGATATTTGGAAGACCATAGAGGGCTAAGGTGAAAAAGGAAATATCTTGCTTTAGAAACTGGAAAGAAGCTTTCTGAGAAACTGCTTTGTGTTCTGTTAATTCATCTCACAGAGTTTCAGCTTTCCCCTCCAGAGTCCTTTCGCTAAGACTGTTCCTGTGGAATTTGCAAAGTGATATTTGGAAGCCCATAGAGCGCTATGTTGAAAAAGGAAATATCTTCAGTTAATAACCGGAAAGAAGCTTTCTGAGAAACTGCTATGTGTTCTGTTAATTCATCTCACAGAGTTACAGCTTTCCCCTCAAGAAGCCTTTCGCGAAGACTTTTCTTGTGGAATTTGCAAAGTGATATTTGGAAGCCCATACAAGGCTACGGTGAGAGAGGAAATATCTTCCGTTAAAAACTGGAAAGAAGCTCTCTGAGAAACTGCTTTGTGTTCTGTTAATTCAGCTCACAGACTTACAGCTTTCCCCTCAAGAAGCCTTTCTCTAAGACTGTTCTTGTGGTATTTGCAAAGTGATATTTGGAAGCCCAGAGAAGGCTATGGTGAAAAAGGAAATATCTTAGGTTAAAAATTGGAAAGAAACATTCTGAGAAACTGCTTTCTGTTCTGCTAATTCATCTCACAGAGTTACATCTTTCCCTTCATGAAGCCTTTCGCTAAGGCTGTTCTTGTGGAATTGGCATAGTGATATTTGGAAGCCCTTAGAGGGCTATGGTGAAAAAGGAAATATCTTCCGTTAAAACCTGGAAAGAAGATTTCTGGGAAACAGCTCTGTGTTCTGTTAATTCATCTCACAGAGTTACAGCTTTCCTCTCAAGATTCCTTTCGCTAAGACTGTTCTTCTGTTTTTTGAAAAGTGATATTTGGAAGCTCATACAAGGCTATGGTGAAAAAGGAAATATGTTCCGTTAAAAACTGGAAAGAAGCATTGTGAGAAACTGCGTTGTGTTCTGTTAATTCATCTCACAGAGTTACAGCTTTCCCCTCAAGAAGCTTTCCTCTAAGATTGTTTTCTGGAATTTGCAAAGTGATATTTGGAAGCCCATTGAGGTCTATGGTGAAAAAGGAAATATCTTCGGTGAAAACTGGAAAGAAGCTTTCTGAGAAACTGGTTTGTGTTCTGTGCATTCATTTTACAGAGTTAGAGCTTTCCTTTCAAGAAGCCTTAGGCTAAGACTGTTCTTGTGGTAATTGCAAAGTGATATTTGGAAGCCCTTAGAGGGCTATGGTGAAAAAGGAAATATCTTCCGTTAAAAACTGGAAAGAAGCTTTCTGAGAAACTGCTTTGTGTTCTGTTCATTCATTTTACAGAGTTAGAGCTTTCCTTTCAAGAAGCCTTTCGCTAAGACTGTTCTTGTGGTATTTGCAAAGTGATATTTGGAAGTCGTTAGAGGGCTATGGTGAAAAAGGAAATATCTTCCGTTAAAAACTGGAAAGAAGCTTTCTGAGAAACTGCTTTGTGTTCTGTTAATTCATCTCACAGAGTTACATCTTTCCCCTCCAGAATCCTTTCGCTAAGGCTGTTCTTGTGGAATTTGCAAAGTGATATTTGGAAGCCCATAGAGGGCAATGGTGAAAAAGGAACTATCTTCCGTTAATAACCGGAAAGAAGCTTTCTGAGAAACTGCTTTGTGTTCTGTTAATTCATCTCACAGAGTTACAGCTTTCCCCTCAAGAAGTCTTTCTCTAAGACTTTTTTAGTGGAATTTGCAAAGTGATATTTGTAAGGCCATAGAGGGCTATGGTGAAAAAGGAAATATCTTCCGTTAAAAACTGGAAAGAAGCTTTTTGACAAACTGCTTTGTGTTCTGTTAATTCAGCTCACAGAGTTACAGCTTTCCCTTCAAAAAGTCTTTCGCTAAGGATGTTCTTGTAAAATTGGCAAAGTGATATTTGGAAGACCATAGAGGGCTACGGTGAAAAAGGAAATACCTTCCGTTAAAAACTGGAAAGAAGCTTTTTGAGAAACTGCTTTGTGTTCTGTTAATTCATCTTACAGGGTTACCGCTTTAACTTCAAGAAGCCTTTCTCTAAGACTGTTCTTTTGGAATTTGCAAAGTGATATTTGGAAGCCCATAGAGAGCTACGGTGAAAAAGGAAATACGTTCCGTTAAAACCTGGAAAGAAGCTTTCTGAGAAACAGCTCTGTGTTCTGTTATTTCATCTCACAGTGTTACATCTTTCCCCTCAAGAAGCCTTTGTCTAAGACTGTTCTTGTGGAATTTGCAAAGTGATATTTGGAAGCCCATAGACGGCTCTGGTGAAAAAGGAAATACGTTCCGTTAAAACTGTAAAGAAGCTTTCTGAGAAACTGCTTTGTGTTCCGTTAATTCATCTCACAGAGTTACATCTTTCTCTTCAAGAAGCCTTTCGCTAAGGCTGTTCTTGTGGAATTGGGAAAGTGATATTTTGAAGCTCATATAGGGCTACTGTGAAAAAGGAAATATCTTCTGTTAAATACTGGAAACAAGCTTTCTGAGAAACTGCTTTGTGTTCTGTTAATTCATCTCACATAGTTACAGCTTTCCCCCCAAGAAGCTTTTCGTTAAGACTGTTCTTGTGGAATTTGCAAAGTGATATTTGGAAGCCAATAGAGGGCTATGGTGAAAAAGGAAATATCTTCCATTAAATACTGGAAAGAAGCTTTCTGAGAAAATGCTTGGGGTTCTGTTAATTTATGTCACTGAGTTACAGCTTTCTTCTCAAGATTCCTTTCGCTAAGACAGTTCCTGTGGAATATAGAAAGCGATATTTGGAAGCCCACAGAAGTCTATGGTGAAAAAGGAAATATCTTCCGGTAAAAACTGGAAAGAAGCTTTCTGAGAAACTGTTTTCTGTTCTGTTAATTCATCTCACCGACTTACATCTTCCCCTTCAAGAAGCCTTTCGCTAAGACTGTTCTTGTGGAATTGGCAAAGTAATATTTAGAAGCCCATTGAGGGCTAAGTTGAAAAAGAAAATATCTTCCTTTAAACTGAAAGAAGCTTTCTGGGAAACTGCTTTGTGTTCTGTTAATTCATCTCACAGAGTTTCAGCTTTCCCCTCAAGAAGCCTTTCGCTAAGACTGTTCTTGTGGAATTTGGAAAGCGATATTTGGAAGCCCATAGTGGTCTATGGTGAAAAAGGAAATATCTTTCCTTAAAAATTGGAAAGAAGCTTTCTGAGAAACTGCTATGTGTTCTGTTAATTCATCTTACAGAGTTACAGCTTTCCCTTCAAGAAGCCTTTCGCTAAGGCTGTTCTTGTGGAATTGTCAAAGTGATATTTGGAAGCCCAGAGAGGGCTATGGTGAAAAAGAAAATATCTTCCGTTAAAAACTGGAAAGAAGCTTTCTGAGATACGTCTCTGTGTTCTATTAATTCATCTCACAGAATTACAGATTTTCCCTCAAGAATCCTTTCGCTAAGGCTGTTCTTGTGGAATTTGTAAAGTGATATTTGGAAGCCCCTAGAGGCCTAGGGTGAAATAGGAAATATCTTCCGTTAAAAACTGAAAAGAAGCTTTCTGAGAAACTGCTTCGTGTTCTGTTAATTCATCTCACAGAGTTACAGCTTTCCCCTCAAGAAGCCTTTCTCTAAGACTGTTCTTGGGAATTGGCAAAGTGATATTTGGAAGCCCTTGGAGGGCTATGGTGAAAAAGGAAATATCTTCCGTTAAAATCTGGAAAGAAGCTTTCTGGGAAACGGCTTTGTGTTCTGTTAATTCATCTCACAGCGTTACATCTTTCCCTTCAAGTAGCCTTTCGCTAAGGCTGTTCTTGTGGAATTGGCAACGTGATATTTGGAAGCCCATAGAGGGCCATGGTGAAAAAGGAAATATCTTCCGTTAAAAACTGGAAAGAAGCTTTCTGAGAAACTGCTTTGTGTTCTGTTCATTCATTTTACAGAGTTAGAGCATTCCTTTCAAGAAGCCTTTCGCTAAGAGTGTTCTTGTGGTATTTGCAAAGTGATATTTGGAAGCCGTTAGAGGGCTATGGTGAAAAAGGAAATATCTTCCGTTAAAAACTGGAAAGAAGCTTTCTGAGAAACTGCTTTGTGTTCTGTTAATTCAGCTCACAGAGTTACATCTTTCCCTTCAAGAAGTCTTTCGCTAATGCTGTTCTTGTGGAATTGGCAAAGTGATATTTGGAAGCCCATAGAGGGCCATGGAGAAAAAGGAAATATCTTCCGTTAAAAACTGGAAAGAAGCTTTCTGAGAAACTGCTTTGTGTTCTGTTAATTCATCTCACAGAGTTACATCTTTCCCCTCCAGAATCCTTTCGCTAAGGCTGTTCTTGTGGAATTTGCAAAGTGATATTTGGAAGCCCATAGAGGGCAATGGTGAAAAAGGAACTATCTTCCGTTAATAACCGGAAAGAAGCTTTCTGAGAAACTGCTTTGTGTTCTGTTAATTCATCTCACAGAGTTACAGCTTTCCCCTCAAGAAGTCTTTCTCTAAGACTTTTTTAGTGGAATTTGCAAAGTGATATTTGTAAGGCCATAGAGGGCTATGGTGAAAAAGGAAATACCTTCCGTTAAAAACTTGAAAGAAGCTTTTTGACAAACTGCTTTGTGTTCTGTTAATTCAGCTCACAGAGTTACAGCTTTCCCTTCAAAAAGTCTTTCGCTAAGGATGTTCTTGTAAAATTGGCAAAGTGATATTTGGAAGACCATAGAGGGCTACGGTGAAAAAGGAAATACCTTCCGTTAAAAACTGGAAAGAAGCTTTTTGAGAAACTGCTTTGTGTTCTGTTAATTCATCTTACAGGGTTACCGCTTTAACTTCAAGAAGCCTTTCTCTAAGACTGTTCTTTTGGAATTTGCAAAGTGATATTTGGAAGCCCATAGAGAGCTACGGTGAAAAAGGAAATACGTTCCGTTAAAACCTGGAAAGAAGCTTTCTGAGAAACAGCTCTGTGTTCTGTTATTTCATCTCACAGTGTTACATCTTTCCCCTCAAGAAGCCTTTGTCTAAGACTGTTCTTGTGGAATTTGCAAAGTGATATTTGGAAGCCCATAGACGGCTCTGGTGAAAAAGGAAATACGTTCCGTTAAAACTGTAAAGAAGCTTTCTGAGAAACTGCTTTGTGTTCCGTTAATTCATCTCACAGAGTTACATCTTTCTCTTCAAGAAGCCTTTCGCTAAGGCTGTTCTTGTGGAATTGGGAAAGTGATATTTTGAAGCTCATATAGGGCTACTGTGAAAAAGGAAATATCTTCTGTTAAATACTGGAAACAAGCTTTCTGAGAAACTGCTTTGTGTTCTGTTAATTCATCTCACATAGTTACAGCTTTCCCCCCAAGAAGCTTTTCGTTAAGACTGTTCTTGTGGAATTTGCAAAGTGATATTTGGAAGCCAATAGAGGGCTATGGTGAAAAAGGAAATATCTTCCATTAAATACTGGAAAGAAGCTTTCTGAGAAAATGCTTGGGGTTCTGTTAATTTATGTCACTGAGTTACAGCTTTCTTCTCAAGATTCCTTTCGCTAAGACAGTTCCTGTGGAATATAGAAAGCGATATTTGGAAGCCCACAGAAGTCTATGGTGAAAAAGGAAATATCTTCCGGTAAAAACTGGAAAGAAGCTTTCTGAGAAACTGTTTTCTGTTCTGTTAATTCATCTCACCGACTTACATCTTCCCCTTCAAGAAGCCTTTTGCTAAGACTGTTCTTGTGGAATTGGCAAAGTAATATTTAGAAGCCCATTGAGGGCTAAGTTGAAAAAGAAAATATCTTCCTTTAAACTGAAAGAAGCTTTCTGGGAAACTGCTTTGTGTTCTGTTAATTCATCTCACAGAGTTTCAGCTTTCCCCTCAAGAAGCCTTTCGCTAAGACTGTTCTTGTGGAATTTGGAAAGCGATATTTGGAAGCCCATAGTGGTCTATGGTGAAAAAGGAAATATCTTTCCTTAAAAATTGGAAAGAAGCTTTCTGAGAAACTGCTATGTGTTCTGTTAATTCATCTTACAGAGTTACAGCTTTCCCTTCAAGAAGCCTTTCGCTAAGGCTGTTCTTGTGGAATTGTCAAAGTGATATTTGGAAGCCCAGAGAGGGCTATGGTGAAAAAGAAAATATCTTCCGTTAAAAACTGGAAAGAAGCTTTCTGAGATACGTCTCTGTGTTCTATTAATTCATCTCACAGAATTACAGATTTTCCCTCAAGAATCCTTTCGCTAAGGCTGTTCTTGTGGAATTTGTAAAGTGATATTTGGAAGCCCCTAGAGGCCTAGGGTGAAATAGGAAATATCTTCCGTTAAAAACTGAAAAGAAGCTTTCTGAGAAACTGCTTCGTGTTCTGTTAATTCATCTCACAGAGTTACAGCTTTCCCCTCAAGAAGCCTTTCTCTAAGACTGTTCTTGGGAATTGGCAAAGTGATATTTGGAAGCCCTTGGAGGGCTATGGTGAAAAAGGAAATATCTTCCGTTAAAATCTGGAAAGAAGCTTTCTGGGAAACGGCTTTGTGTTCTGTTAATTCATCTCACAGCGTTACATCTTTCCCTTCAAGTAGCCTTTCGCTAAGGCTGTTCTTGTGGAATTGGCAACGTGATATTTGGAAGCCCATAGAGGGCCATGGTGAAAAAGGAAATATCTTCCGTTAAAAACTGGAAAGAAGCTTTCTGAGAAACTGCTTTGTGTTCTGTTCATTCATTTTACAGAGTTAGAGCATTCCTTTCAAGAAGCCTTTCGCTAAGAGTGTTCTTGTGGTATTTGCAAAGTGATATTTGGAAGCCGTTAGAGGGCTATGGTGAAAAAGGAAATATCTTCCGTTAAAAACTGGAAAGAAGCTTTCTGAGAAACTGCTTTGTGTTCTGTTAATTCAGCTCACAGAGTTACATCTTTCCCTTCAAGAAGTCTTTCGCTAATGCTGTTCTTGTGGAATTGGCAAAGTGATATTTGGAAGCCCATAGAGGGCCATGGAGAAAAAGGAAATATCTTCCGTTAAAAACTGGAAAGAAGCTTTCTGAGAAACTGTTTTGTGTTCTGTTAATTCATCTCACAGAGTTACATCTTTCCCCTCCAGAATCCTTTCGCTAAGGCTGTTCTTGTGGAATTTGCAAAGTGATATTTGGAAGCCCATAGAGGGCAATGGTGAAAAAGGAACTATCTTCCGTTAATAACCGGAAAGAAGCTTTCTGAGAAACTGCTTTGTGTTCTGTTAATTCATCTCACAGAGTTACAGCTTTCCCCTCAAGAAGTCTTTCTCTAAGACTTTTTTAGTGGAATTTGCAAAGTGATATTTGTAAGGCCATAGAGGGCTATGGTGAAAAAGGAAATATCTTCCGTTAAAAACTGGAAAGAAGCTTTTTGACAAACTGCTTTGTGTTCTGTTAATTCAGCTCACAGAGTTACAGCTTTCCCTTCAAAAAGTCTTTCGCTAAGGATGTTCTTGTAAAATTGGCAAAGTGATATTTGGAAGACCATAGAGGGCTACGGTGAAAAAGGAAATACCTTCCGTTAAAAACTGGAAAGAAGCTTTTTGAGAAACTGCTTTGTGTTCTGTTAATTCATCTTACAGGGTTACCGCTTTAACTTCAAGAAGCCTTTCTCTAAGACTGTTCTTTTGGAATTTGCAAAGTGATATTTGGAAGCCCATAGAGAGCTACGGTGAAAAAGGAAATACGTTCCGTTAAAACCTGGAAAGAAGCTTTCTGAGAAACAGCTCTGTGTTCTGTTATTTCATCTCACAGTGTTACATCTTTCCCCTCAAGAAGCCTTTGTCTAAGACTGTTCTTGTGGAATTTGCAAAGTGATATTTGGAAGCCCATAGACGGCTCTGGTGAAAAAGGAAATACGTTCCGTTAAAACTGTAAAGAAGCTTTCTGAGAAACTGCTTTGTGTTCCGTTAATTCATCTCACAGAGTTACATCTTTCTCTTCAAGAAGCCTTTCGCTAAGGCTGTTCTTGTGGAATTGGGAAAGTGATATTTTGAAGCTCATATAGGGCTACTGTGAAAAAGGAAATATCTTCTGTTAAATACTGGAAACAAGCTTTCTGAGAAACTGCTTTGTGTTCTGTTAATTCATCTCACATAGTTACAGCTTTCCCCCCAAGAAGCTTTTCGTTAAGACTGTTCTTGTGGAATTTGCAAAGTGATATTTGGAAGCCAATAGAGGGCTATGGTGAAAAGGGAAATATCTTCCATTAAATACTGGAAAGAAGCTTTCTGAGAAAATGCTTGGGGTTCTGTTAATTTATGTCACTGAGTTACAGCTTTCTTTTCAAGATTCCTTTCGCTAAGACAGTTCCTGTGGAATATAGAAAGCGATATTTGGAAGCCCACAGAAGTCTATGGTGAAAAAGGAAATATCTTCCGGTAAAAACTTGAAAGAAGCTTTCTGAGAAACTGTTTTCTGTTCTGTTAATTCATCTCACCGACTTACATCTTCCCCTTCAAGAAGCCTTTCGCTAAGACTGTTCTTGTGGAATTGGCAAAGTAATATTTAGAAGCCCATTGAGGGCTAAGTTGAAAAAGAAAATATCTTCCTTTAAACTGAAAGAAGCTTTCTGGGAAACTGCTTTGTGTTCTGTTAATTCATCTCACAGAGTTTCAGCTTTCCCCTCAAGAAGCCTTTCGCTAAGACTGTTCTTGTGGAATTTGGAAAGTGATATTTGGAAGCCCATAGTGGTCTATGGTGAAAAAGGAAATATCTTTCCTTAAAAATTGGAAAGAAGCTTTCTGAGAAACTGCTATGTGTTCTGTTAATTCATCTTACAGAGTTACAGCTTTCCCTTCAAGAAGCCTTTCGCTAAGGCTGTTCTTGTGGAATTGTCAAAGTGATATTTGGAAGCCCATAGAGGGCTATGGTGAAAAAGAAAATATCTTCCGTTAAAAACTGGAAAGAAGCTTTCTGAGATACGTCTCTGTGTTCTATTAATTCATCTCACAGAATTACAGATATTCCCTCAAGAATCCTTTCGCTAAGGCTGTTCTTGTGGAATTAGTAAAGTGATATTTGGAAGCCCCTAGAGGCCTAGGGTGAAATAGGAAATATCTTCCGTTATAAACTGAAAAGAAGCGTTCTGAGAAACTGCTTCGTGTTCTGTTAATTCATCTCACAGAGTTACAGCTTTCCCCTCAAGAAGCCTTTCTCTAAGACTGTTCTTGGGAATTGGCAAAGTGATATTTGGAAGCCCTTGGAGGGCTACGGTGAAAAAGGAAATATCTTCCGTTAAAATCTGGAAAGAAGCTTTCTGGGAAACGGCTTTGTGTTCTGTTAATTCATCTCACAGCGTTACATCTTTCCCTTCAAGTAGCCTTTCGCTAAGGCTGTTCTTGTGGAATTGGCAACGTGATATTTGGAAGCCCATAGAGGGCCATGGTGAAAAAGGAAATATCTTCCGTTAAAAACTGGAAAGAAGCTTTCTGAGAAACTGCTTTGTGTTCTGTTCATTCATTTTACAGAGTTAGAGCTTTCCTTTCAAGAAGCCTTTCGCTAAGACTGTTCTTGTGGTATTTGCAAAGTGATATTTGGAAGCCGTTAGAGGGCTATGGTGAAAAAGGAAATATCTTCCGTTAAAAACTGGAAAGAAGCTTTCTGAGAAACTGCTTTGTGTTCTGTTAATTCAGCTCACAGAGTTACATCTTTCCCTTCAAGAAGTCTTTCGCTAATGCTGTTCTTGTGGAATTGGCAAAGTGATATTTGGAAGCCCATAGAGGGCCATGGAGAAAAAGGAAATATCTTCCGTTAAAAACTGGAAAGAAGCTTTCTGAGAAACTGCTTTGTGTTCTGTTAATTCATCTCACAGAGTTACATCTTTCCCCTCCAGAATCCTTTCGCTAAGGCTGTTCTTGTGGAATTTGCAAAGTGATATTTGGAAGCCCATAGAGGGCAATGGTGAAAAAGGAACTATCTTCCGTTAATAACAGGAAAGAAGATTTCTGAGAAACTGCTTTGTGTTCTGTTAATTCATCTCACAGAGTTACAGCTTTCCCCTCAAGAAGTCTTTCTCTAAGACTTTTTTAGTGGAATTTGCAAAGTGATATTTGTAAGGCCATAGAGGGCTATGGTGAAAAAGGAAATATCTTCCGTTAAAAACTGGAAAGAAGCTTTTTGACAAACTGCTTTGTGTTCTGTTAATTCAGCTCACAGAGTTACAGCTTTCCCTTCAAAAAGTCTTTCGCTAAGGATGTTCTTGTAAAATTGGCAAAGTGATATTTGGAAGACCATAGAGGGCTACGGTGAAAAAGGAAATACCTTCCGTTAAAAACTGGAAAGAAGCGTTTTGAGAAACTGCTTTGTGTTCTGTTAATTCATCTTACAGGGTTACCGCTTTAACTTCAAGAAGCCTTTCTCTAAGACTGTTCTTTTGGAATTTGCAAAGTGATATTTCGAAGCCCATAGAGTGCTATGGTGAAAAAGGAAATACGTTCCGTTAAAACCTGGAAAGAAGCTTTCTGAGAAACAGCTCTGTGTTCTGTTATTTCATCTCACAGTGTTACATCTTTCCCCTCAAGAAGCCTTTGTCTAAGACTGTTCTTGTGGAATTTGCAAAGTGATATTTGGAAGCCCATAGACGGCTCTGGTGAAAAAGGAAATACGTTCCGTTAAAACTGTAAAGAAGCTTTCTGAGAAACTGCTTTGTGTTCCGTTAATTCATCTCACAGAGTTACATCTTTCTCTTCAAGAAGCCTTTCGCTAAGGCTGTTCTTGTGGAATTGGGAAAGTGATATTTTGAAGCTCATATAGGGCTACTGTGAAAAAGGAAATATCTTCTGTTAAATACTGGAAACAAGCTTTCTGAGAAACTGCTTTGTGTTCTGTTAATTCATCTCACATAGTTACAGCTTTCCCCCCAAGAAGCTTTTCGTTAAGACTGTTCTTGTGGAATTTGCAAAGTGATATTTGGAAGCCAATAGAGGGCTATGGTGAAAAAGGAAATATCTTCCATTAAATACTGGAAAGAAGCTTTCTGAGAAAATGCTTGGGGTTCTGTTAATTTATGTCACTGAGTTACAGCTTTCTTCTCAAGATTCCTTTCGCTAAGACAGTTCCTGTGGAATATAGAAAGCGATATTTGGAAGCCCACAGAAGTCTATGGTGAAAAAGGAAATATCTTCCGGTAAAAACTTGAAAGAAGCTTTCTGAGAAACTGTTTTCTGTTCTGTTAATTCATCTCACCGACTTACATCTTCCCCTTCAAGAAGCCTTTCGCTAAGACTGTTCTTGTGGAATTGGCAAAGTAATATTTAGAAGCCCATTGAGGGCTAAGTTGAAAAAGAAAATATCTTCCTTTAAACTGAAAGAAGCTTTCTGGGAAACTGCTTTGTGTTCTGTTAATTCATCTCACAGAGTTTCAGCTTTCCCCTCAAGAAGCCTTTCGCTAAGACTGTTCTTGTGGAATTTGGAAAGCGATATTTGGAAGCCCATAGTGGTCTATGGTGAAAAAGGAAATATCTTTCCTTAAAAATTGGAAAGAAGCTTTCTGAGAAACTGCTATGTGTTCTGTTAATTCATCTTACAGAGTTACAGCTTTCCCTTCAAGAAGCCTTTCGCTAAGGCTGTTCTTGTGGAATTGTCAAAGTGATATTTGGAAGCCCAGAGAGGGCTATGGTGAAAAAGAAAATATCTTCCGTTAAAAACTGGAAAGAAGCTTTCTGAGATACGTCTCTGTGTTCTATTAATTCATCTCACAGAATTACAGATTTTCCCTCAAGAATCCTTTCGCTAAGGCTGTTCTTGTGGAATTTGTAAAGTGATATTTGGAAGCCCCTAGAGGCCTAGGGTGAAATAGGAAATATCTTCCGCTAAAAACTGAAAAGAAGCTTTCTGAGAAACAGCTTCGTGTTCTGTTAATTCATCTCACAGAGTTACAGCTTTCCCCTCAAGAAGCCTTTCTCTAAGACTGTTTTTGGGAATTGGCAAAGTGATATTTGGAAGCCCTTGGAGGGCTATGGTGAAAAAGGAAATATCTTCCGTTAAAATCTGGAAAGAAGCTTTCTGGGAAACGGCTTTGTGTTCTGTTAATTCATCTCACAGCGTTACATCTTTCCCTTCAAGTAGCCTTTCGCTAAGGCTGTTCTTGTGGAATTGGCAACGTGATATTTGGAAGCCCATAGAGGGCCATGGTGAAAAAGGAAATATCTTCCGTTAAAAACTGGAAAGAAGCTTTCTGAGAAACTGCTTTGTGTTCTGTTCATTCATTTTACAGAGTTAGAGCTTTCCTTTCAAGAAGCCTTTCGCTAAGACTGTTCTTGTGGTATTTGCAAAGTGATATTTGGAAGCCGTTAGAGGGCTATGGTGAAAAAGGAAATATCTTCCGTTAAAAACTGGAAAGAAGCTTTCTGAGAAACTGCTTTGTGTTCTGTTAATTCAGCTCACAGAGTTACATCTTTCCCTTCAAGAAGTCTTTCGCTAATGCTGTTCTTGTGGAATTGGCAAAGTGATATTTGGAAGCCCATAGAGGGCCATGGAGAAAAAGGAAATATCTTCCGTTAAAAACTGGAAAGAAGCTTTCTGAGAAACTGCTTTGTGTTCTGTTAATTCATCTCACAGAGTTACATCTTTCCCCTCCAGAATCCTTTCGCTAAGGCTGTTCTTGTGGAATTTGCAAAGTGATATTTGGAAGCCCATAGAGGGCAATGGTGAAAAAGGAACTATCTTCCGTTAATAACCGGAAAGAAGCTTTCTGAGAAACTGCTTTGTGTTCTGTTAATTCATCTCACAGAGTTACAGCTTTCCCCTCAAGAAGTCTTTCTCTAAGACTTTTTTAGTGGAATTTGCAAAGTGATATTTGTAAGGCCATAGAGGGCTATGGTGAAAAAGGAAATATCTTCCGTTAAAAACTTGAAAGAAGCTTTTTGACAAACTGCTTTGTGTTCTGTTAATTCAGCTCACAGAGTTACAGCTTTCCCTTCAAAAAGTCTTTCGCTAAGGATGTTCTTGTAAAATTGGCAAAGTGATATTTGGAAGACCATAGAGGGCTACAGTGAAAAAGGAAATACCTTCCGTTAAAAACTGGAAAGAAGCTTTTTGAGAAACTGCTTTGTGTTCTGTTAATTCATCTTACAGGGTTACCGCTTTAACTTCAAGAAGCCTTTCTCTAAGACTGTTCTTTTGGAATTTGCAAAGTGATATTTCGAAGCCCATAGAGAGCTACGGTGAAAAAGGAAATACGTTCCGTTAAAAACTGGAAAGAAGCTTTCAGAGAAACAGCTCTGTGTTCTGTTATTTCATCTCACAGTGTTACATCTTTCCCCTCAAGAAGCCTTTGTCTAAGACTGTTCTTGTGGAATTTGCAAAGTGATATTTGGAACCCCTTAGACGGCTCTGGTGAAAAAGGAAATACGTTCCGTTAAAACTGTAAAGAAGCTTTCTGAGAAACTGCTTTGTGTTCCGTTAATTCATCTCACAGAGTTACATCTTTCTCTTCAAGAAGCCTTTCGCTAAGGCTGTTCTTGTGGAATTGGCAAAGGGATATTTGGATCTCCATAGAGGGCTATGGTGAAAAAGGAAATATCTTCCGTTCAAAACTGGAAAGAAGCTCTCTGAGAAACTGCTCTGTGTTCTGTTAATTCATCTCACAGAGTTACATCTTTCCCTTCAAGAAGCCTTTCCCTAACGCTGTTCTTGCGGAATTGGCAAAGGGATATTTGGAAGCCCTTAAAGGGCTATGGTGAAAAAGGAAATATCTTCCGTTCAAAACTGGAAAGAAGGTTTCTGAGAAACTGCTCTGTGTTCTCTTAATTCATCTCACGGAGTTACATCTTTCCCTTCAAGACGCCTTTCGCTAAGGCTGTTCTTGTGGAATTTTCAAAGGGATATTTGGAAGGCCATAGAGACCTATGGTGAAAAAGGAAATAGCTTCCGTTCAAAACTGGAAAGAAGCTCTCTGAGAAACTGCTTGGTGTTCTGTTAATATATCTCACAGAGTTACATCTTTCCCTTCAAGAAGCCTTTCGCTAAGGCTGTTCTTGTGGAATTGGCAAAGTGATATTTGGAGCCCATAGAGGGCTATGGTGAAAAAGGAAATATCTTCCGTTTAAAACTGGAAAGAAGCTCTCTGAGTTACTGCTCTGTGTTCCGTTAATTCATCTCACAGAGTTACATCTTTCCCTTCAAGAAGCCTTTCTCTAAGTCTGTGCTTGTGGAATTGGCAAAGTGATAGTTGGAAGCCCTTAGAGGGCTATGGTGAAAAAGGAAATATCTTCCTTTCAAAACTGGAAAGAAGCTTTCTCAGAAACTGCTCTGTGTTCTGTTAATTCATCTCACAGAGTTACATCTTTCCTTTGAAGAAGCATTTCGCTAAGGCTGCTCTTGTGGAATTGGCAAAGGGATATTTGGAAGCCCATAGAGGGCTATGGTGAAAAAGGAAATATCTTCCGTTCAAAACTGGAAGGAAGCTCTCTGAGGAACTGCTCTGTGTTCTGTTAATTCATCTCACAGAGTTACATCTTTCCCTTGAAGAAGCCTTTCGCTAAGGCTGTACATGTGGAATTGGCAAAGTGGTATTTGGAAACCCATAGAGGGCTATGGTAAAAAAGGAAATATCTTCCGTTCAAAACTGGAAAGAAGCTCTCTGAGAAACTGCTCAGTGTTTTGTTAATTCATCTCACAGAGTTACATCTTTCCCTTCAAGAAGCCTTTCGCTAAGGCTGTTCTTGTGGAATTGGCAAAGGGATATTTGGAAGCCCATAGAGGGCTATGGTGAAAAACGAAATATCTTTGTTTCAAAACTGGAAAGAAGCTCTCTGAGAAACTGCTCTGTGTTCTGTCAATTCATCTCACAGAGTTACATCTTTCCCTTCAAGAAGCCTTTCGCTAAGGCTGTTTTTGTGGAATTGGCAAAGGGATATTTGGAACCCCATAGAGGGCTATGGTGAAAAAGGAAATACCTTCCGTTCAAAACTGGAAAGAAGCTTTCTGAGAAACTGCTCTGTGTTCTGTTAATTCATCTCACAAGCTTACATCTTTCCCTTCAAGAAGACTTTCGCTAAGGCTGTACTTGTGGAATTCGCAAAGGGATATTTGGAAGCCCATAGAGGGCTACGGTGAAAAAGGAAATAGCTTCCGTTGAAAACCGGAAGGAAGCTCTCTGAGAACCTGGTCTGTGTTCTGTTAATTCATCTCACAGAGTTACATCTTTCCCTTCAAGAAGCCTTTCGCTAAGGCTGTTCTTGTGGAATGGCAAAGGGATAGTTGGAAGCCCATAGAGGGCTATGGTGAAAAAGGAAATATCTTCCATTCAAAAGTGGAAAGAAGCTTTCTGAGAAACTGCTCTGTGTTCTGTTAATTCATCTCACAGAGTTACATCTTTCCCTTCAAGAAGCCTTTCGCTAAGGCTGTTCTTGTGGAATTGGCAAAGGGATATTTGGAAACCCATTGAGGGCTATGGTGAAAAAGGAAATATCTTCCGTTCAAAACTGGAAGGAAGCTCTCTGAGAAACTGCTCTGTGTTCTGTTAATTCATCTCACATAGTTACATCTTTCCCTTCAAGACGCCTTTCGCTAAGGCTGTTCTTGTGGAATGGCAGAGGGATATTTGGAATCCCTTAGAGGGCTATGGTGAAAAAGGCAATATGTTCCGTTCAAAACTGGAAAGAAGCTTTCTGAGAAACTGCTCTGTGTTCTGTTAATTTATCTCACAGAGTTATATCTTTCCCTTCAAGAAGACTTTCGCTAAGGTTGTACTTGTGGAATTCGCAAAGGGATATTTGGAAGCCCATAGAGGGCTATGGTGAAAAAGGAAATAGCTTCCGTTCAAAACTGGAAAGAAGCTCTCTGAGAAACTGCTCTGTGTTCTGTTAATTCATCTCACAGAGTTACATCTTTCCCTTCAAGAAGCCTTTCGCTAAGGCTGTTCTTGTGGAATTGGCAAAGGGATATTTGGAACCCCTAGAGGGCTATGGTGAAAAAGGAAATATCTTCCGTTGAAAACTGGAAAGAAGCTTTCTGAGAAACTGCTCTGTCTTCTGTTAATTCATCTCACAGAGTTACATCTTTCCCTTCAAGAAGCCTTTCGCTAAGGCTGTTCTTGCGGAATTGGCAAAGGGATATTTGGAAACCCATAGAGGGCTATGGTGAAAAAGGAAATATCTTCCGTTCAAAACTGGAAAGAAGCTCTCTGAGAAACTGCTCTGTGTTCTGTTAATTCATCTCACAGAGTTACATCTTTCCCTTCAAGACGCCTTTCGCTAAGGCTGTTTTTGTGAAATGGCAAAGTGATATTTGGAATCCCTTAGAGGGCTATGGTGAAAAAGGAAATATCTTCCGTTCAAAACAGGAAAGAATCTTTCTGAGAAACTGCTCTGTGTTCTGTTAATTCATCTCACAGAGTTACATCTTTCCCTTCAAGAAGCCTTTCGCTAAGGCTGTAATTGTGGAATTCGCAAAGGGATATTTGGAAGCCCATAGAGGGCTATGGTGAAAAAGGAAATAGCTCCCGTTCAAAACTGGAAAGAAGCTCTCTGAGAAACTGCTCTGTGTTCTGTTAATTCATCTCACAGAGTTACATCTTTCCCTTCAAGAAACCTTTCGCTAAGGCTGTTCTTGTGGAATTGGCAAAGGGATATTTGGAAGCCCATAGAGGGCTATGGTGAAAAAGGAAATACCTTCCGTTCAAAACTGGAAAGAAGCCCTCTGAGAAACTGCTCTGTGTCCTGTTAATTCATCTCACAGAGTTACATCTTTCCCTTCAAGAAGCCTTTCGCTAAGTCTGTTCTTGTGGAATTGGCAAAGGGATATTTGGAAGCCCATAGAGGGCTATGGTGAAAAACGAAATATCTTCGGTTCAAAACTGGAAAGAAGCTTCATGAGAAACTGCTCTGTGTTCTGTAATTCATCTCACAGAGTTACATCTTTCCCTTCAAGAAGCCTTTCGCTAAGGCTGTTCTTGTGGAATTGGCAAAGGGATATTTGGAACTCCATAGAGGGCTATGGTGAAAAAGGAATTATCTTCCGTTCAAAACTGGAAAGAAGCTTTCTGAGATACAGCTCTGTGTTCTGTTAATTCATCTCACAGAGTTACATCTTTCCCTTCAAGAAGGCTTTCGCTAAGACGCTTTTGTGGAATGCCAAAGGGATATTTGGAAGCCCATAGAGGGCTATGGTGAAAAAGGAAATATCTTCCGTTCAAAACTGGAAAGAAGCTCTCTGAGAAACTGCTCTGTGTTCTGTTAATTCATCTCACAGAGTTACATCTTTCCCTTCAAGACGCCTTTCGCTAAGGCTGTTCTTGTGGAATGGCAGAGGGATATTTGGAATCCCTTAGAGGGCTATGGTGAAAAAGGCAATATGTTCCGTTCAAAACTGGAAAGAAGCTTTCTGAGAAACTGCTCTGTGTTCTGTTAATTTATCTCACAGAGTTATATCTTTCCCTTCAAGAAGACTTTCGCTAAGGTTGTACTTGTGGAATTCGCAAAGGGATATTTGGAAGCCCATAGAGGGCTATGGTGAAAAAGGAAATAGCTTCCGTTCAAAACTGGAAAGAAGCTCTCTGAGAAACTGCTCTGTGTTCTGTTAATTCATCTCACAGAGTTACATCTTTTCCTTCAAGAAGCCTTTCGCTAAGGCTGTTCTTGTGGAATTGGCAAAGGGATATTTGGAAGCCCATAGAGGGCTATGGTGAAAAAGGAAATATCATCGGTTCATAACTGGAAAGAAGCTCTCTGAGAAACTGCTCTGTGTTCTGTAACTCATCTCACAGAGTTACATCTTTCCCTTCAAGAAGCCTTTCATTAAGGCTGTACCTGTGGAATTCGCAAAGGGATATTTGGAAGCCCATAGAGGGCTACGGTGAAAAAGGAAATAGCTTCCGTTCAAAACTGGAAAGAAGCTCTCTGAGAAACTGCTCTGTGTTCTCTTAATTCATCTCACAGAGTTACATCTTTCCCTTCAAGAAGTCTTTCGCTAAGGCTGTTGTTGTGGAATTGGCAAAGGGATATTTGGAAGCCCGTAGAGGGCTATGGTGAAAAACGAAATATCTTCGGTTCAAAACTGGAAAGAAGCTCTCTGAGAAACTGCTCTGTGTTCTGTAACTCATCTCACAGTTACATCTTTCCCTTCAAGAAGCCTTTCGCTAAGGCTGTTCTTGTGGAATTGGCAAAGTGATATTTGGAGCCCATAGAGGGCTAGGGTGAAAAAGGAAATAACTTCCGTTCAAAACTGGAAAGAAGCTCTCTGAGTAACTGCTCTGTGTTCCGTTAATTCATCTCACAGAGTTACATCTTTCCCTTCAAGAAGCCTTTCGCTAAGGCTGTGCTTGTGGAATTGGCAAAGTGATATTTGGAAGCCCTTAGAGGGCTATGGTGAAAATGGAAATATCTTCCTTTCAAAACTGGAAAGAAGCTTTCTGAGAAACTGCTCTGTGTTCTGTTAATTCATCTCACAGAGTTACATCTTTCCTTTGAAGAAGCATTTCGCTAAGGCTGCTCTTGTGGAATTGGCAAAGGGTTATTTGGAAGCCCTTAGAGGGCTATGGTGAGAAAGGAAATATCTTCCGTTCAAAACTGGAAGAAAGCTCTCTGAGAAACTGCTCTGTTTTCTGTTAATTCATCTCACAGAGTTACATCTTTCCCTTCAAGAAGTCTTTCGCTAAGTCTATTCTTGTGGAATTTTCCAAGGGATATTTGGAAGCCCATAGAGGGTATGGTGAAAAAGGAAATATCTTCCCTTCAAAACTGGTAAGAGGCTTTCTGAGAAACTGCTCTGTATTCTGTTAATTCATCTCACAGAGTTACATCTTTCCCTTCAAGAAGCCTTTCGCTAAGGCTGTTCTTGTGGATTTGGCAAAGGGATATTTGGAAGCCCATAGAGGGCTATGGTGAAAAAGGAAATATCTTCCGTTAAAAACTGGAAAGAAGCTTTCTGAGAAACTGCTCTGTGTTCTGTTAATTCATCTCACAGAGTTACATCTTTCCCTTCAAGAAGCCTTTCGCTAAGGCTGTTCTTGTGGAATGGGAAAGGGATATTTTGAAACCCATAGAAGGCTGTGGTGAAAAAGGAAATAACTTCCGTTCAAAACTGGAAAGAAGCTTTCTGAGAAACTGCTCTGTGTTCTCTTAATTCATCTCACAGAGTTACATCTTTCCCTTCAAGACGCCTTTCGCTAAGGCTGTTCTTGTGGAATGGCAAAGGGATATTTGGAAGCCCTTAGAGGGCTATGGTGAAAAAGGAAATATCTTCCGTTCAAAACTGGAAAGAAGCTTTCTGAGAAACTGCTCTGTGTTCTGTTAATTCATCTCACAGAGTTACATCTTTCCCTTCAAGAAGCCTTTCGCTAAGGCTGTACTTGTGGAATTCGCAAAGGGATATTTGGAAGCCCATAGAGGGCTATGGTGAAAAAGGAAATAGCTTCCTTTCAAAACTGGAAAGAAGCGTTCTGAGAAACTGCTCTGTGTTCTGTTAATTCAACTCACAGAGTTACATCTTTCCCTTCAAGAAGCCTTTCGCTAAGGCTGTTCTTGTGCAATTGGCAAAGGGATATTTGGAAGCCCATAGAGGGCTATGGTGAAAAAGGAAATATCTTCCGTTCAAAACTGGTAAGAGGCTTTCTGAGAAACTGCTCTGTATTCTGTTAATTCATCTCACAGAGTTACATCTTTCCCTTCAAGAAGCCTTTCGCTAAGGCTGTTCTTGTGGATTTGGCAAGGTGATATTTGTAAGCCCATAGAGGGCTATGGTGAAAAAGGAAATATCTTCCGTTAAAAACTGGAAAGAAGCTTTCTGAGAAACTGCTCTGTGTTCTGTTAATTCATTTCACAGTGTTACATCTTTCCCTTCAAGAAGCCTTTCGCTAAGGCTGTTCTTGTGGAATGGGCAAAGGGATATTTGGAAACCCATAGAGGCCTATGGTGAAAAAGGAAATATCTTCCGTTCAAAACTGGAAAGAAGCTCTCTGAGAAACTGCTCTGTGTTCTGTTAATTCATCTCACAGAGTTACATCTTTCCTTCAAGAAGCCTTTCGCTAAGGCTGTTCTTGTGGAATTGGCAAAGGGATATTTGGAAGCCCATAGAGGGCTATGGTGAAAAAGGAAATATCTTCAGTTCAAAACTGGAAAGAAGCTCTCTGAGAAACTGCTCTGTGTTCTGTTAATTCATCTCACAGTGTTGCATCCTTCCCTTCAGGAAGCCTTTCGCTAAGGCTGTTCTTGTGGAATTGGCAAAGGGATATTTGTAAGCCCATAGAGGGCTATGGTGAAAAAGGAAATATCTTCCGTTCAAAACTGGAAAGAAGCTCTCTGAGAAACTGCTCTCTGTTCTGTTAATTCATCTCACAGATGTACATCTTTCCCTTCAAGAAGCCTTTGGATAAGGCTGTTCTTGTGGAATTGGCAAAGTGATATTTGGAAGCCCATAGAGGGCTATGGTGAAAAAGAAAATATCTTCCGTTCAAAACTGGAAAGAAGCTCTCTGAGAAACTGCTCTGTGTTCTGTTAATTCATCTCACCGAGTTACATCTTTCCATTCAAGAAGCCTTTCGCTAAGGCTGTTCTTGTGGAATTGGCAAAGGCATATTTGGAACCCCCAGAGGGCTATGGTGAAAAAGGAAATATTTTCCGTTCAAAACTGGAAAGAAGCTCTCTGAGAAACTGCTTGGTGTTCTGTTAATATATCTCACAGAGTTACATCTTTCCCTTCAAGAAGCCTTTCGCTAAGGCTGTTCTTGTGGAATTGGCAAAGTGATATTTGGAGCCCATAGAGGGCTACGGTGAAAAAGGAAATAACTTCCGTTCAATACTGGAAAGAAGCTCTCTGAGTAACTGCTCTGTGTTCCGTTAATTCATCTCACAGAGTTACATCTTTCCCTTCAAGAAGCCTTTCGCTAAGGCTCTGCTTGTGGAATTGGCAAAGTGATATTTGGAAGCCCTTAGAGGGCTATGGTGAAAAAGGAAATATCTTCCTTTCAAAACTGGAAAGAAGCTTTCTGAGAAACTGCTCTGTGTTCTGTTAATTCATCTCACAGAGTTACATCTTTCCTTTGAAGAAGCATTTCGCTAAGGCTGCTCTTGTGGAATTGGCAAAGGGTTATTTGGAAGCCCTTAGAGGGCTATGGTGAAAAAGGAAATATCTTCCGTTCAAAACTGGAAGAAAGCTCTCTGAGAAACTGCTCTGTGTTCTGTAAATTCATCTCACAGAGTTACATCTTTCCCTTCAAGAAGCCTTTCGCTAAGGTTGTTCTTGTGGAATTAGCAAAGGGATATTTGGAAGCCCATAGAGGGCTGCGGTGAAAAAGGAAATATCTTCCGTTCAAAACTGGAAAGAAGCTCTCTGAGAAACTGCTCTGTGTTCTGTTAATTCATCTCACCGAGTTACATCTTTCCCTTCAAGAAGCCTTTCGCTAAGGCTGTTCTTGTGGAATGGGCAAAGGGATATTTGGAAACCCATAGAGGGCTATGGTGAAAAAGGAAATATCTTCCGTTCAAAACTGGAAAGAAGCTCTCTGAGAAACTGCTCTGTGTTCTGTTAATTCATCTCACAGAGTTACATCTTTCCCTTCAAGAAGCCTTTCGCTAAGGCTGTTCTTGTGGAATTGGCAAAGGGATATTTGGAAGCCCATAGAGGGCTATGGTGAAAAAGGAAATATCTTCAGTTCAAAACTGGAAAGAAGCTCTCTGAGAAACTGCTCTGTGTTCTGTTAATTCATCTCACAGTGTTGCATCTTTCCCTTCAAGAAGCCTTTCGCTAAGGCTGTTCTTGTGGAATTGGCAAAGGGATATTTGTAAGACCATAGAGGGCTATGGTGAAAAAGGAAATATCTTCCGTTCAAAACTGGAAAGAAGCTCTCTGAGAAACTGCTCTCTGTTCTGTTAATTCATCTCACAGATGTACATCTTTCCCTTCAAGAAGCCTTTGGATAAGGCTGTTCTTGTGGAATTGGCAAAGTGATATTTGGAAGCCCATAGAGGGCTATGGTGAAAAAGAAAATATCTTCCGTTCAAAACTGGAAAGAAGCTCTCTGAGAAACTGCTCTGTGTTCTGTTAATTCATCTCACCGAGTTACATCTTTCCCTTCAAGAAGCCTTTCGCTAAGGCTGTTCTTGTGGAATTGGCAAAGGCATATTTGGAAGCCCACAGAGGGCTATGGTGAAAAAGGAATTATTTTCCGTTCAAAACTGGAAAGAAGCTCTCTGAGAACTGCTTGTTGTTCTGTTAATATATCTCACAGTGTTACATCTTTCCCTTCAAGAAGCCTTTCGCTAAGGCTGTTCTTGTGGAATTGGCAAAGTGATATTTGGAGCCCATAGAGGGCTATGGTGAAAAAGGAAATAACTTCCGTTCAAAACTGGAAAGAAGCTCTCTGAGTAACTGCTCTGTGTTCCGTTAATTCATCTCACAGAGTTACATCTTTCCCTTCAAGAAGCCTTTCGCTAAGGCTCTGCTTGTGGAATTGGCAAAGTGATATTTGGAAGCCCTTAGAGGGCTATGGTGAAAAAGGAAATATCTTCCTTTCAAAACTGGAAAGAAGCTTTCTGAGAAACTGCTCTGTGTTCTGTTAATTCATCTCACAGAGTTACATCTTTCCTTTGAAGAAGCATTTCGCTAAGGCTGCTCTTGTGGAATTGGCAAAGGGTTATTTGGAAGCCATTAGAGGGCTATGGTGAAAAAGGAAATATCTTCCGTTCAAAACTGGAAGAAAGCTATCTGAGAAACTGCTCTGTGTTCTGTTAATTCATCTCACAGAGTTACATCTTTCCCTTCAAGAAGCCTTTCGCTAAGGCTGTTCTTGTGGAATGGCAAAGGGATATTTGGAAGCCCTTAGAGGGCTATGGTGAAAAAGGAAATATCTTCCATTCAAAAGTGGAAAGAAGCTTTCTGAGAAACTGCTCTGTGTTCTGTTAATTCATCTCACAGAGGTACATCTTTCTCTTCAAGAAGCCTTTCGCTAAGGCTGTTCTTGTGGAATTGGCAAAGGGATATTTGGAAACCCATAGAGGGCTATGGTGAAAAAGGAAATATCTTCCAATCAAACCTGGAAAGAAGCTCTCTGAGAAACTGCTCTGTGTTCTGTTAATTCATCTCACAGAGTTACATCTTTCCCTTCAAGACGCCTTTCGCTAAGGCTGTTTTTGTGGAATGGCAAAGGGATATTTGGAAGCCCTTAGAGGGCTATGGTGAAAAAGGAAATATCTTCCGTTCAGAACTGGAAAGAAGCTTACTGAGAAACTGCTCTGTGTTCTGTTAATTCATCTCACAGAGTTACATCTTTCCCTTCAAGAAGCCTTTCGCTAAGGCTGTAATTGTGGAATTCGCAAAGGGATATTTGGAAGCCCGTAGAGGGCTATGGTGAAAAAGTACATAGCTTCCGTTCAAAACTGGAAAGAAGCTCTCTGAGAAACTGCTCTGTGTTCTGTTAATTCATCTCACAGAGTTACATCTTTCCCTTCAAGAAGCCTTTCGCTAAGGTTGTTCTTGTGGAATTAGCAAAGGGATATTTGGAAGCCCATAGAGGGCTGCGGTGAAAAAGGAAATATCTTCCGTTCAAAACTGGAAAGAAGCTCTCTGAGAAACTGCTCTGTGTTCTGTTAATTCATCTCACCGAGTTACATCTTTCCCTTCAAGAAGCCTTTCGCTAAGGCTGTTCTTGTGGAATGGGCAAAGGGATATTTGGAAACCCATAGAGGGCTATGGTGAAAAAGGAAATATCTTCCGTTCAAAACTGGAAAGAAGCTCTCTGAGAAACTGCTCTGTGTTCTGTTAATTCATCTCACAGAGTTACATCTTTCCCTTCAAGAAGCCTTTCGCTAAGGCTGTTCTTGTGGAATTGGCAAAGGGATATTTGGAAGCCCATAGAGGGCTATGGTGAAAAAGGAAATATCTTCAGTTCAAAACTGGAAAGAAGCTCTCTGAGAAACTGCTCTGTGTTCTGTTAATTCATCTCACAGTGTTGCATCTTTCCCTTCAAGAAGCCTTTCGCTAAGGCTGTTCTTGTGGAATTGGCAAAGGGATATTTGTAAGACCATAGAGGGCTATGGTGAAAAAGGAAATATCTTCCGTTCAAAACTGGAAAGAAGCTCTCTGAGAAACTGCTCTCTGTTCTGTTAATTCATCTCACAGATGTACATCTTTCCCTTCAAGAAGCCTTTGGATAAGGCTGTTCTTGTGGAATTGGCAAAGTGATATTTGGAAGCCCATAGAGGGCTATGGTGAAAAAGAAAATATCTTCCGTTCAAAACTGGAAAGAAGCTCTCTGAGAAACTGCTCTGTGTTCTGTTAATTCATCTCACCGAGTTACATCTTTCCCTTCAAGAAGCCCTTCGCTAAGGCTGTTCTTGTGGAATTGGCAAAGGGATATTTGGAAGCCCACAGAGGGCTATGGTGAAAAAGGAAATATTTTCCGTTCAAAACTGGAAAGAGGCTCTCTGAGAAACTGCTTGGTGTTCTGTTAATATATCTCACAGAGTTACATCTTTCCCTTCAAGAAGCCTTTCGCTAAGGCTGTTCTTGTGGAATTGGCAAAGTGATATTTGGAGCCCATAGAGGGCTATGGTGAAAAAGGAAATAACTTCCGTTCAAAACTGGAAAGAAGCTCTCTGAGTAACTGCTCTGTGTTCCGTTAATTCATCTCACAGAGTTACATCTTTCCCTTCAAGAAGCCTTTCGCTAAGGCTGTGCTTGTGGAATTGGCAAGGTGATATTTGGAAGCCCATAGAGGGCTATGGTGAAAAAGAAAATATCTTCCGTTCAAAACTGGAAAGAAGCTCTCTGAGAAACTGCACTGTGTTCTGTTAATTCATCTCACCGAGTTACATCTTTCCCTTCAAGAAGCCTTTCGCTAAGGCTGTTCTTGTGTAATTGGCAAAGGCATATTTGGAAGCCCACAGAGGGCTATGGTGAAAAAGGAATGATTTTCCGTTCAAAACTGGAAAGAAGCTCTCTGAGAACTGCTTGTTGTTGTGTTAATATATCTCATAGTGTTACATCTTTCCCTTCAAGAAGCCTTTCGCTAAGGCTGTTCTTGTGGAATTGGCAAAGTGATATTTGGAGCCCATAGAGGGCTATGGTGAAAAAGGAAATAACTTCCGTTCAAAACTGGAAAGAAGCTCTCTGAGTAACTGCTCTGTGTTCCGTTAATTCATCTCACAGAGTTACATCTTTCCCTTCAAGAAGCCTTTCGCTAAGGCTCTGCTTGTGGAATTGGCAAAGTGATATTTGGAAGCCCTTAGAGGGCTATGGTGAAAAAGGAAATATCTTCCTTTCAAAACTGGAAAGAAGCTTTCTGAGAAACTGCTCTGTGTTCTGTTAATTCATCTCACAGAGTTACATCTTTCCTTTGAAGAAGCATTTCGCTAAGGCTGCTCTTGTGGAATTGGCAAAGGGTTATTTGGAAGCCATTAGAGGGCTATGGTGAAAAAGGAAATATCTTCCGTTCAAAACTGGAAGAAAGCTATCTGAGAAACTGCTCTGTGTTCTGTTAATTCATCTCACAGAGTTACATCTTTCCCTTCAAGAAGCCTTTCGCTAAGGCTGTTCTTGTGGAATGGCAAAGGGATATTTGGAAGCCCTTAGAGGGCTATGGTGAAAAAGGAAATATCTTCCATTCAAAAGTGGAAAGAAGCTTTCTGAGAAACTGCTCTGTGTTCTGTTAATTCATCTCACAGAGGTACATCTTTCCCTTCAAGAAGCCTTTCGCTAAGGCTGTTCTTGTGGAATTGGCAAAGGGATATTTGGAAACCCATAGAGGTCTATGGTGAAAAAGGAAATATCTTCCAATCAAATCTGGAAAGAAGCTCTCTGAGAAACTGCTCTGTGTTCTGTTAATTCATCTCACAGAGTTACATCTTTCCCTTCAAGACGCCTTTCGCTAAGGCTGTTTTTGTGGAATGGCAAAGGGATATTTGGAAGCCCTTAGAGGGCTATGGTGAAAAAGGAAATATCTTCCGTTCAGAACTGGAAAGAAGCTTACTGAGAAACTGCTCTGTGTTCTGTTAATTCATGTCACAGAGTTACATCTTTCCCTTCAAGAAGCCTTTCGCTAAGGCTGTAATTGTGGAATTCGCAAAGGGATATTTGGAAGCCCGTAGAGGGCTATGGTGAAAAAGTACATAGCTTCCGTTCAAAACTGGAAAGAATCTCTCTGAGAAACTGCTCTGTGTTCTGTTAATTCATCTCACAGAGTTACATCTTTCCTTCAAGAAGCCTTTCGCTAAGGCTGTTCTTGTGGAATTGGCAAAGGGATATTTGGAAGCCCATAGAGGGCTATGGTGAAAAAGGAAATATCTTCCGTTCAAAACTGGAAAGAACCTCTCTGATAAACTGCTCTGTGTTCTGTTAATTCATCTCACAGAGTTACATCTTTCCCTTCAAGAAGCCTTTCGCTAAGGCTGTTCTTGTGGAATTGGCAAAGGGATATTTGGAAGCCCATTGAGGGCTATGGTGAAAAACGAAATATCTTCGGTTCAAAACTGGAAAGAAGCTCCCTGAGAAACTGCTCTGTGTTCTGTAATTCATCTCACAGAGTTACATCTTTCCCTTCAAGAAGCCTTTCGCTAAGGCTGTTCTTGTGGAATTGGCAAAGGGATATTTGGAACTCCACAGAGGGCTATGGTGAAAAAGGAAATATCTTCCGTTCAAAACTGGAAAGAAGCTTTCTGAGAAACTGCTCTGTGTTCTGTTAATTCATCTCACAGAGTTACATCTTTCCCTTCAAGAAGGCTTTCGGTAAGGCTCTTTTGTGGAATGGCAAAGGGATATTTGGAAGCCCACAGAGGGCTATGGTGAAAAAGGAAATATCTTCCATTCAAAAGGGGAAAGAAGCTTTCTGAGAAACTGCTCTGTGTTCTGTTAATTCATCTCACAGAGTTACATCATTCCCTTCAAGAAGCCTTTCGCTAAGGCTGTTCTTGTGGAATGGGCAAAGGGATATTTGGAAACCAATAGAGGGCTATGGTGAAAAAGGAAATATCTTCCGTTCAAAACTGGAAAGAAGCTCTCTGAGAAACTGCTCTGTGTTCTGTTAATTCATCTCACAGAGTTACATCTTTCCCTTCAAGAAGCCTTTCGCTAAGTCTGTTCTTGTGGAATTGGCAAAGGGATATTTGGAAGCCCTTAGAGGGCTATGGTGAAAAAGGAAATATCTTCAGTTCAAAACTGGAAAGAAGCTCTCTGAGAAACTGCTCTGTGTTCTGTTAATTCATCTCACAGAGTTACATCTTTCCCGTCAAGAAGCTTTTCGCTAAGGCTATTCTTGTGGAATTTTCAAAGGGATATTTGGAAGCCCATAGAGGGCTATGGTGAAAAAGGAAATATCTTCCGTTCAAAACTGGAAAGAAGCTCTCTGAGAAACTGCTCTGTGTTCTGTTAATTCATCTCACAGTGTTACATCTTTCCCTTCAAGAAGCCTTTCGCTATGGCTGTTCTTGTGGAATTGGCAAAGGGACATTTGAAAGCCCATAGAGGGCTATGGTGAAAAAGGAAATATCTTCCGTTCAAAAATGGAAAGAAGCTCTCTGAGAAACTGCTCTGTGTTCTGTAAATTCATCTCACAGAGTTACATCTTTCCCTTCAAGAAGCCTTTCGCTAAGGCTGTTTTTGTGGAATTGGCAAAGGGATATTTGGAACCCCATAGAGGGCTATGTTGAAAAAGGGAATATCTTCAGTTCCAAACTGGAAAGAGGCTTTCTGAGAAACTGCTCTGTGTTCTGTTAATTCATCTCACAGGGTTACATCTTTGCCTTCAAGAAGCCTTTCCCTAAGGCTGTTCTTGTGGAATTGGCAAAGGGATATTTGGAAGCAAATAAAGGGCTATGGTGAAAAAGGTAATAACTTCCGTTCAAAACTGGAAAGAAGCTTTCTGAGAAACTGCTCTGTGTTCTCTTAATTCATCTCACAGAGTTACATCTTTCCCTTCAAGACGCCTTTCGCTAAGGCTGTTCTTGTGGAATGGCAAAGGGATATTTGGAAGCCCTTAGAGGGCTATGGTGAAAAAGGAAATATCTTCCGTTCAAAACTGGAAAGAAGCTTTCTGAGAAACTGCTCTGTGTTCTGTTAATTCATCTCACAGAGTTACATCTTTCCCTTCAAGAAGCCTTTCGCTAAGGCTGTACTTGTGGAATCCGCAAAGGGATATTTGGAAGCCCATAGAGGGCTATGGTGAAAAAGGAAATAGCTTCCGTTCAAAATTGGAAAGAAGCTCTCTGAGAAACTGCTCTGTGTTCTGTTAATTCATCTCACAGAGTTACATCTTTCCCTTCAAGAAGCCTTTCGCTAAGGCTGTTCTTGTGGAATTGGCAAAGGGATATTTGGAAGCCCATAGAGGGCTATGGTGAAAAAGGAAATATCTTCCGTTCAAAACTGGAAAGAAGATTTCTGAGAAACTGCTCTGTGTTCTGTTAATTCATCTCACAGAGTTACATCTTTCCCTTCAAGAAGCCTTTCGCTAAGGCTGTTCTTGTGGAATTTGCAAAGGGATATTTGAAAGCCCATAGAGGGCTACGGTGAAAAAGGAAATATCTTCCGTTCAAAACTGTAAAGAAGCTCTCTGAGAAACTGCTCTGTGTTCTGTAAATTCATCACGCACAGTTACATCTTTCCCTTCAAGAAGCCTTTCGCTAAGGCTGTACCTGTGGAATTCGCAAAGGGATATTTGGAAGCCCATAGAGGGCTATGGTGAAAAAGGAAACAGCTTCCGTTCAAAACTGGAAAGAAGCTCTCTGAGAAACTGCTCTGTGTTCTGTTAATTCATCTCACAGAGTTACATCTTTCCCTTCAAGAAGCCTTTCGCTAAGGCTGTACTTGTGGAATTCGCAAAGGGATATTTGGAAGCCCATAGAGGGCTATGGTGAAAAAGGAAATAGCTTCCTTTCAAAACTGGAAAGAAGCGTTCTGAGAAACTGCTCTGTGTTCTGTTAATTCAACTCACAGAGTTACATCTTTCCCTTCAAGAAGCCTTTCGCTAAGGCTGTTCTTGTGCAATTGGCAAAGGGATATTTGGAAGCCCATAGAGGGCTATGGTGAAAAAGGAAATATCTTCCGTTCAAAACTGGTAAGAGGCTTTCTGAGAAACTGCTCTGTATTCTGTTAATTCATCTCACAGAGTTACATCTTTCCCTTCAAGAAGCCTTTCGCTAAGGCTGTTCTTGTGGATTTGGCAAGGTGATATTTGTAAGCCCTTAGAGGGCTATGGTGAAAAAGGAAATATCTTCCGTTAAAAACTGGAAAGAAGCTTTCTGAGAAACTGCTCTGTGTTCTGTTAATTCATTTCACAGTGTTACATCTTTCCCTTCAAGAAGCCTTTCGCTAAGGCTGTTCTTGTGGAATGGGCAAAGGGATATTTGGAAACCCATAGAGGCCTATGGTGAAAAAGGAAATATCTTCCGTTCAAAACTGGAAAGAAGCTCTCTGAGAAACTGCTCTGTGTTCTGTTAATTCATCTCACAGAGTTACATCTTTCCTTCAAGAAGCCTTTCGCTAAGGCTGTTCTTGTGGAATTGGCAAAGGGATATTTGGAAGCCCATAGAGGGCTATGGTGAAAAAGGAAATATCTTCAGTTCAAAACTGGAAAGAAGCTCTCTGAGAAACTGCTCTGTGTTCTGTTAATTCATCTCACAGTGTTGCATCCTTCCCTTCAAGAAGCCTTTCGCTAAGGCTGTTCTTGTGGAATTGGCAAAGGGATATTTGTAAGCCCATAGAGGGCTATGGTGAAAAAGGAAATATCTTCCGTTCAAAACTGGAAAGAAGCTCTCTGAGAAACTGCTCTCTGTTCTGTTAATTCATCTCACAGATGTACATCTTTCCCTTCAAGAAGCCTTTGGATAAGGCTGTTCTTGTGGAATTGGCAAAGTGATATTTGGAAGCCCATAGAGGGCTATGGTGAAAAAGAAAATATCTTCCGTTCAAAACTGGAAAGAAGCTCTCTGAGAAACTGCTCTGTGTTCTGTTAATTCATCTCACCGAGTTACATCTTTCCATTCAAGAAGCCTTTCGCTAAGGCTGTTCTTGTGGAATTGGCAAAGGCATATTTGGAAGCCCACAGAGGGCTATGGTGAAAAAGGAAATATTTTCCGTTCAAAACTGGAAAGAAGCTCTCTGAGAAACTGCTTGGTGTTCTGTTAATATATCTCACAGAGTTACATCTTTCCCTTCAAGAAGCCTTTCGCTAAGGCTGTTCTTGTGGAATTGGCAAAGTGATATTTGGAGCCCATAGAGGGCTACGGTGAAAAAGGAAATAACTTCCGTTCAATACTGGAAAGAAGCTCTCTGAATAACTGCTCTGTGTTCCGTTAATTCATCTCACAGAGTTACATCTTTCCCTTCAAGAAGCCTTTCGCTAAGGCTCTGCTTGTGGAATTGGCAAAGTGATATTTGGAAGCCCTTAGAGGGCTATGGTGAAAAAGGAAATATCTTCCTTTCAAAACTGGAATGAATCTTTCTGAGAAACTGCTCTGTGTTCTGTTAATTCATCTCACAGAGTTACATCTTTCCTTTGAAGAAGCATTTCGCTAAGGCTGCTCTTGTGGAATTGGCAAAGGGTTATTTGGAAGCCCTTAGAGGGCTATGGTGAAAAAGGAAATATCTTCCGTTCAAAACTGGAAGAAAGCTCTCTGAGAAACTGCTCTGTGTTCTGTAAATTCATCTCACAGAGTTACATCTTTCCCTTCAAGAAGCCTTTCGCTAAGGTTGTTCTTGTGGAATTAGCAAAGGGATATTTGGAAGCCCATAGAGGGCTGCGGTGAAAAAGGAAATATCTTCCGTTCAAAACTGGAAAGAAGCTCTCTGAGAAACTGCTCTGTGTTCTGTTAATTCATCTCACCGAGTTACATCTTTCCCTTCAAGAAGCCTTTCGCTAAGGCTGTTCTTGTGGAATGGGCAAAGGGATATTTGGAAACCCATAGAGGGCTATGGTGAAAAAGGAAATATCTTCTGTTCAAAACTGGAAAGAAGCTCTCTGAGAAACTGCTCTGTGTTCTGTTAATTCATCTCACAGAGTTACATCTTTCCCTTCAAGAAGCCTTTGGCTAAGGCTGTTCTTGTGGAATTGGCAAAGGGATATTTGGAAGCCCATAGAGGGCTATGGTGAAAAAGGAAATATCTTCAGTTCAAAACTGGAAAGAAGCTCTCTGAGAAACTGCTCTGTGTTCTGTTAATTCATCTCACAGTGTTGCATCTTTCCCTTCAAGAAGCCTTTCGCTAAGGCTGTTCTTGTGGAATTGGCAAAGGGATATTTGTAAGACCATAGAGGGCTATGGTGAAAAAGGAAATATCTTCCGTTCAAAACTGGAAAGAAGCTCTCTGAGAAACTGCTCTCTGTTCTGTTAATTCATCTCACAGATGTACATCTTTCCCTTCAAGAAGCCTTTGGATAAGGCTGTTCTTGTGGAATTGGCAAAGTGATATTTGGAAGCCCATAGAGGGCTATGGTGAAAAAGAAAATATCTTCCGTTCAAAACTGGAAAGAAGCTCTCTGAGAAACTGCTCTGTGTTCTGTTAATTCATCTCACCGAGTTACATCTTTCCCTTCAAGAAGCCTTTCGCTAAGGCTGTTCTTGTGGAATTGGCAAAGGCATATTTGGAAGCCCACAGAGGGCTATGGTGAAAAAGGAATTATTTTCCGTTCAAAACTGGAAAGAAGCTCTCTGAGAACTGCTTGTTGTTCTGTTAATATATCTCACAGTGTTACATCTTTCCCTTCAAGAAGCCTTTCGCTAAGGCTGTTCTTGTGGAATTGGCAAAGTGATATTTGGAGCCCATAGAGGGCTATGGTGAAAAAGGAAATAACTTCCGTTCAAAACTGGAAAGAAGCTCTCTGAGTAACTGCTCTGTGTTCCGTTAATTCATCTCACAGAGTTACATCTTTCCCTTCAAGAAGCCTTTCGCTAAGGCTCTGCTTGTGGAATTGGCAAAGTGATATTTGGAAGCCCTTAGAGGGCTATGGTGAAAAAGGAAATATCTTCCTTTCAAAACTGGAAAGAAGCTTTCTGAGAAACTGCTCTGTGTTCTGTTAATTCATCTCACAGAGTTACATCTTTCCTTTGAAGAAGCATTTCGCTAAGGCTGCTCTTGTGGAATTGGCAAAGGGTTATTTGGAAGCCATTAGAGGGCTATGGTGAAAAAGGAAATATCTTCCGTTCAAAACTGGAAGAAAGCTATCTGAGAAACTGCTCTGTGTTCTGTTAATTCATCTCACAGAGTTACATCTTTCCCTTCAAGAAGCCTTTCGCTAAGGCTGTTCTTGTGGAATGGCAAAGGGATATTTGGAAGCCCTTAGAGGGGTATGGTGAAAAAGGAAATATCTTCCATTCAAAAGTGGAAAGAAGCTTTCTGAGAAACTGCTCTGTGTTCTGTTAATTCATCTCACAGAGGTACATCTTTCTCTTCAAGAAGCCTTTCGCTAAGGCTGTTCTTGTGGAATTGGCAAAGGGATATTTGGAAACCCATAGAGGGCTATGGTGAAAAAGGAAATATCTTCCAATCAAATCTGGAAAGAAGCTCTCTGAGAAACTGCTCTGTGTTCTGTTAATTCATCTCACAGAGTTACATCTTTCCCTTCAAGACGCCTTTCGCTAAGGCTGTTTTTGTGGAATGGCAAAGGGAAATTTGGAAGCCCTTAGAGGGCTATGGTGAAAAAGGAAATATCTTCCGTTCAGAACTGGAAAGAAGCTTACTGAGAAACTGCTCTGTGTTCTGTTAATTCATCTCACAGAGTTACATCTTTCCCTTCAAGAAGCCTTTCGCTAAGGCTGTAATTGTGGAATTCGCAAAGGGATATTTGGAAGCCCGTAGAGGGCTATGGTGAAAAAGTACATAGCTTCCGTTCAAAACTGGAAAGAAGCTCTCTGAGAAACTGCTCTGTGTTCTGTTAATTCATCTCACAGAGTTACATCTTTCCCTTCAAGAAGCCTTTCGCTAAGGTTGTTCTTGTGGAATTAGCAAAGGGATATTTGGAAGCCCATAGAGGTCTGCGGTGAAAAAGGAAATATCTTCCGTTCAAAACTGGAAAGAAGCTCTCTGAGAAACTGCTCTGTGTTCTGTTAATTCATCTCACCGAGTTACATCTTTCCCTTCAAGAAGCCTTTCGCTAAGGCTGTTCTTGTGGAATGGGCAAAGGGATATTTGGAAACCCATAGAGGGCTGTGGTGAAAAAGGAAATATCTTCCGTTCAAAACTGGAAAGAAGCTCTCTGAGAAACTGCTCTGTGTTCTGTTAATTCATCTCACAGAGTTACATCTTTCCCTTCAAGAAGCCTTTCGCTAAGGCTGTTCTTGTGGAATTGGCAAAGGGATATTTGGAAGCCCATAGAGGGCTATGGTGAAAAAGGAAATATCTTCAGTTCAAAACTGGAAAGAAGCTCTCTGAGAAACTGCTCTGTGTTCTGTTAATTCATCTCACAGTGTTGCATCTTTCCCTTCAAGAAGCCTTTCGCTAAGGCTGTTCTTGTGGAATTGGCAAAGGGATATTTGTAAGACCATAGAGGGCTATGGTGAAAAAGGAAATATCTTCCGTTCAAAACTGGAAAGAAGCTCTCTGAGAAACTGCTCTCTGTTCTGTTAATTCATCTCACAGATGTACATCTTTCCCTTCAAGAAGCCTTTGGATAAGGCTGTTCTTGTGGAATTGGCAAAGTGATATTTGGAAGCCCATAGAGGGCTATGGTGAAAAAGAAAATATCTTCTGTTCAAAACTGGAAAGAATCTCTCTGAGAAACTGCTCTGTGTTCTGTTAATTCATCTCACCGAGTTACATCTTTCCCTTCAAGAAACCCTTCGCTAAGGCTGTTCTTGTGGAATTGGCAAAGGGATATTTGGAAGCCCACAGAGGGCTATGGTGAAAAAGGAAATATTTTCCGTTCAAAACTGGAAAGAAGCTCTCTGAGAAACTGCTTGGTGTTCTGTTAATATATCTCACAGAGTTACATCTTTCCCTTCAAGAAGCCTTTCGCTAAGGCTGTTCTTGTGGAATTGGCAAAGTGATATTTGGAGCCCATAGAGGGCTATGGTGAAAAAGGAAATAACTTCCGTTCAAAACTGGAAAGAAGCTCTCTGAGTAACTGCTCTGTGTTCCGTTAATTCATCTCACAGAGTTACATCTTTCCCTTCAAGAAGCCTTTCGCTAAGGCTGTGCTTGTGGAATTGGCAAGGTGATATTTGGAAGCCCATAGAGGGCTATGGTGAAAAAGAAAATATCTTCCGTTCAAAACTGGAAAGAAGCTCTCTGAGAAACTGCACTGTGTTCTGTTAATTCATCTCACCGAGTTACATCTTTCCCTTCAAGAAGCCTTTCGCTAAGGCTGTTCTTGTGGAATTGGCAAAGGCATATTTGGAAGCCCACAGAGGGCTATGGTGAAAAAGGAATTATTTTCCGTTCAAAACTGGAAAGAAGCTCTCTGAGAACTGCTTGTTGTTCTGTTAATATATCTCACAGTGTTACATCTTTCCCTTCAAGAAGCCTTTCGCTAAGGCTGTTCTTGTGGAATTGGCAAAGTGATATTTGGAGCCCATAGAGGGCTATGGTGAAAAAGGAAATAACTTCCGTTCAAAACTGGAAAGAAGCTCTCTGAGTAACTGCTCTGTGTTCCGTTAATTCATCTCACAGAGTTACATCTTTCCCTTCAAGAAGCCTTTCGCTAAGGCTCTGCTTGTGGAATTGGCAAAGTGATATTTGGAAGCCCTTAGAGGGCTATGGTGAAAAAGGAAATATCTTCCTTTCAAAACTGGAAAGAAGCTTTCTGAGAAACTGCTCTGTGTTCTGTTAATTCATCTCACAGAGTTACATCTTTCCTTTGAAGAAGCATTTCGCTAAGGCTGCTCTTGTGGAATTGGCAAAGGGTTATTTGGAAGCCATTAGAGGGCTATGGTGAAAAAGGAAATATCTTCCGTTCAAAACTGGAAGAAAGCTATCTGAGAAACTGCTCTGTGTTCTGTTAATTCATCTCACAGAGTTACATCTTTCCCTTCAAGAAGCCTTTCGCTAAGGCTGTTCTTGTGGAATGGCAAAGGGATATTTGGAAGCCCTTAGAGGGCTATGGTGAAAAAGGAAATATCTTCCATTCAAAAGTGGAAAGAAGCTTTCTGAGAAACTGCTCTGTGTTCTGTTAATTCATCTCACAGAGGTACATCTTTCCCTTCAAGAAGCCTTTCGCTAAGGCTGTTCTTGTGGAATTGGCAAAGGGATATTTGGAAACCCATAGAGGGCTATGGTGAAAAAGGAAATATCTTCCAATCAAATCTGGAAAGAAGCTCTCTGAGAAACTGCTCTGTGTTCTGTTAATTCATCTCACAGAGTTACATCTTTCCCTTCAAGACGCCTTTCGCTAAGGCTGTTTTTGTGGAATGGCAAAGGGATATTTGGGAGCCCTTAGAGGGCTATGGTGAAAAAGGAAATATCTTCCGTTCAGAACTGGAAAGAAGCTTACTGAGAAACTGCTCTGTGTTCTGTTAATTCATCTCACAGAGTTACATCTTTCCCTTCAAGAAGCCTTTCGCTAAGGCTGTAATTGTGGAATTCGCAAAGGGATATTTGGAAGCCCGTAGAGGGCTATGGTGAAAAAGTACATAGCTTCCGTTCAAAACTGGAAAGAAGCTCTCTGAGAAACTGCTCTGTGTTCTGTTAATTCATCTCACAGAGTTACATCTTTCCCTTCAAGAAGCCTTTCGCTAAGGCTGTTCTTGTGGAATTGGCAAAGGGATATTTGGAAGCCCATAGAGGGCTATGGTGAAAAAGGAAATATCTTCCGTTCAAAACTGGAAAGAACCTCTCTGATAAACTGCTCTGTGTTCTGTTAATTCATCTCACAGAGTTACATCTTTCCCTTCAAGAAGCCTTTCGCTAAGGCTGTTCTTGTGGAATTGGCAAAGGGATATTTGGAAGCCCATTGAGGGCTATGGTGAAAAACGAAATATCTTCGGTTCAAAACTGGAAAGAAGCTCCCTGAGAAACTGCTCTGTGTTCTGTAATTCATCTCACAGAGTTACATCTTTCCCTTCAAGAAGCCTTTCGCTAAGGCTGTTCTTGTGGAATTGGCAAAGGGATATTTGGAACTCCACAGAGGGCTATGGTGAAAAAGGAAATATCTTCCGTTCAAAACTGGAAAGAAGCTTTCTGAGAAACTGCTCTGTGTTCTGTTAATTCATCTCACAGAGTTACATCTTTCCCTTCAAGAAGGCTTTCGGTAAGGCTCTTTTGTGGAATGGCAAAGGGATATTTGGAAGCCCACAGAGGGCTATCGTGAAAAAGGAAATATCTTCCATTCAAAAGGGGAAAGAAGCTTTCTGAGAAACTGCTCTGTGTTCTGTTAATTCATCTCACAGAGTTACATCATTCCCTTCAAGAAGCCTTTCGCTAAGGCTGTTCTTGTGGAATGGGCAAAGGGATATTTGGAAACCAATAGAGGGCTATGGTGAAAAAGGAAATATCTTCCGTTCAAAACTGGAAAGAAGCTCTCTGAGAAACTGCTCTGTGTTCTGTTAATTCATCTCACAGAGTTACATCTTTCCCTTCAAGAAGCCTTTCGCTAAGTCTGTTCTTGTGGAATTGGCAAAGGGATATTTGGAAGCCCTTAGAGGGCTATGGTGAAAAAGGAAATATCTTCAGTTCAAAACTGGAAAGAAGCTCTCTGAGAAACTGCTCTGTGTTCTGTTAATTCATCTCACAGAGTTACATCTTTCCCGTCAAGAAGCTTTTCGCTAAGGCTATTCTTGTGGAATTTTCAAAGGGATATTTGGAAGCCCATAGAGGGCTATGGTGAAAAAGGAAATATCTTCCGTTCAAAACTGGAAAGAAGCTCTCTGAGAAACTGCTCTGTGTTCTGTTAATTCATCTCACAGTGTTACATCTTTCCCTTCAAGAAGCCTTTCGCTATGGCTGTTCTTGTGGAATTGGCAAAGGGACATTTGAAAGCCCATAGAGGGCTATGGTGAAAAAGGAAATATCTTCCGTTCAAAAATGGAAAGAAGCTCTCTGAGAAACTGCTCTGTGTTCTGTAAATTCATCTCACAGAGTTACATCTTTCCCTTCAAGAAGCCTTTCGCTAAGGCTGTTTTTGTGGAATTGGCAAAGGGATATTTGGAACCCCATAGAGGGCTATGTTGAAAAAGGGAATATCTTCAGTTCCAAACTGGAAAGAGGCTTTCTGAGAAACTGCTCTGTGTTCTGTTAATTCATCTCACAGGGTTACATCTTTGCCTTCAAGAAGCCTTTCCCTAAGGCTGTTCTTGTGGAATTGGCAAAGGGATATTTGGAAGCCCATAAAGGGCTATGGTGAAAAAGGTAATAACTTCCGTTCAAAACTGGAAAGAAGCTTTCTGAGAAACTGCTCTGTGTTCTCTTAATTCATCTCACAGAGTTACATCTTTCCCTTCAAGACGCCTTTCGCTAAGGCTGTTCTTGTGGAATGGCAAAGGGATATTTGGAAGCCCTTAGAGGGCTATGGTGAAAAAGGAAATATCTTCCGTTCAAAACTGGAAAGAAGCTTTCTGAGAAACTGCTCTGTGTTCTGTTAATTCATCTCACAGAGTTACATCTTTCCCTTCAAGAAGCCTTTCGCTAAGGCTGTACTTGTGGAATTCGCAAAGGGATATTTGGAAGCCCATAGAGGGCTATGGTGAAAAAGGAAATAGCTTCCGTTCAAAATTGGAAAGAAGCTCTCTGAGAAACTGTTCTGTGTTCTGTTAATTCATCTCACAGAGTTACATCTTTCCCTTCAAGAAGCCTTTCGCTAAGGCTGTTCTTGTGGAATTGGCAAAGGGATATTTGGAAGCCCATAGAGTGCTATGGTGAAAAAGGAAATATCTTCCGTTCAAAACTGGAAAGAAGATTTCTGAGAAACTGCTCTGTGTTCTGTTAATTCATCTCACAGAGTTACATCTTTCCCTTCAAGAAGCCTTTCGCTAAGGCTGTTCTTGTGGAATTGGCAAAGGGATATTTGGAAGCCCATAGAGGGCTATGGTGAAAAAGGAAATATCTTCAGTTCAAAACTGGAAAGAAGCTCTCTGAGAAACTGCTCTGTGTTCTGTTAATTCATCTCACAGTGTTGCATCTTTCCCTTCAAGAAGCCTTTCGCTAAGGCTGTTCTTGTGTAATTGGCAAAGGGATATTTGTAAGACCATAGAGGGCTATGGTGAAAAAGGAAATATCTTCCGTTCAAAACTGGAAAGAAGCTCTCTGAGAAACTGCTCTCTGTTCTGTTAATTCATCTCACCGATGTACATCTTTCCCTTCAAGAAGCCTTTGGATAAGGCTGTTCTTGTGGAATTGGCAAAGTGATATTTGGAAGCCCATAGAGGGCTATGGTGAAAAAGAAAATATCTTCCGTTCAAAACTGGAAAGAAGCTCTCTGAGAAATTGCTCTGTGTTCTGTTAATTCATCTCACCGAGTTACATCTTTCCCTTCAAGAAGCCCTTCGCTAAGGCTGTTTTTGTGGAATTGGCAAAGGGATATTTGGAAGCCCACAGAGGGCTATGGTGAAAAAGGAAATATTTTCCGTTCAAAACTGGAAAGAAGCTCTCTGAGAAACTGCTTGGTGTTCTGTTAATATATCTCACAGTGTTACATCTTTCCCTTCAAGAAGCCTTTCGCTAAGGCTGTTCTTGTGGAATTGGCAAAGTGATATTTGGAGCCCATAGAGGGCTATGGTGAAAAAGGAAATAACTTCCGTTCAAAACTGGAAAGAAGCTCTCTGAGTAACTGCTCTGTGTTCCGTTAATTCATCTCACAGAGTTACATCTTTCCCTTCAAGAAGCCTTTCGCTAAGGCTGTGCTTGTGGAATTGGCAAGGTGATATTTGGAAGCCCATAGAGGGCTATGGTGAAAAAGAAAATATCTTCCGTTCAAAACTGGAAAGAAGCTCTCTGAGAAACTGCACTGTGTTCTGTTAATTCATCTCACCGAGTTACATCTTTCCCTTCAAGAAGCCTTTCGCTAAGGCTGTTCTTGTGGAATTGGCAAAGGCATATTTGGAAGCCCACAGAGTGCTATGGTGAAAAAGGAATGATTTTCCGTTCAAAACTGGAAAGAAGCTCTCTGAGAACTGCTTGTTGTTCTGTTAATATATCTCACAGTGTTACATCTTTCCCTTCAAGAAGCCTTTCGCTAAGGCTGTTCTTGTGGAATTGGCAAAGTGATATTTGGAGCCCATAGAGGGCTATGGTGAAAAAGGAAATAACTTCCGTTCAAAACTGGAAAGAAGCTCTCTGAGTAACTGCTCTGTGTTCCGTTAATTCATCTCACAGAGTTACATCTTTCCCTTCAAGAAGCCTTTCGCTAAGGCTCTGCTTGTGGAATTGGCAAAGTGATATTTGGAAGCCCTTAGAGGGCTATGGTGAAAAAGGAAATATCTTCCTTTCAAAACTGGAAAGAAGCTTTCTGAGAAACTGCTCTGTGTTCTGTTAATTCATCTCACAGAGTTACATATTTCCTTTGAAGAAGCATTTCGCTAAGGCTGCTCTTGTGGAATTGGCAAAGGGTTATTTGGAAGCCATTAGAGGGCTATGGTGAAAAAGGAAATATCTTCCGTTCAAAACTGGAAGAAAGCTATCTGAGAAACTGCTCTGTGTTCTGTTAATTCATCTCACAGAGTTACATCTTTCCCTTCAAGAAGCCTTTCGCTAAGGCTGTTCTTGTGGAATGGCAAAGGGATATTTGGAAACCCTTAGAGGGCTATGGTGAAAAAGGAAATATCTTCCATTCAAAAGTGGAAAGAAGCTTTCTGAGAAACTGCTCTGTGTTCTGTTAATTCATCTCACAGAGGTACATCTTTCCCTTCAAGAAGCCTTTCGCTAAGGCTGTTCTTGTGGAATTGGCAAAGGGATATTTGGAAACCCATAGAGAGCTATGGTGAAAAAGGAAATATCTTCCAATCAAATCTGGAAAGAAGCTCTCTGAGAAACTGCTCTGTGTTCTGTTAATTCATCTCACAGAGTTACATCTTTCCCTTCAAGACGCCTTTCGCTAAGGCTGTTTTTGTGGAATGGCAAAGGGATATTTGGAAGCCCTTAGAGGGCTATGGTGAAAAAGGAAATATCTTCCGTTCAGAACTGGAAAGAAGCTTACTGAGAAACTGCTCTGTGTTCTGTTAATTCATCTCACAGAGTTACATCTTTCCCTTCAAGAAGCCTTTCGCTAAGGCTGTAATTGTGGAATTCGCAAAGGGATATTTGGAAGCCCGTAGAGGGCTATGGTGAAAAAGTACATAGCTTCCGTTCAAAACTGGAAAGAAGCTCTCTGAGAAACTGCTCTGTGTTCTGTTAATTCATCTCACAGAGTTACATCTTTCCCTTCAAGAAGCCTTTCGCTAAGGCTGTTCTTGTGGAATTGGCAAAGGGATATTTGGAAGCCCATAGAGGGCTATGGTGAAAAAGGAAATATCTTCCGTTCAAAACTGGAAAGAACCTCTCTGATAAACTGCTCTGTGTTCTGTTAATTCATCTCACAGAGTTACATCTTTCCCTTCAAGAAGCCTTTCGCTAAGGCTGTTCTTGTGGAATTGGCAAAGGGATATTTGGAAGCCCATTGAGGGCTATGGTGAAAAACGAAATATCTTCGGTTCAAAACTGGAAAGAAGCTCTCTGAGAAACTGCTCTGTGTTCTGTAATTCATCTCACAGAGTTACATCTTTCCCTTCAAGAAGCCTTTCGCTAAGGCTGTTCTTGTGGAATTGGCAAAGGGATATTTGGAACTCCACAGAGGGCTATGGTGAAAAAGGAAATATCTTCCGTTCAAAACTGGAAAGAAGCTTTCTGAGAAACTGCTCTGTGTTCTGTTAATTCATCTCACAGAGTTACATCTTTCCCTTCAAGAAGGCTTTCGGTAAGGCTCTTTTGTGGAATGGCAAAGGGATATTTGGAAGCCCACAGAGGGCTATCGTGAAAAAGGAAATATCTTCCATTCAAAAGGGGAAAGAAGCTTTCTGAGAAACTGCTCTGTGTTCTGTTAATTCATCTCACAGAGTTACATCATTCCCTTCAAGAAGCCTTTCGCTAAGGCTGTTCTTGTGGAATGGGCAAAGGGATATTTGGAAACCAATAGAGGGCTATGGTGAAAAAGGAAATATCTTCCGTTCAAAACTGGAAAGAAGCTCTCTGAGAAACTGCTCTGTGTTCTGTTAATTCATCTCACAGAGTTACATCTTTCCCTTCAAGAAGCCTTTCGCTAAGTCTGTTCTTGTGGAATTGGCAAAGGGATATTTGGAAGCCCTTAGAGGGCTATGGTGAAAAAGGAAATATCTTCAGTTCAAAACTGGAAAGAAGCTCTCTGAGAAACTGCTCTGTGTTCTGTTAATTCATCTCACAGAGTTACATCTTTCCCGTCAAGAAGCTTTTCGCTAAGGCTATTCTTGTGGAATTTTCAAAGGGATATTTGGAAGCCCATAGAGGGCTATGGTGAAAAAGGAAATATCTTCCGTTCAAAACTGGAAAGAAGCTCTCTGAGAAACTGCTCTGTATTCTGTTAATTCATCTCACAGTGTTACATCTTTCCCTTCAAGAAGCCTTTCGCTATGGCTGTTCTTGTGGAATTGGCAAAGGGACATTTGAAAGCCCATAGAGGGCTATGGTGAAAAAGGAAATATCTTCCGTTCAAAAATGGAAAGAAGCTCTCTGAGAAACTGCTCTGTGTTCTGTAAATTCATCTCACAGAGTTACATCTTTCCCTTCAAGAAGCCTTTCGCTAAGGCTGTTTTTGTGGAATTGGCAAAGGGATATTTGGAACCCCATAGAGGGCTATGTTGAAAAAGGGAATATCTTCAGTTCCAAACTGGAAAGAGGCTTTCTGAGAAACTGCTCTGTGTTCTGTTAATTCATCTCACAGGGTTACATCTTTGCCTTCAAGAAGCCTTTCCCTAAGGCTGTTCTTGTGGAATTGGCAAAGGGATATTTGGAAGCCCATAAAGGGCTATGGTGAAAAAGGTAATAACTTCCGTTCAAAACTGGAAAGAAGCTTTCTGAGAAACTGCTCTGTGTTCTCTTAATTCATCTCACAGAGTTACATCTTTCCCTTCAAGACGCCTTTCGCTAAGGCTGTTCTTGTGGAATGGCAAAGGGATATTTGGAAGCCCTTAGAGGGCTATGGTGAAAAAGGAAATATCTTCCGTTCAAAACTGGAAAGAAGCTTTCTGAGAAAATGCTCTGTGTTCTGTTAATTCATCTCACAGAGTTACATCTTTCCCTTCAAGAAGCCTTTCGCTAAGGCTGTACTTGTGGAATCCGCAAAGGGATATTTGGAAGCCCATAGAGGGCTATGGTGAAAAAGGAAATAGCTTCCGTTCAAAATTGGAAAGAAGCTCTCTGAGAAACTGCTCTGTGTTCTGTTAATTCATCTCACAGAGTTACATCTTTCCCTTCAAGAAGCCTTTCGCTAAGGCTGTTCTTGTGGAATTGGCAAAGGGATATTTGGAAGCCCATAGAGGGCTATGGTGAAAAAGGAAATATCTTCCGTTCAAAACTGGAAAGAAGATTTCTGAGAAACTGCTCTGTGTTCTGTTAATTCATCTCACATAGTTACATCTTTCCCTTCAAGAAGCCTTTCGCTAAGGCTGTTCTTGTGGAATTTGCAAAGGGATATTTGAAAGCCCATAGAGGGCTACGGTGAAAAAGGAAATATCTTCCGTTCAAAACTGTAAAGAAGCTCTCTGAGAAACTGCTCTGTGTTCTGTAAATTCATCTCGCACAGTTACATCTTTCCCTTCAAGAAGCCTTTCGCTAAGGCTGTACCTGTGGAATTCGCAAAGGGATATTTGGAAGCCCATAGAGGGCTATGGTGAAAAAGGAAACAGCTTCCGTTCAAAACTGGAAAGAAGCTCTCTGAGAAACTGCTCTGTGTTCTGTTAATTCATCTCACAGAGTTACATCTTTCCCTTCAAGACGCCTTTCGCTAAGGCTGTTTTTGTGGAATGGCAAAGGGATGTTTGGAAGCCCTTAGAGGGCTATGGTGAAAAAGGAAATATCTTCCGTTCAAAACTGGAAAGAAGCTCTCTGAGTAACTGCTCTGTGTTCCGTTAATTCATCTCACAGAGTTACATCTTTCCCTTCAAGAAGCCTTTCGCTAAGGCTGTGCTTGTGGAATTGGCAAGGTGATATTTGGAAGCCCATAGAGGGCTATGGTGAAAAAGAAAATATCTTCCGTTCAAAACTGGAAAGAAGCTCTCTGAGAAACTGCACTGTGTTCTGTTAATTCATCTCACCGAGTTACATCTTTCCCTTCAAGAAGCCTTTCGCTAAGGCTGTTCTTGTGGAATTGGCAAAGGCATATTTGGAAGCCCACAGAGTGCTATGGTGAAAAAGGAATGATTTTCCGTTCAAAACTGGAAAGAAGCTCTCTGAGAACTGCTTGTTGTTCTGTTAATATATCTCACAGTGTTACATCTTTCCCTTCAAGAAGCCTTTCGCTAAGGCTGTTCTTGTGGAATTGGCAAAGTGATATTTGGAGCCCATAGAGGGCTATGGTGAAAAAGGAAATAACTTCCGTTCAAAACTGGAAAGAAGCTCTCTGAGTAACTGCTCTGTGTTCCGTTAATTCATCTCACAGAGTTACATCTTTCCCTTCAAGAAGCCTTTCGCTAAGGCTCTGCTTGTGGAATTGGCAAAGTGATATTTGGAAGCCCTTAGAGGGCTATGGTGAAAAAGGAAATATCTTCCTTTCAAAACTGGAAAGAAGCTTTCTGAGAAACTGCTCTGTGTTCTGTTAATTCATCTCACAGAGTTACATATTTCCTTTGAAGAAGCATTTCGCTAAGGCTGCTCTTGTGGAATTGGCAAAGGGTTATTTGGAAGCCATTAGAGGGCTATGGTGAAAAAGGAAATATCTTCCGTTCAAAACTGGAAGAAAGCTATCTGAGAAACTGCTCTGTGTTCTGTTAATTCATCTCACAGAGTTACATCTTTCCCTTCAAGAAGCCTTTCGCTAAGGCTGTTCTTGTGGAATGGCAAAGGGATATTTGGAAACCCTTAGAGGGCTATGGTGAAAAAGGAAATATCTTCCATTCAAAAGTGGAAAGAAGCTTTCTGAGAAACTGCTCTGTGTTCTGTTAATTCATCTCACAGAGGTACATCTTTCCCTTCAAGAAGCCTTTCGCTAAGGCTGTTCTTGTGGAATTGGCAAAGGGATATTTGGAAACCCATAGAGAGCTATGGTGAAAAAGGAAATATCTTCCAATCAAATCTGGAAAGAAGCTCTCTGAGAAACTGCTCTGTGTTCTGTTAATTCATCTCACAGAGTTACATCTTTCCCTTCAAGACGCCTTTCGCTAAGGCTGTTTTTGTGGAATGGCAAAGGGATATTTGGAAGCCCTTAGAGGGCTATGGTGAAAAAGGAAATATCTTCCGTTCAGAACTGGAAAGAAGCTTACTGAGAAACTGCTCTGTGTTCTGTTAATTCATCTCACAGAGTTACATCTTTCCCTTCAAGAAGCCTTTCGCTAAGGCTGTAATTGTGGAATTCGCAAAGGGATATTTGGAAGCCCGTAGAGGGCTATGGTGAAAAAGTACATAGCTTCCGTTCAAAACTGGAAAGAAGCTCTCTGAGAAACTGCTCTGTGTTCTGTTAATTCATCTCACAGAGTTACATCTTTCCCTTCAAGAAGCCTTTCGCTAAGGCTGTTCTTGTGGAATTGGCAAAGGGATATTTGGAAGCCCATAGAGGGCTATGGTGAAAAAGGAAATATCTTCCGTTCAAAACTGGAAAGAACCTCTCTGATAAACTGCTCTGTGTTCTGTTAATTCATCTCACAGAGTTACATCTTTCCCTTCAAGAAGCCTTTCGCTAAGGCTGTTCTTGTGGAATTGGCAAAGGGATATTTGGAAGCCCATTGAGGGCTATGGTGAAAAACGAAATATCTTCGGTTCAAAACTGGAAAGAAGCTCTCTGAGAAACTGCTCTGTGTTCTGTAATTCATCTCACAGAGTTACATCTTTCCCTTCAAGAAGCCTTTCGCTAAGGCTGTTCTTGTGGAATTGGCAAAGGGATATTTGGAACTCCACAGAGGGCTATGGTGAAAAAGGAAATATCTTCCGTTCAAAACTGGAAAGAAGCTTTCTGAGAAACTGCTCTGTGTTCTGTTAATTCATCTCACAGAGTTACATCTTTCCCTTCAAGAAGGCTTTCGGTAAGGCTCTTTTGTGGAATGGCAAAGGGATATTTGGAAGCCCACAGAGGGCTATCGTGAAAAAGGAAATATCTTCCATTCAAAAGGGGAAAGAAGCTTTCTGAGAAACTGCTCTGTGTTCTGTTAATTCATCTCACAGAGTTACATCATTCCCTTCAAGAAGCCTTTCGCTAAGGCTGTTCTTGTGGAATGGGCAAAGGGATATTTGGAAACCAATAGAGGGCTATGGTGAAAAAGGAAATATCTTCCGTTCAAAACTGGAAAGAAGCTCTCTGAGAAACTGCTCTGTGTTCTGTTAATTCATCTCACAGAGTTACATCTTTCCCTTCAAGAAGCCTTTCGCTAAGTCTGTTCTTGTGGAATTGGCAAAGGGATATTTGGAAGCCCTTAGAGGGCTATGGTGAAAAAGGAAATATCTTCAGTTCAAAACTGGAAAGAAGCTCTCTGAGAAACTGCTCTGTGTTCTGTTAATTCATCTCACAGAGTTACATCTTTCCCGTCAAGAAGCTTTTCGCTAAGGCTATTCTTGTGGAATTTTCAAAGGGATATTTGGAAGCCCATAGAGGGCTATGGTGAAAAAGGAAATATCTTCCGTTCAAAACTGGAAAGAAGCTCTCTGAGAAACTGCTCTGTATTCTGTTAATTCATCTCACAGTGTTACATCTTTCCCTTCAAGAAGCCTTTCGCTATGGCTGTTCTTGTGGAATTGGCAAAGGGACATTTGAAAGCCCATAGAGGGCTATGGTGAAAAAGGAAATATCTTCCGTTCAAAAATGGAAAGAAGCTCTCTGAGAAACTGCTCTGTGTTCTGTAAATTCATCTCACAGAGTTACATCTTTCCCTTCAAGAAGCCTTTCGCTAAGGCTGTTTTTGTGGAATTGGCAAAGGGATATTTGGAACCCCATAGAGGGCTATGTTGAAAAAGGGAATATCTTCAGTTCCAAACTGGAAAGAGGCTTTCTGAGAAACTGCTCTGTGTTCTGTTAATTCATCTCACAGGGTTACATCTTTGCCTTCAAGAAGCCTTTCCCTAAGGCTGTTCTTGTGGAATTGGCAAAGGGATATTTGGAAGCCCATAAAGGGCTATGGTGAAAAAGGTAATAACTTCCGTTCAAAACTGGAAAGAAGCTTTCTGAGAAACTGCTCTGTGTTCTCTTAATTCATCTCACAGAGTTACATCTTTCCCTTCAAGACGCCTTTCGCTAAGGCTGTTCTTGTGGAATGGCAAAGGGATATTTGGAAGCCCTTAGAGGGCTATGGTGAAAAAGGAAATATCTTCCGTTCAAAACTGGAAAGAAGCTTTCTGAGAAAATGCTCTGTGTTCTGTTAATTCATCTCACAGAGTTACATCTTTCCCTTCAAGAAGCCTTTCGCTAAGGCTGTACTTGTGGAATCCGCAAAGGGATATTTGGAAGCCCATAGAGGGCTATGGTGAAAAAGGAAATAGCTTCCGTTCAAAATTGGAAAGAAGCTCTCTGAGAAACTGCTCTGTGTTCTGTTAATTCATCTCACAGAGTTACATCTTTCCCTTCAAGAAGCCTTTCGCTAAGGCTGTTCTTGTGGAATTGGCAAAGGGATATTTGGAAGCCCATAGAGGGCTATGGTGAAAAAGGAAATATCTTCCGTTCAAAACTGGAAAGAAGATTTCTGAGAAACTGCTCTGTGTTCTGTTAATTCATCTCACATAGTTACATCTTTCCCTTCAAGAAGCCTTTCGCTAAGGCTGTTCTTGTGGAATTTGCAAAGGGATATTTGAAAGCCCATAGAGGGCTACGGTGAAAAAGGAAATATCTTCCGTTCAAAACTGTAAAGAAGCTCTCTGAGAAACTGCTCTGTGTTCTGTAAATTCATCTCGCACAGTTACATCTTTCCCTTCAAGAAGCCTTTCGCTAAGGCTGTACCTGTGGAATTCGCAAAGGGATATTTGGAAGCCCATAGAGGGCTATGGTGAAAAAGGAAACAGCTTCCGTTCAAAACTGGAAAGAAGCTCTCTGAGAAACTGCTCTGTGTTCTGTTAATTCATCTCACAGAGTTACATCTTTCCCTTCAAGACGCCTTTCGCTAAGGCTGTTTTTGTGGAATGGCAAAGGGATGTTTGGAAGCCCTTAGAGGGCTATGGTGAAAAAGGAAATATCTTCCGTTCAAAACTGGAAAGAAGCTTTCTGAGAAACTGCTCTGTGTTCTGTTAATTCATCTCACAGAGTTACATCTTTCCCTTCAAGAAGCCTTTCGCTAAGGCTGTACTTGTGGAATTCGCAAAGGGATATTTGGAAGCCCATAGAGGGCTATGGTGAAAAAGGAAATAGCTTCCGTTCAAAACTGGAAAGAAGCTCTCTGAGAAACTGCTCTGTGTTCTGTTAATTCATCTCACAGAGTTACATCTTTCCCTTCAAGAAGCCTTTCGCTAAGGCTGTTCTTGTGGAATTGGCAAAGGGATATTTGGAAGCCCGTAGAGGGCTATGGTGAAAAAGGAAATATCTTCCGTTCAAAACTGGAAAGAAGCTCTCTGAGAAACTGTTCTGTGTTCTGTTAATGCATCTCACAGAGTTACATCTTTCCCTTCAAGAAGCCTTTCGCTAAGGCTGTTCTTGTGGAATTGGCAAAGGGATATTTGGAAGCCCATAGAGGGCTATGGTGAAAAACGAAATATCTTCGGTTCCAAACTGGAAAGAAGCTCTCTGAGAAACTGCTCTGTGTTCTGTAATTCATCTCACAGAGTTACATCTTTCCCTTCAAGAAGCGTTTCGCTAACGCTGTTCTTGTGGAATTGGCAAAGGGATATTTGGAACTCCATAGAGGGCTATGGTGAAAAAGGAAATATCTTCCGTTCAAAACTGGAAAGAAGCTTTCTGAGAAACTGCTCTGTGTTCTGTTAATTCATCTCACAGAGTTACATCTTTCCCTTCAAGAAGCCTTTCGCTAAGGCTGTTCTTGTGGAATTGGCAAAGCGATATTTGGAAGCCCATAGAGGGCTATGGTGAAAAAGGAAATATCTTCCATTCAAAAGTGCAAAGAAGCTTTCTGAGAAACTGCTCTGTGTTCTGTTAATTCATCTCACAGAGTTACATCTTTCCCTTCAAGAAGCCTTTCGCTAAGGCTGTACTTGTGGAATTGGCAAAGGGATATTTGGAAACCCATAGAGGGCTGTGGTGCAAAAGGAAATATTTTCCGTTCAAAACTGGAAAGAAGCTCTCTGAGAAACTGCTCTGTGTTCTGTTAATTCATCTCACAGAGTTACATCTTTCCCTTCATGAAGCCTTTCGCTAAGGCTGTTCTTGTGGAATTGGGAAAGGGATATTTGGAACCCCATAGAGGGCTATGGTGAAAAAGGAAATATCTTCAGTTCAAACCAGGAAAGAAGCTCTCTGAGAAACTGCTCTGTGTTCTGTTAATTCATCTCACAGAGTTACAGCTTTCCCTTCAAGAAGTCTTTCGCTCAGGCTGTTCTTGTGGAATTTAGAAAGTGATATTTGGAAGCCCCTAGAGGGCTATGGTGAAAAAAGAAATATCTTCCATTAAAAACTGGAAAGAAGCTTTCTGAGAAACTGCTTTGTGTTATGTTAATACACCTCAGAGAGTTACATCTTTCCCTTCAAGAAGCCTTTCGCTAACGCTGTTATTGTGGAATTGGCAAAGTGATATTTGGAAGCCCATAGAGGGCTATGGTGAAAAAGGAAATATCTTTGATTAAAAAGTGGAAAGAAGCTTTCTGAGAAACTACTTTGTGTTCTGTTAATACGTCTCACGGAGTTACATCTTTCCCTTCAAGAAGCCTTTCGCTAAGGCTGTTCTTGTGGTATAGGCAAAGTGATATTTGGAAGCCCATAGAGGGCTATGGTGAAAAAGGAAATATCTTCCTTTAAAAACTGGAAAGAAGCTTCATGAGAAACTGCTTGGTGTTCTGTTAATACATCTCACAGAGTTACAGCTTTCTCTTCAAGAAGCCTTTCTCTAAGGCTGTTCTTCTGGAATTGGAAAAGTGATATTTGGAAGCCCATAGAGGGCTATGGAGAAAAAGGAAATATCTTCCGTTCAAAACTGGAAAGAAGCTCTCTGAGAAACTGCTCTGTGTTCTGTTAATTCATCTCACAGAGGTACATCTTTCCCTTCAGGAAGCCTTTGGATAAGGCTGTTCTTGTGGAATTGGCAAAGTGATATTTGGAAGCCCATAGAGGGCTATGGTGAAAAAGAAAATATCTTCCGTTCAAAACTGGAAAGAAGCTCTCTGAGAAACTGCTCTGTGGTCTGTTAATTCATCTCACCGTGTTACATCTTTCCCTTCAAGAAGCCTTTCGCTAAGGCTGTTCTTGTGGAATTGGCAAAGGGATATTTGGAAGCCCACAGAGGGCTATGGTGAAAAAGGAAATATTTTCCGTTCAAAACTGGAAAGAAGCTCTCTGAGAAACCGCTTGGTGTTCTGTTAATATGTCTCACAGAGTTACATCTTTCCCTTCAAGAAGCCTTTCGCTAAGGCTGTTTTTGTGGAATTGGCAAAGTGATATTTGGAGCCCATAGAGGGCTATGGTGAAAAAGGAAATAGCTTCCGTTCAAAACTGGAAAGAAGCTCTCTGAGTAACTGCTCTGTGTTCCGTTAATTCATCTCACAGAGTTACATCTTTCCCTTCAAGAAGCCTTTCGCTAAGGCTGTGCTTGTGGAATTGGCAAGGTGATATTTGGAAGCCCTTAGAGGGCTATGGTGAAAAAGGAAATATCTTCCTTTCAAAACTGGAAAGAAGCTTTCTGAGAAACTGCTCTGTGTTCTGTTAATTCATCTCACAGAGTTACATCTTTCCTTTGAAGAAGCATTTCGCTAAGGCTGCTCTTGTGGAATTGGCAAAGGGTTATTTGGAAGCCCTTAGAGGGCTATGGTGAAAAAAGAAATATCTTCCGTTCAAAACTGGAAGAAAGCTCTCTGAGAAACTGCTCTGTGTTCTGTAAATTCATCTCACAGAGTTACATCTTTCCCTTCAAGAAGCCTTTCGCTAATGCTCTTCTTGTGGAATTGGCAAAGTGATATTTGGAAGACCATAGAGGGCTAAGGTGAAAAAGGAAATATCTTGCTTTAGAAACTGGAAAGAAGCTTTCTGAGAAACTGCTTTGTGTTCTGTTAATTCATCTCACAGAGTTTCAGCTTTCCCCTCCAGAGTCCTTTCGCTAAGACTGTTCTTGTGGAATTTGCAAAGTGATATTTGGAAGCCCATAGAGCGCTATGTTGAAAAAGGAAATATCTTCAGTTAATAACCGGAAAGAAGCTTTCTGAGAAACTGCTATGTGTTCTGTTAATTCATCTCACAGAGTTACAGCTTTCCCCTCAAGAAGCCTTTCGCGAAGACTTTTCTTGTGGAATTTGCAAAGTGATATTTGGAAGCCCATACAAGGCTACGGTGAGAGAGGAAATATCTTCCGTTAAAAACTGGAAAGAAGCTCTCTGAGAAACTGCTTTGTGTTCTGTTAATTCAGCTCACAGACTTACAGCTTTCCCCTCAAGAAGCCTTTCTCTAAGACTGTTGTTGTGGTATTTGCAAAGTGATATTTGGAAGCCCAGAGAAGGCTATGGTGAAAAAGGAAATATCTTAGGTTAAAAATTGGAAAGAAACATTCTGAGAAACTGCTTTCTGTTCTGCTAATTCATCTCACAGAGTTACATCTTTCCCTTCATGAAGCCTTTCGCTAAGGCTGTTCTTGTGGAATTGGCATAGTGATATTTGGAAGCCCTTAGAGGGCTATGGTGAAAAAGGAAATATCTTCCGTTAAAACCTGGAAAGAAGATTTCTGGGAAACAGCTCTGTGTTCTGTTAATTCATCTCACAGAGTTACAGCTTTCCTCTCAAGATTCCTTTCGCTAAGACTGTTCTTCTGTTTTTTGAAAAGTGATATTTGGAAGCTCATACAAGGCTATGGTGAAAAAGGAAATATGTTCCGTTAAAAACTGGAAAGAAGCATTGTGAGAAACTGCGTTGTGTTCTGTTAATTCATCTCACAGAGTTACAGCTTTCCCCTCAAGAAGCTTTCCTCTAAGATTGTTTTCTGGAATTTGCAAAGTGATATTTGGAAGCCCATTGAGGTCTATGGTGAAAAAGGAAATATCTTCGGTGAAAACTGGAAAGAAGCTTTCTGAGAAACTGGTTTGTGTTCTGTGCATTCATTTTACAGAGTTAGAGCTTTCCTTTCAAGAAGCCTTAGGCTAAGACTGTTCTTGTGGTAATTGCAAAGTGATATTTGGAAGCCCTTAGAGGGCTATGGTGAAAAAGGAAATATCTTCCGTTAAAAACTGGAAAGAAGCTTTCTGAGAAACTGCTTTGTGTTCTGTTCATTCATTTTACAGAGTTAGAGCTTTCCTTTCAAGAAGCCTTTCGCTAAGACTGTTCTTGTGGTATTTGCAAAGTGATATTTGGAAGTCGTTAGAGGGCTATGGTGAAAAAGGAAATATCTTCCGTTAAAAACTGGAAAGAAGCTTTCTGAGAAACTGCTTTGTGTTCTGTTAATTCATCTCACAGAGTTACATCTTTCCCCTCCAGAATCCTTTCGCTAAGGCTGTTCTTGTGGAATTTGCAAAGTGATATTTGGAAGCCCATAGAGGGCAATGGTGAAAAAGGAACTATCTTCCGTTAATAACCGGAAAGAAGCTTTCTGAGAAACTGCTTTGTGTTCTGTTAATTCATCTCACAGAGTTACAGCTTTCCCCTCAAGAAGTCTTTCTCTAAGACTTTTTTAGTGGAATTTGCAAAGTGATATTTGTAAGGCCATAGAGGGCTATGGTGAAAAAGGAAATATCTTCCGTTAAAAACTGGAAAGAAGCTTTTTGACAAACTGCTTTGTGTTCTGTTAATTCAGCTCACAGAGTTACAGCTTTCCCTTCAAAAAGTCTTTCGCTAAGGATGTTCTTGTAAAATAGGCAAAGTGATATTTGGAAGACCATAGAGGGCTACGGTGAAAAAGGAAATACCTTCCGTTAAAAACTGGAAAGAAGCTTTTTGAGAAACTGCTTTGTGTTCTGTTAATTCATCTTACAGGGTTACCGCTTTAACTTCAAGAAGCCTTTCTCTAAGACTGTTCTTTTGGAATTTGCAAAGTGATATTTGGAAGCCCATAGAGAGCTACGGTGAAAAAGGAAATACGTTCCGTTAAAACCTGGAAAGAAGCTTTCTGAGAAACAGCTCTGTGTTCTGTTATTTCATCTCACAGTGTTACATCTTTCCCCTCAAGAAGCCTTTGTCTAAGACTGTTCTTGTGGAATTTGCAAAGTGATATTTGGAAGCCCATAGACGGCTCTGGTGAAAAAGGAAATACGTTCCGTTAAAACTGTAAAGAAGCTTTCTGAGAAACTGCTTTGTGTTCCGTTAATTCATCTCACAGAGTTACATCTTTCTCTTCAAGAAGCCTTTCGCTAAGGCTGTTCTTGTGGAATTGGGAAAGTGATATTTTGAAGCTCATATAGGGCTACTGTGAAAAAGGAAATATCTTCTGTTAAATACTGGAAACAAGCTTTCTGAGAAACTGCTTTGTGTTCTGTTAATTCATCTCACATAGTTACAGCTTTCCCCCCAAGAAGCTTTTCGTTAAGACTGTTCTTGTGGAATTTGCAAAGTGATATTTGGAAGCCAATAGAGGGCTATGGTGAAAAAGGAAATATCTTCCATTAAATACTGGAAAGAAGCTTTCTGAGAAAATGCTTGGGGTTCTGTTAATTTATGTCACTGAGTTACAGCTTTCTTTTCAAGATTCCTTTCGCTAAGACAGTTCCTGTGGAATATAGAAAGCGATATTTGGAAGCCCACAGAAGTCTATGGTGAAAAAGGAAATATCTTCCGGTAAAAACTTGAAAGAAGCTTTCTGAGAAACTGTTTTCTGTTCTGTTAATTCATCTCACCAACTTACATCTTCCCCTTCAAGAAGCCTTTCGCTAAGACTGTTCTTGTGGAATTGGCAAAGTAATATTTAGAAGCCCATTGAGGGCTAAGTTGAAAAAGAAAATATCTTCCTTTAAACTGAAAGAAGCTTTCTGGGAAACTGCTTTGTGTTCTGTTAATTCATCTCACAGAGTTTCAGCTTTCCCCTCAAGAAGCCTTTCGCTAAGACTGTTCTTGTGGAATTTGGAAAGTGATATTTGGAAGCCCATAGTGGTCTATGGTGAAAAAGGAAATATCTTTCCTTAAAAATTGGAAAGAAGCTTTCTGAGAAACTGCTATGTGTTCTGTTAATTCATCTTACAGAGTTACAGCTTTCCCTTCAAGAAGCCTTTCGCTAAGGCTGTTCTTGTGGAATTGTCAAAGTGATATTTGGAAGCCCATAGAGGGCTATGGTGAAAAAGAAAATATCTTCCGTTAAAAACTGGAAAGAAGCTTTCTGAGATACGTCTCTGTGTTCTATTAATTCATCTCACAGAATTACAGATATTCCCTCAAGAATCCTTTCGCTAAGGCTGTTCTTGTGGAATTAGTAAAGTGATATTTGGAAGCCCCTAGAGGCCTAGGGTGAAATAGGAAATATCTTCCGTTAAAAACTGAAAAGAAGCGTTCTGAGAAACTGCTTCGTGTTCTGTTAATTCATCTCACAGAGTTACAGCTTTCCCCTCAAGAAGCCTTTCTCTAAGACTGTTCTTGGGAATTGGCAAAGTGATATTTGGAAGCCCTTGGAGGGCTATGGTGAAAAAGGAAATATCTTCCGTTAAAATCTGGAAAGAAGCTTTCTGGGAAACGGCTTTGTGTTCTGTTAATTCATCTCACAGCGTTACATCTTTCCCTTCAAGTAGCCTTTCGCTAAGGCTGTTCTTGTGGAATTGGCAACGTGATATTTGGAAGCCCATAGAGGGCCATGGTGAAAAAGGAAATATCTTCCGTTAAAAACTGGAAAGAAGCTTTCTGAGAAACTGCTTTGTGTTCTGTTCATTCATTTTACAGAGTTAGAGCTTTCCTTTCAAGAAGCCTTTCGCTAAGACTGTTCTTGTGGTATTTGCAAAGTGATATTTGGAAGCCGTTAGAGGGCTATGGTGAAAAAGGAAATATCTTCCGTTAAAAACTGGAAAGAAGCTTTCTGAGAAACTGCTTTGTGTTCTGTTAATTCAGCTCACAGAGTTACATCTTTCCCTTCAAGAAGTCTTTCGCTAATGCTGTTCTTGTGGAATTGGCAAAGTGATATTTGGAAGCCCATAGAGGGCCATGGAGAAAAAGGAAATATCTTCCGTTAAAAACTGGAAAGAAGCTTTCTGAGAAACTGCTTTGTGTTCTGTTAATTCATCTCACAGAGTTACATCTTTCCCCTCCAGAATCCTTTCGCTAAGGCTGTTCTTGTGGAATTTGCAAAGTGATATTTGGAAGCCCATAGAGGGCAATGGTGAAAAAGGAACTATCTTCCGTTAATAACAGGAAAGAAGATTTCTGAGAAACTGCTTTGTGTTCTGTTAATTCATCTCACAGAGTTACAGCTTTCCCCTCAAGAAGTCTTTCTCTAAGACTTTTTTAGTGGAATTTGCAAAGTGATATTTGTAAGGCCATAGAGGGCTATGGTGAAAAAGGAAATATCTTCCGTTAAAAACTTGAAAGAAGCTTTTTGACAAACTGCTTTGTGTTCTGTTAATTCAGCTCACAGAGTTACAGCTTTCCCTTCAAAAAGTCTTTTGCTAAGGATGTTCTTGTAAAATTGGCAAAGTGATATTTGGAAGACCATAGAGGGCTACGGTGAAAAAGGAAATACCTTCCGTTAAAAACTGGAAAGAAGCGTTTTGAGAAACTGCTTTGTGTTCTGTTAATTCATCTTACAGGGTTACCGCTTTAACTTCAAGAATCCTTTCTCTAAGACTGTTCTTTTGGAATTTGCAAAGTGATATTTGGAAGCCCATAGAGTGCTATGGTGAAAAAGGAAATACGTTCCGTTAAAACCTGGAAAGAAGCTTTCTGAGAAACAGCTCTGTGTTCTGTTATTTCATCTCACAGTGTTACATCTTTCCCCTCAAGAAGCCTTTGTCTAAGACTGTTCTTGTGGAATTTGCAAAGTGATATTTGGAAGCCCATAGACGGCTCTGGTGAAAAAGGAAATACGTTCCGTTAAAACTGTAAAGAAGCTTTCTGAGAAACTGCTTTGTGTTCCGTTAATTCATCTCACAGAGTTACATCTTTCTCTTCAAGAAGCCTTTCGCTAAGGCTGTTCTTGTGGAATTGGGAAAGTGATATTTTGAAGCTCATATAGGGCTACTGTGAAAAAGGAAATATCTTCTGTTAAATACTGGAAACAAGCTTTCTGAGAAACTGCTTTGTGTTCTGTTAATTCATCTCACATAGTTACAGCTTTCCCCCCAAGAAGCTTTTCGTTAAGACTGTTCTTGTGGAATTTGCAAAGTGATATTTGGAAGCCAATAGAGGGCTATGGTGAAAAAGGAAATATCTTCCATTAAATACTGGAAAGAAGCTTTCTGAGAAAATGCTTGGGGTTCTGTTAATTTATGTCACTGAGTTACAGCTTTCTTTTCAAGATTCCTTTCGCTAAGACAGTTCCTGTGGAATATAGAAAGCGATATTTGGAAGCCCACAGAAGTCTATGGTGAAAAAGGAAATATCTTCCGGTAAAAACTGGAAAGAAGTTTTCTGAGAAACTGTTTTCTGTTCTGTTAATTCATCTCACCGACTTACATCTTCCCCTTCAAGAAGCCTTTCGCTAAGACTGTTCTTGTGGAATTGGCAAAGTAATATTTAGAAGCCCATTGAGGGCTAAGTTGAAAAAGAAAATATCTTCCTTTAAACTGAAAGAAGCTTTCTGGGAAACTGCTTTGTGTTCTGTTAATTCATCTCACAGAGTTTCAGCTTTCCCCTCAAGAAGCCTTTCGCTAAGACTGTTCTTGTGGAATTTGGAAAGCGATATTTGGAAGCCCATAGTGGTCTATGGTGAAAAAGGAAATATCTTTCCTTAAAAATTGGAAAGAAGCTTTTTGAGAAACTGCTATGTGTTCTGTTAATTCATCTTACAGAGTTACAGCTTTCCCTTCAAGAAGCCTTTCGCTAAGGCTGTTCTTGTGGAATTGTCAAAGTGATATTTGGAAGCCCAGAGAGGGCTATGGTGAAAAAGAAAATATCTTCCGTTAAAAACTGGAAAGAAGCTTTCTGAGATACGTCTCTGTGTTCTATTAATTCATCTCACAGAATTACAGATTTTCCCTCAAGAATCCTTTCGCTAAGGCTGTTCTTGTGGAATTTGTAAAGTGATATTTGGAAGCCCCTAGAGGCCTAGGGTGAAATAGGAAATATCTTCCGCTAAAAACTGAAAAGAAGCTTTCTGAGAAACAGCTTCGTGTTCTGTTAATTCATCTCACAGAGTTACAGCTTTCCCCTCAAGAAGCCTTTCTCTAAGACTGTTCTTGGGAATTGGCAAAGTGATATTTTGAAGCCCTTGGAGGGCTATGGTGAAAAAGGAAATATCTTCCGTTAAAATCTGGAAAGAAGCTTTCTGGGAAACGGCTTTGTGTTCTGTTAATTCATCTCACAGCGTTACATCTTTCCCTTCAAGTAGCCTTTCGCTAAGGCTGTTCTTGTGGAATTGGCAACGTGATATTTGGAAGCCCATAGAGGGCCATGGTGAAAAAGGAAATATCTTCCGTTAAAAACTGGAAAGAAGCTTTCTGAGAAACTGCTTTGTGTTCTGTTCATTCATTTTACAGAGTTAGAGCTTTCCTTTCAAGAAGCCTTTCGCTAAGACTGTTCTTGTGGTATTTGCAAAGTGATATTTGGAAGCCGTTAGAGGGCTATGGTGAAAAAGGAAATATCTTCCGTTAAAAACTGGAAAGAAGCTTTCTGAGAAACTGCTTTGTGTTCTGTTAATTCAGCTCACAGAGTTACATCTTTCCCTTCAAGAAGTCTTTCGCTAATGCTGTTCTTGTGGAATTGGCAAAGTGATATTTGGAAGCCCATAGAGGGCCATGGAGAAAAAGGAAATATCTTCCGTTAAAAACTGGAAAGAAGCTTTCTGAGAAACTGCTTTGTGTTCTGTTAATTCATCTCACAGAGTTACATCTTTCCCCTCCAGAATCCTTTCGCTAAGGCTGTTCTTGTGGAATTTGCAAAGTGATATTTGGAAGCCCATAGAGGGCAATGGTGAAAAAGGAACTATCTTCCGTTAATAACCGGAAAGAAGCTTTCTGAGAAACTGCTTTGTGTTCTGTTAATTCATCTCACAGAGTTACAGCTTTCCCCTCAAGAAGTCTTTCTCTAAGACTTTTTTAGTGGAATTTGCAAAGTGATATTTGTAAGGCCATAGAGGGCTATGGTGAAAAAGGAAATATCTTCCGTTAAAAACTTGAAAGAAGCTTTTTGACAAACTGCTTTGTGTTCTGTTAATTCAGCTCACAGAGTTACAGCTTTCCCTTCAAAAAGTCTTTCGCTAAGGATGTTCTTGTAAAATTGGCAAAGTGATATTTGGAAGACCATAGAGGGCTACGGTGAAAAAGGAAATACCTTCCGTTAAAAACTGGAAAGAAGCTTTTTGAGAAACTGCTTTGTGTTCTGTTAATTCATCTTACAGGGTTACCGCTTTAACTTCAAGAAGCCTTTCTCTAAGACTGTTCTTTTGGAATTTGCAAAGTGATATTTGGAAGCCCATAGAGAGCTACGGTGAAAAAGGAAATACGTTCCGTTAAAAACTGGAAAGAAGCTTTCAGAGAAACAGCTCTGTGTTCTGTTATTTCATCTCACAGTGTTACATCTTTCCCCTCAAGAAGCCTTTGTCTAAGACTGTTTTGTGGAATTTGCAAAGTGATATTTGGAAGCCCATAGACGGCTCTGGTGAAAAAGGAAATACGTTCCGTTAAAACTGTAAAGAAGCTTTCTGAGAAACTGCTTTGTGTTCCGTTAATTCATCTCACAGAGTTACATCTTTCTCTTCAAGAAGCCTTTCGCTAAGGCTGTTCTTGTGGAATTGGCAAAGGGATATTTGGAACTCCATAGAGGGCTATGGTGAAAAACGAAATATCTTCCGTTCAAAACTGGAAAGAAGCTCTCTGAGAAACTGCTCTGTGTTCTGTTAATTCATCTCACAGAGTTACATCTTTCCCTTCAAGAAGCCTTTCCCTAACGCTGTTCTTGCGGAATTGGCAAAGGGATATTTGGAAGCCCTTAAAGGGCTATGGTGAAAAAGGAAATATCTTCCGTTCAAAACTGGAAAGAAGCTTTCTGAGAAACTGCTCTGTGTTCTCTTAATTCATCTCACGGAGTTACATCTTTCCCTTCAAGACGCCTTTCTCTAAGGCTGTTCTTGTGGAATTTTCAAAGGGATATTTGGAAGGCCATAGAGACCTATGGTGAAAAAGGAAATAGCTTCCGTTCAAAACTGGAAAGAAGCTCTCTGAGAAACTGCTTGGTGTTCTGTTAATATATCTCACAGAGTTACATCTTTCCCTTCAAGAAGCCTTTCGCTAAGGCTGTTCTTGTGGAATTGGCAAAGTGATATTTGGAGCCCATAGAGGGCTATGGTGAAAAAGGAAATATCTTCCGTTTAAAACTGGAAAGAAGCTCTCTGAGTTACTGCTCTGTGTTCCGTTAATTCATCTCACAGAGTTACATCTTTCCCTTCAAGAAGCCTTTCGCTAAGTCTGTGCTTGTGGAATTGGCAAAGTGATAGTTGGAAGCCCTTAGAGGGCTATGGTAAAAAAGGAAATATCTTCCGTTCAAAACTGGAAAGAAGCTCTCTGAGAAACTGCTCAGTGTTTTGTTAATTCATCTCACAGAGTTACATCTTTCCCTTCAAGAAGCCTTTCGCTAAGGCTGTTCTTGTGCAATTGGCAAAGGGATATTTGGAAGCCCATAGAGGGCTATGGTGAAAAACGAAATATCTTTGTTTCAAAACTGGAAAGAAGCTCTCTGAGAAACTGCTCTGTGTTCTGTCAATTCATCTCACAGAGTTACATCTTTCCCTTCAAGAAGCCTTTCGCTAAGGCTGTTTTTGTGGAATTGGCAAAGGGATATTTGGAACCCCATAGAGGGCTATGGTGAAAAAGGAAATACCTTCCGTTCAAAACTGGAAAGAAGCTTTCTGAGAAACTGCTCTGTGTTCTGTTAATTCATCTCACAGACTTACATCTTTCCCTTCAAGAAGACTTTCGCTAAGGCTGTACTTGTGGAATTCGCAAAGGGATATTTGGAAGCCCATAGAGGGCTACGGTGAAAAAGGAAATAGCTTCCGTTGAAAACCGGAAGGAAGCTCTCTGAGAACCTGGTCTGTGTTCTGTTAATTCATCTCACAGAGTTACATCTTTCCCTTCAAGAAGCCTTTCACTAAGGCTGTTCTTGTGGAATGGCAAAGGGATAGTTGGAAGCCCATAGAGGGCTATGGTGAAAAAGGAAATATCTTCCATTCAAAAGTGGAAAGAAGCTTTCTGAGAAACTGCTCTGTGTTCTGTTAATTCATCTCACAGAGTTACATCTTTCCCTTCAAGAAGCCTTTCGCTAAGGCTGTTCTTGTGGAATTGGCAAAGGGATATTTGGAAACCCATTGAGGGCTATGGTGAAAAAGGAAATATCTTCCGTTCAAAACTGGAAGGAAGCTCTCTGAGAAACTGCTCTGTGTTCTGTTAATTCATCTCACATAGTTACATCTTTCCCTTCAAGACGCCTTTCGCTAAGGCTGTTCTTGTGGAATGGCAGAGGGATATTTGGAATCCCTTAGAGGGCTATGGTGAAAAAGGCAATATGTTCCGTTCAAAACTGGAAAGAAGCTTTCTGAGAAACTGCTCTGTGTTCTGTTAATTTATCTCACAGAGTTATATCTTTCCCTTCAAGAAGACTTTCGCTAAGGTTGTACTTGTGGAATTCGCAAAGGGATATTTGGAAGCCCATAGAGGGCTATGGTGAAAAAGGAAATAGCTTCCGTTCAAAACTGGAAAGAAGCTCTCTGAGAAACTGCTCTGTGTTCTGTTAATTCATCTCACAGAGTTACATCTTTCCCTTCAAGAAGCCTTTCGCTAAGGCTGTTCTTGTGGAATTGGCAAACGGATATTTGGAAGCCCATAGAGTGCTACGGTGAAAAACGAAATATCTTCAGTTCAAAACTGAAAAGAAGCTCTCTGAGAAACTGCTCTGTGTTCTGTAATTCATCTCACAGAGTTACATCTTTCCCTTCAAGAAGCCTTTCGCTAAGGCTGTTCTTGTGGAATTGGCAAAGAGATATTTGGAACCCCATAGAGCGCTATGGTGAAAAAGGAAATATCTTCCGTTGAAAACTGGAAAGAAGCTTTCTGAGAAACTGCTCTGTCTTCTGTTAATTCATCTCACAGAGTTACATCTTTCCCTTCAAGAAGCCTTTCGCTAAGGCTGTTTTGTGGAATGGCAAAGGGATATTTGGAAGCCCATAGAGGGCTATGGTGAAAAAGGAAATGTCTTCCGTTCAAAACTGGAAAGAAGCTTTCTGAGAAACTGCTCTGTGTTCTGTTAATTCATCTCACAGAGTTACATCTTTCCCTTCAAGAAGCCTTTCGCTAAGTCTGTACCTGTGGAATTCGCAAAGGGATATTTGGAAGCCCATAGAGGGCTATGGTGAAAAAGGAAATATCTTAAGTTCAAAACTGGAAAGAAGCTCTCTGAGAAACTGCTCTGTGTTCTGTTAATTCATCTCACAGAGTTACATCTTTCCCTTCAAGAAGCCTTTCGCTAAGGCTGTACCTGTGGAATTCGCAAAGGGATATTTGGAAGCCCATAGAGGGCTATGGTGAAATAGGAAATAGCTTCTGTTCAAAATTGGAAAGAAGCTCTCTGAGAAACTGCTCTGTGTTCTGTAATTCATCTCACAGAGTTACATCTTTCCTTTCAAGAAGCCTTTCGCTAAGGCTGTTCTTGTGGAATTGGCAAAGGGATATTTGGAACCCCTTAGAGGGCTATGGTGAAAAAGGAAATATCTTCCGTTCAAAACTGGAAAGAGGCTTTCTGAGAAACTGCTCTGTGTTCTGTTAATTCATCTCACAGAGTTACATCTTTCCCTTCAAGAAGCCTTACGCTAAGGCTGTACTTGTGGAATTCGCAAAGGGATATTTGGAAGCCCATAGAGGGCTATGGTGAAAAAGGAAATAGCTTCCGCTGAAAACTGGAAAGAAGCTCTCTGAGAAACTGCTCTGTGTTCTGTTAATTCATCTCACAGAGTTACATCTTTCCCTTCAAGAAGCCTTTCGCTAAGGCTGTTCTTGTGGAATGGCAAAGGGATATTTGGAAGCCCATAGAGGGCTATGGTGAAAAAGAAAATATCTTCCATTCAAAAGTGGAAAGAAGCTTTCTGAGAAACTGCTCTGTGTTCTGTTAATTCATCTCACAGAGTTACATCTTTCCCTTCAAGAAGCCTTTCGCTAAGGCTGTTCTTGTGGAATTGGCAAAGGGATATTTGGAAACCCATAGAGGGCTATGGTGAAAAAGGAAATATCTTCCGTTCAAAACTGGAAAGAAGCTCTCTGAGAAACTGCTCTGTGTTCTGTTAATTCATCTCACAGAGTTACATCTTTCCCTTCAAGACGCCTTTCGCTAAGGCTGTTTTTGTGAAATGGCAAAGTGATATTTGGAATCCCTTAGAGGGCTATGGTGAAAAAGGAAATATCTTCTGTTCAAAACAGGAAAGAATCTTTCTGAGAAACTGCTCTGTGTTCTGTTAATTCATCTCACTGAGTTACATCTTTCCCTTCAAGAAGCCTTTCGCTAAGGCTGTAATTGTGGAATTCGCAAAGGGATATTTGGAAGCCCATAGAGGGCTATGGTGAAAAAGGAAATAGCTTCCGTTCAAAACTGGAAAGAAGCTCTCTGAGAAACTGCTCTGTGTTCTGTTAATTCATCTCACAGAGTTACATCTTTCCCTTCAAGAAGCCTTTCGCTAAGGCTGTTCTTGTGGAATTGGCAAAGGGATATTTGGAAGCCCATAGAGGGCTATGGTGAAAAAGGAAATACCTTCCGTTCAAAACTGGAAAGAAGCTCTCTGAGAAACTGCTCTGTGTCCTGTTAATTCATCTCACAGAGTTACATCTTTCCCTTCAAGAAGCCTTTCGCTAAGGCTGTTGTTGTGGAATTGGCAAAGGGATATTTGGAAGCCCATAGAGCGCTATGGTGAAAAACGAAATATCTTCGGTTCAAAACTGGAAAGAAGCTTCATGAGAAACTGCTCTGTGTTCTGTAATTCATCTCACAGAGTTACATCTTTACCTTAAAGAAGCCTTTCGCTAAGGCTGTTCTTGTGGAATTGGCAAAGGGATATTTGGAACTCCATAGAGGGCTATGGTGAAAAAGGAATTATCTTCCGTTCAAAACTGGAAAGAAGCTTTCTGAGATACAGCTCTGTGTTCTGTTAATTCATCTCACAGAGTTACATCTTTCCCTTCAAGAAGGCTTTCGCTAAGACGCTTTTGTGGAATGGCAAAGGGATATTTGGAAGCCCATAGAGGGCTATGGTGAAAAAGGAAATATCTTCCGTTCAAAACTGGAAAGAAGCTCTCTGAGAAACTGCTCTGTGTTCTGTTAATTCATCTCACAGAGTTACATCTTTCCCTTCAAGACGCCTTTCGCTAAGGCTGTTCTTGTGGAATGGCAGAGGGATATTTGGAATCCCTTAGAGGGCTATGGTGAAAAAGGCAATATGTTCCGTTCAAAACTGGAAAGAAGCTTTCTGAGAAACTGCTCTGTGTTCTGTTAATTTATCTCACAGAGTTATATCTTTCCCTTCAAGAAGACTTTCGCTAAGGTTGTACTTGTGGAATTCGCAAAGGGATATTTGGAAGCCCATAGAGGGCTATGGTGAAAAAGGAAATAGCTTCCGTTCAAAACTGGAAAGAAGCTCTCTGAGAAACTGCTCTGTGTTCTGTTAATTCATCTCACAGAGTTACATCTTTCCCTTCAAGAAGCCTTTCGCTAAGGCTGTTCTTGTGGAATTGGCAAAGGGATATTTGGAAGCCCATAGAGGGCTATGGTGAAAAAGGAAATATCTTCGGTTCATAACTGGAAAGAAGCTCTCTGAGAAACTGCTCTGTGTTCTCTAACTCATCTCACAGAGTTACATCTTTCCCTTCAAGAAGCCTTTCATTAAGGCTGTACCTGTGGAATTCGCAAAGGGATATTTGGAAGCCCATAGAGGGCTACGGTGAAAAAGGAAATAGCTTCCGTTCAAAACTGGAAAGAAGCTCTCTGAGAAACTGCTCTGTGTTCTCTTAATTCATCTCACAGAGTTACATCTTTCCCTTCAAGAAGTCTTTCGCTAAGGCTGTTGTTGTGGAATTGGCAAAGGGATATTTGGAAGCCCGTAGAGGGCTATGGTGAAAAACGAAATATCTTCGGTTCAAAACTGGAAAGAAGCTCTCTGAGAAACTGCTCTGTGTTCTGTAACTCATCTCACAGTTACATCTTTCCCTTCAAGAAGCCTTTCGCTAAGGCTGTTCTTGTGGAATTGGCAAAGTGATATTTGGAGCCCATAGAGGGCTATGGTGAAAAAGGAAATAACTTCCGTTCAAAACTGGAAAGAAGCTCTCTGAGTAACTGCTCTGTGTTCCGTTAATTCATCTCACAGAGTTACATCTTTCCCTTCAAGAAGCCTTTCGCTAAGGCTGTGCTTGTGGAATTGGCAAAGTGATATTTGGAAGCCCTTAGAGGGCTATGGTGAAAATGGAAATATCTTCCTTTCAAAACTGGAAAGAAGCTTTCTGAGAAACTGCTCTGTGTTCTGTTAATTCATCTCACAGAGTTACATCTTTCCTTTGAAGAAGCATTTCGCTAAGGCTGCTCTTGTGGAATTGGCAAAGGGTTATTTGGAAGCCCTTAGAGGGCTATGGTGAGAAAGGAAATATCTTCCGTTCAAAACTGGAAGAAAGCTCTCTGAGAAACTGCTCTGTTTTCTGTTAATTCATCTCACAGAGTTACATCTTTCCCTTCAAGAAGCCTTTCGCTAAGTCTATTCTTGTGGAATTTTCCAAGGGATATTTGGAAGCCCATAGAGGGTATGGTGAAAAAGGAAATATCTTCCGTTCAAAACTGGAAAGAAGCTCTCTGAGAAACTGCTCTGTGTTGTGTTAATTCATCTCACAGTGTTACATCTTTCCGTTCAAGAAGCCTTTCGCTAAGGCTGTTCTTGTGGAATTGGCAAAGGGATATTTGTAAGCCCATAGAGGGCTTTGGGGAAAAAGGAAATATCATCCTTTCAAAACTGGAAAGAAGGTCTCTGAGAAACTGCTCTGTGTTCTGTTAATTCATCTCACAGAGGTACATCTTTCCCTTCAAGAAGCCTTTCGCTAAGGCTGTTCTTGTGGAATTGGCAAAGTGATATTTGGAAGCCCATAGAGGGCTATGGTGAAAAAGGAAATAGCTTCCGTTCAAAACTGGAAAGAAGCTTTCTGAGAAACTGCTCTGTGTTCTGTTAATTCAACTCACAGAGTTACATCTTTCCCTTCAGGAAGCCTTTCGCTAACGCTGTTCTTGTGGAATTGGCAAAGAGATATTTGGAAGCCCATAGAGGGCTATGGTGAAAAAGGAAATATCTTCCGTTCAAAACTGGTAAGAGGCTTTCTGAGAAACTGCTCTGTATTCTGTTAATTCATCTCACAGAGTTACATCTTTCCCTTCAAGAAGCCTTTCGCTAAGGCTGTTCTTGTGGATTTGGCAAAGGGATATTTGGAAGCCCATAGAGGGCTATGGTGAAAAAGGAAATATCTTCCGTTAAAAACTGGAAAGAAGCTTTCTGAGAAACTGCTCTGTGTTCTGTTAATTCATCTCACAGAGTTACATCTTTCCCTTCAAGAAGCCTTTCGCTAAGGCTGTTCTTGTGGAATGGGAAAGGGATATTTTGAAACCCATAGAAGGCTATGGTGAAAAAGGAAATAACTTCCGTTCAAAACTGGAAAGAAGCTTTCTGAGAAACTGCTCTGTGTTCTCTTAATTCATCTCACAGAGTTACATCTTTCCCTTCAAGACGCCTTTCGCTAAGGCTGTTCTTGTGGAATGGCAAAGGGATATTTGGAAGCCCTTAGAGGGCTATGGTGAAAAAGGAAATATCTTCCGTTCAAAACTGGAAAGAAGCTCTCTGAGAAACTGCTCTCTGTTCTGTTAATTCATCTCACAGAGTTACATCTTTCCCTTCAAGAAGCCTTTCGCTAAGGCTGTAGTTGTGGAATTCGCAAAGGGATATTTGGAAGCCCATAGAGGGCTATGGTGAAAAAGAAAATATCTTCCTTTCAAAACTGGAAAGAAGCTCTCTGAGAAACTGCTCTGTGTTCTGTTAATTCATCTCACCGAGTTACATCTTTCCCTTCAAGAAGCCTTTCGCTAAGGCTGTTCTTGTGGAATTGGCAAAGGGATATTTGGAATCCCCCAGAGGGCTATGGTGAAAAAGGAAATATTTTCCGTTCAAAACTGGAAAGATGCTCTCTGAGAAACTGCTTGGTGTTCTGTTAATATATCTCACAGAGTTACATCTTTCCCTTCAAGAAGCCTTTCGCTAAGGCTGTTCTTGTGGAATTGGCAAAGTGATATTTGGAGCCCATAGAGGGCTATGGTGAAAAAGGAAATAACTTCCGTTCAAAACTGGAAAGAAGCTCTCTGAGTAACTGCTCTGTGTTCCGTTAATTCATCTCACAGAGTTACATCTTTCCCTTCAAGAAGCCTTTCGCTAAGGCTGTGCTTGTGGAATTGGCAAGGTGATATTTGGAAGCCCATAGAGGGCTATGGTGAAAAAGAAAATATCTTCCGTTCAAAACTGGAAAGAAGCTCTCTGAGAAACTGCACTGTGTTCTGTTAATTCATTTCACCGAGTTACATCTTTCCCTTCAAGAAGCCTTTCGCTAAGGCTGTTCTTGTGGAATTGGCAAAGGCATATTTGGAAGCCCACAGAGGGCTATGGTGAAAAAGGAAATATTTTCCGTTCAAAACTGGAAAGAAGCTCTCTGAGAACTGCTTGTTTTTCTGTTAATATATCTCACAGTGTTACATCTTTCCCTTCAAGAAGCCTTTCGCTAAGGCTGTTCTTGTGGAATTGGCAAAGTGATATTTGGAGCCCATAGAGGGCTATGGTGAAAAAGGAAATAACTTCCGTTCAAAACTGGAAAGAAGCTCTCTGAGTAACTGCTCTGTGTTCCGTTAATTCATCTCACAGAGTTACATCTTTCCCTTCAAGAAGCCTTTCGCTAAGGCTCTGCTTGTGGAATTGGCAAAGTGATATTTGGAAGCCCTTAGAGGGCTATGGTGAAAAAGGAAATATCTTCCTTTCAAAACTGGAAAGAAGCTTTCTGAGAAACTGCTCTGTGTTCTGTTAATTCATCTCACAGAGTTACATCTTTCCTTTGAAGAAGCATTTCGCTAAGGCTGCTCTTGTGGAATTGGCAAAGGGTTATTTGGAAGCCCTTAGAGGGCTATGGTGAAAAAGGAAATATCTTCCGGTCAAAACTGGAAGAAAGCTCTCTGAGAAACTGCTCTGTGTTCTGTAAATTCATCTCACAGAGTTACATCTTTCCCTTCAAGAAGCCTTTCGCTAAGGCTGTTCTTGTGGAATTAGCAAAGGGATATTTGGAAGCCCATAGAGGGCTGCGGTGAAAAAGGAAATATCTTCCGTTCAAAACTGGAAAGAAGCTCTCTGAGAAACTGCTCTGTGTTCTGTTAATTCATCTCACCGAGTTACATCTTTCCCTTCAAGAAGCCTTTCGCTAAGGCTGTTCTTGTGGAATGGGCAAAGGGATATTTGGGAACCCATAGAGGGCTATGGTGAAAAAGGAAATATCTTCCGTTCAAAACTGGAAAGAAGCTCTCTGAGAAACTGCTCTGTGTTCTGTTAATTCATCTCACAGAGTTACATCTTTCCCTTCAAGAAGCCTTTCGCTAAGGCTGTTCTTGTGGAATTGGCAAAGGGATATTTGGAAGCCCATAGAGGGCTATGGTGAAAAAGGAAATATCTTCAGTTCAAAACTGGAAAGAAGCTCTCTGAGAAACTGCTCTGTGTTCTGTTAATTCATCTCACAGTGTTGCATCTTTCCCTTCAAGAAGCCTTTCGCTAAGGCTGTTCTTGTGGAATTGGCAAAGGGATATTTGTAAGACCATAGAGGGCTATGGTGAAAAAGGAAATATCTTCCGTTCAAAACTGGAAAGAAGCTCTCTGAGAAACTGCTCTCTGTTCTGTTAATTCATCTCACAGATGTACATCTTTCCCTTCAAGAAGCCTTTGGATAAGGCTGTTCTAGTGGAATTGGCAAAGTGATATTTGGAAGCCCATAGAGTGCTATGGTGAAAAAGAAAATATCTTCCGTTCAAAACTGGAAAGAAGCTCTCTGAGAAACTGCTCTGTGTTCTGTTAATTCATCTCACAGAGTTACATCTTTCCCTTCAAGAAGCCTTTCGCTAAGGCTGTTCTTGTGGAATTGGCAAAGGGATATTTGGAAGCCCATAGAGGGCTATGGTGAAAAAGGAAATATCTTCCGTTCAAAACTGGAAAGAACCTCTCTGATAAACTGCTCTGTGTTCTGTTAATTCATCTCACAGAGTTGCATCTTTCCCTTCAAGAAGCCTTTCGCTAAGGCTGTTCTTGTGGAATTGGCAAAGGGATATTTGGAAGCCCATTGAGGGCTATGGTGAAAAACGAAATATCTTCGGTTCAAAACTGGAAAGAAGCTCCCTGAGAAACTGCTCTGTGTTCTGTAATTCATCTCACAGAGTTACATCTTTCCCTTCAAGAAGCCTTTCGCTAAGGCTGTTCTTGTGGAATTGGCAAAGGGATATTTGGAACTCCACAGAGGGCTATGGTGAAAAAGGAAATATCTTCCGTTCAAAACTGGAAAGAAGCTTTCTGAGAAACTGCTCTGTGTTCTGTTAATTCATCTCACAGAGTTACATCTTTCCCTTCAAGAAGCCTTTCGCTAAGGCTGTTCTTGTGGAATTGGCAAAGGGATATTTGGAAGCCCACAGAGGGCTATGGTGAAAAAGGAAATATTTTCCGTTCAAAACGGGAAAGAAGCTCTCTGAGAAACCGCTTGGTGTTCTGTTAATATGTCTCACAGAGTTACATCTTTCCCTTCAAGAAGCCTTTCGCTAAGGCTGTTTTTGTGGAATTGGCAAAGTGATATTTGGAGCCCATAGAGGGCTATGGTGAAAAAGGAAATAGCTTCCGTTCAAAACTGGAAAGAAGCTCTCTGAGTAACTGCTCTGTGTTCCGTTAATTCATCTCACAGAGTTACATCTTTCCCTTCAAGAAGCCTTTCGCTAAGGCTGTGCTTGTGGAATTGGCAAGGTGATATTTGGAAGCCCTTAGAGGGCTATGGTGAAAAAGGAAATATCTTCCTTTCAAAACTGGAAAGAAGCTTTCTGAGAAACTGCTCTGTGTTCTGTTAATTCATCTCACAGAGTTACATCTTTCCTTTGAAGAAGCATTTCGCTAAGGCTGCTCTTGTGGAATTGGCAAAGGGTTATTTGGAAGCCCTTAGAGGGCTATGGTGAAAAAAGAAATATCTTCCGTTCAAAACTGGAAGAAAGCTCTCAGAGAAACTGCTCTGTGTTCTGTTAATTCATCTCACAGAGTTACATCTTTCCCTTCAAGAAGCCTTTCGCTAAGGCTGTACTTGTGGAATTGGCAAAGTGGTATTTGGAAACCCATAGAGGGCTAAGGTAAAAAAGGAAATATCTTCCGTTCAAAACTGGAAAGAAGCTCTCTGAGAAACTGCTCTGTGTTTTGTTAATTCATCTCACAGAGTTACATCTTTCCCTTCAAGAAGTCTTTCGCTAAGGCTGTTCTTGTGGAATTGGCAAAGGGATATTTGGAAGCCCATAGAGGGCTATGGTGAAAAAGGAAATATCTTCCATTCAAAACTGAATGGAACCTTCTCTGAGAAACTGCTTGGTGTTCTTTTAATTCATCTCACAGAGTTACATCTTTCCCTTCAAGAAGCCTTTCACTAAGGGTGTTCTTGTGGAATAGGCAAAGGGATATTTGGAAGCCCATAGAGGGCTATGGTGAAAAAGGAAATATCTTCTGTTCAAAACTGGAAAGAAGCTTTCTGAGAAACTGCTCTGTGTTCTGTTAATTCATCTCACAGAGGTACATCTTTCCCTTCAAGGAGCCTTTCGCTAAGGCTGTTGTTGTGGAATTGGCAAAGGTATATTTGGAAGCCCATAGAGGGCTATGGTGAAAAACGAAATATCTTCCGTTCAAAACTGGAATGAAGCTCTCTGAGAAACTGCTCTGTGTTCGGTAATTCATCTCACAGAGTTACATCTTTCCCTTCAAGAAGCCTTTCGCTAAGGCTGTTCTTCCGGAATTGGCAAAGTGATATTTGGAAGCCCATAGAGGGCTATGGTGAAAAAGGAAATATCTTCCGTTCAAAACTGGAAAGAAGCTTTCTGAGAAACAGCTCTGTGTTCTGTTAATTCATCTCACAGAGTTACATCTTTCCCTTCAAGAAGCCTTTCGCTAAGGCTGTTCTTGTGGAATGGCAAAGGGATATTTGGAAGCCCATAGAGGACTATGGTGAAAAAGGAAATATCTTCCATTCAAAAGTGGAAAGAAGCTTTCTGAGAAACTGTTCTGTGTTCTGTTAATTCATCTCACAGAGTTACATCTTTCCCTTCAAGAAGCCTTTCGCTAAGGCTGTACTTGTGGAATTGGCAAAGGGATATTTGGAAGCCCTTAGAGGGCTATGTTGAAAAAGGAAATATCTTCCGTTCAAAACTGGAAAGAAGCTCTCTGAGAAAGTGCTCTGTGTTCTGTCAATTCATCTCACAGAGTTACATCTTTCCCTTCAAGAAGCCTTTTGCTAAGGCTGTTCTTGTGGAATTGGCAAAGGGATATTTGGAAGCCCACAGAGGGCTATGGTGAAAAAGGAAATATTTTCCGTTCAAAACTGGAAAGAAGCTCTCTGAGAAACTGTTTGGTGTTCTGTTAATATATCTCACAGAGTTACATCTTTCCCTTCATGAAGCCTTTCGCTAAGGCTGTTCTTGTGGAATTGGCAAAGTGATATTTGGAAGCCCATAGAGGGCTATGGTGAAAGAGGAAATATCTTCCGTTGAAAACTGGAAAGAAGCTCTCTGAGAAACTGCTCTGTGTTCTGTTAATTCATCTCACAGAGTTACATCTATCTCTTCAAGAAGCCTTTCGCTAAGGCTGTTCTTGTGGAATTGGCAAAGGGATATTTGGAAGCCAATAGAGGGCTATGGTGAAAAAGGAAATATCTTCCTTTCAAAACTGGAAAGAAGCTTTCTGAGAAACTGCTCTGTGTTCTGTTAATTCATCTCACAGAGTTACATCTTTCCTTTGAAGAAGCATTTCGCTAAGGCTGCTCTTGTGGAATTGGCAAAGTGATATTTGGAAGCCCTTAGAGGGCTATGGTGAAAAAGGAAATATCTTCCGTTCAAAACTGGAAAAAAGCTATCTGAGAAACTGCTCTGTGTTCTGTTAATTCATCTTACAGAGTTACATCTTTCCCTTCAAGAAGCCTTTCGGTAAGGCTGTACTTGTGGAATTGGCGAAGTGGTATTTGGAAACCCATAGAGGGCTATGGTAAAAAAGGAAATATCTTCCGTTCAAAACTGGAAAGAAGCTCCCTGAGAAACTGCTCTGTGTTCTGTTAATTCATCTCACAGAGTTACATCTTTCCCTTCAAGAAGCCTTTCGCTAAGGTTGTTCTTTTGAATTGGCAAAGGGATATTTGGAAGCCCATAGAGGGCTATGGTGAAAAAGGAAATATCTTCCGTTCAAAACTGGAAAGAAGCTTTCTGAGAAACTGCTCTGTGTTCTATTAATTCATCTCACAGAGTTACATCTTTCCCTTCAAGAAGCCTTTCGCTAAGGCTGTTCTTGTGGAATTGGCAAAGGGATATTTGGAAGCCCATAGAGGGCTATGGTGAAAGAGGAAATATCTTCCGTTGAAAACTGGAAAGAAGCTCTCTGAGAAACTGCTCTGTGTTCTGTTAATTCATCTCACAGAGTTACATCTATCTCTTCAAGAAGCCTTTCGCTAAGGCTGTTCTTGTGGAATTGGCAAAGGAATATTTGGAAGCCCATAGAGGGCTATGGTGAAAAAGGAAATATCTTCCGTTCAAAACCGGAAAGAAGCTCTCTGAGAACCTGCTCTGTGTTCTGTTAATTCATCTCACTGAGTTACATCTTTCCCTTCTAGAAGCCTTTCGCTAAGGCTGTTCTTGTGGAATTGGCAAAGTGACATTTGGAAGCCCATAAAGGGCTATGGTGAAAAAGGAAATATCTTCCGTTCAAAACTGGAAAGAAGCTTTCTGAGAAACTGCTCTGTGTTCTGTTAATTCATCTCACAGAGTTACATCTTTCCCTTCAAGAAGGCTTTCGCTAAGACGCTTTTGTGGAATGGCAAAGGGATATTTGGAAGCCCATAGAGGGCTATGGTGAAAAAGGAAATATCTTCCGTTCAAAACTGGAAAGAAGCTCTCTGAGAAACTGCTCTGTGTTCTGTTAATTCATCTCACAGAGTTACATCTTTCCCTTCAAGACGCCTTTCGCTAAGGCTGTTCTTGTGGAATGGCAGAGGGATATTTGGAATCCCTTAGAGGGCTATGGTGAAAAAGGCAATATGTTCCGTTCAAAACTGGAAAGAAGCTTTCTGAGAAACTGCTCTGTGTTCTGTTAATTTATCTCACAGAGTTATATCTTTCCCTTCAAGAAGACTTTCGCTAAGGTTGTACTTGTGGAATTCGCAAAGGGATATTTGGAAGCCCATAGAGGGCTATGGTGAAAAAGGAAATAGCTTCCGTTCAAAACTGGAAAGAAGCTCTCTGAGAAACTGCTCTGTGTTCTGTTAATTCATCTCACAGAGTTACATCTTTCCCTTCAAGAAGCCTTTCGCTAAGGCTGTTCTTGTGGAATTGGCAAAGGGATATTTGGAAGCCCATAGAGGGCTATGGTGAAAAAGGAAATATCTTCGGTTCATAACTGGAAAGAAGCTCTCTGAGAAACTGCTCTGTGTTCTCTAACTCATCTCACAGAGTTACATCTTTCCCTTCAAGAAGCCTTTCATTAAGGCTGTACCTGTGGAATTCGCAAAGGGATATTTGGAAGCCCATAGAGGGCTACGGTGAAAAAGGAAATAGCTTCCGTTCAAAACTGGAAAGAAGCTCTCTGAGAAACTGCTCTGTGTTCTCTTAATTCATCTCACAGAGTTACATCTTTCCCTTCAAGAAGTCTTTCGCTAAGGCTGTTGTTGTGGAATTGGCAAAGGGATATTTGGAAGCCCGTAGAGGGCTATGGTGAAAAACGAAATATCTTCGGTTCAAAACTGGAAAGAAGCTCTCTGAGAAACTGCTCTGTGTTCTGTAACTCATCTCACAGTTACATCTTTCCCTTCAAGAAGCCTTTCGCTAAGGCTGTTCTTGTGGAATTGGCAAAGTGATATTTGGAGCCCATAGAGGGCTATGGTGAAAAAGGAAATAACTTCCGTTCAAAACTGGAAAGAAGCTCTCTGAGTAACTGCTCTGTGTTCCGTTAATTCATCTCACAGAGTTACATCTTTCCCTTCAAGAAGCCTTTCGCTAAGGCTGTGCTTGTGGAATTGGCAAAGTGATATTTGGAAGCCCTTAGAGGGCTATGGTGAAAATGGAAATATCTTCCTTTCAAAACTGGAAAGAAGCTTTCTGAGAAACTGCTCTGTGTTCTGTTAATTCATCTCACAGAGTTACATCTTTCCTTTGAAGAAGCATTTCGCTAAGGCTGCTCTTGTGGAATTGGCAAAGGGTTATTTGGAAGCCCTTAGAGGGCTATGGTGAGAAAGGAAATATCTTCCGTTCAAAACTGGAAGAAAGCTCTCTGAGAAACTGCTCTGTTTTCTGTTAATTCATCTCACAGAGTTACATCTTTCCCTTCAAGAAGCCTTTCGCTAAGTCTATTCTTGTGGAATTTTCCAAGGGATATTTGGAAGCCCATAGAGGGTATGGTGAAAAAGGAAATATCTTCCGTTCAAAACTGGAAAGAAGCTCTCTGAGAAACTGCTCTGTGTTGTGTTAATTCATCTCACAGTGTTACATCTTTCCGTTCAAGAAGCCTTTCGCTAAGGCTGTTCTTGTGGAATTGGCAAAGGGATATTTGTAAGCCCATAGAGGGCTTTGGGGAAAAAGGAAATATCATCCTTTCAAAACTGGAAAGAAGGTCTCTGAGAAACTGCTCTGTGTTCTGTTAATTCATCTCACAGAGGTACATCTTTCCCTTCAAGAAGCCTTTCGCTAAGGCTGTTCTTGTGGAATTGGCAAAGTGATATTTGGAAGCCCATAGAGGGCTATGGTGAAAAAGGAAATAGCTTCCGTTCAAAACTGGAAAGAAGCTTTCTGAGAAACTGCTCTGTGTTCTGTTAATTCAACTCACAGAGTTACATCTTTCCCTTCAGGAAGCCTTTCGCTAACGCTGTTCTTGTGGAATTGGCAAAGAGATATTTGGAAGCCCATAGAGGGCTATGGTGAAAAAGGAAATATCTTCCGTTCAAAACTGGTAAGAGGCTTTCTGAGAAACTGCTCTGTATTCTGTTAATTCATCTCACAGAGTTACATCTTTCCCTTCAAGAAGCCTTTCGCTAAGGCTGTTCTTGTGGATTTGGCAAAGGGATATTTGGAAGCCCATAGAGGGCTATGGTGAAAAAGGAAATATCTTCCGTTAAAAACTGGAAAGAAGCTTTCTGAGAAACTGCTCTGTGTTCTGTTAATTCATCTCACAGAGTTACATCTTTCCCTTCAAGAAGCCTTTCGCTAAGGCTGTTCTTGTGGAATGGGAAAGGGATATTTTGAAACCCATAGAAGGCTATGGTGAAAAAGGAAATAACTTCCGTTCAAAACTGGAAAGAAGCTTTCTGAGAAACTGCTCTGTGTTCTCTTAATTCATCTCACAGAGTTACATCTTTCCCTTCAAGACGCCTTTCGCTAAGGCTGTTCTTGTGGAATGGCAAAGGGATATTTGGAAGCCCTTAGAGGGCTATGGTGAAAAAGGAAATATCTTCCGTTCAAAACTGGAAAGAAGCTCTCTGAGAAACTGCTCTCTGTTCTGTTAATTCATCTCACAGAGTTACATCTTTCCCTTCAAGAAGCCTTTCGCTAAGGCTGTAGTTGTGGAATTCGCAAAGGGATATTTGGAAGCCCATAGAGGGCTATGGTGAAAAAGAAAATATCTTCCTTTCAAAACTGGAAAGAAGCTCTCTGAGAAACTGCTCTGTGTTCTGTTAATTCATCTCACCGAGTTACATCTTTCCCTTCAAGAAGCCTTTCGCTAAGGCTGTTCTTGTGGAATTGGCAAAGGGATATTTGGAATCCCCCAGAGGGCTATGGTGAAAAAGGAAATATTTTCCGTTCAAAACTGGAAAGATGCTCTCTGAGAAACTGCTTGGTGTTCTGTTAATATATCTCACAGAGTTACATCTTTCCCTTCAAGAAGCCTTTCGCTAAGGCTGTTCTTGTGGAATTGGCAAAGTGATATTTGGAGCCCATAGAGGGCTATGGTGAAAAAGGAAATAACTTCCGTTCAAAACTGGAAAGAAGCTCTCTGAGTAACTGCTCTGTGTTCCGTTAATTCATCTCACAGAGTTACATCTTTCCCTTCAAGAAGCCTTTCGCTAAGGCTGTGCTTGTGGAATTGGCAAGGTGATATTTGGAAGCCCATAGAGGGCTATGGTGAAAAAGAAAATATCTTCCGTTCAAAACTGGAAAGAAGCTCTCTGAGAAACTGCACTGTGTTCTGTTAATTCATTTCACCGAGTTACATCTTTCCCTTCAAGAAGCCTTTCGCTAAGGCTGTTCTTGTGGAATTGGCAAAGGCATATTTGGAAGCCCACAGAGGGCTATGGTGAAAAAGGAAATATTTTCCGTTCAAAACTGGAAAGAAGCTCTCTGAGAACTGCTTGTTTTTCTGTTAATATATCTCACAGTGTTACATCTTTCCCTTCAAGAAGCCTTTCGCTAAGGCTGTTCTTGTGGAATTGGCAAAGTGATATTTGGAGCCCATAGAGGGCTATGGTGAAAAAGGAAATAACTTCCGTTCAAAACTGGAAAGAAGCTCTCTGAGTAACTGCTCTGTGTTCCGTTAATTCATCTCACAGAGTTACATCTTTCCCTTCAAGAAGCCTTTCGCTAAGGCTCTGCTTGTGGAATTGGCAAAGTGATATTTGGAAGCCCTTAGAGGGCTATGGTGAAAAAGGAAATATCTTCCTTTCAAAACTGGAAAGAAGCTTTCTGAGAAACTGCTCTGTGTTCTGTTAATTCATCTCACAGAGTTACATCTTTCCTTTGAAGAAGCATTTCGCTAAGGCTGCTCTTGTGGAATTGGCAAAGGGTTATTTGGAAGCCCTTAGAGGGCTATGGTGAAAAAGGAAATATCTTCCGGTCAAAACTGGAAGAAAGCTCTCTGAGAAACTGCTCTGTGTTCTGTAAATTCATCTCACAGAGTTACATCTTTCCCTTCAAGAAGCCTTTCGCTAAGGCTGTTCTTGTGGAATTAGCAAAGGGATATTTGGAAGCCCATAGAGGGCTGCGGTGAAAAAGGAAATATCTTCCGTTCAAAACTGGAAAGAAGCTCTCTGAGAAACTGCTCTGTGTTCTGTTAATTCATCTCACCGAGTTACATCTTTCCCTTCAAGAAGCCTTTCGCTAAGGCTGTTCTTGTGGAATGGGCAAAGGGATATTTGGGAACCCATAGAGGGCTATGGTGAAAAAGGAAATATCTTCCGTTCAAAACTGGAAAGAAGCTCTCTGAGAAACTGCTCTGTGTTCTGTTAATTCATCTCACAGAGTTACATCTTTCCCTTCAAGAAGCCTTTCGCTAAGGCTGTTCTTGTGGAATTGGCAAAGGGATATTTGGAAGCCCATAGAGGGCTATGGTGAAAAAGGAAATATCTTCAGTTCAAAACTGGAAAGAAGCTCTCTGAGAAACTGCTCTGTGTTCTGTTAATTCATCTCACAGTGTTGCATCTTTCCCTTCAAGAAGCCTTTCGCTAAGGCTGTTCTTGTGGAATTGGCAAAGGGATATTTGTAAGACCATAGAGGGCTATGGTGAAAAAGGAAATATCTTCCGTTCAAAACTGGAAAGAAGCTCTCTGAGAAACTGCTCTCTGTTCTGTTAATTCATCTCACAGATGTACATCTTTCCCTTCAAGAAGCCTTTGGATAAGGCTGTTCTAGTGGAATTGGCAAAGTGATATTTGGAAGCCCATAGAGTGCTATGGTGAAAAAGAAAATATCTTCCGTTCAAAACTGGAAAGAAGCTCTCTGAGAAACTGCTCTGTGTTCTGTTAATTCATCTCACAGAGTTACATCTTTCCCTTCAAGAAGCCTTTCGCTAAGGCTGTTCTTGTGGAATTGGCAAAGGGATATTTGGAAGCCCATAGAGGGCTATGGTGAAAAAGGAAATATCTTCCGTTCAAAACTGGAAAGAACCTCTCTGATAAACTGCTCTGTGTTCTGTTAATTCATCTCACAGAGTTGCATCTTTCCCTTCAAGAAGCCTTTCGCTAAGGCTGTTCTTGTGGAATTGGCAAAGGGATATTTGGAAGCCCATTGAGGGCTATGGTGAAAAACGAAATATCTTCGGTTCAAAACTGGAAAGAAGCTCCCTGAGAAACTGCTCTGTGTTCTGTAATTCATCTCACAGAGTTACATCTTTCCCTTCAAGAAGCCTTTCGCTAAGGCTGTTCTTGTGGAATTGGCAAAGGGATATTTGGAACTCCACAGAGGGCTATGGTGAAAAAGGAAATATCTTCCGTTCAAAACTGGAAAGAAGCTTTCTGAGAAACTGCTCTGTGTTCTGTTAATTCATCTCACAGAGTTACATCTTTCCCTTCAAGAAGCCTTTCGCTAAGGCTGTTCTTGTGGAATTGGCAAAGGGATATTTGGAAGCCCACAGAGGGCTATGGTGAAAAAGGAAATATTTTCCGTTCAAAACGGGAAAGAAGCTCTCTGAGAAACCGCTTGGTGTTCTGTTAATATGTCTCACAGAGTTACATCTTTCCCTTCAAGAAGCCTTTCGCTAAGGCTGTTTTTGTGGAATTGGCAAAGTGATATTTGGAGCCCATAGAGGGCTATGGTGAAAAAGGAAATAGCTTCCGTTCAAAACTGGAAAGAAGCTCTCTGAGTAACTGCTCTGTGTTCCGTTAATTCATCTCACAGAGTTACATCTTTCCCTTCAAGAAGCCTTTCGCTAAGGCTGTGCTTGTGGAATTGGCAAGGTGATATTTGGAAGCCCTTAGAGGGCTATGGTGAAAAAGGAAATATCTTCCTTTCAAAACTGGAAAGAAGCTTTCTGAGAAACTGCTCTGTGTTCTGTTAATTCATCTCACAGAGTTACATCTTTCCTTTGAAGAAGCATTTCGCTAAGGCTGCTCTTGTGGAATTGGCAAAGGGTTATTTGGAAGCCCTTAGAGGGCTATGGTGAAAAAAGAAATATCTTCCGTTCAAAACTGGAAGAAAGCTCTCAGAGAAACTGCTCTGTGTTCTGTTAATTCATCTCACAGAGTTACATCTTTCCCTTCAAGAAGCCTTTCGCTAAGGCTGTACTTGTGGAATTGGCAAAGTGGTATTTGGAAACCCATAGAGGGCTAAGGTAAAAAAGGAAATATCTTCCGTTCAAAACTGGAAAGAAGCTCTCTGAGAAACTGCTCTGTGTTTTGTTAATTCATCTCACAGAGTTACATCTTTCCCTTCAAGAAGTCTTTCGCTAAGGCTGTTCTTGTGGAATTGGCAAAGGGATATTTGGAAGCCCATAGAGGGCTATGGTGAAAAAGGAAATATCTTCCATTCAAAACTGAATGGAACCTTCTCTGAGAAACTGCTTGGTGTTCTTTTAATTCATCTCACAGAGTTACATCTTTCCCTTCAAGAAGCCTTTCACTAAGGGTGTTCTTGTGGAATAGGCAAAGGGATATTTGGAAGCCCATAGAGGGCTATGGTGAAAAAGGAAATATCTTCTGTTCAAAACTGGAAAGAAGCTTTCTGAGAAACTGCTCTGTGTTCTGTTAATTCATCTCAGAGAGGTACATCTTTCCCTTCAAGGAGCCTTTCGCTAAGGCTGTTGTTGTGGAATTGGCAAAGGTATATTTGGAAGCCCATAGAGGGCTATGGTGAAAAACGAAATATCTTCCGTTCAAAACTGGAATGAAGCTCTCTGAGAAACTGCTCTGTGTTCGGTAATTCATCTCACAGAGTTACATCTTTCCCTTCAAGAAGCCTTTCGCTAAGGCTGTTCTTCCGGAATTGGCAAAGTGATATTTGGAAGCCCATAGAGGGCTATGGTGAAAAAGGAAATATCTTCCGTTCAAAACTGGAAAGAAGCTTTCTGAGAAACAGCTCTGTGTTCTGTTAATTCATCTCACAGAGTTACATCTTTCCCTTCAAGAAGCCTTTCGCTAAGGCTGTTCTTGTGGAATGGCAAAGGGATATTTGGAAGCCCATAGAGGACTATGGTGAAAAAGGAAATATCTTCCATTCAAAAGTGGAAAGAAGCTTTCTGAGAAACTGTTCTGTGTTCTGTTAATTCATCTCACAGAGTTACATCTTTCCCTTCAAGAAGCCTTTCGCTAAGGCTGTACTTGTGGAATTGGCAAAGGGATATTTGGAAGCCCTTAGAGGGCTATGTTGAAAAAGGAAATATCTTCCGTTCAAAACTGGAAAGAAGCTCTCTGAGAAAGTGCTCTGTGTTCTGTCAATTCATCTCACAGAGTTACATCTTTCCCTTCAAGAAGCCTTTTGCTAAGGCTGTTCTTGTGGAATTGGCAAAGGGATATTTGGAAGCCCACAGAGGGCTATGGTGAAAAAGGAAATATTTTCCGTTCAAAACTGGAAAGAAGCTCTCTGAGAAACTGTTTGGTGTTCTGTTAATATATCTCACAGAGTTACATCTTTCCCTTCATGAAGCCTTTCGCTAAGGCTGTTCTTGTGGAATTGGCAAAGTGATATTTGGAAGCCCATAGAGGGCTATGGTGAAAGAGGAAATATCTTCCGTTGAAAACTGGAAAGAAGCTCTCTGAGAAACTGCTCTGTGTTCTGTTAATTCATCTCACAGAGTTACATCTATCTCTTCAAGAAGCCTTTCGCTAAGGCTGTTCTTGTGGAATTGGCAAAGGGATATTTGGAAGCCAATAGAGGGCTATGGTGAAAAAGGAAATATCTTCCTTTCAAAACTGGAAAGAAGCTTTCTGAGAAACTGCTCTGTGTTCTGTTAATTCATCTCACAGAGTTACATCTTTCCTTTGAAGAAGCATTTCGCTAAGGCTGCTCTTGTGGAATTGGCAAAGTGATATTTGGAAGCCCTTAGAGGGCTATGGTGAAAAAGGAAATATCTTCCGTTCAAAACTGGAAAAAAGCTATCTGAGAAACTGCTCTGTGTTCTGTTAATTCATCTTACAGAGTTACATCTTTCCCTTCAAGAAGCCTTTCGGTAAGGCTGTACTTGTGGAATTGGCGAAGTGGTATTTGGAAACCCATAGAGGGCTATGGTAAAAAAGGAAATATCTTCCGTTCAAAACTGGAAAGAAGCTCCCTGAGAAACTGCTCTGTGTTCTGTTAATTCATCTCACAGAGTTACATCTTTCCCTTCAAGAAGCCTTTCGCTAAGGTTGTTCTTTTGAATTGGCAAAGGGATATTTGGAAGCCCATAGAGGGCTATGGTGAAAAAGGAAATATCTTCCGTTCAAAACTGGAAAGAAGCTTTCTGAGAAACTGCTCTGTGTTCTATTAATTCATCTCACAGAGTTACATCTTTCCCTTCAAGAAGCCTTTCGCTAAGGCTGTTCTTGTGGAATTGGCAAAGGGATATTTGGAAGCCCATAGAGGGCTATGGTGAAAGAGGAAATATCTTCCGTTGAAAACTGGAAAGAAGCTCTCTGAGAAACTGCTCTGTGTTCTGTTAATTCATCTCACAGAGTTACATCTATCTCTTCAAGAAGCCTTTCGCTAAGGCTGTTCTTGTGGAATTGGCAAAGGAATATTTGGAAGCCCATAGAGGGCTATGGTGAAAAAGGAAATATCTTCCGTTCAAAACCGGAAAGAAGCTCTCTGAGAACCTGCTCTGTGTTCTGTTAATTCATCTCACTGAGTTACATCTTTCCCTTCTAGAAGCCTTTCGCTAAGGCTGTTCTTGTGGAATTGGCAAAGTGACATTTGGAAGCCCATAAAGGGCTATGGTGAAAAAGGAAATATCTTCCGTTCAAAACTGGAAAGAAGCTTTCTGAGAAACTGCTCTGTGTTCTGTTAATTCATCTCACAGAGTTACATCTTTCCCTTCAAGAAGCCTTTCGCTAAGGCTGTTCTTGTGGAATTGGCAAAGGGATATTTGGAAGCCCATAGAGGGCTATGGTGAAAAAGGAAATATCTTCCATTCAAAACTGAAAGGAACCTTCTCTGAGAAACTGCTTTGTGTTCTGTTAATTCATCTCACAGAGTTACATCTTTCCCTTCAAGAAGCCTTTCGCTAAGGCTGTTCTTGTGGAATTGGCAAAGGGATATTTGGAAGCCCACAGAGTGCTATGGTGAAAAAGGAAATATCTTACGTTCAAAACTGGAAAGAAGATTTCTGAGAAACTGCTCTGTGTTCTGTTAATTCATCTCACAGAGTCACATCTTTCCCTTCAAGAAGCCTTTCGCTAAGGCTGTTCTTGTGGAATTGGCAAAGGGATATTTGGAAGCCCATAGAGGGCTATGGTGTAAAAGGAAATATCTTCGGTTCAAAACTGGAAAGAAGCTTTCTAAGAAACTGCTCTGTGTTCTGCAAATTCATCTCACAGAGTTACATCTTTCCCTTCAAGAAGCCTTTCGCTAAGGCTGTTCTTGTGGAATTGGCAAAGGGATATTTGAAAGCCCATAGAGGGCTATGGTGAAAAAGGAAATATCTTCCGTTCAAAACTGGAAAGAAGCTCTCTGAGAAACTGCTCTGTGTTCTGTAAATTCATCTCACGGAGTTACATCTTTCCCTTCAAGAAGCCTTTCGCTAAGGCTCTTCTTGTAGAATTGGCAAAGGGATATTTGGAAGCTCATAGAGGGCTATGGTGAAAAACGAAATATCTTCCGTTCAAAACTGGAAAGAAGCTCTCTGAGAAACGGCTCTGTGTTCTGTTAGTTCATCTCACAGAGTTACATCTTTCCCTTCAAGAAGCCTTTCGCTAAGGCTGTTCTTGTGGAATTGGCAAAGGGATATTTGGAACCCCATAGAGGACTATGGTGAAAAAGGAAATATCTTCCGTTTCAAACTAGAAAGAGGCTTTCTGAGAAACTGCTCTGTGTTCTGTTAATTCATCTCACAGACTTACATCTTTCCCTTCAGAAGCCTTTCCCTAAGGCTGTTCTTGTGGAATTGGCAAAGTGATCTTTAGAAGCCCATAGAGGGCTTAGTTGAAAAAGGAAATATCTTCCGTTCAAAACTGGAAAGAAGTTTTCTGAGAAACTGCTCTGTGTTCTGTTAATTCATCTCACAGAGGTACATCTTTCCCTTCAAGGAGCCTTTCGCTAAGGTTGTTCTTGTGTAATTGGCAAAGGGATATTTGGAAGCCCATAGAGGGCTATGGTGAAAAAGGAAATATCTTCCGTTCAAAACTGGAAAGAAGCTCTCTGAGAAACTGCTCTGTGTTCTGTTAATTCATCTCACAGAGTTACATCTTTCCCTTCAAGAAGCCTTTCGCTAAGGCTGTTCTTCCGGAATTGGCAAAGTGATATTTGGAAGCCCATAGAGGGCTATGGTGAAAAAGGAAATATCTTCCGTTAAAAACTGTAAAGAAGCTTTCTGAGAAACTGCTCTGTGTTCTGTTAATTCATCTCACAGAGTTACATCTTTCCCTTCAAGAAGCCTTTCGCTAAGGCTGTTCTTGTGGAATTTAGAAGGTGATATTTGGAAGCCCCTAGAGGGCTATGGTGAAAAAAGAAATATCTTCCGTTAAAAACTGGAAAGAAGCTTTCTGAGAAACTGCTTTGTGTTATGTTAATACATCTCAGAGAGTTACATCTTTCCCTTAAAGAAGCCTTTCGCTAACGCTGTTACTGTGGAATTTAGAAAGTGATATTTGGAAGCCCATAAAGTGCTATTATGAAAAAGGAAATATCTTTCGTTAAAAAGTGGAAAGAAGCTTTCTGAGAAACTGCTTTGAGTTCTGTTAATACATTTCACAGAGTTACATCTTTCGCTTCAAGAAGCCTTTCGCTAACGCTGTTATTGTGGAATTGGCAAAGTGATATTTGGAAGCCCATAGAGGGCTATGGTGAAAAAGGAAATATCTTTCGTTAAAAAGTGGAAAGATGCTCTCTGAGAAACTGCTTTGTGTTCTGTTAATACATCTCACAGAGTTACATCTTTCCCTTCAAGAAGCCTTTTGCTAAGGCTGTTCTTGTGGAATTGGCAAAGTGATATTTGGAACCCCATAGAGGGCTATGGTGAAAAAGGAAATATCTTCCGTTAAAAACTGGAAAGAAGCTTTCTGAGAAACTGCTTTGTGTTCTGTTTATACATCTCACAGAGTTACATCTTTCTCTTCTAGAAACCTTTCGCTAAGGCTGTTCTTGTGGAATTGGAAAAGTGATATTTGGAAGCCCATAGAGGGCTATGGTGAAAAAGGAAATATCTTCCGTTAAAAACTGGAAAGAAGCTTTCTGAGAAACTGCTCTGTGTTCTGTTAATTCATCTCACAGAGTTACATCTTTCCCTTCAAGAAGCCTTTCGCTAAGGCTGTTCTTGTGGAATGGCACAGGGATATTTGGAAGCCCATAGACGGCTATGGTGAAAAAGGAATTATCTTCCATTCAAAAGTGGAAAGAAGCTTTCTGAGAAACTGCTCTGTGTTCTGTTAATTCATCTCACAGAGTTACATCTTTCCCTTCAAGAAGCCTTTCGCTAAGGCTGTTCTTGTGGAATTGGCAAAGGGATATTTGGAAGCCCATAGAGGGCTATGGTGAAAAAGAAAATATCTTCCGTTCAAAACTGGAAAGAAGCTCTCTGAGAAACTGCTCTGTGGTCTGTTAATTCATCTCACAGAGTTACATCTTTCCCTTCAAGTAGCCTTTCGCTAAGGCTGTTCTTGTGGAATTGGCCAAGGGGTATTTGGAAGCCCAAAGAGTGCTATGGTGAAAAAGGAAATATCTTCCATTCAAAACTGAATGGAACCTTCTCTGAGAAACTGCTTGGTGTTCTTTTAATTCATCTCACAGAGTTACATCTTTCCCTTCAAGAAGCCTTTCACTAAGGGTGTTCTTGTGGAATAGGCAAAGGGATATTTGGAAGCCCATAGAGGGCTATGGTGAAAAAGGAAATATCTTCCGTTCAAAACTGGAAAGAAGCTTTCTGAGAAACTGCTCTGTGTTCTGTTAATTCATCTCACAGAGGTACATCTTTCCCTTCAAGGAGCCTTTCGCTAAGGCTGTTGTTGTGGAATTGGCAAAGGGATATTTGGAAGCCCATAGAGGGCTATGGTGAAAAACGAAATATCTTCCGTTCAAAACTGGAATGAAGCTCTCTGAGAAACTGCTCTGTGTTCGGTAATTCATCTCACAGAGTTACATCTTTCCCTTCAAGAAGCCTTTCGCTAAGGCTGTTCTTCCGGAATTGGCAAAGTGATATTTGGAAGCCCATAGAGGGCTATGGTGAAAAAGGAAATATCTTCCGTTAAAAACTGGAAAGAAGATTTCTGAGAAACTGCTTTGTGTTCTGTTAATACATCTCACGGAGTTACATCTTTCCCTTCAAGAAGCCTTTCGCTAAGGCTGTTCTTGTGGAATTGGCAAAGTGATATTTGGAAGCCCATAGAGGGCTATGGTGAAAAAGGAAATGTGTTCCGTTAAAAACTGGAAAGAAGCTTTCTGAGAAACTGCTCTGTGTTCTGTTAATACATCTCACAGAGTTACATGTTTCCCTTCAAGAAGCCTTTCGCTAACGCTGTTACTGTGGAATTTAGAAAGTGATATTTGTAAGCCCATAGAGGGCTATGTTGAAAAAGGAAATATCTTCCGTTGAAAACTGGAAAGAAGCTTTCTGAGAAACTGCTCTGTGTTCTGTTAAATCATCTCACAGAGTTACATCTTTCCCTTCAAGAAGCCTTTCGCTAAGGCTGTTCTTGTGGAATTGGCAATGGGATATTTGGAAGCCCATTGAGGGCTATGGTGAAAAAGGAAATATCTTCCGTTAAAAACTGGAAAGAAGCTTTCTGAGAAACTGCTTTGTGTTCTGTTAATACATCTCCCAGAGTTACATGTTTCACTCCAAGAAGCCTTTCGCTAAGACGGTTCTTTTGGAATTGGCACAGTGATATTTGGAAGCCCATAGAGGGCTCTGGTGAAAAAGGAAATATCTTCCGTTAAAAACTGGAAAGAAGCTTTCTGAGAAACTGCTTTGTGTTCTGTTAATTCATCTCACAGAGTTACAGCTTTCCCTTCAAGAAGCCTTTCGCTAAGGCTGTTCTTGTGGAATTTAGAAAGTGATATTTGGAAGCCCCTAGAGGGCTATGGTGAAAAAAGAAATATCTTTCATTAAAAAGTGGAAAGAAGCTTTCTGAGAAACTGCTTTGAGTTCTGTTAATACATCTCACGGAGTTACATCTTTCCCTTCAAGAAGCCTTTCGCTAAGTCTGTTCTTGTGGAATAGGCAAAGTGATATTTGGAAGCCCATAGAGGGCTATGGTGAAAAAGGAAATATCTTCCTTTAAAAACTGGAAAGAAGCTTCATGAGAAACTGCTTGGTGTTCTGTTAATACATCTCACAGAGTTACAGCTTTCCCTTCAAGAAGCCTTTCTCTAAGGCTGTTCTTCAGGAATTGGAAAAGTGATATTTGGAAACCCATAGAGGGCTATGGTGAAAAGGGAAATATCTCCCGTTCAAAACTGGAAAGAAGCTTTCTGAGAAACTGCTTTGTGTTCTGTTAATACATCTCACAGAGTTACATCTTTCCCTTCAAGAAGCCTTTCTCTTAGGCTGTACTTGTGGAACTGGAAAAGTGATATTTGGAACCCCATAGAGGGCTATGGTGAAAAAGATAATATCTTCGGTTAAAAACTGGAAAGAAACATTCTGAGAAACTGCTCAGTGTTCTGTTAATACATCTCAGAGATTTTCAGCTTTCCCTTCAAGAAGCCTTTCGCTAAGGATGTTCTTGTGGAATAGGCAAAGTGATATTTTGAAGCCCATAGAGGGCTACGGTGAAAAAGGAAATATCTTCCATTAAAATCTGGAAAGAAGCTTTCCGAGAAATTGCTTTGTCTTCTGTTAATACATCTCACAGAGTTACATGTTTCCCTTGAGGAAGCCTTTCACTAAGGCTGTTCTTGTGGAATTGCCACAGTGATATTTGGAAGCCCTTAGAGGGCTATGGTGAAAAAGGAAATATCTTCCGTTCAAAACTGGAAAGAAGCTTTCTGAGAAACAGCTCTGTGTTCTGTTAATTCATCTCACAGAGTTACAGCTTAACCTGCAAGAATTCTTTCGCTAAGGCTGTTCTTGTGGAATTTAGAAAGTGATATTTGGAAGCCCCTAGAGGGCTATGGTGTAAAAGGAAATATCTTCCGTTAAAAACTGGAAAGAAGCCTTCTGAGAAACTGCTTTGTGTTCTGTTAATTCATCCCTAGAGTTACAGCTTTCCCTTCAAGAAGCCTTTTGCTAAGGCTGTTATTGTGGAATTTAGAAAGTGATATTTGGAAGCCCCTAGAGGGCTATGGTGAAAAAGAAATATCTTTCATTAAAAAGTGGAAAGAAGCTTTCTGAGAAACTGCTTGGTGTTCTGTTAATACATCTCACAGAGTTACATCTTTCCCTTCAAGAAGCCTTTCGCTAAGGCAGTTCTTTTGGAATTGGCACAGTGATATTTGGAAGCCCATAGAGGGCTATGGTGAAAAAGGAAATATCTTCCGTTCAAAACTGGAAAGAAGCTTTCTGAGAAACTGCTTTGTGTTCTGTTAATTCATCTCACAGAGTTACAGCTTTCCCTTCAAGAAGCCTTTCGCTAAGGCTGTTCTTGTGGAAGTTAGAAAGTGATATTTGGAAGCCCCTAGAGGGCTATGGTGAAAAAGGAAATATCTTCCGTTAAATACTGGAAAGAAGCCTTCTGAGAAACTGCTTTGTGTTCTGTTAATTCATCTCACAGAGTTACAGCTTTCCCTTCAAGAAGTCTTTGGCTAATGCTGTTCTTCTGGAATTTAGAAAGTGATATTTGGAAGCCCGTATAGGGCTATGGTGAAAAAAGAAATATCTTTCATTAAAAAGTGGAAAGAAGCTTTCTGAGAAACTGCTTTGTGTTCTGTTAATACATCTCACGGAGTTACATCTTTCCCTTCAAGAAGCCTTTCGCTAAGGCTGTTCTTGTGGAATCGGCAAAGTGATATTTGGAAGCCCATAGAGGGCTATGGTGAAAAAGGAAATATCTTCCTTTAAAAACTGGAAAGAAGCTTCATGAGAAACTGCTTGGTGTTCTGTTAATACATCTCACAGAGTTACAGCTTTAGCTTCAAGAAGCCTTTCTCTAAGGCTGTTCTTCTGGAATTGGAAAAGTGATATTTGGAAGCCCATAGAGGGCTATGTTGAAAAAGGAAATATCTTCCGTTAAAAACTGGAAAGAAGCTTTCTGAGAAACTGCTTTGTGTTCTGTTAATACATCTCACAGAGTTACATCTTTCCCTTCAAGAAGCCTTTCTCTTAGGCTGTTCTTGTGGAACTGGAAAAGTGATATTTGGAACCCCCTAGAGGGCTATGGTGAAAAAGATAATATCTTCCGTTAAAAACTGGAAAGAAGCTTTCTGAGAAACTGCTCAGTGTTCTGTTAATACATCTCAGAGAGTTTCAGCTTTCCCTTCAAGAAGCCTTTCGCTAAGGATGTTCTTGTGGAATAGGCAAAGTGATATTTGGAAGCCCATAGAGGGCTACGGTGAAAAAGGAAGTATCTTCCGTTAAAATCTGGAAAGAAGCTTTCTGAGAAATTGCTTTGTGTTCTGTTAATACATCTCACAGAGTTACATGTTTCCCTTGAGGAAGCCTTTCACTAAGGCTGTTCTTGTGGAATTGCCACAGTGATATTTGGAAGCCCTTAGAGGGCTATGGTGAAAAAGGAAATATCTTCCGTTAAAAACTGGAAAGAAGCTTTCTGAGAAACAGCTCTGTGTTCTGTTAATTCATCTCACAGAGTTACAGCTTCCCCTTCAGGAAGCCTTTCGCTAAGGCTGTTCTTGTGGAATTTAGAAAGTGATATTTGGAAGCCCCTAGAGGGCTATGGTGAAAAAGGAAATATCTTCCGTTCAAAACTGGAAAGAAGCTCTCTGAGAAACTGCACTGTGTTCTGTTAATTCATCTCACAGAGTTACATCTTTACCTTCAAGGAGCCTTTCGCTAAGGCGGTTCTTGTGGAATTGGCAAAGGGATATTTGGAAGCCCTTAGAGGGCTATGGTATAAAACGAAATATCTTCCGTTCAAAACTGGAATGAAGCTCTCTGAGAAACTGCTCTGTGTTCTGTAATTCATCTCACAGAGTTACATCTTTCCTTCAAGAAGACTTTCGCTAAGGCTGTTCTTGCGGAACTGCCAACGTGATATTTGGAAGCCCATAGAGGGCTATGGTGAAAAAGGAAATATCTTCCGTTCAAAACTGGAAAGAAGCTTTCAGAGAAACTGCTCTGTGTTCTGTTAATTCATCTCACAGAGTTACATCTTTCCCTTCAAGATGTCTTTCGCTAAGGCTGTTCTTGTGGAATGGCAAAGGGATATTTGGAAGCCCATAGAGGGCTATGGTGAAAAAGGAAATATCTTCCATTCAAAAGTGGAAAGAAGCTTTCTGAGAAACTGCTCTGTGTTCTGTTAATTCATCTCACAGAGTTACATCTTTTCCTTCAAGAAGCCTTTCGCTAAGGCTGTTATTGTGGAATTTAGAAGGTGATATTTGGAAACACCTAGAGGGCTATGGTGAAAAAAGAAATATCTTCCGTTAAAAACTGGAAAGAAGTTTTCTGAGAAACTGCTTTGTGTTCTGTTAATATATCTCACAGAGTTACATCTTTCCCTTCAAGAAGCCTTTCGCTAAGGCTGTTCTTGTGGAATTGGCAAAGGGATATTTGGAAGCCCCTAGAGGGCTATGGTGAGAAAGGAAATATCTTCCGTTCAAAACTGGAAAGAAGCTCTCTGAGAAACTGCTCTGTGTTCTGTTAATTCATCTCACAGAGTTACATCTTTCCCTTCAAGAAGCCTTTCGCTAAGTCTGTTCTTGTGGAATTGGCAAAGGGATATTTGGAAGCCCATAGAGGTCTATGGTTAAAAAGGAAATATCTTCCGTTGAAAACTGGAAAGAAGCTTTCTGAGAAACTGCTCTGTGTTCTGTTAAATCATCTCACAGAGTTACATCTTTCCCATCAAGAAGCCTTTCGCTAAGGCTGTTCTTGTGGAATTGGCAAAGGGATATTTGGAAGCCCTTAGAGGGCTATGGTGAAAAAGGAAATATCTCCCGTTCAAAACTGGAGAGAAGCTTTCTGAGAAACGGCTATGTGTTCTGTTAATTCATCTCACAGAGTTACATCTTTCCCTTCAAGAAACCTTTCGCTAAGGCTGTTCTTGTGGATTTGGCAAAGGGATATTTGGAAGACCTTAGAGGGCTATGGTGAAAAAGGAAATATCTTCCATTCAAAACTGAAAGGAACCTTCTCTGAGAAACTGCTTTGTGTTCTGTTAATTCATCTCACAGAGTTACGTCTTTCCCTTCAAGAAGCCTTTCGCTAAGGCTGTTCTTGTGGAATTGGCAAAGGGATATTTGGAAGCCCCTAGAGGGCTATGGTGAAAAAGGAAATATCTTCCGTTCAAAACTGGAAAGAAGCTCTCTGAGAAACTGCTCTGTGTTCTGTTAATTCATCTCACAGAGTTACATCTTTCCCTTCAAGAAGCCTTTCGCTAAGTCTGTTCTTGTGGAATTGGCAAAGGGATATTTGAAAGCCCATAGAGGGCTATGGTGAAAAAGGAAATATCTTCCGTTGAAAACTGGAAAGAAGCTTTCTGAGAAACTGCTTTGTGTTCTGTTAAATCATCTCACAGAGTTACATCTTTCCCATCAAGAAGCCTTTCGCTAAGGCTGTTCTTGTGGAACTGGCAAAGGGATATTTGGAAGCCCATAGAGGGCTATGGTGAAAAAGGAAATATCTCCCGTTCAAAACTGCAAAGAAGCTTTCTGAGAAACGGCTATGTGTTCTGTTAATTCATCTCACAGAGTTACATCTTTCCCTTCAAGAAACCTTTCGCTAAGGCTGTTCTTGTGAAATTGGCAAAGGGATATTTGGAAGCCCATAGAAGGCTATGGTGAAAAAGGAAATATCTTCAGTTCAAAACTGGAAAGAAGCTCTCTGAGAAACTGCTCTGTGTTCTGTTAATTCATCTCACAGAGTTACATCTTTCCCTTCAAGAAGCCTTTCGCTAAGGCTGTTCTTGTGGAATTGGAAAAGTGATATTTGGAAGCCCGTAGTGGGCTATGGTGAAAAAGGAAATATCTTCCGTTCAAAACTGGAAAGAATCTTTCTGAGAAACTGCTTTGTGTTCTGTTAATACATCTCACAGAGATACATCTTTCCCTTCAAGAAGCCTTTCGCTAAGGGTGTTCTTGTGGAATTTAGAAAGTGATATTTGGAAGACCCTAGAGGGCTATGGTGAAAAAAGAAATATCATCCGTTAAAAACTGGAAAGTATCTTTCTGGGAAACTGCTTTGGGTTTTATTCATACATCTCACAGAATTACATCTTTCCCTTCAAGAAGCCTTTCGCTAACGCTGTTATTGTGGAATTCGCAAAGTGATATTTGGAAGCCCATAGAGGGCTATGGTGAAAAAGGAAATATCTTCCGTTCAAAACTGGAAAGAAGCTTTCTGAGAAACTGCTCAGTGTTCTGTTAATACATCTCAGAGACTTACAGCTTTCCCTTCAAGAAGCCTTTCGCTAAGGCTTTTCTTGTGGAATAGGCAAAGGGATATTTGGAAGCCCATTGAGGGCTATGGTGAAAAAGGAAATATCTTCCGTTAAAAACTGGAAAGAAGCTTTCTGAGAAACTACTTTGTGTTCTGTTAATACATCTCCCAGAGTTACATGTTTCACTTCAAGAAGCCTTTCGCTAAGGCGGTTCTTTTGGAATTGGCACAGTGATATTTGGAAGCCCATAGAGGGCTCTGGTGAAAAAGGAAATATCTTCCGTTAAAAACTGGAAAGAAGCTTTCTGAGAAACTGCTTTGTGTTCTGTTAATTCATCTCACAGAGTTACAGCTTTCCCTTCAAGAAGCCTTTCGCTAAGGCTGTTCTTGTGGAATTTAGAAAGTGATATTTGGAAGCCCCTAGAGGGCTATGGTGAAAAAAGAAATATCTTTCATTAAAAAGTGGAAAGAAGCTTTCTGAGAAACTGCTTTGTGTTCTGTTAATACATCTCACGGAGTTACATCTTTCCCTTCAAGAAGCCTTTCGCTAAGTCTGTTCTTGTGGAATAGGCAAAGTGATATTTGGAAGCCCATAGAGGGCTATGGTGAAAAAGGAAATATCTTCCTTTAAAAACTGGAAAGAAGCCTCATGAGAAACTGCTTGGTGTTCTGTTAATACATCTCACAGAGTTACATCTTTCCCTTCAAGAAGCCTTTCTCTTAGGCTGTACTAGTGGAACTGGAAAAGTGATATTTGGAACCCCATAGAGGGCTATGGTGAAAAAGATAATATCTTCGGTTAAAAACTGGAAAGAAGCTTTCTGAGAAACTGCTCAGTGTTCTGTTAATACATCTCAGAGATTTTCAGCTTTCCCTTCAAGAAGCCTTTCGCAAAGGATGTTCTTGTGGAATAGGCAAAGTGATATTTGGAAGCGCATAGAGGGCTACGGTGAAAAAGGAAATATCTTCCGTTAAAATCTGGAAAGAAGCTTTCTGAGAAATTGCTTTGTCTTCTGTTAATACATCTCACAGAGTTACATGTTTCCTTTGAGGAAGCCTTATACTAAGGCTGTTCTTGTGGAATTGCCACAGTGATATTTGGAAGCCCTTAGAGGGCTATGGTGAAAAAGGAAATATCTTCCGTTCAAAACTGGAAAGAAGCTTTCTGAGAAACAGCTCTGTGTTCTGTTAATTCATCTCACAGAGTTACAGCTTAACCTTCAAGAAGTCTTTCGCTAAGGCTGTTCTTGTGGAATTTAGAAAGTGATATTTGGAAGCCCCTAGAGGGCTATGGTGAAAAAGGAAATATCTTCCGTTAAAAACTGGAAAGAAGCCTTCTGAGAAACTGCTTTGTGTTCTGTTAATTCATCCCTAGAGTTACAGCTTTCCCTTCAAGAAGCCTTTTGCTAAGGCTGTTCTTGTGGAATTTAGAAAGTGATATTTGGAAGCCCCTAGAGGGCTATGGTGAAAAAGAAATATCTTTCATTAAAAAGTGGAAAGAAGCTTTCTGAGAAACTGCTTGGTGTTCTGTTAATACATCTCACAGAGTTACATCTTTCCATTCAAGAAGCCTTTCGCTAAGGCTGTTCTTGTGGAATTGGCAAAGTGATATTTGCAAGCTCATAGAGGGCTATGGTGAAAAAGGAAATATCTCCGGTTCAAAACTGGTAAGAAGCTTTCTGAGAAACTGCTCTGTGTTCTGTTAATACATCTCACAGAGTTACATCTTTCGCTTCTAGAAACCTTTCGCTAAGGCTGTTCTTGTGGAATTGGAAAAGTGATATTTGGAGGCCCATAGAGGGCTATGGTGAAAAAGGAAATATCTTCCGTTAGAAACTGGAAAGAAGCTTTGTGAGAAACTGCTTTGTGTTCTGTTAATACATCTCACAGAGATACATCTTTTTCTTCAAGAAGCCTTTCGCTAAGGCTGTTCTTGTGGAATTGGAAAAGTGATATTTGGAAGCCCATAGAGGGCTATTGTGAAAAAGGAAATATCTACCGTTAAAAACTGGAAAGAAGCTTTCTGAGAAACTGCGTTGTGTTCTGTTAATACATCTCACAGAGTTACATGTTTCCCTTCAAGAAGCCTTTCGCTAAGGCTGTTGTTGTGGAATTGGCAAAGTGATATTTGGAAACCCATAGAGGGCTACGGTGAAAAAGGAAATATCTTCCGTTCAAAACTGGAAAGAAGCTCTCTGAGAAACTGCTCTGTGTTCTGTTAATTCAACTGACAGTGTTACATCTTTCCCTTCCAGAAGCCTTTTGCCAAGGCTGTTCTTGTGGAATTGGCAAAGGGATATTTGGAAGCCCATAGAGGGCTATGGTGAAAAAGGAAATATCTTCTGTTCAAAACTGGAAAGAAGCTTTCTGAGAAACTGCTCTTTGTTCAATTAATTCATCTCACAGAGATACATCTTTCCCTTCAGGAAGCCTTTCGCTAAGTCTGTTCTTGTGAAATTGGCAAAGGGATATTTGGAAGTCCATAGAGGGTTATGGTGAAAAAGGAAATATCTTCCTTTCAAAACTGGAAAGAAGCTCTCTGAGAAACTGCTTTGTGTTCTGTTAATTCATCTCACAGATTTACATCTTTCCCTGCAAGAAGCCTTTCGCTAAGGCTGTTCTTGTGGAATTGGCAAAGGGATATTTGGAAGCCCATAGAGGGCTATGGTGAAAAAGGAAATATCTTCCGTTCAAAACTGGAAAGAAGCCTTCTGGGAAACTGCTCTGTGTTCTCTTAATTCATCTCACAGAGTTTCATCTATCTCTTCAAGACGCCTTTCGCTAAGGCTGTTCTTGTGGAATGGCAAAGGGATATTTGGAAGCCCTTAGAGGGCTATGGTGAAAAAGGAAATATCTTCCGTTCAAAACTGGAAAGAAGCTCTCTGAGAAACTGCACTGTGTTCTGTTAATTCATCTCACAGAGTTACATCTTTCCCTTCAAGGAGCCTTTCGCTAAGGCGGTTCTTGTGGAATTGGCAAAGGGATATTTGGAAGCCCTTAGAGGGCTATGGTGAAAAACGAAATATCTTCCGATCAAAACTGGAATGAAGCTCTCTGAGAAACTGCTCTGTGTTCTGTAATTCATCTCACAGAGTTACATCTTTCCCTTCAAGGAGCCTTTCGCTAAGGCTGTTCTTGCGGAATTGGCAAAGTGATATTTGGAAGCCCATAGAGGGCTATGGTGAAAAAGGAAATATCTTCCGTTCAAAACTGGAAAGAAGCTCTCTGAGAAACTGCTCTGTGTTCTGTTAATTCATCTCACAGAGTTTCATCTATCTCTTCAAGAAGCCTTTCGCTAAGGCTGTTCTTGTGGAATTGGCAAAGGGATATTTGGAAGCCCATAGAGGGCTATGGTGAAAAAGGAAATATCTTCCGTTCAAAACTGGAAAGAAGCTCTCTGAGAAACTGCTCTGTGTTCTGTTAATTCATCTCACAGAGTTACATCATTCCCTTCAAGAAGCATTTCGCTAAGGCTGTTCTTGTGGAATTGGCAAAGTGACATTTGGAAGCCCATAGAGGGCTATGGTGAAAAAGGAAATGTCTTCCGTTCAAAACTGGAAAGAAGCTTTCTGAGAAACTGCTCTGTGTTCTGTTAATTCATCTCACAGATTTACATCTTTCCCTTCAAGAAGCCTTTCGCTAAGGTTGTTCTTGTGGAATTGGCAAAGGGATATTTGGAAGCCCTTAGAGGGCTATGGTGAAAAAGGAAATATCTTCCATTCAAAACTGAAAGGAACCTTCTCTGAGAAACTGCTTTGTGTTCTGTTAATTCATCTCACAGAGTTACATCTTTCCCTTCAAGAAGCCGTTCGCTAAGGCTGTTGTTGTGGAATTGGCAAAGGGATATTTGGAACCCCATAGAGGACTTTCGTGAAAAAGGAAATATCTTCCGTTTCAAACTAGAAAGAGGCTTTCTGAGAAACTGCTCTGTGTTCTGTTAATTCATCTCACAGAGTTACATCTTTCCCTTCAAGAAGCCTTTCGCTAAGGCTGTTCTTGCGGAATTGGCAAAGTGATATTTGGAAGCCCATAGAGGGCTATGGTGAAAAAGGAAATATCATCCGTTCAAAACTGGAAAGAAGCTTTCTGAGAAACAGCTCTGTGTTCTGTTAATTCATCTCACAGAGTTACAGCTTAACCTTCAAGAGGTCTTTCGCTAAGGCTGTTCTTGTGGAATTTAGAAAGTGATATTTGGAAGCCCCTAGAGGGCTATGGTGAAAAAGGAAATATCTTCCGTTAAAAACTGGAAAGAAGCCTTCTGAGAAACTGCTTTGTGTTCTGTTAATTCATCCCTAGAGTTACAGCTTTCCCTTCAAGAAGCCTTTTGCTAAGGCTGTTCTTGTGGAATTTAGAAAGTGATATTTGGAAGCCCCTAGAGGGCTATGGTGAAAAGGAAATATCTTTCATTAAAAAGTGGAAAGAAGCTTTCTGAGAAACTGCTTGGTGTTCTGTTAATACATCTCACAGAGTTACATCTTTCCATTCAAGAAGCCTTTCGCTAAGGCTGTTCTTGTGGAATTGGCAAAGTGATATTTGGAAGTCCATAGAGGGCTATGGTGAAAAAGGAAATATCTTCCGTTAGAAACTGGAAAGAAGCTTTGTGAGAAACTGCTTTGTGTTCTGTTAATACATCTCACAGAGATACATCTTTTTCTTCAAGAAGCCTTTCGCTAAGGCTGTTCTTGTGGAATTGGAAAAGTGATATTTGGAAGCCCATAGAGGGCTATTGTGAAAAAGGAAATATCTACCGTTAAAAACTGGAAAGAAGCTTTCTGAGAAACTGCGTTGTGTTCTGTTAATTCATCTCACAGAGTTACATCTTTCCCTTCAAGAAGCCTTTCGCTAAGGCTGTTCTTGTGGAATTGGAAAAGTGATATTTGGAAGCCCATAGTGGGCTATGGTGAAAAAGGAAATATCTTCCGTTCAAAACTGGAAAGAAGCTTTCTGAGAAACTGCTTTGTGTTCTGTTAATACATCTCACAGAGATACATCTTTCCCTTCAAGAAGCCTTTCGCTAAGGGTGTTCTTGTGGTATTTAGAAAGTGATATTTGGAAGACCCTAGAGGGCTATGGTGAAAAAAGAAATATCTTCCGTTAAAAACTGGAAAGTATCTTTCTGAGAAACTGCTTTGGGTTTTGTTCATACATCTCACAGAATTACATCTTTCCCTTCAAGAAGCCTTTCGCTAACGCTGTTATTGTGGAATTGGCAAAGTGATATTTTTAAGCCCATAGAGGGCTATGGTGAAAAAGGAAATATCTTCCGTTCAAAACTGGAAAGAAGCTTTCTGAGAAACTGCTCAGTGTTCTGTTAATACATCTCAGAGAGTTACAGCTTTCCCTTGAAGAAGCCTTTCGCTAAGGCTTTTCTTGTGGAATAGGCAAAGGGATATTTGGAAGCCCATTGAGGGCTATGGTGAGAAAGGAAATATCTTCCGTTTAAAACTGGAAGGAAGCTTTCTGAGAAACTGCTTTGTGTTCTGTTAATACATCTCCCAGAGTTACATGTTTCCCTTCAAGAAGCCTTTCGCTAAGGCAGTTCTTTTGGAATTGGCACAGTGATATTTGGAAGCCCATAGAGGGCTATGGTGAAAAAGGAAATATCTTCCGTTAAAAACTGGAAAGAAGCTTTCTGAGAAACTGCTTTGTGTTCTGTTAATTCATCTCACAGAGTTACAGCTTTCCCTTCGAGAAGCCTTTCGCTAAGGCTGTTCTTGTGGAATTTAGAAAGTGATATTTGGAAGCCCCTAGAGGGCTATGGTGAAAAAGGAAATATCTTCCGTTAAATACTGGAAAGAAGCCTTCTGAGAAACTGCTTTGTGTTCTGTTAATTCATCTCACAGAGTTACAGCTTTCACTTCAAGAAGTCTTTGGCTAATGCTGTTCTTCTGGAATTTAGAAAGTGATATTTGGAAGCCCGTATAGGGCTATGGTGAAAATTTGTGTTCTGTTAATACATCTCACGGAGTTACATCTTTCCCTTCAAGAAGCCTTTCGCTAAGGCTGTTGTTGTGGAATCGGCAAAGTGATATTTGGAAGCCCATAGAGGGCTATGGTGAAAAAGGAAATATCTTCCTTTAAAAACTGGAAAGAAGCTTCATGAGAAACTGCTTGGTGTTCTGTTAATACATCTCACAGAGTTACAGCTTTCCCTTCAAGAAGCCTTTCTCTAAGGCTGTTCTTCTGGAATTGGAAAAGTGATATTTGGAAGCCCATAGAGGGCTATGTTGAAAAAGGAAATATCTTCCGTTAAAAACTGGAAAGAAGCTTTCTGAGAAACTGCATTGTGTTCTGTTAATACATCTCACAGAGTTACATCTTTCCCTTCAAGAAGCCTTTCTCTTAGGCTGCTCTTGTGGAACTGGAAAAGTGATATTTGGAACCCCATAGAGGGCTATGGTGAAAAAGATAATATCTTCCGTTAAAAACTGGAAAGAAGCTTTCTGAGAAACTGCTCAGTGTTCTGTTAATACATCTCAGAGAGTTTCAGCTTTCCCTTCAGGAAGCCATTCGCTAAGGATGTTCTTGTGGAATAGGCAAAGTGATATTTGGAAGCCCATAGAGGGCTACGGTGAAAAAGGAAGTATCTTCCGTTAAAATCTGGAAAGAAGCTTTCTGAGAAATTGCTTTGTCTTCTGTTAATACATCTCACAGAGTTACATGTTTCCCTTGAGGAAGCCTTTCACTAAGGCTGTTCTTGTGGAATTGCCACAGTGATATTTGGAAGCCCTTAGAGGGCTATGGTGAAAAAGGAAATATCTTCCGTTCAAAACTGGAAAGAAGCTTTCTGAGAAACAGCTCTGTGTTCTGTTAATTCATCTCACAGAGTTACAGCTTCCCCTTCAAGAAGCCTTTCGCTAAGGCTGTTCTTGTGGAATTTAGAAAGTGATATTTGGAAGCCCCTAGAGGGCTATGGTGAAAAAGGAAATATCTTCCGTTAAAAACTGGGAAGAAGCCTTCTGAGAAACTGCTTTGTGTTCTGTTAATTCATCTCTAGAGTTACAGCTTTCCCTTCAAGAAGCCTTTTGCTAAGGCTGTTCTTGTGGAATTTAGAAAGTGATATTTGGAAGCCCATAGAGGGCTATGGTGAAAAAGAAATATCTTTCATTAAAAAGTGGAAAGAAGCTTTCTGAGAAACTGCTTGGTGTTCTGTTAATACATCTCACAGAGTTACATCTTTCCCTTCAAGAAGCCTTTCGCTAAGGTTGTTCTTGTGGAATTGGCAAAGGGATATTTGGAAGCCCATAGAGTGCTATGGTGAAAAGGGAAATATCTTCCGTTCAAAACTGGAAAGAAGCTTTCTGAGAAACTGCTCTGTGTTCTGTTCATTCATCTCACAGAGTTACATCTTTCCCTTCAAGAAGCCTTTCGCTAAGGCTGTTCTTTTGGAATTGGCAAAGGGATATTTGGAAGCCCTTAGAGGGCTATGGTGAAAAAGGAAATATCTTCCATTCAAAACTGAAAGGAACCTTCTCTGAGAAACTGCTTTGTGTTCTGTTAATTCATCTCACAGAGTTACATCTTTCCCTTCAAGAAGCCTTTCGCTAAGGCTGTTCTTGTGGAATTGGCAAAGGGATATTTGGAACCCCATAGAGGACTTTGGTGAAAAAGGAAATATCTTCCGTTTCAAACTAGAAAGAGGCTTTCTGAGTAACTGCTCTGTGTTCTGTTAATTCATCTCACAGAGTTACATCTTTCCCTTCAAGAAGCCTTTCTCTAAGGCTGTTTTTGTGGAATTGGCAAAGTGATATTTAGAAGCCCATAGAGGGCTATGGTTAAAAAGGAAATATCTTCCGTTCAAAACTGGAAAGAAGCTTTCTGAAAAACTGCTCTGTGTTCTGTTAATTCATCTCACAGAGTTACATCTTTCCCTTCAAGACGCCTTTTGCTAAGGCTGTTCTTGTGGAATGGCAAAGGGATATTTGGAAGCCCTTAGAGGGCTATGGTGAAAAAGGTAATATCTTCCATTCAAAAGTGGAAAGAAGCTTTCTGAGAAACTGCTCTGTGTTCTCTTAATTCATCACACAGAGTTACATCTTTTCCTTCAAGAAGCCTTTCGCTAAGGCTGTTCTTGTGGAATTTAGAAGGTGATATTTGGAAACCCCTAGAGGGCTATGGTGAAAAAAGAAATATCTTCCGTTCAAAACTGGAAAGAAGCTTTCTGAGAAACTGTTTTGTGTTCTGTTAATACATCTCACGGAGTTACATCTTTCCCTTCAAGAACCTTTCGCTAAGGCTGTTCTTGTGGAATTGGCAATGTGATATTTGGAAGCCCCTAGAGGGCTATGGTGAAAAAGGAAATGTCTTCCGTTAAAAACTGGAAAGAAGCTTTCTGAGAAACTGCTTTGTGTTCTGTTAATACATCTCACAGAGTTACATGTTTCCCTTCAAGAAGCCTTTCGCAAACGCTGTTACTGTGGAATTGGCAAAGTGATATTTGGAAGCCCATAGAGGGCTATGTTGTAAAAGGAAATATCTTCCGTTCAAAACTGGAAAGAAGCTTTCTGAGTAACTGCTCAGTGTTCTGTTAATACATCTCAGGGACTTACAGCTTCCCCTTCAAGAAGCCTTTCGCTAAGGCTGTTCTTGTGGAATTTAGAAAGTGATATTTGGAAGCCCCTAGAGGGCTATGGAGAAAAAGGAAATATCTTCCGTTCAAAACTGGAAAGAAGCTTTCTGAGAAACTGCTCTGTGTTCTGTTAATTCATCTCACAGAGTTACATCTTTCCCTTCAAGAAGCCTTTCGCTAAGTCTGTTCTTGTGGAATTGGCAAAGGGATATTTGGAACCCCATAGAGGACTATCGTGAAAAAGGAAATATCTTCCGTTTCAAACTAGAAAGAGGGTTTCTGAGAAACTGCTCTGTGTTCTGTTAATTCATCTCACAGAGTTACATCTTTCCCTTCAAGAAGCCTTTCTCTAAGGCTGTTATTGTGGAATTGGCAAAGTGATATTTAGAAGCCCATAGAGGGCTATGGTTAAAAAGGAAATATCTTCCGTTCAAAACTGGAAAGAAGCTTTCTGAAAAACTGCTCTGTGTTCTGTTAATTCATGTCACAGAGTTACATCTTTCCCTTCAAGAAGCCTTTCGCTAACGCTGTTACTGTGGAATTTAGAAAGTGATATTTGGAAGCCCATAGAGGGCTATGTTGAAAAAGGAAATATCTTCCGTTGAAAACTGGAAAGAAGCTTTCTGAGAAACTGCTCTGTGTTCTGTTAAATCATCTCACAGAGTTACATCTTTCCCATCAAGAAGCCTTTCGCTAAGGCTGTTCTTGTGGAATTGGCAAAGGGATATTTGGAAGCCCATAGAGGGCTAAGGTGAAAAAGGAAATATCTCCCGTTCAAAACTGGAAAGAAGCTTTCTGAGAAACGTCTATGTGTTCTGTTAATTCATCTCACAGAGTTACATCTTTCCCTTCAAGAAGCCTTTCGCTAAGGCTGTTCTTCTGGAATTGGCAAAGGGATATTTGGAAGCCCATAGAGGGCTATGGTGAAAAAGGAAATATCTTCCGTTCAAAACTGGAAAGAAGCTCCTTGAGAAACTGCTCTGTGTTCTGTAAATTCATCTCACAGAGTTACATCTTTCCCTTCAAGAAGCCTTTCGCTAAGGCTGTTCTTGTGGAATTGGCAAAGGGATATTTGGAAGCCCATAGAGGGCTATGGTGAAAAAGGAAATATCTTCCGTTCAAAACTGGATAGAAGCTCTCTGAGAAACTACTCTGTGTTGTGTTAATTCATCTCACAGAGTTACATCTTTCCCTTCAAGAAGCCTTTCGCTAAGGCTGTTCTTGTGGAATTGGAAAAGTGATATTTGGAAGCCCATAATGGGTTATGGTGAAAAAGGAAATATCTTCCGTTCAAACCTGGAAAAACTTTTTGAGAAACTGCTTTGTGTTCTGTTAATACATCTCACAGAGATACATCTTTCCCTTCAAGAAGCCTTTCGCTAAGGGTGTTCTTGTGGAATTTAGAAAGTGATATTTGGAAGACCCTAGGGGGCTATGGTGAAAAAAGAAATATCTTCCGTTAAAAACTGGAAAGTATCTTTCTGAGAAACTGCTTTGGGTTTTGTTCATACATCTCACAGAGTTACATCTTTCCCTTCAAGAAGCCTTTCGCTAACGCTGTTATTGTGGAATTGGCAAAGTGATATTTGGAAGCCCATAGAGGGCTACGGTGAAAAAGGAAATATCTTCCGTTCAAAACTGGAAAGAAGCTTTCTGAGAAACTGCTCAGTGTTCTGTTAATACATCTCAGAGAGTTACAGCTTTCCCTTCAAGAAGCCTTTCGCTAAGGCTGTTCTTGTGGAATTGGCAAAGGGATATTTGGAAGTCCATTGAGGGCTATGGTGAAAAAAAAATATCTTCCGTTAAAAACTGGAAAGAAGCTTTCTGAGAAACTTCTTTGTGTTCTGTTAATACATCTCACAGAGTTACATCTTTCCCTTCAAGAAGCCTTTCTCTTAGGCTGTTCTTGTGGAACTGGAAAAGTGATATTTGGTACCCCATAGAGGGCTATGGTGAAAAAGATAATATCTTCCGTTAAACACTGGAAAGAAGCTTTCTGAGAAAATGCTCAGTGTTCTGTTAATACATCTCAGAGAGTTTCAGATTTCCCTTCAAGAAGCCTTTCGCTAGGATGTTCTTGTGGAATAGGCAAAGTGATATTTGGAAGCCCATAGAGGGCTACGGTGAAAAAGGAAATATCTTCCGTTAAAATCTGGAAAGAAGCTTTCTGAGAAATTGCTTTGTGTTCTGTTAATACATCTCACAGAGTTACATATTTCCCTTGAGGAAGCCTTTCGCTAAGGCTGTTCTTGTGGAATTGCCACAGTGATATTTGGAAGCCCTTAGAGGGCTATGGTGAAAAAGGAAATATCTTCCGTTCAAAACTGGAAAGAAGCTTTCTGAGAAACTGCTCGGTGTTCTGTTAATTCATCTCAAAGAGTTACAGCTTATCCTTCAAGAAGCCTTTCGCTAAGGCTGTTCTTGTGGAATTTAGAAAGTGATATTTGGAAGCCCCTAGAGGGCTATGGTGAAAAAGGAAATATCTTCCGTAAAAAACTGGAAAGAAGTCTTCTGAGAAACTGCTTTGTGTTCTGTTAATTCATCTCTAGAGTTACAGCTTTCCCTTCAAGAAGCCTTTTGCTAAGGCTGTTCTTGTGGAAATTAGAAAGTGATATTTGGAAGCCCATAGAGGGCTATGGTGAAAAAGAAATATCTTTCATTAAAAAGTGGAAAGAAGCTTTCTGAGAAACTGCTTGGTGTTCTGTTAATACATCTCACAGAGTTACATCTTTCCCTTCAAGAAGCCTTTCGATAACGTTGTTTTTGTGGAATTGGCAAAGTGATATTTGGAATCCCATAGAGGGCTACGGTAAAAAAGGAAATATCTTTCGTTAAAAAGTGGAAAGAAGCTCTCTGAGAAAGTGCTTTGTGTTCTGTTAATATATCTCACAGAGTTACATCTTTCCCTTCAAGAAGCCTTTTCCTAAGGCTGTTCTTGTGGAATTGGCAAAGTGATATTTGGAAGCCCATAGAGGGCTATGGTGAAAAAGGAAATATCTTCGGTTCAAAACTGGAAAGAAGCTTTTTGAGAAACTCTTCTGTGTTCTGTTAATACATCTTACAGAGTTACATCTTTCTCTTCTAGAAACCTTTCGCTAAGTCTGTTCTTGTGGAATTGGAAAAGTGATATTTGGAAGCCCTTAGAGGGCTATGGTGAAAAAGGAAATATCTTCCGTTAGAAACTGGAAAGAAGCTTTGTGAGAAACTGCTTTGTGTTCTTTTAATACATCTCACAGAGATACATCTTTTCCTTCAAGAAGCCTTTCGCTACGGCTGTTCTGGTGGAATTGGCAAGGTGATATTTGGAAGCCCATAGAGGGCTATTTTGAAAAAGGAAATATCTACCGTTAAAAACTGGAAAGAAGCTTTCTGAGAAACTGCGTTGTGTTCTGTTAATTCATCTCACAGAATTACATCTTTCCCTTCAAGAAGCCTTGCGCTAAGGCTGTTCTTGTGGAATTGGCAAAGGGATATTTGGAAGCCCATAGAGGGCTATGGTGAAAAAGGGAATATCTTCCGTTCAAAACTGGAAAGAAGCTTTCTGAGAAACTGTTCTGTGTTTGGTTAATACACCTCACAGAGTTACATCTTTCTCTTCTAGAAACCTTTCGCTAAGGCTGTTCTTGTGGAATTGGAAAAGTGATATTTGGAAGCCCATAGAGGGCTATGGTGAAAAAGGAAATATCTTCCGTTAGAAACTGGAAAGAAGCTTTCTGAGAAACTGCTTTGTGTTCTGTTAATACATCTCACCGAGATACATCTTTTCCTTCAAGAAGCCTTTCGCTAAGGCTGTTCTTCTGGAATTGGCAAAGTGATATTTGGAAGCCCATAGAGGGCTATTGTGAAAAAGGAATTATCTTCCGTTCAAAACTGGAAAGAAGCTTTCTGAGAAACTGTTCTGTGTTCTGTTAATTCATCTCACAGAATTACATCTTTCCCTTCAAGATCCCTTTTGCTAAGGCTGTTCTTGTGGAATTGGAAAAGGGATATTTGGAACCCCATAGACGGCTATGGTGAAAAAGGAAATATCTTTCGTTCCAAACTGGAAAGAGGCTTTCTGAGAAACTGCTTTTTGTTCTGTTAATTCATCTCACAGAGTTACAGCTTTCCCTTCATGAAGCCTTTCGCTAAGGCTGTTCTTGTGGAATTTAGAAAGTGATATTTGGAAGCCCCTAGAGGGCTATGGTGAAAAAAGAAATATCATCCGTTAATAACTGGAAAGAAGCTTTCTGAGAAACTGCTTTGTGTTATGTTAATACATCTCAGATAGTTGCATCTTTCCCTTAAAGAAGCCTTTCGCTAACGCTGTTATTGTGGAATTGGCAAAGTGATATTTGGAAGCCCATAGAGGGCTATGGTGAAAAAGGAAATATCTTTCATTAAAAAGTGGAAAGAAGCTTTCTGAGAAACTGCTTTGTGTTGTGTTAATACATATCAGGTAGTTACATCTTTCCCTTCAAGAAGCCTTTCGCTAAGGCTGTTCTTGTGGAATTGGCAAAGGGATATTTGGAAGCCCATGGAGGGCTATGGTGAAAAAGGAAATGTCTTCCGTTAAAAACTGGAAAGAAGCTTTCTGAGAAACTGCTTTGTGTTATGTTAATACATCTCAGAGAGTTACATATTTCCCTTCAAGAAGCCTTTCGCAAACGCTGTTATTGTGGAATTGGCAAAGTGATATTTGGAAGCCCGTAGAGGGCTATGGTGAAAAAGGAAATATCTTTCATTAAAAAGTGGAAAGAAGCTTTCTGAGAAACTGCTTTGTGTTATGTTAATACATCTCACGGAGTTACATCTTTCCCTTCAAGAAGCCTTTCGCTAAGGCTGTTCTTGTGGAATAGGCAAGGTGATATTTGGAAGCCCATAGAGGGCTATGGTGAAAAAGGAAATACCTTCCTTTAAAAACTGGAAAGAAGCTTCATGAGAAACTACTTGGTGTTCTGTTAATACATCTCACAGAGTTACATCTTTCCCTTCAAGAAGCCTTTCTCTAAGGCTGTTCTTCTGGAATTGGAAAAGTGATATTTGGATGCCCATAGAGGGCTATGGCGAAAAAGGAAATATCTTCCTTTAAAAACTGGAAAGAAGCTTTCTGAGAAACTGCTTTGTGTTCTGTTAATATATCTCACAGAGTTACATCTTTCCCTTCAAGAAGCCTTTCTCTTAGGCTGTTCTTGTGGAACTGGAAAAGTGATATTTGGAACCCCATAGAGGGCTATGGTGAAAAAGATAATATCTTCCGTTAAAAACTGGAAAGAAGCTTTCTGAGAAACTGCTCAGTGTTCTGTTAATACATCTCAGAGAGTTTCAGCTTTCCCTTCAAGAAGGTTTTCGCTAAGGATGTTCTTGTGGAATAGGCAAAGTGATATTTGGAAGCCCATAGTGGGCTACGGTGAAAAAGGAAATATCTTCCGTTAAAATCTGGAAAGAAGCTTTCTGAGAAATTGCTTTGTGTTCTGTTAATACATCTCACAGAGTTACATGTTTCCCTTCAAGAAGCCTTTCGCTAAGGCTGTTCTTGTGGAATTGCCACAGTGATACTTGATAGCCCTTAGAGGGCTATGGTGAAAAAGAAAATATCTTCCGTTCAAAACTGGAAAGAAGCTTTCTGAGAAACTGCTCTGTGTTCTGTTAATTCATCTCACAGAGTTACAGCTTACCCTTCAAGAAGCCTTTCGCTAAGGCTGTTCTTGTGGAATTTAGAAAGTGATATTTGGAAGCCCCTAGAGGGCTATGGTGAAAAAGGAAATATCTTCCGTTAAAAACTGGAAAGAAGCCTTCTGAGAAACTGCTTTGTGTTCTTTTAATTCATCTCTAGATTTACAGCTTTCCCTTCAAGAAGCCTTTCGCTAAGGCTGTTCTTGTGGAATTTAGAAAGTGATATTTGGAAGGCCTTAGAGGGCTATGGTGAAAAAGAAATATCTTTCATTAAAAAGTGGAAAGAAGCTTTCTGAGAAACTGCTTGGTGTTCTGTTAATACATCTCACAGAGTTACATCTTTCCCTTCAAGAAGCCTTTCGATAACGTTGTTATTGTGGAATTGGCAAAGTGATATTTGGAAGTCCATAGAGGGCTACGGTGAAAAAGGAAATATCTTTCGTTAAAAAGTGGAAAGAAGCTCACTGAGAAACTGCTCTGTGATCTGTTAATATATCTCACAGTGTTACATCTTTCCCTTCAAGAAGCCTTTTCCTAAGGCTGTTCTTGTGGAATTGGCAAAGTGATATTTGGAAGCCCATAGAGGGCTATGGTGAAAAAGGAAATATCTTCGGTTCAAAACTGGAAAGAAGCTTTCTGAGAAACTTCTCTGTGTTCTGTTAATACATCTCACAGAGTTACATCTTTCTCTTCTAGAAACCTGTCGCTAAGGCTGTTCTTGTGGAATTGGAAAAGTGATATTTGGAAGCCCTTAGAGGGCTATGGTGAAAAAGGAAATATTTTCCGTTCAAAACTGGAAAGAAGCTTTCTGAGAAACTGCTCTGTGTTCTGTTAATTCATCTCACAGAGTTACATCTTTCCCTTCAAGAAGCCTTTCGCTAAGGCTGTTCTTCTGGAATTGGCAAAGGGATATTTGGAAGCCCATAGAGGGCTATGGTGAAAAAGGAAATATCTTCCATTCAAAACTGGAAAGAAGCTCTCTGAGAAACTGCTCTGTGTTCTGTAAATTCATCTCACAGAGTTACATCTTTCCCTTCAAGAAGCCTTTCGCTAAGGCTGTTCTTGTGGAATTCGCAAGGGATATTTGGAAGCTCATAGAGGGCTATGGTAAAAAACGAAATATCTTCCGTTCAAAACTGGAAAGAAGCTCTCTGAGAAACTGCTCTGTGTTCTCTTAATTCATCTCACAGAGTTACGTCTTTCCCTTTAAGAAGCCTTTCGCTAATTCTGTTCTTGTGGAATTGGCAAAGAGATATTTGGAAGCCCATAGAGGGCTATGGTGAAAAAGGAAATATCTTCCGTTCAAAATTGGAAAGAAGCTCTCTGAGAAACTGCTCTGTGTTCTGTTAATTCATCTCACAGAGTTACATCTTTCCCTTCAAGAAGCCTTTCGCTAAGGCTGTTCTTGTGGAATTTTCAAAGGGCTATTTGGAAGCCCATAGAGGGCTATAGTGAAAAAGGAAATATCTTCCGTTCAAAACTGGAAAGAAGCTCTCTGAGAAACTGCGCTGTGTTCTGTTAATACATCTCACAGTGTTACACCTTTCCCTTCATGAAGCCTTTCGCTAAGGCTGTTCTTATAGAATTGGCAAAGGGATATTTGTAAGCCCATAGAGGGCTATGGTTAAAAAGGAAATATCTTGCGTTCAAAACTGGAAAGAAGCTCTCTGAGAAACTGCTCTGTGTTCTGTTAATTCATCTCACAGAGGTACATCTTTCCCTTCAAGAAGCCTTTCGCTAAGGCTGTTCTTGTGGAATTGGCAAAGTGATATTTGGAAGCCCATAGAGGGCTATGGTGAAAAAGGAAATATCTTCCGTTCAAAACTGGAAAGAAGCTTTGTGAGAAACTGCTCTGTTTTCTGTTAATTCAACTCACAGAGTTACATCTTTCCCTTCCAGAAGCCTTTCCCTAAGGCTGTTCTTGTGGAATTGGCAAAGGGATATTTGGAAGCCCATAGAGGGCTATGGTGAAAAAGGAAATATCTTCCGTTCAAAACTGGAAAGAAGCTTTCTGAGAAACTGCTCTGTGTTCCGTTAATTCATTTCACAGAGATACATCTTTGCCTTCAAGAAGCCTTTCGCTAAGGCTCTTCTTGTGGAATTGGCAAAGGGATATTTGGAAGCCCATAGAGGGCTATGGTGAAAAGGAAATATCTTCCGTTCAGAACTGGAAAAAAGCTTTCTGAGAATCTGCTCTGTGTTCTGTTAATTCATCTCACAGAGTTACATCTTCCCTTCAAGAAGACTTTCGCTAAGGCTGTACTTGTGGAATTCGAAAAGGGATATGTGGAAGCCCAAAGAGGGCTATGGTGAAAAAGGAAATATCTTCCGTTCAAAACTGGAAAGAAGCTCTCTGAGAAACTGCTCTGTGTTCTGCCAATTCATCTCACAGAGTTACATCTTTCCCTTCAAGAAGCCTTTCGCTAAGGCTGTTCTTGTGGAATTGGCAAAGGGATATTTGGAAGCCCATAGAGGGCTATGGTGAAAAAGGAAATATCTTCGGTTCAAAACTGGAAAGAAGCTTTTTGAGAAACTGCTCTGTGTTCTGTTAATTCATCTCACAGAGTTACATCTTTCCCTTCAAGACGTCTTTCGCTAAGGCTGTTCTTGTGCAATTGGCAAAGGGATATTTGGAAGCCCTTAGAGGGCTATGGTGAAAAAGGAAATATCTTCCTTTAAAAACTGGAAAGAAGCTTCATGAGAAACTGCTTGGTGTTCTGTTAATATATCTCACAGAGTTACATCTTTCCCTTCAAGAAGCCTTTCTCTAAGGCTGTTCTTCTGGAATTGGAAAAGTGAGATTTGGAAGCCCATAGAGGGCTATGGTGAAAAAGGAAATATCTTCCGTTAAAAACTGGAAAGAAGCTTTCTGAGAAACTGCTTTGTGTTCTGTTAATACATCTCAGAGAGTTACATCTTTCCCTTCAAGAAGCCTTTCTCTTAGGCTGTTGTTGTGGAACTGGAAAAGTAATATTTGGAATCCCATAGAGGGCTATGGTGAAAAAGATAGTATGTTCCGTTAAAAACTGGAAAGAAGCTTTCTGAGAAACTGCTCAGTGTTCTGTTAATACATCTCAGAGAGTTTCAGCTTTCCCTTCAAGAAGCCTTTCGCTAAGGATGTTCTTGTGGAATAGGCAAAGTGATATTTGGAAGCCCATAGAGGGCTATGGTGAAAAAGGAAATATCTTCCGTTAAAATCTGGAAAGAAGCTTTCTGAGAAATTGCTTTGTGTTCTGTTAATACATCTCACAGAGTTACATCCTTCCCTTCAAGAAGCCTTTCGCTATGGCTGTTCTTGTGTAATTGGCAAAAGGATATTTGGCAGCCCATAGAGGGCTATGGTGAAAAAGGAAATATCTTCCGTTCAAAACTGGAAAGAAGCTCTCTGAGAAACTGCTCTGTGTTCTGTTAATTCATCTCACAGAGTTGCGTCTTTCCCTTCAAGAAGCCTTTCGCTAAGGCTGTTCTTGTGGAATTGGCAAAGTGATATTTTTAAGCCCTTAGAGGGCTATGGTGAAAAAGGAAATGTCTTCCGTTAAAAACTATAAAGAAGCTTTCTGAGAAACTGTTCTGTGTTCTGTTAATTCAACTCAGAGAGTTACATCTTTCCCTTCAAGAAGCCTTTCGCTAAGGCTGTTCTTGTGGAATTGGCAAAGGGATATTTGGAAGCCCATAGAGGGCTATGGTGAAAAAGGAAATATTTTCCATTCAAAACTGGAAAGAAGCTCTCTGAGAAACTGCTCTGTGTTCTGTTAATTCATCTCACAGAGTTACGTCTTTCCCTTTAAGAAGCCTTTCGCTAAGGCTGTTCTTGTGGAATTGGCAAAGGGATATTTGGAACCCCTAGAGGGCTATGGTAAAAAAGAAAATATCTTATGTTCAAAACTGGAAAGAAGCTCTCTGAGAAACTGCTCTGTGTTCTGTTGATTCATCTCACAGAGTTACATCTTTCCCTTCAAGAAACCTTTCGCTAAGGCTGTTGTTGTGGAACTCGCAAAGGGATATTTGGAAGCCCATAGAGGGCTATGGTGAAAAAGGAAATATCTTCCGTTCAAAACTGGAAAGAAGCTTGCTGAGAAACTGCTCTGTGTTCCGTTAATTCATCTCACAGAGTTACATCTGTCCCTTCAAGAAGCCTTTCGCTAAGGCTGTTCTTGTCGAACTCGCAAAGGGATATTTGGAAGCCCATAGAGGGCTATGGGGAAAAAGGAATTATCTTCGGTTCAAAACTGGAAAGAAGCTTGCTAAGAAACTGCTCTGTGTTCTGTTAATTCATCTCACAGAGTTACATCTGTCCCTTCAAGAAGCCTTTCGCTAAGGCTGTTGTTTTGGAATTGGCAAAGGGATATTTGGAAGCCCATAGAGGGCTACGGTGAAAAAGGAAATAGCTTCCGTGCAAAACTGGAAAGAAGCTCTTTGAGAAACTGCTCTGTGTTCTGTTAATTCATCTCACAGAGTTTCATCTTTCCCTTCAAGAAGCCTTTCTCTAAGGCTGTTGTTTTGGAATTGGCAAAGGGATATTTGGAAGCCCATAGAGGGCTATGGTGAAAAAGGAAATAGCTTCCGTGCAAAACTGGAAAGAAGCTCTTTGAGAAACTGCTCTGTGTTCTGTTAATTCATCTCACAGAGTTTCATCTTTCCCTTCCAGAAGCCTTTCGCTAAGGCTCTTCTTGTGGAATTGGCAAATGGATATTTGGAAGCCCATAGAGGACTATGGTGAAAAAGTAAATATCTTCCGTTCAAAACTGGAAATAAGCTTTCTGAGAAACTGCTCTGTGTTCTGTTAATTCATCTCACAGAGTTACATCTTTCCCTTCAAGAAGCCTTTCGCTAAGGCTGTTCTTGTGGAATTGGCAAAGGGATATTTGGAAGCCCATAGAGGACTATGGTGAAAAAGTAAATATCTTCCGTTCAAAACTGGAAAGAAGCCCTCTGAGAAACTGTTCTGTGTTCTGTTAATTCATCTCACAGAGTTACATCTTTCCCTTCAAGAAGCCTTTCGCTAAGGCTGTTCTTGTGGAATTGGCAAGGGATATTTGGAAGCCCATAGAGGGCTATGGTGAAAAAGGAAATATCTTCCTTTCAAAACTGGAAAGAAGCTCTCAGAGAAACTGCTCTGTGTTCTGTTAATTCATCTCACAGAGTTACGTCTTTCTCTTTAAGAAGCCTTTCGCTAAGGCTGTTCTTGTGGAATTGGCAAAGGGATATTTGGAAGCCCATAGAGGGCTATGGTGAAAAAGGAAATATCTTATGTTCAAAACTGGAAAGAAGCTCTCGGAGAAACTGCTCTGTGTTCTGTTGATTCATCTCACAGAGTTACATCTTTCCCTTCAAGAAGCCTTTCGCTAAGGCTGTTCTTGTGGAACTCGCAAAGGGATATTTGGAAGCCCATAGAGGGCTATGGTGAAAAAGGAAATATCTTCCGTTCAAAACTGGAAAGAAGCTTGCTGAGAAACTGCTCTGTGTTCCGTTAATTCATCTCACAGAGTTACATCTGTCCCTTCAAGAATCCTTTCGCTAAGGCTGTTCTTGTGGAACACGCAAAGGGATATTTGGAAGCCCATAGAGGGCTATGGTGAAAAAGGAAATATCTTCGGTTCAAAACTGGAAAGAAGCTTACTAAGAAACTGCTCTGTGTTCTGTTAATTCATCTCACAGAGTTACATCTGTCCCTTCAAGAAGCCTTTCGCTAAGGCTGTTCTTGTGGAATTGGCGAAGGGATATTTGGAAGCCCATTGAGGGCTATGGTGAAAAAGGAAATATCTTCCGTTCAAAACTGGAAAGAAACATTCTGAGAAACTGCTCTGCGTTCTGTTAATTCATCTCACGGAGTTACATCTTTCCCTTCAAGAAGCCGTTTGCTAAGGCTGTTCTTGTGGAATTTTCAAAGGGATATTTGGAAGCCCATAGAGGGCTATAGTGAAAAAGGAAATATCTTCCGTTCAAAACTGGAAAGAAGCTCTCTGAGAAACTGCTCTGTGTTCTGTTAATTCATCTCACAGTGTTACATCTTTCCCTTCAAGTAGCCTTTCGCTAAGGCTGTTCTTGTGAAATTGGCAAAGGGATATTTGTAAGCCCATAGAGGGCTATGGTGAAAAAGGAAATATCTTCCGTTCAAAACTGGAAAGAAGCTTTCTGAGAAACTGCTCTGTGTTCTGTTAATTCATCTCACAGAGGTACATCTTTCCCTTCAAGAAGCCTTTCGCTAAGGCTGTTCTTGTGGAATTGGCAAAGTGATATTTGGAAGCCCATAGAGGGCTATGGTGAAAAAGGAAATATCTTCCGTTCAAAACTGGAAAGAAGCTTTCTGAGAAACTGCTCTGTGTTCTGTTAATTCAACTCACAGAGTTACATCTTTCCCTTCAAGAAGCCTTTCGCTAAGGCTGTTCTTTTGGAATTGGCAAAGGGATATTTGGAAGAACATTGAGGGCTATGGTGAAAAAGGAAATATCTTCCGTTCAAAACTGGTAAGAGGCTTTATGAGAAACTGCTCTGTATTCTGTTAATTCATCTCACAGAGTTACATCTTTCTCTTCAAGAAGCCTTTCGCTAAGGCTGTTCTTGTGGTATTGGCAAAGGGATATTTGGAAGCCCATAGAGGGCTATGGTGAAAAAGGAAATATCTTCCGTTCAAAACTGGAAAGAAGCTTTCTGAGAAACTACTCTGTGTTCTGTTAATTCATCTCACAGAGATACATCTTTCCCTTCAAGAAGCCTTTCGCTGAGGCTGTTCTTGTGGAATTGGCAAAGGGATATTTGGAAGCCCATAGAGTGCTATTGTGAAAAAGTAAATATCTTCGGTTCAAAACTGGAAAGAAGCTTTCTAAGAAACTGCTCTGTGTTCTGTCAATTCATCTCACAGAGTTATATCTTTCCCTTCAAGAAGCCTTTCGCTAAGGCTGTTCTTGTGGAATTTGCAAAGGGATATTTGGAAGCCCAAAGAGGGCTATGGTGAAAAAGGAAATATCTTCGGTTCAAAACGGGAAAGAAGCTTTCTAAGAAACTGCTCTGTGTTCTGTTAATTCATCTCACAGAGTTACATATTTCCCTTCAAGAAGCCTTTCGCTAAGGCTGTTCTTGTTTAATTGGCAAAGGGTTATTTGGAAGCCCATAGAGTGCTATTGTTAAAAAGGAAATATCTTCCGTTCAAAACTGGAAAAAAGATTTCTGAGAAACTGCTCTGTGTTCTGTTAATTCATCTCACAGAGTTACATCTTTCCCTTCAAGAAGCCTTTCGCTAAGGCTGTTGTTTTGGAATTGGCAAAGGGATATTTGGAAGCCCATAGAGGTCTATGGTGAAAAAGGAAATATCTTCCGTTCAAAACTGGAAAGAAGCTTTCTGAGAAACTGGTCTGTGTTCTGTCAATTCATCTCACAGAGTTACATCTTTCCCTTCAAGAAGCCTTTCGCTAAGGCTGTTGTTGTGGAATTTGCAAAGGGATATTTGGAAGCCCAAAGAGGGCTATGGTGAAAAAGGAAATATCTTCGGTTCAAAACTGGAAAGAAGCTTTCTAAGAAACTGCTCTGTGTTCTGTTAATTCATCTCACAGAGTTACATATTTCCCTTCAAGAAATCTTTCGCTAAGGCTGTTCTTGTGGAATAGGCAAAGGGATATTTGGAAGCCCATAGAGTGCTATGGTGAAAAAGGAAATATCTTCCATTCAAAACTGTAAAGAAGCTTTCTGAGAAACTACTCTGTGTTCTGTTAATTCATCTCACAGAGTTACATCTTTCCCTTCAAGAAGCCTTTCGCTAAGGCTGTTGTTTTGGAATTGGCAAAAGGATATTTGGAAGCCCATAGAGGGTTATGGTGAAAAAGGAAATAGCTTCCGTGCAAAACTGGAAAGAAGCTCTTTGAGAAACTGCTCTGTGTTCTGTTAATTCATCTCACAGAGTTTCATCTTTCCCTTCAAGAAGCCTTTCGCTAACGCTCTTCTTGTGGAATTGGCAAAGTGACATTTGGAAGCCCATAGAGGGCTATGGTGAAAAAGGAAATATCTTCCGTTCAAAACTGGAAAGAAGCTTTCTGAGAAACTGCTCTGTGTTCTGTTAATTCATCTCACAGAGTTACATCTTTCCCTTCAAGAAGCCTTTCGCTAAGGCTGTTCTTGTGGAATTGGCAAAGGGATATTTGGAAGCCCATAGAGGGCTATGGTGAAAAAGGAAATATCTTCCGTTCAAAACTGAAAGGAACCTTCTATGAGAAACTGCTCTGTGTTCTGTTAATTCATCTCACAGAGTTACATCTTTCCCTTCAAGAAGCCTTTCGCTAAGGCTGTTCTTGTGGAATTGGAAAAGTGACATTTGGAAGCCCATAGAGGGCTATAGTGAAAAAGGAAATATCTTCCGTTCAAAACTGGAAAGAAGCTTTCTGAGAAACTGCTTTGTGTTCTGTTAATACATCTCACAGAGGTACATCTTTCCCTTCAAGAAGCCTTTCGCTAAGGGTGTTCTTGTGGAATTTAGAAAGTGATATTTGGAAGACCCTAGAGGGCTATGGTGAAAAAAGAAATATCTTCCGTTAAAAAACTGGAAAGTATCTTTCTGAGAAACTGCTTTGTGTTCTGTTCATACATCTCACAGAGTTACATCTTTCCCTTCAAGAAGCCTTTCGCTAACGCTGTTATTGTGGAATTGGCAAAGTGATATTTGGAAGCCCATAGAGGGCTATGGTGAAAAAGGAAATATCTTCCGTTCAAAACTGGAAAGAAGCTTTCTGAGAAACTGCTCAGTGTTCTGTTAATACATCTCAGAGAGTTACAGCTTTTCCTTCAAGAAGCCTTTCGCTAAGGCTGTTCTTGTGGAATAGGCAAAGGGATATTTGGAAGCCCTTTGAGGGCTATGGTGAAAAAGGAAATATCTTCCGTTAAAAACTGGAAAGAAGCTTTCTGAGAAACTGCTTTGTGTTCTGTTAATACATCTCACAGAGTTACATGTTTCCCTTCAAGAAGCCTTTCGCTAATTCTGTTCTTTTGGAATTGGCAAAGTGATATTTGGAAGCCCATAGAGGGCTACGGTGAAAAAGGAAATATCTTCCGTTAAAAACTGGAAAGAAGCTTTCTGAGAAACTGCTTTGTGTTCTGTTAATTCATCTCACAGAGTTACATCTTTCCCTTCAAGAAGCCTTTCGCTAACGCTGTTATTGTGGAATTGGCAAAGTGATATTTGGAAGCCCATAGAGGGCTACGGTGAAAAAGGAAATATCTTCCGTTCAAAACTGGAAAGAAGCTTTCTGAGAAACTGCTCAGTGTTCTGTTAATACATCTCAGAGAGTTACAGCTTTTCCTTCAAGAAGCCTTTCGCTAAGGCTGTTCTTGTGGAATAGGCAAAGGGATATTTGGAAGCCCTTTGAGGGCTATGGTGAAAAAGGAAATATCTTCCGTTAAAAACTGGAAAGAAGCTTTCTGAGAAACTGCTTTGTGTTCTGTTAATACATCTCACAGAGTTACATGTTTCCCTTCAAGAAGCCTTTCGCTAATTCTGTTCTTTTGGAATTGGCAAAGTGATATTTGGAAGCCCATAGAGGGCTACGGTGAAAAAGGAAATATCTTCCGTTAAAAACTGGAAAGAAGCTTTCTGAGAAACTGCTTTGTGTTCTGTTAATTCATCTCACAGAGTTACAGCTTTGCCTTCAAGAAGCCTTTCGCTAAGGCTGTTCTTGTGGAATTTAGAAAGTGATATTTGGAAGCCCCTAGAGGGCTATGGTGAAAAAGGAAATATCTTCTGTTCAAAACTGGAAAGAAGCCTTCTGAAAACTGCTTTGTGTTCTGTTAATTCATCTCACAGAGTTACAGCTTTCCCTTCAAGAAGCCTTTCGTTAAGGCTGTTCTTGTGGAATTTAGAAAGTGATATTTGGAAGCCCCTAGAGGGCTATGGTGATAAAAGAAATATCTTCCGTTAAAAACTGGAAAGAAGCTTTCTGAGAAACTACTTTGTGTTATGTTAATACATCTCAGAGAGTTAAATCTTTCCCTTAAAGAAGCCTTTCGCTAGCTCTGTTATTGTGGAATTGGCATAGTGATATTTGGAAGACAATAGAGGGCTATGGTGAAAAAGGAAATATCTTTCATTAAAAAGTGGAAAGAAGCTTTCTGAGAAACTGCTTTGTGTTCTGTTAATACATCTCACGGAGTTACATGTTTCCCTTCAAGAAGCCTTTCGCTAAAGCTGTTCTTGCGGAATTTGCAAAGTGATGTTTGGAAGAGCTTAGAGGGCTATGGTGAAAAAGGAAATGTCTTCCTTTAAAAACTGGAAAGAAGCTTTCTGAGAAACTGGTTTGTATTCTGTTAATACATCTCACAGAGTTACATGTTTCCCTTCAAGAAGCCTTTCGCTAACGCTGTTACTGTGGAATTGGCAAAGTGATATTTGGAAGCCCATAGAGGGCTATGGTGAAAAAGGAAATATCTTTCGTTAAAAAGTGGAAAGAAGCTCACTGAGAAACTGCTCTGTGATCTGTTAATATATCTCACAGTGTTACATCTTTCCCTTCAAGAAGCCTTTTCCTAAGGCTGTTCTTGTGGAATTGGCAAAGTGATATTTGGAAGCCCATAGAGGGCTATGGTGAAAAAGGAAATATCTTCGGTTCAAAACTGGAAAGAAGCTTTCTGAGAAACTTCTCTGTGTTCTGTTAATACATCTCACAGAGTTACATCTTTCTCTTCTAGAAACCTGTCGCTAAGGCTGTTCTTGTGGAATTGGAAAAGTGATATTTGGAAGCCCTTAGAGGGCTATGGTGAAAAAGGAAATATTTTCCGTTCAAAACTGGAAAGAAGCTTTCTGAGAAACTGCTCTGTGTTCTGTTAATTCATCTCACAGAGTTACATCTTTCCCTTCAAGAAGCCTTTCGCTAAGGCTGTTCTTCTGGAATTGGCAAAGGGATATTTGGAAGCCCATAGAGGGCTATGGTGAAAAAGGAAATATCTTCCATTCAAAACTGGAAAGAAGCTCTCTGAGAAACTGCTCTGTGTTCTGTAAATTCATCTCACAGAGTTACATCTTTCCCTTCAAGAAGCCTTTCGCTAAGGCTGTTCTTGTGGAATTCGCAAGGGATATTTGGAAGCTCATAGAGGGCTATGGTAAAAAACGAAATATCTTCCGTTCAAAACTGGAAAGAAGCTCTCTGAGAAACTGCTCTGTGTTCTCTTAATTCATCTCACAGAGTTACGTCTTTCCCTTTAAGAAGCCTTTCGCTAATTCTGTTCTTGTGGAATTGGCAAAGAGATATTTGGAAGCCCATAGAGGGCTATGGTGAAAAAGGAAATATCTTCCGTTCAAAATTGGAAAGAAGCTCTCTGAGAAACTGCTCTGTGTTCTGTTAATTCATCTCACAGAGTTACATCTTTCCCTTCAAGAAGCCTTTCGCTAAGGCTGTTCTTGTGGAATTTTCAAAGGGCTATTTGGAAGCCCATAGAGGGCTATAGTGAAAAAGGAAATATCTTCCGTTCAAAACTGGAAAGAAGCTCTCTGAGAAACTGCGCTGTGTTCTGTTAATACATCTCACAGTGTTACACCTTTCCCTTCATGAAGCCTTTCGCTAAGGCTGTTCTTATAGAATTGGCAAAGGGATATTTGTAAGCCCATAGAGGGCTATGGTTAAAAAGGAAATATCTTGCGTTCAAAACTGGAAAGAAGCTCTCTGAGAAACTGCTCTGTGTTCTGTTAATTCATCTCACAGAGGTACATCTTTCCCTTCAAGAAGCCTTTCGCTAAGGCTGTTCTTGTGGAATTGGCAAAGTGATATTTGGAAGCCCATAGAGGGCTATGGTGAAAAAGGAAATATCTTCCGTTCAAAACTGGAAAGAAGCTTTGTGAGAAACTGCTCTGTTTTCTGTTAATTCAACTCACAGAGTTACATCTTTCCCTTCCAGAAGCCTTTCCCTAAGGCTGTTCTTGTGGAATTGGCAAAGGGATATTTGGAAGCCCATAGAGGGCTATGGTGAAAAAGGAAATATCTTCCGTTCAAAACTGGAAAGAAGCTTTCTGAGAAACTGCTCTGTGTTCCGTTAATTCATTTCACAGAGATACATCTTTGCCTTCAAGAAGCCTTTCGCTAAGGCTCTTCTTGTGGAATTGGCAAAGGGATATTTGGAAGCCCATAGAGGGCTATGGTGAAAAGGAAATATCTTCCGTTCAGAACTGGAAAAAAGCTTTCTGAGAATCTGCTCTGTGTTCTGTTAATTCATCTCACAGAGTTACATCTTCCCTTCAAGAAGACTTTCGCTAAGGCTGTACTTGTGGAATTCGAAAAGGGATATGTGGAAGCCCAAAGAGGGCTATGGTGAAAAAGGAAATATCTTCCGTTCAAAACTGGAAAGAAGCTCTCTGAGAAACTGCTCTGTGTTCTGCCAATTCATCTCACAGAGTTACATCTTTCCCTTCAAGAAGCCTTTCGCTAAGGCTGTTCTTGTGGAATTGGCAAAGGGATATTTGGAAGCCCATAGAGGGCTATGGTGAAAAAGGAAATATCTTCGGTTCAAAACTGGAAAGAAGCTTTTTGAGAAACTGCTCTGTGTTCTGTTAATTCATCTCACAGAGTTACATCTTTCCCTTCAAGACGTCTTTCGCTAAGGCTGTTCTTGTGCAATTGGCAAAGGGATATTTGGAAGCCCTTAGAGGGCTATGGTGAAAAAGGAAATATCTTCCGTTAAAAACTGGAAAGAAGCTTTCTGAGAAACTGCTTTGTGTTCTGTTAATACATCTCAGAGAGTTACATCTTTCCCTTCAAGAAGCCTTTCTCTTAGGCTGTTGTTGTGGAACTGGAAAAGTAATATTTGGAATCCCATAGAGGGCTATGGTGAAAAAGATAGTATGTTCCGTTAAAAACTGGAAAGAAGCTTTCTGAGAAACTGCTCAGTGTTCTGTTAATACATCTCAGAGAGTTTCAGCTTTCCCTTCAAGAAGCCTTTCGCTAAGGATGTTCTTGTGGAATAGGCAAAGTGATATTTGGAAGCCCATAGAGGGCTATGGTGAAAAAGGAAATATCTTCCGTTAAAATCTGGAAAGAAGCTTTCTGAGAAATTGCTTTGTGTTCTGTTAATACATCTCACAGAGTTACATCCTTCCCTTCAAGAAGCCTTTCGCTATGGCTGTTCTTGTGTAATTGGCAAAAGGATATTTGGCAGCCCATAGAGGGCTATGGTGAAAAAGGAAATATCTTCCGTTCAAAACTGGAAAGAAGCTCTCTGAGAAACTGCTCTGTGTTCTGTTAATTCATCTCACAGAGTTGCGTCTTTCCCTTCAAGAAGCCTTTCGCTAAGGCTGTTCTTGTGGAATTGGCAAAGTGATATTTTTAAGCCCTTAGAGGGCTATGGTGAAAAAGGAAATGTCTTCCGTTAAAAACTATAAAGAAGCTTTCTGAGAAACTGTTCTGTGTTCTGTTAATTCAACTCAGAGAGTTACATCTTTCCCTTCAAGAAGCCTTTCGCTAAGGCTGTTCTTGTGGAATTGGCAAAGGGATATTTGGAAGCCCATAGAGGGCTATGGTGAAAAAGGAAATATTTTCCCTTCAAAACTGGAAAGAAGCTCTCTGAGAAACTGCTCTGTGTTCTGTTAATTCATCTCACAGAGTTTCATCTTTCCCTTCCAGAAGCCTTTCTCTAAGGCTGTTGTTTTGGAATTGGCAAAGGGATATTTGGAAGCCCATAGAGGGCTATGGTGAAAAAGGAAATAGCTTCCGTGCAAAACTGGAAAGAAGCTCTTTGAGAAACTGCTCTGTGTTCTGTTAATTCATCTCACAGAGTTTCATCTTTCCCTTCCAGAAGCCTTTCGCTAAGGCTCTTCTTGTGGAATTGGCAAATGGATATTTGGAAGCCCATAGAGGACTATGGTGAAAAAGTAAATATCTTCCGTTCAAAACTGGAAATAAGCTTTCTGAGAAACTGCTCTGTGTTCTGTTAATTCATCTCACAGAGTTACATCTTTCCCTTCAAGAAGCCTTTCGCTAAGGCTGTTCTTGTGGAATTGGCAAAGGGATATTTGGAAGCCCATAGAGGACTATGGTGAAAAAGTAAATATCTTCCGTTCAAAACTGGAAAGAAGCCCTCTGAGAAACTGTTCTGTGTTCTGTTAATTCATCTCACAGAGTTACATCTTTCCCTTCAAGAAGCCTTTCGCTAAGGCTGTTCTTGTGGAATTGGCAAGGGATATTTGGAAGCCCATAGAGGGCTATGGTGAAAAAGGAAATATCTTCCTTTCAAAACTGGAAAGAAGCTCTCAGAGAAACTGCTCTGTGTTCTGTTAATTCATCTCACAGAGTTACGTCTTTCTCTTTAAGAAGCCTTTCGCTAAGGCTGTTCTTGTGGAATTGGCAAAGGGATATTTGGAAGCCCATAGAGGGCTATGGTGAAAAAGGAAATATCTTATGTTCAAAACTGGAAAGAAGCTCTCGGAGAAACTGCTCTGTGTTCTGTTGATTCATCTCACAGAGTTACATCTTTCCCTTCAAGAAGCCTTTCGCTAAGGCTGTTCTTGTGGAACTCGCAAAGGGATATTTGGAAGCCCATAGAGGGCTATGGTGAAAAAGGAAATATCTTCCGTTCAAAACTGGAAAGAAGCTTGCTGAGAAACTGCTCTGTGTTCCGTTAATTCATCTCACAGAGTTACATCTGTCCCTTCAAGAATCCTTTCGCTAAGGCTGTTCTTGTGGAACACGCAAAGGGATATTTGGAAGCCCATAGAGGGCTATGGTGAAAAAGGAAATATCTTCGGTTCAAAACTGGAAAGAAGCTTACTAAGAAACTGCTCTGTGTTCTGTTAATTCATCTCACAGAGTTACATCTGTCCCTTCAAGAAGCCTTTCGCTAAGGCTGTTCTTGTGGAATTGGCGAAGGGATATTTGGAAGCCCATTGAGGGCTATGGTGAAAAAGGAAATATCTTCCGTTCAAAACTGGAAAGAAACATTCTGAGAAACTGCTCTGCGTTCTGTTAATTCATCTCACGGAGTTACATCTTTCCCTTCAAGAAGCCGTTTGCTAAGGCTGTTCTTGTGGAATTTTCAAAGGGATATTTGGAAGCCCATAGAGGGCTATAGTGAAAAAGGAAATATCTTCCGTTCAAAACTGGAAAGAAGCTCTCTGAGAAACTGCTCTGTGTTCTGTTAATTCATCTCACAGTGTTACATCTTTCCCTTCAAGTAGCCTTTCGCTAAGGCTGTTCTTGTGAAATTGGCAAAGGGATATTTGTAAGCCCATAGAGGGCTATGGTGAAAAAGGAAATATCTTCCGTTCAAAACTGGAAAGAAGCTTTCTGAGAAACTGCTCTGTGTTCTGTTAATTCATCTCACAGAGGTACATCTTTCCCTTCAAGAAGCCTTTCGCTAAGGCTGTTCTTGTGGAATTGGCAAAGTGATATTTGGAAGCCCATAGAGGGCTATGGTGAAAAAGGAAATATCTTCCGTTCAAAACTGGAAAGAAGCTTTCTGAGAAACTGCTCTGTGTTCTGTTAATTCAACTCACAGAGTTACATCTTTCCCTTCAAGAAGCCTTTCGCTAAGGCTGTTCTTTTGGAATTGGCAAAGGGATATTTGGAAGAACATAGAGGGCTATGGTGAAAAAGGAAATATCTTCCGTTCAAAACTGGTAAGAGGCTTTATGAGAAACTGCTCTGTATTCTGTTAATTCATCTCACAGAGTTACATCTTTCTCTTCAAGAAGCCTTTCGCTAAGGCTGTTCTTGTGGTATTGGCAAAGGGATATTTGGAAGCCCATAGAGGGCTATGGTGAAAAAGGAAATATCTTCCGTTCAAAACTGGAAAGAAGCTTTCTGAGAAACTACTCTGTGTTCTGTTAATTCATCTCACAGAGATACATCTTTCCCTTCAAGAAGCCTTTCGCTGAGGCTGTTCTTGTGGAATTGGCAAAGGGATATTTGGAAGCCCATAGAGTGCTATTGTGAAAAAGTAAATATCTTCGGTTCAAAACTGGAAAGAAGCTTTCTAAGAAACTGCTCTGTGTTCTGTCAATTCATCTCACAGAGTTATATCTTTCCCTTCAAGAAGCCTTTCGCTAAGGCTGTTCTTGTGGAATTTGCAAAGGGATATTTGGAAGCCCAAAGAGGGCTATGGTGAAAAAGGAAATATCTTCGGTTCAAAACGGGAAAGAAGCTTTCTAAGAAACTGCTCTGTGTTCTGTTAATTCATCTCACAGAGTTACATATTTCCCTTCAAGAAGCCTTTCGCTAAGGCTGTTCTTGTTTAATTGGCAAAGGGTTATTTGGAAGCCCATAGAGTGCTATTGTTAAAAAGGAAATATCTTCCGTTCAAAACTGGAAAAAAGATTTCTGAGAAACTGCTCTGTGTTCTGTTAATTCATCTCACAGAGTTACATCTTTCCCTTCAAGAAGCCTTTCGCTAAGGCTGTTGTTTTGGAATTGGCAAAGGGATATTTGGAAGCCCATAGAGGTCTATGGTGAAAAAGGAAATATCTTCCGTTCAAAACTGGAAAGAAGCTTTCTGAGAAACTGGTCTGTGTTCTGTCAATTCATCTCACAGAGTTACATCTTTCCCTTCAAGAAGCCTTTCGCTAAGGCTGTTGTTGTGGAATTTGCAAAGGGATATTTGGAAGCCCAAAGAGGGCTATGGTGAAAAAGGAAATATCTTCGGTTCAAAACTGGAAAGAAGCTTTCTAAGAAACTGCTCTGTGTTCTGTTAATTCATCTCACAGAGTTACATATTTCCCTTCAAGAAATCTTTCGCTAAGGCTGTTCTTGTGGAATAGGCAAAGGGATATTTGGAAGCCCATAGAGTGCTATGGTGAAAAAGGAAATATCTTCCATTCAAAACTGTAAAGAAGCTTTCTGAGAAACTACTCTGTGTTCTGTTAATTCATCTCACAGAGTTACATCTTTCCCTTCAAGAAGCCTTTCGCTAAGGCTGTTGTTTTGGAATTGGCAAAAGGATATTTGGAAGCCCATAGAGGGTTATGGTGAAAAAGGAAATAGCTTCCGTGCAAAACTGGAAAGAAGCTCTTTGAGAAACTGCTCTGTGTTCTGTTAATTCATCTCACAGAGTTTCATCTTTCCCTTCAAGAAGCCTTTCGCTAACGCTCTTCTTGTGGAATTGGCAAAGTGACATTTGGAAGCCCATAGAGGGCTATGGTGAAAAAGGAAATATCTTCCGTTCAAAACTGGAAAGAAGCTTTCTGAGAAACTGCTCTGTGTTCTGTTAATTCATCTCACAGAGTTACATCTTTCCCTTCAAGAAGCCTTTCGCTAAGGCTGTTCTTGTGGAATTGGCAAAGGGATATTTGGAAGCCCATAGAGGGCTATGGTGAAAAAGGAAATATCTTCCGTTCAAAACTGAAAGGAACCTTCTATGAGAAACTGCTCTGTGTTCTGTTAATTCATCTCACAGAGTTACATCTTTCCCTTCAAGAAGCCTTTCGCTAAGGCTGTTCTTGTGGAATTGGAAAAGTGACATTTGGAAGCCCATAGAGGGCTATAGTGAAAAAGGAAATATCTTCCGTTCAAAACTGGAAAGAAGCTTTCTGAGAAACTGCTTTGTGTTCTGTTAATACATCTCACAGAGGTACATCTTTCCCTTCAAGAAGCCTTTCGCTAAGGGTGTTCTTGTGGAATTTAGAAAGTGATATTTGGAAGACCCTAGAGGGCTATGGTGAAAAAAGAAATATCTTCCGTTAAAAAACTGGAAAGTATCTTTCTGAGAAACTGCTTTGTGTTCTGTTCATACATCTCACAGAGTTACATCTTTCCCTTCAAGAAGCCTTTCGCTAACGCTGTTATTGTGGAATTGGCAAAGTGATATTTGGAAGCCCATAGAGGGCTATGGTGAAAAAGGAAATATCTTCCGTTCAAAACTGGAAAGAAGCTTTCTGAGAAACTGCTCAGTGTTCTGTTAATACATCTCAGAGAGTTACAGCTTTTCCTTCAAGAAGCCTTTCGCTAAGGCTGTTCTTGTGGAATAGGCAAAGGGATATTTGGAAGCCCTTTGAGGGCTATGGTGAAAAAGGAAATATCTTCCGTTAAAAACTGGAAAGAAGCTTTCTGAGAAACTGCTTTGTGTTCTGTTAATACATCTCACAGAGTTACATGTTTCCCTTCAAGAAGCCTTTCGCTAATTCTGTTCTTTTGGAATTGGCAAAGTGATATTTGGAAGCCCATAGAGGGCTACGGTGAAAAAGGAAATATCTTCCGTTCAAAACTGGAAAGAATCTTTCTGAGAAACTGCTTTGTGTTCTGTTAATTCATCTCACAGAGTTACATCTTTCCCTTCAAGAAGCCTTTCGCTAACGCTGTTATTGTGGAATTGGCAAAGTGATATTTGGAAGCCCATAGAGGGCTATGGTGAAAAAGGAAATATCTTCCGTTCAAAACTGGAAAGAAGCTTTCTGAGAAACTGCTCAGTGTTCTGTTAATACATCTCAGAGAGTTACAGCTTTTCCTTCAAGAAGCCTTTCGCTAAGGCTGTTCTTGTGGAATAGGCAAAGGGATATTTGGAAGCCCTTTGAGGGCTATGGTGAAAAAGGAAATATCTTCCGTTAAAAACTGGAAAGAAGCTTTCTGAGAAACTGCTTTGTGTTCTGTTAATACATCTCACAGAGTTACATGTTTCCCTTCAAGAAGCCTTTCGCTAATTCTGTTCTTTTGGAATTGGCAAAGTGATATTTGGAAGCCCATAGAGGGCTACGGTGAAAAAGGAAATATCTTCCGTTAAAAACTGGAAAGAAGCTTTCTGAGAAACTGCTTTGTGTTCTGTTAATTCATCTCACAGAGTTACAGCTTTGCCTTCAAGAAGCCTTTCGCTAAGGCTGTTCTTGTGGAATTTAGAAAGTGATATTTGGAAGCCCCTAGAGGGCTATGGTGAAAAAGGAAATATCTTCTGTTCAAAACTGGAAAGAAGCCTTCTGAAAACTGCTTTGTGTTCTGTTAATTCATCTCACAGAGTTACAGCTTTCCCTTCAAGAAGCCTTTCGTTAAGGCTGTTCTTGTGGAATTTAGAAAGTGATATTTGGAAGCCCCTAGAGGGCTATGGTGATAAAAGAAATATCTTAAGTTAAAAACTGGAAAGAAGCTTTCTGAGAAACTACTTTGTGTTATGTTAATACATCTCAGAGAGTTAAATCTTTCCCTTAAAGAAGCCTTTCGCTAGCTCTGTTATTGTGGAATTGGCATAGTGATATTTGGAAGACAATAGAGGGCTATGGTGAAAAAGGAAATATCTTTCATTAAAAAGTGGAAAGAAGCTTTCTGAGAAACTGCTTTGTGTTCTGTTAATACATCTCACGGAGTTACATGTTTCCCTTCAAGAAGCCTTTCGCTAAAGCTGTTCTTGCGGAATTTGCAAAGTGATGTTTGGAAGAGCTTAGAGGGCTATGGTGAAAAAGGAAATGTCTTCCTTTAAAAACTGGAAAGAAGCTTTCTGAGAAACTGGTTTGTATTCTGTTAATACATCTCACAGAGTTACATGTTTCCCTTCAAGAAGCCTTTCGCTAACGCTGTTACTGTGGAATTGGCAAAGTGATATTTGGAAGCCCATAGAGGGCTATGGTGAAAAAGGAAATATCTTTCGTTAAAAAGTGGAAAGAAGCTTTCTGAGAAACTGCTTTGTGTTGTGTTAATACATCTCACAGAGTTACATCTTTCCCTTCAAGAAGCCTTTCGTTAAGGCTGTTCTTGTGGAATTGGCAAAGTGATATTTGGAAGACCATAGAGGGCTATGGTGAAAAAGGAAATATCTTCCGTTAAAAACTGGAAAGAATCTCTCTGAGAAACTGCTTTGTGTTCTGTTAATACATCTCACAGAGTTACATCTTTCCCTTCAAGAAGTCTTTTGCTAAGGCTGTTCTTGTGGAATTGGCAAAGTGATATTTGGAAGTCCATAGGGAGATATGGTGAAAAAGGAAATATGTTCCGTTAAAAACTGGAAAGAAGCCTTCTGAGAAACTGCTTTGTGTTCTGCTAATTCATCTCACAGAGTTACAGCTTTCCCTTCAAGAAGCCTTTCGCTAAGGCTGTTCTTGTGGAATTTAGAACGTGATATTTGGAAGCCCATAGAGGGCTATGGTGAAAAAGGAAATATTTTAGGTTCAAAACTGGAAAGAGGCTTTCTGAGAAACTACTTAGTGTTCTGTTAATACATCTCACAGAGTTACAGCTTTCCCTTCAAGAAGCCTTTCGCTAAGGCTGTTCTTGTGGAATTTAGAAAGTGATATTTGGAAGCCCATAGAGGGCTATGGTGAAAAAGGAAATATCTTCCTTTAAAAACTGGAAAGAAGCTTCATGAGAAACTGCTTGGTGTTCTGTTAATACATCTCACAGAGTTACAGCTTTCCCTTCAAGAAGCCTTTCTCTAAGGCTGTTCTTCTGGAATTGGAAAAGTGATATTTGGAAGCCCATAGAGGGCTAGGGTGAAAAAGGAAATATCTTCCGTTAAAAACTGGAAAGAAGCTTTCTGAGAAACTGCTTTGTGTTCTGTTAATACATCTCACAGAGTTACATCTTTCCCTTCAAGAACCCTTTCTCTTAGGCTGTTCTTGTGGAACTGGAAAAGTGATATTTGGAACCCCATTGAGGGCTATGGTGAAAAAGATAATATCTTCCGTTAAAAACTGGAAAGAAGCTTTCTGAGAAACTGCTCAGTGTTCTGTTAATACATCTCAGAGAGTTTCCGCTTTCCCTTCAAGAAGCCTTTCGCTAAGGCTGTTCTTGTGGAATAGGCAAAGTGATATTTGGAAGCCCATAGAGGGCTACGTTGAAAAAGGAAATATCTTCCGTTGAAATATGGAAAGAAGCTTTCTGAGAAACTGCTCAGTGTTCTGTTAATACATCTCAGAGAGTTACAGCTTTTCCTTCAAGAAGCCTTTCGCTAAGGCTGTTCTTGTAGAAATGGCAAAGGGATATTTGGAAGCCCATAGAGGGCTAAGGTGAAAAAGGAAATATCTTCCGTTGAAAACTGGAAAGAAGCTTTCTGAGAAACTGCTCTGTGTTCTGTTAATTCATCTCGCAGAGTTACGTCTTTCCCATCAAGAAGTCTTTCGCTAAGGCTGTTCTTGTGGAATTGGCAAAGGGATATTTGGAAGCCCATAGAGGGCTATGGTTAAAAAGGAAATATCTCCCGTTCAAAACTGGAAAGAAGCTTTCTGAGAAACGGCTCTGTGTTCTGTTAATTCATCTCACAGAGTTACATCTTTCCCTTCAAGAAGCCTTTCGCTAACGCTGTTATTGTGGAATTGGCAAAGTGATATTTGGAAGCCCATAGAGGGCGATGCTGAAAAAGGAAATATCTTCCGTTCAAAACTGGAAAGAAGCTCTCTGAGAAACTGCTCTGTGTTCTGTTAATACATCTCAGAGAGTTACAGCTTTCCCTTCAAGAAGCCTTTCGCTAAGGCTGTTCTTGTGGAATTGGCCAAGGGATATTTGGAAGCCCATAGAGGGCTATGGTGAAAAAGGAAATATCTTCCGTTCAAAACTGGAAAGAAGCTCTCTGAGTAACTACTCTGTGTTGTGTTAATTCATCTCACAGAGTTACATCTTTCCCTTCAAGAAGCCTTTCGCTAAGGCTGTTCTTGTGGAATTGGAAAAGTGACATTTGGAAGCCCTTAGAGGGCTATGGTGAAAAAGGAAATATCTTCCGTTCAAAACTGGAAAGAAGCTTTCTGAGAAACTGCTTTGTGTTCTGTTAATACATCTCACAGAGATACATCTTTCCCTTCAAGAAGCGTTTCGCTAAGGGTGTTCTTGTGGAATTTAGAAAGTGATATTTGGAAGACCCTAGAGAGCTATGGTGAAAAAAGAAATATCTTCCGTTAAGAAACAGGAAAGTATCTTTCTGAGAAACTGCTTTGTGTTCTGTTCATACATCTCACAGAGTTACATCTTTCCCTTCAAGAAGCCTTTCGCTAACGCTGTTATTGTGGAATTGGCAAAGTGATATTTGGAAGCACATAGAGGGCTATGGTGAAAAAGGAAATATCTTCCGTTCAAAACTGGAAAGAAGCTTTCTGAGAAACTGCTCAGTGTTCTGTTAATACATCTCAGAGAGTTACAGCTTTTCCTTCAAGAAGCCTTTCGCTAAGGCTGTTCTTGTGGAATAGGCAAAGGGATATTTGGAAGCCCATTGAGGGCTATGGTGAAAAAGGAAATATCTTCCGTTCAAAACTGGAAAGAAGCTCTCTGAGAAACTACTCTGTGTTGTGTTAATTCATCTTACAGAGTTACATCTTTCCCTTCAAGAAGCCTTTCGCTAAGGCTGTTCTTGTTGAACTGGAAAAGTGACATTTGGAAGCCCTTAGAGGGCTATGGTGAAAAAGGAAATATCTTCCGTTCAAAACTGGAAAGAAGCTTTCTAAGAAACTGCTTTGTGTTCTGTTAATACATCTCACAGAGCTACATCTTTCCCTTCAAGAAGCGTTTCGCTAAGGGTGTTCTTGTGGAATTTAGAAAGTGATATTTGGAAGACCCTAGAGGGCTAAGGTGAAAAAAGAAATATCTTCCGTTAAAAAACTGGAAAGTATCTTTCTGAGAAACTGCTTTGTGTTCTGTTCATATATCTCACAGAGTTACATCTTTCCCTTCAAGAAGCCTTTCGGTAACGCTGTTATTGTGGAATTGGCAAAGTGATATTTGGAAGCCCATAGAGGGCTATGGTGAAAAAGGAAATATCTTCCGTTAAAAACTGGAAAGAAGCTTTCTGAGAAACTGCTTTGTGTTCTGTTAATTCATCTCACAGAGTTACAGCTTTCCCTTCAAGAAGCCTTTCGCTAAGGCTGTTCTTGTGGAATTTAGAAAGTGATATTTGGAAGCCCCTAGAGGGCTATGGTGAAAAAGGAAATATCTTCCGTTCAAAACTGGAAAGAAGGCTTCTGAAAAACTGCTTTGTGTTCTGTTAATTCATCTCACAGAGTTACAGCTTTCCCTTCAAGAAGCCTTTCGTTAAGGCTGTTCTTGTGGAATTTAGAAAGTGATATTTGGAAGCCCCTAGAGGGCTATGGTGATAAAAGAAATATCTTCCGTTAAAAACTGGAAAGAAGCTTTCTGAGAAACTGCTTTGTGTTATGTTCATACATCTCAGAGAGTTAAATCTTTCCCTTAAAGAAGACTTTCGCTAACGCTGTGATTGTGGAATTGGCAAAGTGATATTTGGAAGACAATAGAGGGCTATGGTGAAAAAGGAAATATCTTTCATTAAAAAGTGGAAAGAAGCTTTCTGAGAAACTGCTTTGTGTTCTGTTAATACATCTCACAGAGTTACATCTTTCCCTTCAAGAAGCCTTTCGCTAAAGCTGTTCTTGCGGAATTTGCAAAGTGATGTTTGGAAGAGCTTAGAGGGCTATGGTGAAAAAGGAAATGTCTTCCTTTAAAAACTGGAAAGAAGCTTTCTGAGAAACTGCTTTGTATTCTGTTAATACATCTCACAGAGTTACATGTTTCCCTTCAAGAAGCCTTTCGCTAACGCTGTTACTGTGGAATTGGCAAAGTGATATTTGGAAGCCCATAGAGGGCTATGGTGAAAAAGGAAATATCTTTCGTTAAAAAGTGGAAAGAAGCTTTCTGAGAAACTGCTTTGTGTTGTGTTAATACATCTCACAGAGTTACATCTTTCCCTTCAAGAAGCCTTTCGTTAAGGCTGTTCTTGTGGAATTGGCAAAGTGATATTTGGAAGACCATAGAGGGCTATGGTGAAAAAGGAAATATCTTCCGTTAAAAACTGGAAAGAATCTCTCTGAGAAACTGCTTTGTGTTCTGTTAATACATCTCACAGAGTTACATCTTTCCCTTCAAGAAGTCTTTTGCTAAGGCTGTTCTTGTGGAATTGGCAAAGTGATATTTGGAAGTCCATAGGGAGATATGGTGAAAAAGGAAATATGTTCCGTGAAAAACTGGAAAGAAGCCTTCTGAGAAACTGCTTTGTGTTCTGCTAATTCATCTCACAGAGTTACAGCTTTCCCTTCAAGAAGCCTTTCGCTAAGGCTGTTCTTGTGGAATTTAGAACGTGATATTTGGAAGCCCATAGAGGGCTATGGTGAAAAAGGAAATATTTTCCGTTCATAACTGGAAAGAGGCTTTCTGAGAAACTACTTAGTGTTATGTTAATACATCTCACAGAGTTACAGCTTTCCCTTCAAGAAGCCTTTCGCTAAGGCTGTTCTTGTGGAATTTAGAAAGTGATATTTGGAAGCCCATAGAGGGCTATGGTGAAAAAGGAAATATCTTCCGTTAAAAACTGGAAAGAAGCTTCATGAGAAACTGCTTGGTGTTCTGTTAATACATCTCACAGAGTTACAGCTTTCCCTTCAAGAAGCCTTTCTCTAAGGCTGTTCTTCTGGAATTGGGAAAGTGATATTTGGAAGCCCATAGAGGGCTAGGGTGAAAAAGGAAATATCTTCCGTTAAAAACTGGAAAGAAGCCTTCTGAGAAACTGCTTTGTGTTCTGTTAATACATCTCACAGAGTAACATCTTTCCCTTCAAGAACCCTTTCTCTTAGGCTGTTCTTGTGGAACTGGAAAAGTGATATTTGGAACCCCATTGAGGGCTATGGTGAAAAAGATAATATCTTCCGTTAAAAACTGGAAAGAAGCTTTCTGAGAAACTGCTCAGTGTTCTGTTAATACATCTCAGAGAGTTTCCGCTTTCCCTTCAAGAAGCCTTTCGCTAAGGCTGTTCTTGTGGAATAGGCAAAGTGATATTTGGAAGCCCATAGAGGGCTACGTTGAAAAAGGAAATATCTTCCGTTGAAATATGGAAAGAAGCTTTCTGAGAAACTGCTCAGTGTTCTGTTAATACATCTCAGAGAGTTACAGCTTTTCCTTCAAGAAGCCTTTCGCTAAGGCTGTTCTTGTAGAAATGGCAAAGGGATATTTGGAAGCCCATAGAGGGCTAAGGTGAAAAAGGAAATATCTTCCGTTGAAAACTGGAAAGAAGCTTTCTGAGAAACTGCTCTGTGTTCTGTTAATTCATCTCGCAGAGTTACGTCTTTCCCATCAAGAAGTCTTTCGCTAAGGCTGTTCTTGTGGAATTGGCAAAGGGATATTTGGAAGCCCATAGAGGGCTATGGTTAAAAAGGAAATATCTCCCGTTCAAAACTGGAAAGAAGCTTTCTGAGAAACGGCTCTGTGTTCTGTTAATTCATCTCACAGAGTTACATCTTTCCCTTCAAGAAGCCTTTCGCTAACGCTGTTATTGTGGAATTGGCAAAGTGATATTTGGAAGCCCATAGAGGGCGATGCTGAAAAAGGAAATATCTTCCGTTCAAAACTGGAAAGAAGCTCTCTGAGAAACTGCTCTGTGTTCTGTTAATACATCTCAGAGAGTTACAGCTTTCCCTTCAAGAAGCCTTTCGCTAAGGCTGTTCTTGTGGAATTGGCCAAGGGATATTTGGAAGCCCATAGAGGGCTATGGTGAAAAAGGAAATATCTTCCGTTCAAAACTGGAAAGAAGCTCTCTGAGTAACTACTCTGTGTTGTGTTAATTCATCTCACAGAGTTACATCTTTCCCTTCAAGAAGCCTTTCGCTAAGGCTGTTCTTGTGGAATTGGAAAAGTGACATTTGGAAGCCCTTAGAGGGCTATGGTGAAAAAGGAAATATCTTCCGTTCAAAACTGGAAAGAAGCTTTCTGAGAAACTGCTTTGTGTTCTGTTAATACATCTCACAGAGATACATCTTTCCCTTCAAGAAGCGTTTCGCTAAGGGTGTTCTTGTGGAATTTAGAAAGTGATATTTGGAAGACCCTAGAGAGCTATGGTGAAAAAAGAAATATCTTCCGTTAAGAAACAGGAAAGTATCTTTCTGAGAAACTGCTTTGTGTTCTGTTCATACATCTCACAGAGTTACATCTTTCCCTTCAAGAAGCCTTTCGCTAACGCTGTTATTGTGGAATTGGCAAAGTGATATTTGGAAGCACATAGAGGGCTATGGTGAAAAAGGAAATATCTTCCGTTCAAAACTGGAAAGAAGCTTTCTGAGAAACTGCTCAGTGTTCTGTTAATACATCTCAGAGAGTTACAGCTTTTCCTTCAAGAAGCCTTTCGCTAAGGCTGTTCTTGTGGAATAGGCAAAGGGATATTTGGAAGCCCATTGAGGGCTATGGTGAAAAAGGAAATATCTTCCGTTCAAAACTGGAAAGAAGCTCTCTGAGAAACTACTCTGTGTTGTGTTAATTCATCTTACAGAGTTACATCTTTCCCTTCAAGAAGCCTTTCGCTAAGGCTGTTCTTGTTGAACTGGAAAAGTGACATTTGGAAGCCCTTAGAGGGCTATGGTGAAAAAGGAAATATCTTCCGTTCAAAACTGGAAAGAAGCTTTCTAAGAAACTGCTTTGTGTTCTGTTAATACATCTCACAGAGCTACATCTTTCCCTTCAAGAAGCGTTTCGCTAAGGGTGTTCTTGTGGAATTTAGAAAGTGATATTTGGAAGACCCTAGAGGGCTAAGGTGAAAAAAGAAATATCTTCCGTTAAAAAACTGGAAAGTATCTTTCTGAGAAACTGCTTTGTGTTCTGTTCATATATCTCACAGAGTTACATCTTTCCCTTCAAGAAGCCTTTCGGTAACGCTGTTATTGTGGAATTGGCAAAGTGATATTTGGAAGCCCATAGAGGGCTATGGTGAAAAAGGAAATATCTTCCGTTAAAAACTGGAAAGAAGCTTTCTGAGAAACTGCTTTGTGTTCTGTTAATTCATCTCACAGAGTTACAGCTTTCCCTTCAAGAAGCCTTTCGCTAAGGCTGTTCTTGTGGAATTTAGAAAGTGATATTTGGAAGCCCCTAGAGGGCTATGGTGAAAAAGGAAATATCTTCCGTTCAAAACTGGAAAGAAGGCTTCTGAAAAACTGCTTTGTGTTCTGTTAATTCATCTCACAGAGTTACAGCTTTCCCTTCAAGAAGCCTTTCGTTAAGGCTGTTCTTGTGGAATTTAGAAAGTGATATTTGGAAGCCCCTAGAGGGCTATGGTGATAAAAGAAATATCTTCCGTTAAAAACTGGAAAGAAGCTTTCTGAGAAACTGCTTTGTGTTATGTTCATACATCTCAGAGAGTTAAATCTTTCCCTTAAAGAAGACTTTCGCTAACGCTGTGATTGTGGAATTGGCAAAGTGATATTTGGAAGACAATAGAGGGCTATGGTGAAAAAGGAAATATCTTTCATTAAAAAGTGGAAAGAAGCTTTCTGAGAAACTGCTTTGTGTTCTGTTAATACATCTCACAGAGTTACATCTTTCCCTTCAAGAAGCCTTTCGCTAAAGCTGTTCTTGCGGAATTTGCAAAGTGATGTTTGGAAGAGCTTAGAGGGCTATGGTGAAAAAGGAAATGTCTTCCTTTAAAAACTGGAAAGAAGCTTTCTGAGAAACTGCTTTGTATTCTGTTAATACATCTCACAGAGTTACATGTTTCCCTTCAAGAAGCCTTTCGCTAACGCTGTTACTGTGGAATTGGCAAAGTGATATTTGGAAGCCCATAGAGGGCTATGGTGAAAAAGGAAATATCTTTCGTTAAAAAGTGGAAAGAAGCTTTCTGAGAAACTGCTTTGTGTTGTGTTAATACATCTCACAGAGTTACATCTTTCCCTTCAAGAAGCCTTTCGTTAAGGCTGTTCTTGTGGAATTGGCAAAGTGATATTTGGAAGACCATAGAGGGCTATGGTGAAAAAGGAAATATCTTCCGTTAAAAACTGGAAAGAATCTCTCTGAGAAACTGCTTTGTGTTCTGTTAATACATCTCACAGAGTTACATCTTTCCCTTCAAGAAGTCTTTTGCTAAGGCTGTTCTTGTGGAATTGGCAAAGTGATATTTGGAAGTCCATAGGGAGATATGGTGAAAAAGGAAATATGTTCCGTGAAAAACTGGAAAGAAGCCTTCTGAGAAACTGCTTTGTGTTCTGCTAATTCATCTCACAGAGTTACAGCTTTCCCTTCAAGAAGCCTTTCGCTAAGGCTGTTCTTGTGGAATTTAGAACGTGATATTTGGAAGCCCATAGAGGGCTATGGTGAAAAAGGAAATATTTTCCGTTCATAACTGGAAAGAGGCTTTCTGAGAAACTACTTAGTGTTATGTTAATACATCTCACAGAGTTACAGCTTTCCCTTCAAGAAGCCTTTCGCTAAGGCTGTTCTTGTGGAATTTAGAAAGTGATATTTGGAAGCCCATAGAGGGCTATGGTGAAAAAGGAAATATCTTCCGTTAAAAACTGGAAAGAAGCTTCATGAGAAACTGCTTGGTGTTCTGTTAATACATCTCACAGAGTTACAGCTTTCCCTTCAAGAAGCCTTTCTCTAAGGCTGTTCTTCTGGAATTGGGAAAGTGATATTTGGAAGCCCATAGAGGGCTAGGGTGAAAAAGGAAATATCTTCCGTTAAAAACTGGAAAGAAGCCTTCTGAGAAACTGCTTTGTGTTCTGTTAATACATCTCACAGAGTAACATCTTTCCCTTCAAGAACCCTTTCTCTTAGGCTGTTCTTGTGGAACTGGAAAAGTGATATTTGGAACCCCATTGAGGGCTATGGTGAAAAAGATAATATCTTCCGTTAAAAACTGGAAAGAAGCTTTCTGAGAAACTGCTCAGTGTTCTGTTAATACATCTCAGAGAGTTTCCGCTTTCCCTTCAAGAAGCCTTTCGCTAAGGCTGTTCTTGTGGAATAGGCAAAGTGATATTTGGAAGCCCATAGAGGGCTACGTTGAAAAAGGAAATATCTTCCGTTGAAATATGGAAAGAAGCTTTCTGAGAAACTGCTCAGTGTTCTGTTAATACATCTCAGAGAGTTACAGCTTTTCCTTCAAGAAGCCTTTCGCTAAGGCTGTTCTTGTAGAAATGGCAAAGGGATATTTGGAAGCCCATAGAGGGCTAAGGTGAAAAAGGAAATATCTTCCGTTGAAAACTGGAAAGAAGCTTTCTGAGAAACTGCTCTGTGTTCTGTTAATTCATCTCGCAGAGTTACGTCTTTCCCATCAAGAAGTCTTTCGCTAAGGCTGTTCTTGTGGAATTGGCAAAGGGATATTTGGAAGCCCATAGAGGGCTATGGTTAAAAAGGAAATATCTCCCGTTCAAAACTGGAAAGAAGCTTTCTGAGAAACGGCTCTGTGTTCTGTTAATTCATCTCACAGAGTTACATCTTTCCCTTCAAGAAGCCTTTCGCTAACGCTGTTATTGTGGAATTGGCAAAGTGATATTTGGAAGCCCATAGAGGGCGATGCTGAAAAAGGAAATATCTTCCGTTCAAAACTGGAAAGAAGCTCTCTGAGAAACTGCTCTGTGTTCTGTTAATACATCTCAGAGAGTTACAGCTTTCCCTTCAAGAAGCCTTTCGCTAAGGCTGTTCTTGTGGAATTGGCCAAGGGATATTTGGAAGCCCATAGAGGGCTATGGTGAAAAAGGAAATATCTTCCGTTCAAAACTGGAAAGAAGCTCTCTGAGTAACTACTCTGTGTTGTGTTAATTCATCTCACAGAGTTACATCTTTCCCTTCAAGAAGCCTTTCGCTAAGGCTGTTCTTGTGGAATTGGAAAAGTGACATTTGGAAGCCCTTAGAGGGCTATGGTGAAAAAGGAAATATCTTCCGTTCAAAACTGGAAAGAAGCTTTCTGAGAAACTGCTTTGTGTTCTGTTAATACATCTCACAGAGATACATCTTTCCCTTCAAGAAGCGTTTCGCTAAGGGTGTTCTTGTGGAATTTAGAAAGTGATATTTGGAAGACCCTAGAGAGCTATGGTGAAAAAAGAAATATCTTCCGTTAAGAAACAGGAAAGTATCTTTCTGAGAAACTGCTTTGTGTTCTGTTCATACATCTCACAGAGTTACATCTTTCCCTTCAAGAAGCCTTTCGCTAACGCTGTTATTGTGGAATTGGCAAAGTGATATTTGGAAGCACATAGAGGGCTATGGTGAAAAAGGAAATATCTTCCGTTCAAAACTGGAAAGAAGCTTTCTGAGAAACTGCTCAGTGTTCTGTTAATACATCTCAGAGAGTTACAGCTTTTCCTTCAAGAAGCCTTTCGCTAAGGCTGTTCTTGTGGAATAGGCAAAGGGATATTTGGAAGCCCATTGAGGGCTATGGTGAAAAAGGAAATATCTTCCGTTCAAAACTGGAAAGAAGCTCTCTGAGAAACTACTCTGTGTTGTGTTAATTCATCTTACAGAGTTACATCTTTCCCTTCAAGAAGCCTTTCGCTAAGGCTGTTCTTGTTGAACTGGAAAAGTGACATTTGGAAGCCCTTAGAGGGCTATGGTGAAAAAGGAAATATCTTCCGTTCAAAACTGGAAAGAAGCTTTCTAAGAAACTGCTTTGTGTTCTGTTAATACATCTCACAGAGCTACATCTTTCCCTTCAAGAAGCGTTTCGCTAAGGGTGTTCTTGTGGAATTTAGAAAGTGATATTTGGAAGACCCTAGAGGGCTAAGGTGAAAAAAGAAATATCTTCCGTTAAAAAACTGGAAAGTATCTTTCTGAGAAACTGCTTTGTGTTCTGTTCATACATCTCACAGAGTTACATCTTTCCCTTCAAGAAGCCTTTCGGTAACGCTGTTATTGTGGAATTGGCAAAGTGATATTTGGAAGCCCATAGAGGGCTATGGTGAAAAAGGAAATATCTTCCGTTAAAAACTGGAAAGAAGCTTTCTGAGAAACTGCTTTGTGTTCTGTTAATTCATCTCACAGAGTTACAGCTTTCCCTTCAAGAAGCCTTTCGCTAAGGCTGTTCTTGTGGAATTTAGAAAGTGATATTTGGAAGCCCCTAGAGGGCTATGGTGAAAAAGGAAATATCTTCCGTTCAAAACTGGAAAGAAGGCTTCTGAAAAACTGCTTTGTGTTCTGTTAATTCATCTCACAGAGTTACAGCTTTCCCTTCAAGAAGCCTTTCGTTAAGGCTGTTCTTGTGGAATTTAGAAAGTGATATTTGGAAGCCCCTAGAGGGCTATGGTGATAAAAGAAATATCTTCCGTTAAAAACTGGAAAGAAGCTTTCTGAGAAACTGCTTTGTGTTATGTTCATACATCTCAGAGAGTTAAATCTTTCCCTTAAAGAAGACTTTCGCTAACGCTGTGATTGTGGAATTGGCAAAGTGATATTTGGAAGACAATAGAGGGCTATGGTGAAAAAGGAAATATCTTTCATTAAAAAGTGGAAAGAAGCTTTCTGAGAAACTGCTTTGTGTTCTGTTAATACATCTCACAGAGTTACATCTTTCCCTTCAAGAAGCCTTTCGCTAAAGCTGTTCTTGCGGAATTTGCAAAGTGATGTTTGGAAGAGCTTAGAGGGCTATGGTGAAAAAGGAAATGTCTTCCTTTAAAAACTGGAAAGAAGCTTTCTGAGAAACTGCTTTGTATTCTGTTAATACATCTCACAGAGTTACATGTTTCCCTTCAAGAAGCCTTTCGCTAACGCTGTTACTGTGGAATTGGCAAAGTGATATTTGGAAGCCCATAGAGGGCTATGGTGAAAAAGGAAATATCTTTCGTTAAAAAGTGGAAAGAAGCTTTCTGAGAAACTGCTTTGTGTTGTGTTAATACATCTCACAGAGTTACATCTTTCCCTTCAAGAAGCCTTTCGTTAAGGCTGTTCTTGTGGAATTGGCAAAGTGATATTTGGAAGACCATAGAGGGCTATGGTGAAAAAGGAAATATCTTCCGTTAAAAACTGGAAAGAATCTCTCTGAGAAACTGCTTTGTGTTCTGTTAATACATCTCACAGAGTTACATCTTTCCCTTCAAGAAGTCTTTTGCTAAGGCTGTTCTTGTGGAATTGGCAAAGTGATATTTGGAAGTCCATAGGGAGATATGGTGAAAAAGGAAATATGTTCCGTGAAAAACTGGAAAGAAGCCTTCTGAGAAACTGCTTTGTGTTCTGCTAATTCATCTCACAGAGTTACAGCTTTCCCTTCAAGAAGCCTTTCGCTAAGGCTGTTCTTGTGGAATTTAGAACGTGATATTTGGAAGCCCATAGAGGGCTATGGTGAAAAAGGAAATATTTTCCGTTCATAACTGGAAAGAGGCTTTCTGAGAAACTACTTAGTGTTATGTTAATACATCTCACAGAGTTACAGCTTTCCCTTCAAGAAGCCTTTCGCTAAGGCTGTTCTTGTGGAATTTAGAAAGTGATATTTGGAAGCCCATAGAGGGCTATTGTGAAAAAGGAAATATCTTCCGTTAAAAACTGGAAAGAAGCTTCATGAGAAACTGCTTGGTGTTCTGTTAATACATCTCACAGAGTTACAGCTTTCCCTTCAAGAAGCCTTTCTCTAAGGCTGTTCTTCTGGAATTGGGAAAGTGATATTTGGAAGCCCATAGAGGGCTAGGGTGAAAAAGGAAATATCTTCCGTTAAAAACTGGAAAGAAGCCTTCTGAGAAACTGCTTTGTGTTCTGTTAATACATCTCACAGAGTAACATCTTTCCCTTCAAGAACCCTTTCTCTTAGGCTGTTCTTGTGGAAGTGGAAAAGTGATATTTGGAACCCCATTGATGGCTATGGTGAAAAAGATTATATCTTCCGTTAAAAACTGGAAAGAAGCTTTCTGAGAAACTGCTCAGTGTTCTGTTAATACATCTCAGAGAGTTTCAGCTTTCCCTTCAAGAAGCCTTTCGCTAAGGCTGTTCTTGTGGAATAGGCAAAGTGATATTTGGAAGCCCATAGAGGGCTACGGTGAAAAAGGAAATATCTTCCGTTAAAATCTGGAAGGAAGCTTTCTGAGAAACTGCTCAGTGTTCTGTTAATACATCTCAGAGAGTTACAGCTTTTCCTTCAAGAAGCCTTTCGCTAAGGCTGTTCTTGTAGAAATGGCAAAGGGATATTTGGAAGCCCATAGAGGGCTATGGTGAAAAAGGAAATATCTTCCTTCGAAAACTGGAAAGAAGCTTTCTGAGAAACTGCTCTGTGTTCTGTCAATTCATCTCACAGAGTTACGTCTTTCCCATCAAGAAGTCTTTCGCAAAGGCTGTTCTTGTGGAATTGGCAAAGGGATATTTGGAAGCCCATAGAGGGCTATGGTGAAAAAGGAAATATCTTCCGTTCAAAACTGGAAAGAAGCTCTCTGAGAAACTGCTCTGTGTTCTGTTAATTCATCTCACAGAGTTACATCTTTCCCTTCAAGAAGCCTTTCACTAGGGCTGTTCTTGTGGAATTGGCCAAGGGATATTTGGAAGCCCATAGAGGGCTATGGTGAAAAAGGAAATATCTTCCGTTCAAAACTGCAAAGAAGCTCTCTGAGAAACTACTCTGTGTTGTGTTAATTCATCTCACAGAGTTACATCTTTCCCTTCAAGAAGCCTTTCGCTTAGGCTGTTCTTGTGGAATTGGAAAAGTGACATTTGGAAGCCCATAGAGGTCTATGGTGAAAAAGGTAATATCTTCCGTTCAAAACTGGAAAGAAGCTTTCTGAGAAACTGCTTTGTGTTCTGTTAATACATCTCACAGAGATACATCTTTCCCTTCAAGAAGCGTTTCGCTAAGGGTGTTCTTGTGGAATTTAGAAAGTGATATTTGGAAGACCCTAGAGGGCTATGGTGAAAAAAGAAATATCTTCCGTTAAAAAACTGGAAAGTATCTTTCTGAGAAACTGCTTTGTGTTCTGTTCATACATCTCACAGAGTTACAGATTGCCCTTCAAGAAGCCTTTCGCTAACGCTGTTATTGTGGAATTGGCAAAGTGATATTTGGAAGCCCATAGAGGGCTATGGTGAAAAAGGAAATATCTTCCGTTCAAAACTGGAAAGAAGCTTTCTGAGAAACTGCTTTGTGTTCTGTTCATACATCTCACAGAGTTACATATTGCCCTTCAAGAAGCCTTTCGCTAACGCTGTTATTGTGGAATTGGCAAAGTGATATTTGGAAGCCCATAGAGGGCTATGGTGAAAAAGGAAATATCTTCCGTTCAAAACTGGAAAGAAGCTTTCTGAGAAACTGCTCAGTGTTCTGTTAATACATCTCAGAGAGTTACAGCTTTTCCTTCAAGAAGCCTTTCGCTAAGGCTGTTCTTGTGGAATAGGCAAAGGGATATTTGGAAGCCCATAGAGGGCGATGGTGAAAAAGGAAATATCTTCCGTTAAAAACTGGAAAGAAGCTTTCTGAGAAACTGCTTTGTGTTCTGTTAATACATCTCACAGAGTTACATGTTTCCCTTCAGGAAGCCTTTCGCTAAGGCTGTTCTTTTGGAATTGGCACAGTGATATTTGGAAGCCCATAGAGGGCTATGGTGAAAAAGGAAATATCTTCCGTTCAAAACTGGAAAGAAGCTTTCTGAGAAACTGCTTTGTGTTCTGTTAATTCATCTCACAGAGATACAGCTTTCCCTTCAAGAAGCCTTTCGCTAAGGCTGTTCTTGTGGAATTTAGAAAGTGATATTTGGAAGCCCCTAGAGGGCTATGGTGAAAAAGGAAATATCTTCCGTTCAAAACTGGAAAGAAGCCGTCTGAAAAACTGCTTTGTGTTCTGTTAATTCATCTCACAGAGTTACAGCTTTCCCTTCAAGAAGCCTTTCGTTAAGGCTGTTCTTGTGGAATTTAGAAAGTGATATTTGGAAGCCGCTAGAGGACTATGGTGAAAAAAGAAATAATCTTCCGTTAAAAACTGGAAAGAAGCTTTCTGAGAAACTGCTTTGTGTTCTGTTAACACATCTCACAGAGTTACATCTTTCCGTTCAAGAAGCCTTTTGCTAAGGCTGTTCTTGTGGAATTGGCAAAGTGATATTTGGAAGTCCATAGAGGGATATGGTGAAAAAGGAAATATGTTCCGTTAAAAACTGGAAAGAAGCCTTCTGAGAAACTGCTGTGTGTTCTGCTAATTCATCTCACAGAGTTACAGCTTTCCCTTCAAGAAGCCTTTCGCTAAGGCTGTTCTTGTGGAATTTAGAACGTGATATTTGGAAGCCCATAGAGGTCTATGGTGAAAAAGGAAATATTTTCCGTTCATAACTGGAAAGAGGCTTTCTGAGAAACTACTTAGTGTTCTGTTAATACATCTCACAGAGTTACAGTTTTCCCTTCAAGAAGCCTTCCGCTAAGGCTGTTCTTGTGGAATTTAGAAAGTGATATTTGGAAGCCCGTAGAGGGCTATTGTGAAAAAGGAAATATCTTCCTTTAAAAACTGGAAAGAAGCTTCATGAGAAACTGCTTGGTGTTCTGTTAATACATCTCACAGAGTTACAGCTTTCCCTTCAAGAAGCCTTTCTCTAAGGCTGTTCTTCTGGAATTGGAAAAGTGATATTTGGAAGCCCATAGAGGGCTAGGGTGAAAAAGGAAATATCTTCCGTTAAAAACTGGAAAGAAGCCTTCTGAGAAACTGCTCTGTGTTCTGTTAATTCATCTCATGGAGTTACATCTTTCCCTTCAAGAACCCTTTCTCTTAGGCTGTTCTTGTGGAACTGGAAAAGTGATATTTGGAACCCCATTGAGGGCTATGGTGAAAAAGATAATATCTTCCGTTAAAAACTGGAAAGAAGCTTTCTGAGAAACTGCTCAGTGTTCTGTTAATACATCTCAGAGAGTTTCAGCTTTCCCTTCAAGAAGCCTTTCGCTAAGGCTGTTCTTGTGGAATAGGCAAAGTGATATTTGGAAGCCCATAGAGGGCGACGGTGAAAAAGGAAATATCTTCCGTTAAAATCTGGAAAGAAGCTTTCTGAGAAACTGCTCAGTGTTTTGTTAATACATCTCAGAGAGTTACAGCTTTTCCTTCAAGAAGCCTTTCGCTAAGGCTGTTCTTGTAGAAATGGCAAAGGGATATTTGGAAGCCCATAGAGGGCTATGGTGAAAAAGGAAATATCTTCCGTTAAAAACTGGAAAGAAGCTTTCTGAGAAACTGCTCTGTGTTCTGTTAATTCATCTCACAGAGTTACGTCTTTCCCATCAAGAAGTCTTTCGCTAAGGCTGTTCTTGTGGAATTGGCAAAGGGATATTTGGAGGCCCATAGAGGGCTATGGTGAAAAAGGAAATATCTCCCGTTCAAAACTGGAAAGAAGCTTTCTGAGAAACGGCTCAGTGTTCTGTTAATTCATCTCACAGAGTTACATCTTTCCCTTCAAGAAGCCTTTCACTAACGCTGTTATTGTGGAATTGGCAAAGTGATATTTGGAAGCCCATAGAGGGCTATGGTGAAAAAGGAAATATCTTCCGTTCAAAACTGGAAAGAAGCTTTCTGAGAAACTGCTCAGTGTTCTGTTAATACATCTCAGAGAGTTACAGCTTTTCCTTCAAGAAGCCTTTCGCAAAGGCTTTTCTTGTGGTATAGGCAAAGGGATATTTGGAAGCCCATTGAGGGCTATGGTGAAAAAGGAAATATCTTCCGTTAAAAACTGGAAAGAAGCTTTCTGAGAAACTGCTTTGTGTTCTGTTAATACATCTCACAGAGTTACATGTTTCCCTCCAAGAAGCCTTTCGCTAAGGCTCTTCTTCTGGAATTGGCAAAGTGATATTTGGAAGCCCATAGAGGGCTATGGTGAAAAAGGAAATGTCTTCCGTTAAACACTGGAAAGAAACTTTCTAGGAAACTGCTTTGTGTTCTGTTAATACACTCACAGAGTTACATGTTTCCCTTCAAGAAGCCTTTCGCTAACGCTGTTACTGTGGAATTTATAAAGTGATATTGGGAAGCCCATAGAGGGCTACGGTGAAAAAGGAAATATCTTCGGTTCAAAACTGGAAAGAAGCTTTCTACGAAACTGCTCTGTGTTCTGTTAATTCATCTCACGGAGTTACATCTTTCCCTTGAAGAAGCCTTTCGCTAAGGCTGTCCTTGTGGAATTGGCAAAGGGATATTTGGAAGCCCATAGAGAGCTATGGAGAAAAAGGAAATATCTTCCGTTCAAAACTGGAAGAAGATTTCTGAGAAACTGCTCAGTGTTCTGTTAATTCATCTCAAAGAGTTACATCTTTCCCTTCAAGAAGCCTTTCGCTAAAGCTGTTCTTGTGGAATTGGCAAAGGGATATTTGGAAGCCCATAGAGGGCTATGGTGAAAAAGGAAATATCTTCCGTTCAAAACTGGAAAGAAGCTTTCTAAGAAACTGCTCTGTGTTCTGTAAATTCATCTCACAGAGTTACATCTTTCCTTTCAAGAAGACTATCGCTAAGGCTGTTCTTGTGGAATTGGCAAAGGGATATTTGGAAGCTCATAGAGGGCTATGGTGAAAAAGGAAATATCTTCCGTTAAAAACTGGAAAGAAGCTTTCTGAGAAACTGCTCTGTGTTCTGTTAATTCATCTCACAGAGTTACATCTTTCCCTTCAAGACGCCTTTCGCTAAGGCTGTTCTTGTGGAATGGCAAAGGGATATTTGGAATCCCTTAGAGGGCTATGGTGAAAAAGGAAATATCTTCCTATCAAAACTGGAAAGAAGCTTTCTGAGAAACTGCTCTGTGTTCTGTTAATTCATCTCACAGAGTTACATCTTTCCCTTCAAGAATCCTTTCGCTAAGTCTGTTCTAGTGGAATTGGCAAAGGGATATTTGGAAACCCATAGAGGGCTATGGTGAAAAAGGAAATATCTTCCGTTCAAAACTGGAAAGATGCTCTCTGAGAAACTGCTCTGTGTTCTGTTAATTCATCTCACAGAGTTACATTTTTCCCTTCAAGAAGCCTTTCGCTAAGGCTGTTCTTGTGGAATTGGCAAAGTGATATTTTGAAGCCCTTAGAGGGCTATGGTGAAAAAGGAAATATCTTCTGTTAAAAACTGGAAAGAAGCTTCCTGAGAAACTGCTTAGAGTTCTGTTAATGCATCTCAGAGGGTTACAGCTTTCCATTCAAGAAGCCTTTCGCTAAGGCTGTTCTTGTGGAATTGGCAAAGTGATATTTGGAAGCCCATAGAGGGCTCGGGTGAAAAAGGAAATATCTTCCGTTCAAAACTGGAAAGAAGCTTTCTGAGAAACTGCCTTGCGTTCTGTTAATACATCTCACAGAGATACATGTTTCCCTTCAGGAAGCCTTTCGCTAACGCTGTTACTGTGGAATTTAGAAAGTGATATTGGGAAGCCCATAGAGGGCTATGGTGAAAAAGGAAATATCTTTCGTTAAAAAGTGGAAAGAAGCTTTCTGAGAAACTGCTTTGTGTTCTGTTAATACATCTCACAGAGTTACATCTGCCCTTCAAGAAGCCTTTCGCTAACGCTGTTACTGTGGAATTTAGAAAGTGATATTTTGAAGCCCATAGAGGGCTATGGTGAAAAAGGAAATATCTTTCGTTAAAAAGTGGAAAGAAGCTCTCTGAAAAACTGCTTTGTGTTCTGTTAATACATCTCACAGAGTTACATCTTTCCCTTCAAGAAGCCTTTCGCTAAGGCTGTTCTTGTGGAATTGGCAAAGGGATATTTGGAAGCCCTTAGAGGGCTATGGTGAAAAAGGAAATATCTTCCGTTCAAAACTGAAAGGAACCTTCTCTGAGAAACTGCTCCGTGTTCTGTTAATTCATCTCACAGAGTTACATCTTTCCCTTCAAGAAGCCTTTCGCTAAGGCTGTTCTTGTGGAATTGGCAAAGGGATATTTGGAAGCCCCTAGAGGGCTATGGTGAAAAAGGAAATATCTTCCGTTCAAAACTGGAAAGAAGCTTTCTGAGAAACTGCTCTGTGTTCTGTTAATTCATCTCACAGAGTTACATCTTTTTCTTCAAGAAGACTTTCGCTAAGGCTGTTCTTGTGGAATTGGCAAAGTGATATTTGGAAGCCCATAGAGGGCTACGGTGAAAAAGGAAATATCTTCGGTTCAAAACTGGAAAGAAGCTTTCTACGAAACTGCTCTGTGTTCTGTTAATTCATCTCACGGAGTTACATCTTTCCCTTGAAGAAGCCTTTCGCTAAGGCTGTCCTTGTGGAATTGGCAAAGGGATATTTGGAAGCCCATAGAGAGCTTTGGAGAAAAAGGAAATATCTTCCGTTCAAAACTGGAAGAAGATTTCTGAGAAACTGATCTGTGTTCTGTTAATTCATCTCAAAGAGTTACATCTTTCCCTTCAGGAAGCCTTTCGCTAAAGCTGTTCTTGTGGAATTGGCAAAGGGATATTTGGAAGCCCATAGAGGACTATGGTGAAAAAGGAAATATCTTCCGTTCAAAACTGGACAGAAGCTTTCTAAGAAACTGCTCTGTGTTCTGTAAATTCATCTCACAGAGTTACATCTTTCCCTTCAAGAAGACTTTCGCTAAGGCTGTTCTTGTGGAATTGGCAAAGGGATATTTGGAAGCTCATAGAGGGCTATGGTGAAAAAGGAAATATCTTCCGTTAAAAACTGGAAAGAAGCTTTCTGAGAAACTGCTCTGTGTTCTGTTAATTCATCTCACAGAGTTACATCTTTCCCTTCAAGACGCCTTTCGCTAAGGCTGTTCTTGTGGAATGGCAAAGGGATATTTGGAAGCCCTTAGAGGGCTATGGTGAAAAAGGAAATATCTTCCGTTCAAAACTGGAAAGAAGCTTTCTGAGAAACTGCTCTGTGTTCTGCTAATTCATCTCACAGAGTTACATCTTTCCCTTCAAGAAGCCTTTCGCTAAGTCTGTACTTGTGTAATTCGCAAAGGAATATTTGGAAGCCCAGAGAGGTCTATGGTGAAAAAGGAAATATCTTCCGTTCAAAACTGGAAAGAAGCTCCTGAGAAACTGTTCTGTGTCCTGTTAATTCATCTCACAGAGTTACGTGTTTCCCTTCAAGAAGCCTTTCGCTAAGGCTGTTCTTGCGGAATTGGCAAAGTGATATTTGGAAGCCCATAGAGGGCTATGGTGAAAAAGGAAATATCTTCCGTTCAAAACTGGAAAGAAGCTTTCTGAGAAGCTACTCTGTGTTCTGTTAATTCATCTCACAGAGTTACATCTTTCCCTTCAAGAAGCCTTTCGCTAAGACTGTTCTTGTGGAATGGCAAAGGGATATTTGGAAGCCCATAGAGGGCTATGGTGAAAAAGGAAATATCTTCCTATCAAAACTGGAAAGAAGCTTTCTGAGAAACTGCTCTGTGTTCTGTTAATTCATCTCACAGAGTTACATCTTTCCCTTCAAGAATCCTTTCGCTAAGTCTGTTCTAGTGGAATTGGCAAAGGGATATTTGGAAACCCATAGAGGGCTAAGGTGAAAAAGGAAATATCTTCCGTTCAAAACTGGAAAGATGCTCTCTGAGAAACTGCTCTGTGTTCTGTTAATTCATCTCACAGAGTTACATTTTTCCCTTCAAGAAGCCTTTCGCTAAGGCTGTTCTTGTGGAATTGGCAAAGTGATATTTTGAAGCCCTTAGAGGGCTATGGTGAAAAAGGAAATATCTTCTGTTAAAAACTGGAAAGAAGCTTCCTGAGAAACTGCTTAGAGTTCTGTTAATGCATCTCAGAGGGTTACAGCTTTCCATTCAAGAAGCCTTTCGCTAAGGCTGTTCTTGTGGAATTGGCAAAGTGATATTTGGAAGCCCATAGAGGGCTCGGGTGAAAAAGGAAATATCTTCCGTTCAAAACTGGAAAGAAGCTTTCTGAGAAACTGCCTTGCGTTCTGTTAATACATCTCACAGAGATACATTATTCCTTTCAAGAAGCCTTTCGCTAAGGCTGTTCTTGTGGAATTTAGAAAGTGATATTTCGCAGCCCATAGAGGGCTATGGTGAAAAAGGAAATATCTTCCTTTAAAAACTGGAAAGAAGCTTTCTGAGAAACTGCTTAGTGCTCTGTTAATACATCTCACAGAGTTACAGCTTTCCCTTCAAGAAGCCTTTCGCTAAGGCTGTTTTTGTGGAATTTAGAAAGTGATATTTGGAAGCCCATAGAGAGCTGTGGTGAAAAAGGAAATATCTTCCGTTAAAAACCGGAAAGAAGATTTCTGAGAAACTGCTTTGGGTTCTGTTAATGCATCTCACATAGTTACAGCTTTCCCTTCAAGAAGCCTTTCGCTAAGGCTGTTCTTCTGGAATTGGCAAAGTGATATTTTGAAGCCCATAGAGGGCTATGGGGAAAAGGAAATATCTTCCTTTAAAAACTGGAAAGAAGGTTTCTGAGAAACGGCTTAGTGTTCTGTTAATACATCTCACAGAGTTACAGCTTTCCCTTCAAGAAGCCTTTCGCTAAGGCTGTTCTTGTGTAATGGGCAAAGTGATATTTGAAAGCCCATAGAGGGCTGTGGTGAAAAAGGAAATATCTTCCTTTAAAAACTGGAAAGAAGCTTTCTGAGAACTGCTTTGTGTTCTGTTAATACATCTCACAGAGATACATCTTTCCCTTCAAGAAGCCTTTCGCTAAGGCTGTTCTTGTGGAATTTTGAAAGTGATAGTTGGAAGCCATAGTGGGTTATGATGAAAAAGGAAAATCTTCCTTTAAAAACTGGAAAGAAGGTTTCTGAGAAACTGCTTAGTGTTCTGTTAATACATCTCTCAGAGTTACAGCTTTTCCTTCAAGAAGCCTTTCGCTAAGGCTGTTCTTGTGGAATTGGCAAAGTGATATTTGGAAGCCCATAGAGGGCTGTGGTGAAAAAGGAAATATCTTCCGTTAAAAACTGGTAAGAAGCTTTCTGAGAAACTGCTTTCTGTTCTGTTAATACATCTCACAGAGATACATCTTTCCCTTCAAGAAGCCTTTCGCTACGGCTGTTCTTGTGTAATTTAGAAAGTGATATTTTTAAGCCCATAGACGGCTGTGGTGAAAAAGGAAATACCTTCTGTTAAAAACTGGAAAGAAGATTTCTGAGAAACTGCTTTGTGTTCTGTGAATACATCTCACAGAGTTACATCTTTCCCTTCAAGAAGCCTTTCGCTAAGGCTGTTCTTGTGGAATTGGCAAAGTGATATTTGGAAGCAAAATAGAGGGCTATGGTGAAAAAGGAAATATCTTCCGTTAAAAACTGGAAAGAAGCTTTCTGAGAAACTGCTTAGTGTTCTGTTTATGCATCTACAGAGTTACAGCTTTCCCTTCAAGAAGTCTTTCGCTAAGGCTGTTCTTGTGGAATTTAGAAAGTGATATTTGGAAGACCTGAGAGGGCTATGGTGAAAAAGGAAATATCTTCCGTTAAAACCTGGAAAGAAGCTTTCTGAGAAACTGCTTCGTGTTCTGTTAATACATTTCACATAGTTATAGCTTTCCCTTCAAGAAGCCTTTCGCTAAGTCTATTCTTGTGGCATTGGCAAAGTGATATTTGGAAGCCCATAGAGGGCTATGGTGAAAAAGGAAATATCTTCCGTTAAAAACTGGAAAGAAGCTTTCTGAGAAACTGCTTTGTGTTCTGTTAATACATCTCACAGAGTTACATCTTTCCCTTCAAGAAGCCTTTGGCTAAGGCTGTTCTTGTGGAATTGGCAAAGTGATATTTGGAAGCCCATAGAGGGCTATGGTGAAAAAGGAAATATTTTCCGTTAAAAACTGCAAAGAAGCTTTGTGAGAAACTGCTTTTTGTTCTGTTAACATATCTCACACAGTTACATTATTCCTTTCAATTAGCCTTTCGCTAAGGCTGTTCTTTTGGAATTGGCAAAGTGATATTTGGAAGCCCATAGAGGGCTATGGTGAAAAAGGAAATATCTTTCGTTAAAAACTGGAAAGAAGCTTTCTGAGAACCTGCTGTGTGTTCTGTTAATACATCTCACAGAGTTACATGTTTCCCTTCAAGAAGCCTTTCGCTAAGGCTGTTCTTGTGGAATTGGCAAAGTGATATTTGGAAGCCCATAGAGGGCTATGGTGAAAAAGGAAATATCTTCCGTTAAAAACTGGACAGAAACTCTCTGGGAAACTGCTTTGCGTTCTGTTAATACATCTCACAGAGTTACATTATTCCCTTTAAGAAGCCTTTCGCTAAGGCTGTTCTTGCGGGATTGGCAAAGGGATATTTGGAAGCCCCTAGAGGGCTATGGTGAAAAAAGAAATATCTTCCCTGAAAAACTGGAAAGAAGCTTTCTGAGAAACTGCTTTGTGTTCTCTTAGTACATTTCACAGAGTTACAGCTTTCCTTCCAGAAGCCTTTCGCTAAGGCTGTTCTTGTGGAATTTAGAAAGTGATAGTTGGAAGCCCATAGAGGGCTATGGTGAAAAAGGAAATATCTTCCTTTAAAAACTGGAAAGAAGGTTTCTGAGAAACTTCTCAGTGTTCTGTTAATACATCTCACAGAGTTACATCTTTCCCTTCAAGAAGCCTTTCGCTAAGGCTGTTCTTGTGGAATTGGCAAAGTGATATTTTGAAGCCCTTAGAGGGCTATGGTGAAAAAGGAAATATCTTCTGTTAAAAACTGGAAAGAAGCTTCCTGAGAAACTGCTTAGAGTTCTGTTAATGCATCTCAGAGGGTTACAGCTTTCCATTCAAGAAGCCTTTCGCTAAGGCTGTTCTTGTGGAATTGGCAAAGTGATATTTGGAAGCCCATAGAGGGCTCGGGTGAAAAAGGAAATATCTTCCGTTCAAAACTGGAAAGAAGCTTTCTGAGAAACTGCCTTGCGTTCTGTTAATACATCTCACAGAGATACATTATTCCTTTCAAGAAGCCTTTCGCTAAGGCTGTTCTTGTGGAATTTAGAAAGTGATATTTCGCAGCCCATAGAGGGCTATGGTGAAAAAGGAAATATCTTCCTTTAAAAACTGGAAAGAAGCTTTCTGAGAAACTGCTTAGTGCTCTGTTAATACATCTCACAGAGTTACAGCTTTCCCTTCAAGAAGCCTTTCGCTAAGGCTGTTTTTGTGGAATTTAGAAAGTGATATTTGGAAGCCCATAGAGAGCTGTGGTGAAAAAGGAAATATCTTCCGTTAAAAACCGGAAAGAAGATTTCTGAGAAACTGCTTTGGGTTCTGTTAATGCATCTCACATAGTTACAGCTTTCCCTTCAAGAAGCCTTTCGCTAAGGCTGTTCTTCTGGAATTGGCAAAGTGATATTTTGAAGCCCATAGAGGGCTATGGGGAAAAGGAAATATCTTCCTTTAAAAACTGGAAAGAAGGTTTCTGAGAAACGGCTTAGTGTTCTGTTAATACATCTCACAGAGTTACAGCTTTCCCTTCAAGAAGCCTTTCGCTAAGGCTGTTCTTGTGTAATGGGCAAAGTGATATTTGAAAGCCCATAGAGGGCTGTGGTGAAAAAGGAAATATCTTCCTTTAAAAACTGGAAAGAAGCTTTCTGAGAACTGCTTTGTGTTCTGTTAATACATCTCACAGAGATACATCTTTCCCTTCAAGAAGCCTTTCGCTAAGGCTGTTCTTGTGGAATTTTGAAAGTGATAGTTGGAAGCCATAGTGGGTTATGATGAAAAAGGAAAATCTTCCTTTAAAAACTGGAAAGAAGGTTTCTGAGAAACTGCTTAGTGTTCTGTTAATACATCTCTCAGAGTTACAGCTTTTCCTTCAAGAAGCCTTTCGCTAAGGCTGTTCTTGTGGAATTGGCAAAGTGATATTTGGAAGCCCATAGAGGGCTGTGGTGAAAAAGGAAATATCTTCCGTTAAAAACTGGTAAGAAGCTTTCTGAGAAACTGCTTTCTGTTCTGTTAATACATCTCACAGAGATACATCTTTCCCTTCAAGAAGCCTTTCGCTACGGCTGTTCTTGTGTAATTTAGAAAGTGATATTTTTAAGCCCATAGACGGCTGTGGTGAAAAAGGAAATACCTTCTGTTAAAAACTGGAAAGAAGATTTCTGAGAAACTGCTTTGTGTTCTGTGAATACATCTCACAGAGTTACATCTTTCCCTTCAAGAAGCCTTTCGCTAAGGCTGTTCTTGTGGAATTGGCAAAGTGATATTTGGAAGCAAAATAGAGGGCTATGGTGAAAAAGGAAATATCTTCCGTTAAAAACTGGAAAGAAGCTTTCTGAGAAACTGCTTAGTGTTCTGTTTATGCATCTACAGAGTTACAGCTTTCCCTTCAAGAAGTCTTTCGCTAAGGCTGTTCTTGTGGAATTTAGAAAGTGATATTTGGAAGACCTGAGAGGGCTATGGTGAAAAAGGAAATATCTTCCGTTAAAACCTGGAAAGAAGCTTTCTGAGAAACTGCTTCGTGTTCTGTTAATACATTTCACATAGTTATAGCTTTCCCTTCAAGAAGCCTTTCGCTAAGTCTATTCTTGTGGCATTGGCAAAGTGATATTTGGAAGCCCATAGAGGGCTATGGTGAAAAAGGAAATATCTTCCGTTAAAAACTGGAAAGAAGCTTTCTGAGAAACTGCTTTGTGTTCTGTTAATACATCTCACAGAGTTACATCTTTCCCTTCAAGAAGCCTTTGGCTAAGGCTGTTCTTGTGGAATTGGCAAAGTGATATTTGGAAGCCCATAGAGGGCTATGGTGAAAAAGGAAATATTTTCCGTTAAAAACTGCAAAGAAGCTTTGTGAGAAACTGCTTTTTGTTCTGTTAACATATCTCACACAGTTACATTATTCCTTTCAATTAGCCTTTCGCTAAGGCTGTTCTTTTGGAATTGGCAAAGTGATATTTGGAAGCCCATAGAGGGCTATGGTGAAAAAGGAAATATCTTTCGTTAAAAACTGGAAAGAAGCTTTCTGAGAACCTGCTGTGTGTTCTGTTAATACATCTCACAGAGTTACATGTTTCCCTTCAAGAAGCCTTTCGCTAAGGCTGTTCTTGTGGAATTGGCAAAGTGATATTTGGAAGCCCATAGAGGGCTATGGTGAAAAAGGAAATATCTTCCGTTAAAAACTGGACAGAAACTCTCTGGGAAACTGCTTTGCGTTCTGTTAATACATCTCACAGAGTTACATTATTCCCTTTAAGAAGCCTTTCGCTAAGGCTGTTCTTGCGGGATTGGCAAAGGGATATTTGGAAGCCCCTAGAGGGCTATGGTGAAAAAAGAAATATCTTCCCTGAAAAACTGGAAAGAAGCTTTCTGAGAAACTGCTTTGTGTTCTCTTAGTACATTTCACAGAGTTACAGCTTTCCTTCCAGAAGCCTTTCGCTAAGGCTGTTCTTGTGGAATTTAGAAAGTGATAGTTGGAAGCCCATAGAGGGCTATGGTGAAAAAGGAAATATCTTCCTTTAAAAACTGGAAAGAAGGTTTCTGAGAAACTTCTCAGTGTTCTGTTAATACATCTCACAGAGTTACATCTTTCCCTTCAAGAAGCCTTTCGCTAAGGCTGTTCTTGTGGAATTGGCTAAGTGATATTTTTAAGCCCATAGAGGGCTGTGGTGGAAAAGGAAATATCTTCCGTAAAAAACTGGAAAGAAGCTTTTTGAGAAACTGCTTTGTGTTCTGTTAATACAACTCACAGAGGTACATCTTTCCCTTCAAGAAGACTTTCGCTAAGGCTGTTCTTGTGGAATTTAGAAAGTGATATTTTTAAGCCCATAGACGGCTGTGGTGAAAAAGGAAATATCTTTCGTTAAAAACTGGAAAGAAGATTTCTGAGAAACTGCTGTGTGTTCTGTTAATACATCTCACAGAGTTACATCTTTCCCTTCAAGAAGCCTTTCGCTAAGGCTGTTCTTGTGGAATTGGCAAAGTGATATTTGGAAGCCCTTAGAGGGCTATGCTGAAAAAGGAAATATCTTCCGTTCAAAACTGGAAAGAAGCTTTCTGAGAAACTGCTTTGTGTTCTGTTAATACATCTCACTGAGTTTCATTATTCCTTTCAAGAAGCCTTTCGCTAAGGCTGTTCTTGTGGAATTTAGAAAGTGATATTTGGCAACCCATAGAGGGCTACGGTGAAAAAGGAAATATCTTCCTTTAAAAACTGAAAGAAGCTTTCTGAGAAACTGCTTAGTGTTCTGTTAATACATCTCACAGAGTTACAGATTTCCCTTCAAGAAGCCTCTCGCTAAGGCTGTTCTTGTGGAATTGGCAAAGTGATATTTGGAAGCCCATAGAGGGCTGTGGTGAAAAAGGAAATATCTTCCGTTAAAAACTGGAAAGAAGCTTTCTGACAAACTGCTTAGTGTTCTGTTAATACATCTCACAGAGATACATCTTTCCCTTCAAGAAGCCTTTCGATAAGGCAGTACTTCTGTAATTTAGAAAGTGATATTTTTAAGCCCATAGAGGATTGTGGTGAAAAAGGAAATACCTTCCGTTAAAAACTGGAAAGAAGATTTTTGAGAAACTGCTTTGTGTTCTGTTAATACATCTCACAGAGTTACATCTTTCCCTTCAAGAAGCCTTTGGCTAAGGCTGTTCTTGTGGAATTGGTAAAGTGATATTTGGAAGCCCTTAGAGGGCTATGGTGAAAAAGGAAATATCTTCCGTTAAAAACTGGAAAGAAGCTTTCTGAGAAACTGCGTAGTGTTCTGTTAATGCATCTCACGGAGTTACAGCTTTCCCTTCAAGAAGCCTTTCGATCAGGCTGTTCTTGTGGAATTGGCAAAGTGATATTTGGAAGCCCATAGAGGGCTATGGCGAAAAAGAAAATATGTTTCGTTAAAAACTGGAAAGAAGCTTTCTGAGAAACTGCTGTGTGTTCTGTTAATACATCTCACAGAGTTACAGCTTTCCCTTCAAGAATCCTTTCGCTAAGGCTGTTCTTGTGGAATTGGCAAAGTGATATTTGGAAGCCCATAGAGGGCTGTGGTGAAAAAGGAAATATCTTCCTTTAAAAACTGGAAAGAAGCTTTCTGAGAACTGCTTTGTGTTCTGTTAATACATCTCACAGAGATACATCATTCCCTTCAAGAAGCCTTTCGCTAAGGCTATTCTTGTGGAATTTAGAAAGTGATAGTTGGAAGCCCATAGTGGGTTATGGTGAAAAAGGAAAATCTTCCTTGAAAAACTGGAAAGAAGGTTTGTGAGAAACTGCTTAGAGTTCTGTTAATACATCTCACAGAGTTACAGCTTTTCCTTCAAGAAGCCTTTCGCTAAGGCTGTTCTTGTGGAATTGGCAAAGTGATATTTGGAAGCCCATAGAGGGCTGGGGTGAAAAAGGAAATATCTTCCGTCAAAAACTGGAAAGAAGCTTTATGAGAAACTGCTTTGTGTTCTGTTAATACATCTCACAGAGATACATCTTTCCCTTCAAGAAGCCTTTCGCCACGGCTGTTCTTGTGTAATTTAGAAAGTGATATTTTTAAGCCCATAGACGGCTGTGGTGAAAAAGGAAATATCTTAAGTTAATAACTGGAAAGAAGCTTTCTGAGAAATTGCTTTGTGTATTATTAATACATCTCACAGAGTTACATCTTTCCCTACAAGAAGCCTTTCACTTAGGCTGTTCTTGTGGAACTGGAAAAGTGATATTTGGAAGCCCCTAGAGGGTTATTGTGAAAAAGGAAATATCTTCCGTTAAAAACTCAAAAGAAGCTTTCTGAGAAAATGCTTAGTGTTCTGTTAATACATCTCAGAGAGTTACAGCTTTCCCTTCAAGAAGCATTTGGCTAAGGCTGTTCTTGTGGAATTGTCAAAGTGATATTTGGAAGCCCATAGAGAGCTATGGTGAAAAAGGAAATACCTTCCGTTAAAAACTGGAAAGAAGCCTTCTGAGAAACTGCTTCGTGTTTTGTTAATTCATCTCACAGAGTTACAGCTTTCCCTTCATGAAGCCTTTCGGTAAGGCTCTTCTTGTGGAATTTAGAAAGCGATATTTGGAAGCCCCTAGAGTGCTATGGTGAAAAAGGAAATATTTTCCGTTATAAAGTGGAAAGAAGCTTTCTGAGAAACTACTTTGTGTTCTGATAATACATCTCACAGAGTTACAGCTTGCCCTTCAAGAAGCCTTTCGCAAAGGCTGTTCATGTGGAATTGGCAAAGTGATATTTGGAAGCCCTTTGAGGGCTATGGTGAAAAAGGAAATATCTTCCGTTAAAAACTGGAAAGAAGCTTTCTAAGAAACAGCTTTGTGTTCTGTTAATATAACTCACAGAGTTACATGTTTCCCTTCTAGAAGTCTTTCACTAAGGCTGTTCTTGTGGAATTGGCAAAGTGATATTTGGAAGCCCATAGAGGGCTATGGTGAAAAAGGAATTATCTTCCTTTAAAAACTGGAAAGAAGCTTTCTGAGAAACTGCTTTGTGTTATGTTAATACATCTCACAGAGCTACATTTTTCCCTTCAAGAAGCCTTTCGCTAAGGCTGTTCTTGTGGAATTTAGAAAGTGATAGTTGGAAGCCCATAGAGCGCTATGGTGAAAAAGGAAATATCTTCCGTTAAAAACTGGCAAGAAGATTTCTGAGAAACTGGTTTGTGTTCTGTTAATACATCTCACAGAGTTACATCTTTCCCTTCAAGAAGCCTTTCGCTAAGGCTGTTCTTGTGGAATTGGCAAAGTGATATTTGGAAGCCCATAGAGGGCTATGGTGAAAAAGGAAATATCTTCCGTTAAAAACTGGAAAGAAGCTTTCTGAGAAACTGCTTAGTGTTCTGTTTATGCATCTACAGAGTTACAGCTTTCCCTTCAAGAAATCTTTCGCTAAGGCTGTTCTTGTGGAATTTAGAAAGTGATATTTGGAAGACCCGAGAGGGCTATGGTGAAAAAGGAAATATCTTCCGTTAAAACCTGGAAAGAAACTTTCTGAGAAACTGCTTCGTGTTCTGTTAATACATTTCACATAGTTACAGCTTTCCCTTCAAGAAGCCTTTCGCTAAGGCTATTCTTGTGGCATTGGCAAAGTGATATTTGGAAGCCCTTAGAGGGCTATGGTGAAAAAGGAAATATCTTCCGTTAAAAACTGGAAAGAAGCTTTCTGAGAAACTGCTTTGTGTTCTGTTAATACATCTCACAGAGTTACATCTTTCCCTTCAAGAAGCCTTTGGCTAAGGCTGTTCTTGTGGAATTGGCAAAGTGATATTTGGAAGCCCATACAGGGCTATGGTGAAAAAGGAAATATTTTCCGTTAAAAACTGCAAAGAAGCTTTCTGAGAAACTGCTTTTTGTTCTGTTAATATATCTCACACAGTTACATTATTCCTTTCAATTAGCCTTTCGCTAAGGCTGTTCTTTTGGAATTGGCAAAGTGATATTTGGAAGCCCATAGAGGGCTATGGTGAAAAAGGAAATATCTTTCGTTAAAAACTGGAAAGAAGCTTTCTGAGAAACTGCTTTGTGTTCTGTTAATACATCTCACAGAGTTACATGTTTCCCTTCAAGAAGCCTTTCGCTAAGGCTCTTCTTCTGGAATTGGCAAAGTGATATTTGGAAGCCCATAGAGGGCTATGGTGAAAAAGGAAATGTCTTCCGTTAAACACTGGAAAGAAACTTTCTAAGAAACTGCTTTGTGTTCTGTTAATACACTCACAGAGTTACATGTTTCCCTTCAAGAAGCCTTTCGCTAACGCTGTTACTGTGGTATTTAGAAAGTGATATTTGGAAGCCCATAGAGGGCTATGGTGAAAAAGGAAATATCTTTCGTTAAAAAGTGGAAAGAAGCTCTCTGAGAAACTGCTTTGTGTTCTGTTAATACATCTCACAGAGTTACATCTTTCCCTTCAAGAAGCCTTTCGCTAAGCCTGTTCTTGTGGAATTGGCAAAGGGATATTTGGAAGCCCTTAGAGGGCTATGGTGAAAAAGGAAATATCTTCCGTTCAAAACTGAAAGGAACCTTCTCTGAGAAACTGCTCCGTGTTCTGTTAATTCATCTCACAGAGTTACATCTTTCCCTTCAAGAAGCCTTTCGCTAAGGCTGTTCTTGTGGAATTGGCAAAGGGATATTTGGAAGCCCCTAGAGGGCTATGGTGAAAAAGGAAATATCTTCCGTTCAAAACTGGAAAGAAGCTTTCTGAGAAACTGCTCTGTGTTCTGTTAATTCATCTCACAGAGTTACATCTTTTTCTTCAAGAAGCCTTTCGCTAAGGCTGTTCTTGTGGAATTGGCAAAGGGATATTTGGAAGCCCCTAGAGGGCTATGGTGAAAAAGGAAATATCTTCCGTTCAAAACTGGAAAGAAGCTTTCTGAGAAACTGCTCTGTGTTCTGTTATTTCATCTCACAGAGTTACATCTTTTTCTTCAAGAAGCCTTTCGCTAAGGCTGTTCTTGTGGAATTGGCAAAGTGATATTTGGAAGCCCATAGAGGGCTACGGTGAAAAAGGAAATATCTTCGGTTCAAAACTGGAAAGAAGCTTTCTACGAAACTGCTCTGTGTTCTGTTAATTCATCTCACAGAGTTACATCTTTCCCTTGAAGAAGCCTTTCGCTAAGGCTGTCCTTGTGGAATTGGCAAAGGGATATTTGGAAGCCCATAGAGAGCTATGGAGAAAAAGGAAATATCTTCCGTTCAAAACTGGAAGAAGATTTCTGAGAAACTGCTCTGTGTTCTGTTAATTCATCTCAAAGAGTTACATCTTTCCCTTCAAGAAGCCTTTCGCTAAAGCTGTTCTTGTGGAATTGGCAAAGGGATATTTGGAAGCCCATAGAGGGCTATGGTGAAAAAGGAAATATCTTCCGTTCAAAACTGGAAAGAAGCTTTCTAAGAAACTGCTCTGTGTTCTGTAAATTCATCGCACAGAGTTACATCTTTCCCTTCAAGAAGACTTTCGCTAAGGCTGTTTTGGTGGAATTGGCAAAGGGATATTTGGAAGCACATAGAGGGCTATGGTGAAAAAGGAAATATCTTCCGTTAAAAACTGGAAAGAAGCTTTCTGAGAAACTGCTCTGTGTTCTGTTAATTCATCTCACAGAGTTACATCTTTCCCTTCAAGACGCCTTTCGCTAAGGCTGTTCTTGTGGAATGGCAAAGGGATATTTGGAAGCCCTTAGAGGGCTATGGTGAAAAAGGAAATATCTTCCGTTCAAAACTGGAAAGAAGCTTTCTGAGAAACTGCTCTGTGTTCTGCTATTTCATCTCACAGAGTTACATCTTTCCCTTCAAGAAGCCTTTCGCTAAGTCTGTACTTGTGTAATTCGCAAAGGAATATTTGGAAGCCCATAGAGGTCTATGGTGAAAAAGGAAATATCTTCCGTTCAAAACTGGAAAGAAGCTCCTGAGAAACTGCTCTGTGTCCTGTTAATTCATCTCACAGAGTTACGTGTTTCCCTTCAAGAAGCCTTTCGCTAAGGCTGTTCTTGCGGAATTGGCAAAGTGATATTTGGAAGCCCATAGAGGGCTATGGTGAAAAAGGAAATATCTTCCGTTCAAAACTGGAAAGAAGCTTTCTGAGAAGCTACTCTGTGTTCTGTTAATTCATCTCACAGAGTTACATCTTTCCCTTCAAGAAGCCTTTCGCTAAGACTGTTCTTGTGGAATGGCAAAGGGATATTTTGAAGCCCATAGAGGGCTATGGTGAAAAAGGAAATACCTTCCTATCAAAACTGGAAAGAAGCTTTCTGAGAAACTGCTCTGTGTTCTGTTAATTCATCTCACAGAGTTACATCTTTCCCTTCAAGAAGCCTTTCGCTAAGTCTGTTCTAGTGGAATTGGCAAAGGGATATTTGGAAACCCATAGAGGGCTATGGTGAAAAAGGAAATATCTTCCGTTCAAAACTGGAAAGATGCTCTCTGAGAAACTGCTCTGTGTTCTGTTAATTCATCTCACAGAGTTACATTTTTCCCTTCAAGAAGCCTTTCGCTAAGGCTGTTCTTGTGGAATTGGCAAAGTGATATTTTGAAGCCCTTAGAGGGCTATGGTGAAAAAGGAAATATCTTCTGTTAAAAACTGGAAAGAAGCTTTCTGAGAAACTGCGTAGTGTTCTGTTAATGCATCTCACGGAGTTACAGCTTTCCCTTCAAGAAGCCTTTCGATCAGGCTGTTCTTGTGGAATTGGCAAAGTGATATTTGGAAGCCCATAGAGGGCTCGGGTGAAAAAGGAAATATCTTCCGTTCAAAACTGGAAAGAAGCTTTCTGAGAAACTGCCTTGCGTTCTGTTAATACATCTCACAGAGATACATTATTCCTTTCAAGAAGCCTTTCGCTAAGGCTGTTCTTGTGGAATTTAGAAAGTGATATTTGGCAGCCCATAGAGGGCTATGGTGAAAAGGGAAATATCTTCCTTTAAAAACTGGAAAGAAGCTTTCTGAGAAACTGCTTAGTGCTCTGTTAATACATCTCACAGAGTTACAGCTTTCCCTTCAAGAAGCCTTTCGCTAAGGCTGTTTTTGTGGAATTTAGAAAGTGATATTTGGAAGCCCATAGAGAGCTGTGGTGAAAAAGGAAATATCTTCCGTTAAAAACCGGAAAGAAGATTTCTGAGAAACTGCTTTGGGTTCTGTTAATGCATCTCACAGAGTTACAGCTTTCCCTTCAAGAAGCCTTTCGCTAAGGCTGTTCTTCTGGAATTGGCAAAGTGATATTTTGAAGCCCATAGAGGGCTATGGGGAAAAGGAAATACCTTCCGTTAAAAACTGGAAAGAAGCTTTCTGAGAAACTGCTTTCTGTTCTGTTAATACATCTCACAGAGATACATCTTTCCCTTCAAGAAGCCTTTCGCTCCGGCTGTTCTTGTGTAATTTAGAAAGTGATATTTTTAAGCCCATAGACGGCTGTGGTGAAAAAGGAAATACCTTCTGTTAAAAACTGGAAAGAAGATTTCTGAGAAACTGCTTTGTGTTCTGTGAATACATCTCACAGAGTTACATCTTTCCCTTCAAGAAGCCTTTCGCTAAGGCTGTTCTTGTGGAATTGGCAAAGTGATATTTGGAAGCCCATAGAGGGCTATGGTGAAAAAGGAAATATCTTCCGTTAAAAACTGGAAAGAAGCTTTCTGAGAAACTGCTTAGTGTTCTGTTTATGCATCTACAGAGTTACAGCTTTCCCTTCAAGAAGTCTTTCGCTAAGGCTGTTCTTGTGGAATTTAGAAAGTGATATTTGGAAGCCCATAGAGGGCTATGGTGAAAAAGGAAATATCTTCCGTTAAAACCTGGAAAGAAGCTTTCTGAGAAACTGCTTCGTGTTCTGTTAATACATTTCACATAGTTATAGCTTTCCCTTCAAGAAGCCTTTCGCTAAGGCTATTCTTGTGGCATTGGCAAAGTGATATTTGGAAGCCCATAGAGGGCTATGGTGAAAAAGGAAATATCTTCCGTTAAAAACTGGAAAGAAGCTTTCTGAGAAACTGCTTTGTGTTCTGTTAATACATCTCACAGAGTTACATCTTTCCCTTCAAGAAACCTTTGGCTAAGGCTGTTCTTGTGGAATTGGCAAAGTGATATTTGGAAGCCCATAGAGGGCTATGGTGAAAAAGGAAATATTTTCCGTTAAAAACTGCAAAGAAGCTTTCTGAGAAACTGCTTTTTGTTCTGTTAATATATCTCACACAGTTACATTATTCCTTTCAATTAGCCTTTCGCTAAGGCTGTTCTTTTGGAATTGGCAGAGTGATATTTGGAAGCCCATAGAGGGCTATGGTGAAAAAGGAAATATCTTTCGTTAAAAACTGGAAAGAAGCTTTCTGAGAACCTGCTGTGTGTTCTGTTAATACATCTCACAGAGTTACATGTTTCCCTTCAAGAAGCCTTTCGCTAAGGCTGTTCTTGTGGAATTGGCAAAGTGATATTTGGAAGCCCATAGAGGGCTATGGTGAAAAAGGAAATATCTTCCGTTAAAAACTGGACAGAAACTCTCTGGGAAACTGCTTTGCGTTCTGTTAATACATCTCACAGAGTTACATTATTCCCTTCAAGAAGCCTTTCGCTAAGGCTGTTCTTGCGGGATTGGCAAAGGGATATTTGGAAGCCCCTAGAGGGCTATGGTGAAAAAAGAAATATCTTCCCTGAAAAACTGGAAAGAAGCTTTCTGAGAAACTGCTTTGTGTTCTCTTAGTACATTTCACAGAGTTACAGCTTTCCTTCCAGAAGCCTTTCGCTAAGGCTGTTCTTGTGGAATTTAGAAAGTGATAGTTGGAAGCCCATAGAGGGCTATGGTGAAAAAGGAAATATCTTCCTTTAAAAACTGGAAAGAAGGTTTCTGAGAAACTTCTTAGTGTTCTGTTAATACATCTCACAGAGTTACATCTTTCCCTTCAAGAAGCCTTTCGCTAAGGCTGTTCTTGTGGAATTGGCTAAGTGATATTTTTAAGCCCATAGAGGGCTGTGGTGGAAAAGGAAATATCTTCCGTAAAAAACTGGAAAGAAGCTTTCTGAGAAACTGCTCTGTGTTCTGCTAATTCATCTCACAGAGGTACATCTTTCCCTTCAAGAAGCCTTTCGCTAAGTCTGTACTTGTGTAATTCGCAAAGGAATATTTGGAAGCCCAGAGAGGTCTATGGTGAAAAAGGAAATATCTTCCGTTCAAAACTGGAAAGAAGCTCCTGAGAAACTGCTCTGTGTCCTGTAAATTCATCTCACAGAGTTACGTGTTTCCCTTCAAGAAGCCTTTCGCTCAGGCTGTTCTTGTAGAATTGGCAAAGTGATATTTGGAAGCCCATAGAGGGCTATGGTGAAAAAGGAAATATCTTCCGTTCAAAACTGGAAAGAAGCTTTCTGAGAAACTACTCTGTGTTCTGTTAATTCATCTCACAGAGTTACATCTTTCCCTTCAAGAAGCCTTTCGCTAAGGCTGTTCTTGTGGAATGGCAAAGGGATATTTGGAAGCCCATAGAGGGCTATGGTGAAAAAGGAAATATCTTCCTATCAAAACTGGAAAGAAGCTTTCTGAGAAACTGCTCTGTGTTCTGTTAATTCATCTCACAGAGTTACATCTTTCCCTTCAAGAATCCTTTCGCTAAGTCTGTTCTAGTGGAATTGGCAAAGGGATATTTGGAAACCCATAGAGGACTCTGGTGAAAAAGGAAATATCTTCCGTTCAAAACTGGAAAGATGCTCTCTGAGAAACTGCTCTGTGTTCTGTTAATTCATCTCACAGAGTTACATTTTTCCCTTCAAGAAGCCTTTCGCTAAGGCTGTTCTTGTGGAATTGGCAAAGTGATATTTTGAAGCCCTTAGAGGGCTATGGTGAAAAAGGAAATATCTTCTGTTAAAAACTGGAAAGAAGCTTCCTGAGAAACTGCTTAGTGTTCTGTTAATGCATCTCAGAGCGTTACAGCTTTCCATTCAAGAAGCCTTTCGCTAAGGCTGTTCTTGTGGAATTGGCAAAGTGATATTTGGAAGCCCATAGAGGGCTCGGGTGAAAAAGGAAATATCTTCCGTTCAAAACTGGAAAGAAGCTTTCTGAGAAACTGCCTTGCGTTCTGTTAATACATCTCACAGAGATACATTATTCCTTTCAAGAAGCCTTTCGCTAAGGCTGTTCTTGTGGAATGTAGAAAGTGATATTTGGCAGCCCTTAGAGGGCTATGGTGAAAAAGGAAATATCTTCCTTTAAAAACTGGAAAGAAGCTTTCTGAGAAACTGCTTTGTGTTCTGTTAATACATCTCACTGAGTTTCATTATTCCTTTCAAGAAGCCTTTCGCTAAGGCTGTTCTTGTGGAATTTAGAAAGTGATATTTGGCAACCCATAGAGGGCTATCGTGGAAAAGGAAATATCTTCCTTTAAAAACTGAAAGAAGCTTTCTGAGAAACTGCTTAGTGTTCTGTTAATACATCTCACAGAGTTACAGATTTCCCTTCAAGAAGCCTCTCGCTAAGGCTGTTCTTGTGGAATTGGCAAAGTGATATTTGGAAGCCCATAGAGGGCTGTGGGGAAAAAGGAAATATCTTCCGTTAAAAACTGGAAAGAAGCTTTCTGACAAACTGCTTAGTGTTCTGTTAATACATCTCACAGAGATACATCTTTCCCTTAAAGAAGCCTTTCGATAAGGCAGTTCTTCTGGAATTTAGAAAGTGATATTTTTAATCCCATAGAGGATTGTGGTGAAAAAGGAAATACCTTCCGTTAAAAACTGGAAAGAAGATTTTTGAGAAACTGCTTTGTGTTCTGTTAATACATCTCACAGAGTTACATCTTTCCCTTCAAGAAGCCTTTGGCTAAGGCTGTTCTTGTGGAATTGGCAAAGTGATATTTGGAAGCCCTTAGAGGGCTATGGTGAAAAAGGAAATATCTTCCGTTAAAAACTGGAAAGAAGCTTTCTGAGAAACTGCGTAGTGTTCTGTTAATGCATCTCACAGAGTTACAGCTTTCCCTTCAAGAAGCCTTTCGATCAGGCTGTTCTTGTGGAATTGGCAAAGTGATATTTGGAAGCCCATAGAGGGCTATGGCGAAAAAGAAAATATGTTTCGTTAAAAACTGGAAAGAAGCTTTCTGAGAAACTGCTGTGTGTTCTGTTAATACGTCTCACAGAGTTACAGCTTTCCCTTCAAGAATCCTTTCGCTAAGGCTGTTCTTGTGGAATTGGCAAAGTGATATTTGGAAGCCCATAGAGGGCTGTGGTGAAAAAGGAAATATCTTCCTTTAAAAACTGGAAAGAAGCTTTCTGAGAAACTTCTCTGTGTTCTGTTAATACATCTCACAGAGATACATCATTCCCTTCAAGAAGCCTTTCGCTAAGGCTATTCTTGTGGAATTTAGAAAGTGATAGTTGGAAGCCCATAGTGGGTTATGGTGAAAAAGGAAAATCTTCCTTTAAAAACTGGAAAGAAGGTTTCTGAGAAACTGCTTAGAGTTCTGTTAATACATCTCACAGAGTTACAGCTTTTCCTTCAAGAAGCCTTTCGCTAAGGCTGTTCTTGTGGAATTGGCAAAGTGATATTTCGAAGCCCATAGAGGGCTGGGGTGAAAAAGGAAATATCTTCCTTTAAAAACTGGAAAGAAGCTTTCTGAGAAACTGCTATGTGTTCTGTTAATACATCTCACAGAGATACATCTTTCCCTTCAAGAAGGCTTTCGCTACGGCTGTTCTTGTGTAATTTAGAAAGTGATATTTTTAAGCCCATAGACGGCTGTGGTGAAAAAGGAAATATCTTAAGTTAATAACTGGAAAGAAGCTTTCTGAGAAATTGCTTTGTGTATTATTAATACATCTCACAGAGTTACATCTTTCCCTTCAAGAAGGCTTTCACTTAGGCTGTTCTTGTGGAACTGGAAAAGTGATATTTGGAAGCCCCTAAAGGGTTTTTGTGAAAAAGGAAATATCTTCCGTTAAAAACTCAAGAGAAGCTTTCTGAGAAAATGCTTAGTGTTCTGTTAATACATCTCAGAGAGTTACAGCTTTCCCTTCAAGAAGCATTTGGCTAAGGCTGTTCTTGTGGAATTGTCAAAGTGATATTTGGAAGCCCATAGAGAGCTATGGTGAAAAAGGAAATACCTTCCGTTAAAAACTGGAAAGAAGCCTTCTGAGAAACTGCTTCGTGTTCTGTTAATTCATCTCACAGAGTTACAGATTTCCCTTCATGAAGCCTTTCGGTAACGCTGTTCTTGTGGAATTTAGAAAGCGATATTTGGAAGCCCCTAGAGTGCTATGGTGAAAAAGGAAATATTTTCCGTTATAAAGTGGAAAGAAGCTTTCTGAGAAACTACTTTGTGTTCTGATAATACATCTCACAGAGTTACAGCTAGCCCTTCAAGAAGCCTTTCGCAAAGGCTGTTCATGTGGAATTGGCAAAGTGATATTTGGAAGCCCTTTGAGGGCTATGGTGAAAAAGGAAATATCTTCCGTTAAAAACTGGAAAGAAGCTTTCTAAGAAACAGCTTTGTGTTCTGTTAATATAACTCACAGAGTTACATGTTTCCCTTCTAGAAGTCTTTCACTAAGGCTGTTCTTGTGGAATTGGCAAAGTGATATTTGGAAGCCCATAGAGGGCTATGGTGAAAAAGGAATTATCTTCCTTTAAAAACTGGAAAGAAGCTTTCTGAGAAACTGCTTTGTGTTATGCTAATACATCTCACAGAGTTACATTTTTTCCCCTCAAGAAGCCTTTCGCTAAGGCTGTTCTTGTGGAATTTAGAAAGTGATAGTTGGAAGCCCATAGAGGGCTATGGTGAAAAAGGAAATATCTTCCGTTAAAAACTGGCAAGAAGATTTCTGAGAAACTGGTTTGTGTTCTGTTAATACATCTCACAGAGTTACATCTTTCCCTTCAAGAAGCCTTTCGCTAAGGCTGTTCTTGTGGAATTGGCAAAGTGATATTTGGAAGCCCATAGAGGGTTATGGTGAAAAAGGAAATATCTTCCGTTAAAAACTGGAAAGAAGCTTTCTGAGAAACTGCTTAGTGTTCTGTTTATGCATCTACAGAGTTACACCTTTCCCTTCAAGAAGTCTTTCGCTAAGGCTGTTCTTGTGGAATTTAGAAAGTGATATTTGGAAGCCCATAGAGGGCTAGGGTGAAAAAGGAAATATCTTCCGTTCAAAACTGGAAGGAAGCTATCTGAGAAACTGCCTTGTGTTCTGTTAATACATCTCACTGAGTTACATTATACCTTTCAAGAAGCCTTTCGCTAAGGCTGTTCTTGTGGAATTTAGAAAGTGATAATTGGCAGCCCATAGAGGGCTATGGTGAAAAAGGAAATATCTTCCTTTAAAAACGGGAAAGAAGCTTTCTGAGAAACTGCTTAGTGCTCTGTTAATACATCTCACAGAGTTACATCTTTCCCTTCAAGAAGTCTTTCGCTAAGGCTGTTCTTGTGGAATTTAGAAAGTGATATTTCGAAGCCCATAGAGGGCTGTGGTGAAAAAGGAAATATCTTCCGTTCAAAACTGGAAAGAAGCTTTCTGAGAAACTGCTTTGTGTTCTGTTAATGCATCTCACAGAGTTAGAGCATTCCCTTCAAGAAGCCTTTCGATCAGGCTGTTCTTGTGGAATTTAGAAAGTGATATTTTGAAGCCCATAGAGGGCTATGCTGAAAAAGGAAATATCTTTCGTTAAAAACCGGAAAGAAGCTTTCTGAGAAACTGCTGTGTGTTCTGTTAATACATCACACAGAGTTACATCTTTCTCTTAAAGAAGCCTTTCGCTAAGGCTGTTCTTGTGGAATTGGCAAGGTGATATTTGGAAGCCCTTAGAGGGCTATGGTGAAAAAGGAAATATCTTCTGTTAAAAAGTGGAAAGAAGCTTTCTGAGAAACTGCTTAGTGTTCTGTTAATGCATCTACAGAGTTACATCTTTCCCTTCAAGAAGCCTTTCGCTAAGGCTGTTCTTGAGGAATAGGGAAAGTGATATTTGGAAGCCCATAGAGGGCTATGGTGAAAAAGGAAATATCTTCCGTTAAAAGCTGGACAGAAACTCTCTGGGAAACTGCTTTGCGTTCTGTTAATACATCTCACAGAGTTACATTTTTCCCTTCAAGAAGCCTTTCGCTAAGGCTGTTCTTGTGGAATTTAGAAAGTGATATTTGGAAGCCCATAGAGGGCTATGGTGAAAAAGGAAATATCTTCCGTTAAAAACTGGAAGGAAGATTTCTGAGAAACTGCTTTGTGTTCTGTTAATGCATCTCATAGAGTTACAGCTTTCCCTTCAATGAGCCTTTCGCTAAGGCTGTTCTTTCGGAATTGGCAAAGGGATATTTGGAAGCCCCTAGAGGGCTATGGTGAAAAAAGAAATATCTTCCCTGAAAAACTGGAAAGAAGCTTTCTTAGAAACTGCTTTGTGTTCTGTTAATACATCTCACAGAGTTACAGCTTTCCTTCCAGAATCCTTTCGCTAAGGCTGTTCCTGTGGAATTTAGAAAGTGATAGTTGGAAGCCCATAGAGGGCTATGGTGAAAAAGGAAATATCTTCCTTCAAAAACTGGAAAGAAGGTTTCTGAGAAACGGCTTAGTGTTCTGTTAATACATCTCACAGAGTTACAGCTTTCCCTTCAAGAAGCCTTTCGCTAAGGCTGTTCTTGTGGAATTGGCAAAGTGATATTTGAAAGCCCATAGAGGGCTATGGTGAAAAAGGAAATATCTTCCTTTAAAAACTGGAAAGAAGCTTTCTGAGAACTGCTTTGTGTTCTGTTAATACATCTCACAGAGATACATCTTTCCCTTCAAGAAGCCTTTCGCTAAGGCTGTTCTTGTGGAATTTCGAAAGTGATCGTTGGAACCCCTAGTGGGTTATGATGAAAAAGGAAAATCTTCCTTTAAAAACTGGAAAGAAGCTTTCTGAGAAACTGCTCTGTGTTCTGTTAATTCATCTCACAGAGTTACATCTTTCCCTTCAAGAAGCCTTTCGCTACGGCTGTTCTTGTGGAATTGGCAAAGTGATATTTGGAAGCCCATAGAGGGCTATGGTGAAAAAGGAAATATCTTCCGTTAAAAACTGGAAAGAAGCTTTCTGAGAAACTGCGAAGTGTTCTGTTAATGCATCTCACAGAGTTACAGCTTTCCCTTCAAGAAGCCTTTCGATCAGGCTGTTCTTGTGGAATTGGCAAAGTGATATTTGGAAGCCCATAGAGGGCTATTGTGAAAAAGGAAATATCTTTCGTTAAAAACTGGAAAGAAGCTTTCTGAGAAACTGCTGCGTGTTCTGTTAATACATCTCACAGAGTTACATCTTTCCCTTCAAGAAGCCTTTCGCTAAGGCTGTTCTTGTGGAATTGGCAAAGTGATATTTGGAAGCCCATAGAGGGCTACGGTGAAAAAGGAAATATCTTCCATTAAAAACTGGACAGAAACTTTCTGGGAAACTGCTTTGCGTTCTGTTAATACATCTCACAGAGTTACATTATTTCCTTCAAGAAGCCTTTCGCTAAGGCTGTTCTTGCGGTATTGGCAAAGGAATATTTGGAAGCCCCTAGAGGGCTATGGTGAAAAAAGAAATATCTTCCCTGAAAAACTGGAAAGAAGCTTTCTGAGAAACTGCATTGTGTTCTGTTAATACAGCTCACAGAGTTACAGCTTTCCTTCCAGAAACCTTTCGCCAAGGCTGTTCTTGTGGAATTTAGAAAGTGATAGTTGGAAGCTCACAGAGGGCTATGGTGAAAAAGGAAATATCTTCCTTTAAAAACTGGAAAGAAGGTTTCTGAGAAACTTCTTAGTGTTCTGTTAATACATATCACAGAGTTACAGCTTTTCCTTCAAGAAGCCTTTCGATAAGGCTGTTCTTGTGGAAATGGCTAAGTGATATTTGGAAGCCCATAGAGGGCTGCGGTGAAAAAGGAAATATCTTCCGTTAAAAACTGGACAGAAACTTTCTGGGAAACTGCTTTGTGTTCTGTTAATACATCTCACAGAGTTACATTATTCCCTTCAAGAAGCCTTTCGCTAAGGCTGTTCTTGCGGAATTGGAAAAGTCATATTTGGAAGCCTCTAGAGGGCTATGGGTAAAAAAGAAATATCTTCCGTTCAAAACTGGAAAGAATCTTTCAGAGAAACTGCTTTGTGTTCTGTTAATACATCTCACAGAGTTACAGCTTTCCTTCCAGAAGCCTTTCGCTAAGGCTGTTCTTGTGGAATTTAGAAAGTGATAGTTGGAAGCCCTTAGAGGGCTATGGTGAAAAAGGAAATATCTTCCTTTAAAAACTGGAAAGAAGGTTTCTGAGAAACTTCTTAGTGTTCTGTTAATACATCTCACAGAGTTACAGGTTTTCCTTCAAGAAGCCTTTCGCTAAGGCTGTTCTTGTGGAATTGGCTAAGTGATATTTGGAAGCCCATAGAGGGCTGTGGTGAAAAGGGAAATATCTTCCGTTAAAAACTGGAAAGAAGCTTTCTGAGAAACTGCTTTGTGTTCTGTTAATACAACTCACAGAGATACATCTTTCCCTTCAAGAAGCTTTTCGCTAAGGCTGTTCTTGTGGAATTTAGAAAGTGATATTTTTAAGCCCATAGACGGCTGTGGTGAAAAAGGAAATACCTTTCGTTAAAAACTGGAAAGAAGATTTCTGAGAAACTGCTGTGTGTTCTGTTAATACATCTCACAGAGTTACATCTTTCCCTTGAAGAAGCCTTTCACTAAGGCTGTTCTTGCGGAATTGGCAAAGTGATATTTCGAAGCCCATTGAGGGCTATTTTGAAAAAGGAAATATCTTCATTAAAAACTGGAAAGAAGCTTTCTGAAAAACTGCGTTTTGTTCTCTTAATACATCTCACAGAGTTACATCTTTCCCTTCAAGAAGCCTTTCGCTAAGGCTGTTCTGGTGGAATTTCGAAAGTGATATTTCGAACCCCTGGAGGGCTATGGTGAAAAAGGAAATATCTTCCGTTAAAAACTGGAAAGAAGCTTTCTGAGAAACTGCTTTGTGTTCTGTTAATACATCTCACAGAGTTACATCTTTACCTTCAAGAAGCCTTTCGCTAAGGCTGTTCTTGTGGAATTGGCAAAGTGATATTTGGAAGCCCTAAGAGGGCTATGGTGAAAAAAGAAATATCTTCCGTTAAAAACTGGAAGGAAGCATTCTGAGAAACTGCTTCGTGTTCTGTTAATTCATCTCACAGAGTTACAGCTTTCCGTTCAAGAAGCCTTTCGCTAAGGCTGTTCTTGTGGAATTTAGAAAGGGATATTTGGAAGCCCATACAGGGCTATGGTGAAAAAGGAAACATCTTCCTTTAAAAACTGGAAAGAATCTTTCTGAGAAACTGCTTTGTGTTCTGTTAATACATCTCACAGGGTTACATCACTCCCTTCACGAAACCTTTCGCTAAGGCTGTTCTTGTGGAATTCGCAAAGTGACATTTAGAAGCCCATAGAGGGCTATGGTGAAAAAGGAAATATCTTCCGTGAAAAACTGGAAAGAAGCTTTCTGAGAAACTGTTTTGTGTTCTGTTAGTACATCTCACAGAGTTACAAGTTTCCCTTTAAGAAGCCTTTCGCTAAGACTGTTCTTGTGGAATATAGAAGGCGATATTAGAAGCCCTTAGAGGTCTATGGTGAAAAAGGAAATATCTTCCTTTAAAAACTGGAAAGAATCTTTCTGGGAAACTACTTTGTGTTCTGTTAATACCTCTCACAGAGTTACATCTTCCCCTTCAGGAAGCCTTTCGCTAAGACTGTTCTTGTGGGATTGGCAATGTGATATTTGGAAGCCCAAAGAGCACTATGGTGAAAAGGAAATATCTTCCGTTAAAAACTGGAAAGAAGCATTCTGAGAAACTGCTTTGTGTTCTGTTAATTCATCTCAGAGAGATACAGCTTTCCCTTCAAGAAGCCTTTCGCGAAGGCTGTTCTTGCTTAATTTATAAAGTGATATTTGGAAGCCCCTAAAAGGCTATGTTGAAAAAGGAAATATCTTCCTTTAAAAACTGGAAAGAAGCTTTCTGAGAAACTGCTTAGTGTTCTGTTAATACATCTCACAGAGTTACAGCTTTCCCTTCAAGAAGCCTTTCGCTAAGGCTGTTCTTGTGGAATTGGCAAAGTGATATTTGGAAGCCCATAGAGGGCTATGGTGAAAAAGGAAATATCTTCCGTTAAAAACTGGAAAGAAGCTTTCTGAGAAACTGCTTTGTGTTCTGTTAATACATCTCACAGAGTTACATCTTTCCCTTCAAGAAGCCTTTTGCTAAGGCTGTTCTTCTGGAATTGGCAAAGTGATTCTTGGAAGCCCATAGAGGGCTACTGTGAAAAAGGAAATATCTTCCGTAAAAAACTGGAAAGAAGCCTTCTGAGAAACTGCTTTGTGTTCTGTTAATTCATCTCACAGAGTTACATCTTTCCCTTCAATAAGCCTTTCACTAAGGCTGTTCTTGTGGAATTGGCAAAGTGATATTTGGAAGCCCAAAGTGGTCTATGGTGAAAAAGGAAATATATTCCGTTTAAAACTGGAAAGAAGCCTTCTGAGAAACTGCTTTTTGTTCTGCTAATTCGCCTCACAGAGTTACAGCTTTCCTTTCAAGAAGCCTTTCGCTAAGGCTGTTCTGGTGGAATTTAGAAAGTGATATTTCGAATCCCTAAAGGGCTATGGTGAAAAAAGAAATATCTTCCGTTAAAAACTGGAAAGAAGCTTTCTGAGAAACTGCTTTGTGTTCTGTGAATACATCTCACAGAGTTACATCTTTCACTTCAAGAAGCCTTTCACTAAGGCTGTTCTTGCGGAAATGGCAAAGTGATATTTGGAAGCCCAGAGAGGGCTATTTTGAAAAAGGAAATATCTTCCTTTAAAAACTGGAAAGAAGCTTTCTGAGAAACTGCGTTTTGTTCTGTTAATACATCTCACAGAGTTACATCTTTCCCTTCAAGTAGCCTTTCGCTAAGGCTGTTCTTGTGGAATTGGCAAAGTGATATTTGGAAGCCCATAGAGGGCTATGGTGAAAAAGGAAATATCTTCCGTTCGAAGCTGGAAAGAAGCTTTCTGAGAAACTGCTTTGTGATCTGTTAATACATCTCACAGAGTTACAGCTTTCCTTTCAAGAAGTCTTTCGCTAAGTTTGTTCTTGTGGAATTGGAAGAGTGTTATTTGGAAGCCCATAGAGGCCTATGGTGAAAAAGGAAATATCTTCCGTTAAAAACTGGAAAGAAGCTTTCTGAGAAACAGCTTTCTGTTCTGTTAATACATCTGACAGAGGTACAGCTTTCCCTTTAAGAAGCCTTTCGCTAAGACTGTTCTTGTGGAATTTAGAAAGGGATATTAGAAGCCCTTAGACGGCTATGGTGAAAAAGGAAATATCTTCATTTAAAAACTGGAAAGATTCTTTCTGGGAAACTGCTTTCTGTTCTGTTAATACATCTCACAGACTTTCAGCTTTCCCTTCAAGAAGCCTTTCACTAAGGCTGTTCTTGTGGAATTGGCAAAGTGATATTTGGAAGCCCTTAGAGGGCTATGGTGAAAAAGGAAATATCTTCCGTTAACAACAGGAAAGAAGCTTTCTGAGAAACTGCTTTGTGTTATGTTAATACATCTCACAGAGATACAACTTTCCCTGCAAGAAGCCTTTCGCTAAGGCTGTTCTTGTGGAATTTAGAAAGTGATATTTAGAAGCCCATACAGGGCTATGGTGAAAAAGGAAATATCTTCAGTTAAAAACTGGAAAGAAGCTTTCTGAGAAACTGCTTTGTGTTCTGTTAATACATCTCAGAGAGTTACATCACTCCCTTCAAGAAGCCTTTCGCTAAGGCTTTTCTTGTGGAATTGGCAAAGTGATATTTGTAAGCCCATAGAGGGCTATGGTGAAAAAGGAAATATCTTCCTTTAAAAACTGGAAAGAAGCTTTCTGAGAAACTGCTTAGTGTTCTGTTAATGCATCTCACAGAGTTACAGCTTTCCCTTCAAGAAGACTTTTGCTAAGGCTGCTCTTGTGGAATTGGCAAAGTGATATTTGGAAGCCCCTAGAGGGCTATGGTGAAAAAGGTAATATCTTCCGTTAAAAACTGGTAAGAAGCTTTCTGAGAAACTGCTTAGTGTTCTGTTAATACATCTCACTGAGTTACAGCTGTCCCTTCAAGAAGCCTTTCGCTAAGGCTGTTCTTGTGGAATTGGCAAAGTGATATTTGGAAGCCCTTAGAGGGCTATGGTGAAAAAGGAAATATCTTCCGTTAAATACTTGAAAGAAGCTTTCTGAGAAACTGCTTTCTGTTCTGTTAATACATCACACAGAGTTACATCTTCCCCTTCAGGAAGCCTTTCGCTAAGACTGTTCTTGTGGAATTGGCAATGTGATATTTGGAAGCCCAAAGAGGGCTATGGTGAAAAAGGAAATATCTTCCGTTAAGAACTGGAAAGAAGCATTCTGAGAAACTACTTTGTGTTCTGTTAATTCATCTCACGGAGTTACAGCTTTCCCTTCAAGAAGCCTTTCGCGAAGGCTGTTCTTGTGGAATTGGCAAAGTGATATTTGGAAGCCCATAGAGGGCTACGGTGAAAAAGGAAATATCTTCCGTTAAAAACTTGAAAGAACCTTTCTGAGAAACTGCTTCGTGTTCTGTTGATACATCACACAGAGTTACATCTTTTCCTTCAAGATGCCTTTCGCTAAGGATGTTCTTGTGGAATTGGCAAAGTAATATTTGGAAGCCCATAGAGGGCTATGGTGAAAAAGGAAATATCTTCCGTTAAAAACTGGAAAAAAGCTTTTTGAGAAACTACTTTGTGTTCTGTTAATACATCTCACAGAATTACATCTTTCCCTTCAATAAAGAAGCTTTCTGAGAAACTGCGTTGTGTTCTGTTAATACATCTCACAGAGTTTCAGCTTTCCCTTCAAGAAGCCTTTCGCTAAGGCTGTTTTTTTGGAATTGGCAAAGTGATATTTGGAAGCCCATAGAGGGCTATGGTGAAAAAGGAAATATCTTCCGTTAAATACTTGAAAGAAGCTTTCTGAGAAACTGCTTTGTGTTCTGTTAATACATCACACAGAGTTACATCTTCCCCTTCAGGAAGCCTTTCGCTAAGACTGTTCTTGTGGAATTGGCAATGTGATATTTGGAAGCCCAAAGAGGGCTATGGTGAAAAAGGAAATATCTTCCGTTAAGAACTGGAAAGAAGCATTCTGAGAAACTACTTTGTGTTCTGTTAATTCATCTCACAGAGTTACAGCTTTCCCTTCAAGAAGCCTTTCGCGAACGCTGTTCTTGTGGAATTGGCAAAGGGATATTTGGAAGCCCCGAAAGGGCTATGTTGAAAAAGAAAATACCTTCCTTTAAAAACTGGAAAGAAGCCTTCTAAGAAACTGCTTAGTGTTCTGTTAATACATCTCACAGAGTTACAGCTTTCCCTTCAAGAAGCCTTTAGCTAAGGCTGTTGTGGTGGAATTTAGAAAGTGATATTTCGAACCCCTAGAGGGCTATGGTGAAAAAGGAAATATCTTCCGTTCAAAACTGGAAAGAAGCTTTCTGAGAAACTGCTTTGTGTTCTGTTAATACATCTCACAGAGTTACATCTTTCCCTTGAAGAAGCCTTTCACTAAGGCTGTTCTTGCGGAATTGGCAAAGTGATATTTGGAAGCCCATAGAGGGCTATGGTGAAAAAGGAAATATCTTCCTTTAAAAACTGGAAAGAAGCTTTCTGAAAAACTGCGTTTTGTTCTCTTAATACATCTCCCAGAGTTACATCTTTCCCTTCAAGAAGCCTTTCGCTAAGGCTGTTCTTGTGGAATTGGCAAAGTGATATTTGGAAGCCCTAAGAGGGCTATGGTGAAAAAAGAAATATCTTCCGTTAAACACTGGAAAGAGTCTTTCTGAGAAACTGCTTTGTTTTCTGTTAATACATCTCACAGAGTTACATCACTCCCTTCAAGAAACCTTTCGCTAAGTCTGTTCTTGTGGAATTCGCAAAGTGACATTTAGAAGCCCATAGAGGGCAATGGTGAAAAAGGAAATATATTCCGTTAAAAACTGGAAAGAAGCTTTCTGAGAAACTGCTTTGTGTTCTGTTAGTATATCTCACAGAGTTACATCTTTCCCTTCAAGAAGCCTTTCGCTAAGACTGTTCTTTTGGAATTTAGAAAGGGATATTAGAAGCCCTTAGATGTCTATGCTGAAAAAGGAAATATCTTCCTTTAAAAACTGGAAAGAATCTTTCTGGGAAACTACTTTGTGTTCTGTTAATACATCTCACAGACTTTCAGCTTTCCCTTCAAGAAGCCTTTCGCTAAGGCTGTTCTTGTGGAATTGGCAAAGTGATATTTGGAAGCCCTTAGCGGGCTATGGTGAAAAAGGAAATATCTTCCGTTAACAACAGGAAAGAAGCTTTCAGAGAAACTGCTTTGTGTTATGTTAATACATCTCACAGAGTTACATCTTTCCCTTCAAGAAGCCTTTGGCTAAGGCTGTTCTTGTGGAATTAGCAAAGTGATATTTGGAAGCCCTAAAGGGCTATGTTGAAAAAGGAAATATCTTCCTTTAAAAACTGGAAAGAAGCTTTCCAGGAAAGTGCTTAGTGGTCTGTTAATACATCTCAGAGAGTTACAGCTTTCTAATACATCTCAGAGAGTTACAGCTTTCCCTTCAAGAAGCCTTTCGCTAAGGTTGTTCTTGTGGAATTGGCAAAGTGATATTTGGAAGCCCATAGAGGGCTATGGTGAAAAAGGAAATATCTTCCGTTGAAAACTGGAAAGAAGCTTTCTGAGAAACTGCTTTGTGTTCTGTTAATACATCTCACAGAGTTACATCTTTCCCTTCAAGAAGCCTTTCGCTAAGGCTGTTCTTCTGGAATTGGCAAAGTGATATTTGGAAGCCCATAGAGGGCTCTGGTGAAAAACGAAATATCTTCCGTTAAAAACTAGAAAAAAGCTTTCGGAGAAACTGCTTTGTTTTCTGTTAATACATCTCACGTAGTTACATATTTCCCTTCTCGAAGCCTTTCGCTAAAAACTGTTCTTGTGTAATTGGCAAAGTGATATTTGGAAGCCCATAGAGGGCTATGGTGAAAAAGGAAATATCTTCCGTTAAAAACTGGAAAGAAGCAATCTGAGAAACTACTTTATGTTCTGTTAATACATGTCACAGAGTTACATTTTTCCCTTCAAGAAGGCTTTCGCTAAGACTGTTCTTGTGGAATTGGCAAAGTGATATTTTGAAGCCCTTAGAGGGCAATGGTGAAAAAGGAAATATCTTCCGTTTAAAACTGGAAAGAAGCCTTCTTAGAAACTGCTCTGTGTTCTGTTAATTCATCTCACAGAGTTATAGCTTTACCTTTAAGAAGCCTGTTAATACAGAACTCAAAGCAGTTAAATTCCCGAAGAACAGACTTAGCGAAAGGCTTTTTGAAGGGAAACATGTAACTCTGTGAGATGTATTAGCAGAACAAAAAGCAGTTTCTCAGAAAGCTTCTTTCCAGGTTCGAACGGAAGATATTTCCTTTTTCTCCATAGCCCTTTATGGGCTTCTAAATATCACTTTGCCAATTCCACAAGAACAGCCGTAGAGAAAGGCTTATTTAAGGGAAACATGTAAATCTGTGAGATGCATTAACAGAGCACAAAGCAGTTTCACAGAAAGCTTCTTTCCAGTTTTGAACGAAAGATATGTCCTTTTCACCATAGCCCTCTATGGGCTTCCAAATATCACTTTGCCAATTCCACAAGAACAGCCATAGCGAAAGGCTTCTTGAAGGGAAAGCTGTAACTCTGTGAGATGTATTAACAGAACACAAAGCAGTTTCTCAGAAAGCTTCTTTCCAGTTTTTAAAGGAAGATATTTCTTTTTTAACCAGAGCCCTCTAAGGGCTTCATAATATCACTTTCTAAATTCCACAAGAACAGCCTTAGCGAAAGGCTTCTTGAAGGGAAAGCTGTAACTCTGTGAGATGAAATAAGAGAACACAAAGCAGTTTCTCAGACAGCTTCTTTCCAGTTTTTAACGGAAGACATTTCCTTTTTCACCATAGCCCTCTACGGGCTTCCAAATATCACTCTGCCAATTCCACAAAAACAGACTTAGCGAAAGGCTTCTTGAAGGGAAAGCTGTAACTCTGTGAGATATATTAACTGAACACTAAGAAGTTTCTCAAAAACCTTCTTTAGAGTTTTTAACGGAAGATATTTCCTTTTTCACCATAGCCCTCTATGGCCTCCAAATATCACTTTGCCAATTCCACAAGAACAGCCTGAGCGAAAGGCTTTTTGAAGGGAAACATGTAACTCTGAGAGATGTATTAAGAGAACACAAAGCAGTTGCTCAGAAAGCTTCTTTCCAGTTTTGAACGGAAGATATTTCCTTTTTCACCATAGCCCTATATGGGCTTCCAAATATCCCTTTGCCAATTCCACAAGAACAGACTTTGAAAGGCTTCTTGAAGGGAAAGATGTAACTCTGTGAGATGAAGTAACAGAACACAGAGCAGTTTCTCAGAAAGCTTCTTTCCAGGTTGGAACGGAAGATATTTCCTTTTTCACCATAGTCCTCTATGGGCTTCCAAATATCCCTTTGCCAATTCCACAAGAACAGCCTTAGCTAAAGGCTTCTTGAAGGTAAAGATGTAACTCTGTGAGATGAATTAACAGAACACAGAGCAGTTTCTCAGAAAGCTTCTTTCCATTTTTCATCGGAAGATATTTCCTTTTTCACCATAGCCCTCTATGGGCTTCCAAATATCACTTTGCCAATTCCACAGGAACAGCCTTAGCGAAAGGCTTCTTGAAGGGAAAGATGTAACTCTGTGAGATGAATTAACAGAACACAGAGCAGTTTCCCATAGAGTTTCTTTCCAGTTTTGAACGGAAGATATTTCCTTTTTCACCAGAGCCCTCTATGGGCTTCCAAATATCCCTTTGCCAATTCCACAAGAACAGCCTTAGCGAAAGGCTTCTTGAAGGGAAAGATGTAACTCTCTGAGATGAATTAACAGAACACAGAGTAGTTTCTCAGAAAGCTTCTTTCCAGTTTTGAACGGAAGATATTTCCTTTTTCACCATAGCCCTCTATGGGCTTCCAAATATCCCTTTGCCAATTCCACAAGAACAGCCTTAGCGAAAGGCACATTGAAGGGAAAGATGTAACTCTGTGAGATGAATTAACAGAACACAGAGCAGTTTCTGAGAAAGCTTCTTTCCAGTTTTGAACGGAAGATATTTCCTTTTTCACCATGGCCCTCTATGGGCTTCCAAATATCCCTTTGCCAATTCCACAAGAACAGCCTTAGCGAAAGGCTTCTTGAAGGGAAAGATGTAACTCTGTGAGATGAATTAACAGAACACAGAGCAGTTTCTAAGAAAGCTTCTTTCCAGTTTTCAATGGAAGATATTTCCTTTTTCACGATAGCCCTCTATGGGCTTCCAAATATCCCTTTGGCAATTCCACAAGAATAACCTTAGCGAAAGGCTTCATGAAGCGAAATATGTAACTCTGTGAGATGAATTAACAGAACACAGAGCAGTTTCTCAGAAAGCTTCTTTCCAGTTTTGAACGGAAGATATTTCCTTTTTCACCATAGCCCTATATGGGCTTCCAAATATCCCTTTGCCAATTCCACAAGAACAGACTTTGAAAGGCTTCTTGAAGGGAAAGATGTAACTCTGTGAGATGATGTAACAGAACACAGAGCAGTTTCTCAGAAAGCTTCTTTCCAGGTTGGAACGGAAGATATTTCCTTTTTCACCATAGTCCTCTATGGGCTTCCAAATATCCCTTTTCCAATTCCACAAGAACAGCCTTAGCTAAAGGCTTCTTGAAGGTAAAGATGTAACTCTGTGAGAGGAATTAACAGAACACAGAGCAGTTTCTCAGAAAGCTTCTTTCCATTTTTCATCGGAAGATATTTCCTTTTGCACCATAGCCCTCTATGGGCTTCCAAATATCACTTTGCCAATTCCACAGGAACAGCCTTAGCGAAAGGCTTCTTGAAGGGAAAGATGTAACTCTGTGAGATGAATTAACAGAACACACAGCAGTTTCCCAGAGAGTTTCTTTCCAGTTTTGAACGGAAGATATTTCCTTTTTCACCAGAACCCTTTATGGGCTTCCAAATATCCCTTTGCCAATTCCACAAGAACAGCCTTAGCGAAAGGCTTCTTGAAGGGAAAGATGTAACTCTCTGAGATGAATTAACAGAACACAGAGTAGTTTCTCAGAAAGCTTCTTTCCAGTTTTGAACGGAAGATATATTCTTTTTCACTGAAGCCCTCTATGCGCTTCCAAATATCCCTTTGTCAATTCGACAGGAACAGCCTTCGCGAAAGGCTTCTTGAACGGAAAGATGTAACTCTGTGAGATGAATTAACAGAACACAGAGCAGTTTCTCTGAGAGCTTCTTTCCAGTTCTGAACCGAGATAATTCCTTTTTCACCATAGCCCTCTATGGGCTTCCAAATATCCCTTTGCCATTTCCACAAGAACAGCCTTAGGGAAAGGCTTCTTGAAGGGAAAGATGTAACTCTGTGAGATGAATTAACAGAACACAGAGCAGTTTCTCAGAAAGCTTCTTTCCAGTTTTGTACGGAAGATATTTCCTTTTTAACCATAGCCCTCTATGGGCTTCAAAATATCACTTTGCCAATTCCACAAGAACAGCCTTAGCAAAAGGTTTCTTGAAGGGAATGATGTAACTCTGTGAGATGAATTAAAAGAACACACAGCAGTTTTTCAGAAAGCCTCTTTCCAGTTTTGAACGGAAGATATTTCCTTTTTCACCATAGCCCTCTATGGGCTTCCAAATATCCCTTTGCCAATTCCACAAGAACAGCCTTAGCGAAAGGCTTCTTGAAGGGAAAGATATAACTCTCTGAGATGAATTAACAGAACACAGAGCAGTTTCTCAGAAAGCCTCTTTCCAGTTTTGAAAGGAAGATATTTCCTTTTTCACCGTTGCCCTTCATTGGCTTCCAAATATCCCTTTGCCAGTTCCACAAGAACATCCTTAGAGAAAGGCTTCTTGAAGGGAAAAATGTAACTCTGTGAGATGAATTAACAGAACACCAAGCAGTTTCTCAGATACCTTCTTTCCAGTTGTGAACGGAAGATATTTCCTTTTTCACCATAGCCCTCTATGGGCTTCCAAATATCCCTTTTCCAATTCCACAAGAACAGCCTTAGCGAAAGGCTTCATGAAGGCAAAGATGTAACTCTGTGAGATGAATTAACAGAGCAAAGAGCAGTTTGTCAAAAAGCTTCTTTCCAATTTTGAACGGAAGATATTTCCTTTTTCACTGAAGACCTTTATGGGCTTCCAAATATCCCTTTGCCAATTCCACAGGAACAGCCTTCGCGAAAGGCTTCTTGAACGGAAAGATGTAACTCTGTGAGATGAATTAACAGAACACAGAGCAGTTTCTCAGAGAGATTCTTTCCAGTTTTGAACGGGAGATAATTCCTTTTTCACCATAGCCCTCTATGGGCTTCCAAATATCCCTTTGCCATTTCCACAAGAACAGCCTTAGGGAAAGGCTTCTTGAAGGGAAAGATGTAACTCTGTGAGATGAATTAACAGAACACAGAGCAGTTTCTCAGAAAGCTTCTTTTCAGTTTTGTACGGAAGATATTTCCTTTTTCACCATAGCCCTCTATGGGCTTCCAAATATCCCTTTGCCAATTCCACAAGAACAGCCTTAGCGAAAGGCTTCTTGAAGAGACAGATGGAACTCGGTGAGATAAATTAACAGAACACAGAAAAGTTTCTCAGAAAGCTTCTTTCCAGTTTTGAACGGAAGATATTACGTTTCTCACCATAGCCCTCTATGGGCTTCAAAATATCACTTTGCCAATTCCACAAGAACAGCCTTAGCGAAAGGTTTCTTGAAGGGAATGATGTAACTCTGTGAGATGAATTAACAGAACACACAGCAGTTTTTCAGAAAGCCTCTTTCCAGTTTTGAACGGAAGATATTTCCTTTTTCACCATAGCCCTCTATGGGCTTCCAAATATCCCTTTGCCAATTCCACAAGAACAGCCTTAGGGAAAGGCTTCTTGAAGGGAAAGATATAACTCTGTGAGATGAATTAACAGAACACAGAGCAGTTTCTCAGAAAGCCTCTTTCCAGTTTTGAACGGAAGATATTTCCTTTTTCACCGTTTCCCTCCATTGGCTTCCAAATATCCCTTTGCCAGTTCCACAAGAACATCCTTAGAGAAAGGCTTCTTGAAGGGAAAAATGTAACTCTGTGAGATGAATTAACAGAAGACAGAGCAGTTTCTCAGAAAGCTTCTTTCCAGTTTTGAACGGAAGATATTTCCTTTTTCACCATAGCCCTCTATGGGCTTCCAAATATCCCTTTGCCAATTCCACAAGAACAGCCTTAGCGAAAGGCTTCTTGAAGGGAAAGATGTAACTCTGTGAGATGAATTAACAGAGCACAGAACAGTTTGTCAGAAAGCTTCTTTCCAGAATTGAACGGAGGAGATTTCCTTTTTCAACATAGCCCTCTATGGGCTTCCAAATATCCCTTTGCCAATTCCAGAAGAACAGAATTAGCGAAAGGCTTCTTAAAGGGAAGATGTAACTCTGTGAGATGAATTAAGAGAACACAGAGCAGTTTCTCAGAAAGCTTCTTTCCAGTTTTGAACGGAAGATATTTCCTTTTTCACCATAGCCCTCTATGGGCTTCCAAATATCCCTTTGCCAATTCCACAAGAACAGCCTTAGCGAAAGGCTCATTGAAGGGAAAGATGTAACTCTGTGACATGAATTAGCAGAACACAGAGCAGTTTCTCAGAAAGCTTCTTTCCAGTTTTCAATGGAAGATATTTCCTTTTTCACCATAGCCCTCCATGGGCTCCCAAATATCCCTTTGCCAATTCCAGAAGAACAGCCTTAGCGAAAGGCTTCTTGAAGGGAAAGACATAACTCTGTGAGATGAATTAACAGAACACAGAGCAGTTTCTAAGAAAGCTTCTTTCCAGTTTTGAACGGAAGATATTTCCTTTTTCACCATAGCACTCTATGGGCTTCAAGTATCCCTTTGCCAATTCCACAAGAACAGCCTTAGCGAAAGGCTGTTGAAGGGAAAGATGTAACTCTGTGAGATGAATTAACAGAACACAGAGCAGTTTCTCAGAAAGCTTCTTTCCAGTTTTGAACGGAAGATATTACGTTTCACACCATAGCCCTCTATGGGCTTCAAAATATCACTTTGCCTATTCCACAAGAACAGCCTTAGCGAAAGGCGTCTTTAAGGGAAAGATATAACTCTGTGAGATGAATTAAGAGAACACAGAGTAGTTTCTCAGAAAGCTTCTTTCCAGTTTTGAACGGAAGATATTTCCTTTTTCACCATAGCCCTCTATGGGCTTCCAAATATCCCTTTGCCAATTCCACAAGAACAGCGTTAGGGAAAGGCTTCTTGAAGGGAAAGATGTAACTCTGTGAAATGAATTAACAGAACACAGAGCAGGTTCTCAGAAAGCTTCTTTCCAGTTTTGTACGGAAGATATTTCCTTTTTCACCATAGCCCTCTATGGGCTTCCAAATATCCCTTTGCCAATTCCACAAGAACAGCCTTAGCGAAAGGCTTCTTGAAGGGAAAGATGTAACTCTGTGAGATGAATTAACAGAACACAGAGCAGTTTCTCAGAAAGCTTCTTTCCAGTTTTGAACGGAAGATATTTCCTTTTTCACCATAGCACTCTATGGGCTTCCAAATATCACTTTGCCAATTCCACAAGAACAGCCTTAGCGAAAGGCTTCTTGAAGGGAAAGATGTAACTTTGTGAGATGAATTAACAGAACACAGAGCAGTTTCTCAGAAAGCCTCTTTCCAGTTTTGAACGGAAGATATTTCCTTTTTCACCGTTGCCCTCCATTGGCTTCCAAATATCCCTTTGCCAGTTCCACAAGAACATCCTTAGAGAAAGGCTTCTTGAAGGGAAAAATGTAACTCTGTGAGTTGAATTAACAGAGCACAAAGCAGTTTCTCAGATACCTTCTTTCCAGTTGTGAACGGAAGATATTTCCTTTTTCACCATAGCCCTCTATGGGCTTCCAAATATCCCTTTTCCAATTCCACAAGAACAGCCTTAGCGAAAGGCTTCATGAAGGCAAAGATGTAACTCTGTGAGATGAATTAACAGAGCAAAGAGCAGTTTGTCAAAAAGCTTCTTTCCAATTTTGAACGGAAGATATTTCCTTTTTCACTGAAGACCTTTATGGGCTTCCAAATATCCCTTTGCCAATTCCACAGGAACAGCCTTCGCGAAAGGCTTCTTGAACGGAAAGATGTAACTCTGTGAGATGAATTAACAGAACACAGAGCAGTTTCTCAGAGAGCTTCTTTCCAGTTTTGAACGGGAGATAATTCCTTTTTCACCATAGCCCTCTATGGGCTTCCAAATATCCCTTTGCCATTTCCACAAGAACAGCCTTAGGGAAAGGCTTCTTCAAGGGAAAGATGTAACTCTGTGAGATGAATTAACATAACACAGAGCAGTTTCTCAGAAAGCTTCTTTTCAGTTTTCTACGGAAGATATTTCCATTTTCACCATAGCCCTCTATGGGCTGTCAAATATCCCTTTGCCAATTCCACAAGAACAGCCTTAGCGAAAGGCTTCTTGAAGGGAAAGATGTAACTCTGTGAGATGAATTAACAGAACACAGAGCAGTTTCTCAGAAAGCTTCTTTCCAGTTTTGAACGGAAGATATTTCCTTTTTCACCATAGCACTCTATGGGCTTCCAAATATCCCTTTGCCAATTCCACAAGAACAGCCTTAGCGAAAGGCTTCTTGAAGGGAAAGATGTAACTCTGTGAGATGAATTAACAGAACACAGAGCAGGTTCTCAGAAAGCTTCTTTCCAGTTTTGTACGGAAGATATTTCCTTTTTCACCATAGCCCTCTATGGGCTTCCAAATATCCCTTTGCCAATTCCACAAGAACAGCCTTAGCGAAAGGCTTCTTGAAGGGAAAGATGTAACTCTGTGAGATGAATTAACAGAACACAGAGCAGTTTGTCAAAAAGCTTCTTTCCAATTTTGAACGGGAGATATTTCCTTTTTCACTGAAGACCTTTATGGGCTTCCAAATATCCCTTTGCCAATGACACAGGAACAGCCTCGCGAAAGGCTTCTTGAACGGAAAGATGTAACTCTGTGAGATGAATTAACAGAACACAGAGCAGTTTCTCAGAGAGCTTCTTTCCAGTTTTGAACGGCAGATAATTCCTTTTTCACCATAGCCCTCTATGGGCTTCCAAATATCCCTTTGCCATTTCCACAAGAACAGCCTTATGGAAAGGCTTCTTGAAGGGAAAGATGTAACTCTGTGAGATGAATTAACAGAACACAAAGCAGTTTCTCAGAAAGCTTCTTTTCAGTTTTGTACGGAAGATATTTCCTTTTTCACCATAGCCCTCTATGGGCTTCCAAATATCCCTTTGTCAATTCCACAAGAACAGCCTTAGTGAAAGGCTTCTTGAAGGGAAAGATGTAACTCTGTGAGATGAATTAACAGAACACAGAGCAGTTTCTCAGAAAGCTTCTTTCCAGTTTTGAACGGAAGATATTTCCTTTTTCACCATAGAACTCTATGGGCTTCCAAATATCACTTTGCCAATTCCACAAGAACAGCCTTAGGGAAAGGCTTCTTGAAGCGATAGATGTAACTCTGTGAGATGAATTAACAGAACGCAGAGCAGTTTCTCAGAAAGCTTCTTTCCAGTTTTGAACGGAAGATATTTCCTTTTTCACCATAGCCCTCTATGGGCTTCCAAATATCCCTTTGCCAATTCCACAAGAACAGCCTTAGCGAAAGGCTTCTTGAAGGGAAAGATGTAACTCTGTGAGATGAATTAACAGAGCACAGAACAGTTTGTCAGAAAGCTTCTTTCCAGAATTGAACGGAGGATATTTCCTTTTTCACCATAGCCCTCTATGGGCTTCCAAATATCCCTTTGCCAATTCCAGAAGAACAGAATTAGCGAAAGGCTTCTTAAAGGGAAGATGTAACTCTGTGAGATGAGTTAAGAGAACACAGAGCAGTTTCTCAGAAAGCTTCTTTCCAGTTTTGAACGGAAGATATTTCCTTTTTCACCATAGCCCTCTATGGGCTTCCAAATATCCCTTTGCCAATTCCACAAGAACAGCCTTAGCGAAAGGCGCATTGAAGGGAAAGATGTAACTCTGTGAGATGAATTAACGGAACACAGAGCAGTTTCTCAGAAAACTTCTTTCCAGTTTTAAACGGAAGATATTTCCTTTTTCACCATAGCCCTCTTAGGGCTTCCAAATATCCCTTTGCCAATTCCAGAAGAACAGCCTTAGCGAAAGGCTTCTTGAAGGGAAAGACTTAAGTCTGTGAGATGAATTAACAGAACACAGAGCAGTTTCTCGGAGAGCTTCTTTCCAGTTTTGAACGGGAGGTAATTCCTTTTTCACCATAGCCCTCTATGGGCTTCCAAATATCCCTTTGCCAATTCCAGAAGAACAGCCTTAGCGAAAGGCTTCTTGAAGGGAAAGATGTAACTCTGTGACATGAATTAACAGAACACAGAGCAGTTTCTCATAAAGCTTCTTTCCATTTTTCAACGGAAGATATTTCCTTTCTCACCATAGCCCTCTATGGGCTTCCAAATATCCCTTGCCAATTCCACAAGAACAGCCTTAGCGAAATGCTTCTTGAAGGGAAAGATGTAACTCTGTGAGATGAATTAACAGAACACAAAGCGGTTTCTCAGAAAACTTCTTTCCCGTTGGGAACGGAAGATATTTCCTTTCTCACCATAGCCCTCTATGGGCTTCCAAATATCCCTTTGCCAATTCCACAAGAACAGCTTTAGCGAAAGGCTTCTTGAAGGGAAAGATGTAACTCTGTGAGATGAATTAACAGAACACAGAGCAGTTTCTCAGAGAGCTTCTTTCCAGTTTTCAATGGAAGATATTTCCTTTTTCACCATAGCCCTCCATGGGCTCCCAAATATCCCTTTGCCAATTCCACAAGAACAGCCTTAGCGAAAGGCTTCTTGAAGGGAAAGATGTAACTCTGTGAGATAAATTAACAGAACACAGAGCAGTTTCTCAGAAAGCTTCTTTCCAGTTTTGAACGGAAGATATTACGTTTCTCACCATAGCCCTCTGTGGGCTTCAAAATATCCCTTTGCCAATTCCACAAGAACAGCCTTAGCGAAAGGTTTCTTGAAGGGGATGATGTAACTCTGTGAGATGAATTAACAGAACACAGAGCAGTTTCTAAGAAAGCTTCTTTCCAGTTTTGAACGGAAGATATTTCCTTTTTCACCATAGCCCTCTATGGGCTTCCAAGTATCCCTTTGCCAATTCCACAAGAACAGCCTTAGTGAAAGGCTCTTGAAGGGAAAGATGTAACTCTGTGAGATGAATTAACAGAACACAGAGCAGTTTCTCAGAAAGCTTCTTTCCAGTTTTGTACGGAAGATATTTCCTTTTTCACCATACCCCGCTATGGGCTTCCAAATATCCCTTTGCCAATTCCACAAGAACAGCCTTAGCGAAAGGCTTCTTGAAGGGAAAGTTGTAACTCTGTGAGATGAATTAACAGAACACAGAGCAGCTTCTCAGAAAGCCTCTTTCCAGTTTTGAACGGAAGATATTTCCTTTTTCACCGTAGCCCTCCATTGGCTTCCAAATATCCCTTTGCCAGTTCCACAAGAACAGCATTAGCGAAAGGCTTCTTGAAGGGAAAAATGTAACTCTGTGAGATGAATTAACAGAACACAAAGCAGTTTCTCAGATACCTTCTTTCCAGTTGTGAACGGAAGATATTTCCTTTTTCACCATAGCCCTCTATGTCCTTCCAAATATCCCTTTTCCAATTCCACAAGAAAAGCCTTAGCGAACGGGTTCTTGAAGGGAAAGATGTAACTCTGTGAGATGAATTAACAGAGCAAAGAGCAGTTTATCAAAAAGCTTCTTTCCAGTTTTGAACGGAAGATATTTCCTTTTTCACTGAAGCCCTTTATGGGCTTCCAAATATCCCTTTGCCAATTCCACAGGAACAGCCTTTGCGAAAGGCTTCTTGAACGGAAAGATGTAACTCTGTGAGATGAATTAACAGAACACAGAGCAGTTTCTCAGAGAGCTTCTTTCCAGTTTTGAACGGGAGATAATTCCTTTTTCACCATAGCCCTCTAGGGGCTTCCAAATATCCCTTTGCCATTTCCACAAGAACAGCCTTAGGGAAAGGCTTCTTGAAGGGAAAGATGTAACTCTGTGAGATGAATTAACAGAACACAGAGCAGTTTCTCAGAAAGCTTCTTTCCAGTTTTGTACGGAAGATATTTCCTTTTTCACCATAGCCCTCTATGGGCTTCCAAATATCCCTTTGTCAATTCCACAAGAACAGCCTTAGCGAAAGGCTTCTTGAAGGGAAAGATGTAACTCTGTGAGATGAATTAACAGAACACAGAGCAGTTTCTCAGAAAGTTTCTTTCCAGTTTTGAACGGAAGATATTTCCTTTTTCACCATAGCACTCTATGGGCTTCCAAATATCACTTTGCCAATTCCACAAGAACAGCCTTAGCGAAAGGCTTCTTGAAGGGAAAGATGTAACTCTGTGAGATGAATTAACAGAACACAGAGCAGTTTCTCAGAAGGCTTCTTTCCAGTTTTGAACGGAAGATATTTCCTTTTTCGCCATAGCCCTCTATGGGCTTCCAAATATCCCTTTGCCAATTCCACAAGAACAGCCTTAGCGAAAGGCTTCTTGAAGGGAAAGATGTAACTCTGTGAGATGAATTAACAGAGCACAGAACAGTTTGTCAGAAAGCTTCTTTCCAGAATTGAACGGAGGATATTTCCTTTTTCACCGTAGCCCTCTATGGGCTTCCAAATATCCCTTTGCCAATTCCAGAAGAACAGAATTAGCGAAAGGCTTCTTAAAGGGAAGATGTAACTCTGTGAGATGAATTAAGAGAACACAGAGCAGTTTCAGAAAAGCTTCTTTCTAGTTTTGAACGGATGATATTTCCTTTTACACCATAGCCCTCTATGGGCTTCCAAATATCCCTTTGCCAATTCCACAAGAACAGCCTTAGCGAAAGGCTACTTGAAGGGAAAGATGTAACTCTGTGAGATGAATTAACAGAACACAGAGCAGTTTCTCAGAAAGCTTCTTTCCAGTTTTAAACGGAAGATATTTCCTTTTTCACCATAGCCCTCTATGGGCTTCCAAATATCCCTTTGCCAATTCCACAAGAACAGCCTTAACGAAAGGCTTCTTGAAGGGAAAGATGTAACTCTGTGAGATGAATTAACAGAACACAGAGCAGTTTCTCAGAATGCTTCTTTCCACTTTTGAACGGAAGATATTTCCTTTTTCACCATAGCCCTCTATGGGCTTCCAAATATCCCTTTGCCAATTCCACAAGAACAGCCTTAGCGAAAGGCTTCATGAAGGGAAAGATGTAACTCTGTGAGATGAATTAACAGAGCACTGAGCAGTTTGTCAGAAAGCTTCTTTCCAGTTCTGAACAGGAGATATTTAATTTTTAACCGAAGCCCTCTATGGGCTTCCAAATATCCCTTTGCGACTTCCACAAGAACAGCCTTACAGAAAGGCTTCTTGAAGGGAAAGATGTAACTCTGTGAGATGAATTAACAGAACGCAGAGCAGTTTCTCAGAGAGCTTCTTTCCAGTTTTGAACGGGAGGTAATTCCTTTTTCACCATAGCCTTCTATGGGCTTCCAAATATCCCTTTTCCAATTCCACAAGAACGGCCTTAGCGAAAGGCTTCTTGAAGGGAAAGATGTAACTCTGTGACATGAATTAACAGAACACAGAGCAGTTTCTCAGAAAGCTTCTTTCCATTTTTCATCTGAAGATATTTCCTTTTTCACCATAGCCCTCTATGGGCTTCCAAATATACCTTGCCAAATCCACAAGAACCGCCTTAGCGAAATGATTCTTGAAGGGAAAGATGTAACTCTGTGAGATGAATTAACAGAACACAAAGCGGTTTCTCAGAAAGCTTCTTTCCCGTTGTGAACGGAAGATATTTCCTTTTTCACCATAGCCCTCTATGGGCTTCCAAATATCCCTTTGCCAATTCCACAAGAACAGCCTTAGCGAAAGGCTTCTTGAAGGGAAAGATGTAACTCTGTGAGATGAATTAACAGAGCACAGAACAGTTTGTCAGAAAGCTTCTTTCCAGAGTTGAACGGAGGATATTTCCTTTTTCACCGTAGCCCTCTATGGGCTTCCAAATATCCCTTTGCCAATTCCAGAAGAACAGAATTAGCGAAAGGCTTCTTAAAGGGAAGATGTAACTCTGTGAGATGAATTAAGAGAACACAGAGCAGTTTCAGAAAAGCTTCTTTCTAGTTTTGAACGGATGATATTTCCTTTTACACCATAGCCCTCTATGATCTTCCAAATATCCCTTTGCCAATTCCACAAGAACAGCCTTAGCGAAAGGCTACTTGAAGGGAAAGATGTAACTCTGTGAGATGAATTAACAGAACACAGAGCAGTTTCTCAGAAAGCTTCTTTCCAGTTTTAAACGGAAGATATTTCCTTTTTCACCATAGCCCTCTATGGGCTTCCAAATATCCCTTTGCCAATTCCACAAGAACAGCCTTAACGAAAGGCTTCTTGAAGGGAAAGATGTAACTCTGTGAGATGAATTAACAGAACACAGAGCAGTTTCTCAGAATGCTTCTTTCCACTTTTGAACGGAAGATATTTCCTTTTTCACCATAGCCCTCTAAGGGCTTCCAAATATCCCTTTGCCAATTCCACAAGAACAGCCTTAGCGAAAGGCTTCATGAAGGGAAAGATGTAACTCTGTGAGATGAATTAACAGAGCACTGAGCAGTTTGTCAGAAAGCTTCTTTCCAGTTCTGAACAGGAGATATTTAATTTTTAACCGAAGCCCTCTATGGGCTTCCAAATATCCCTTTGCGACTTCCACAAGAACAGCCTTACAGAAAGGCTTCTTGAAGGGAAAGATGTAACTCTGTGAGATGAATTAACAGAACGCAGAGCAGTTTCTCAGAGAGCTTCTTTCCAGTTTTGAACGGGAGGTAATTCCTTTTTCACCATAGCCCTCTATGGGCTTCCAAATATCCCTTTTCCAATTCCACAAGAACGGCCTTAGCGAAAGGCTTCTTGAAGGGAAAGATGTAACTCTGTGACATGAATTAACAGAACACAGAGCAGTTTCTCAGAAAGCTTCTTTCCATTTTTCATCTGAAGATATTTGCTTTTTCACCATAGCCCTCTATGGGCTTCCAAATATACCTTGCCAAATCCACAAGAACCGCCTTAGCGAAATGATTCTTGAAGGGAAAGATGTAACTCTGTGAGATGAATTAACAGAACACAAAGCGGTTTCTCAGAAAGCTTCTTTCCCGTTGTGAACGGAAGATATTTCCTTTTTCACCATAGCCCTCTATGGGCTTCCAAATATCCCTTTGCCAATTCCACAAGAACAGCCTTAGCGAAAGGCTTCTTGAATGGAAAGATGTAACTCTGTGAGATGAATTAACAGATCACAGAGCAGTTTCTGAGAAATCCTCTTTCCAGTTTTGAACGGAAGATATTTCCTTTTTCACCGTAGCCCTCCATTGGCTTCCAAATATCCCTTTGCCAGTTCCACAAGAACAGCCTTAGCGAAAGGCTTCTTGAAGGGAAAAATGTAACTGTGTGAGATGAATTAACAGAACACAAAGCAGTTTCTCAGATACCTTCTTTCCAGTTGTGAACGGAAGATATTTCCTTTTTCACCATAGCCCTCTATGGGCTTCCAAATATCCCTTTTCCAATTCCACAAGAACAGCCTTAGCGAAAGGCTTCATGAAGGGAAAGATGTAACTCTGTGAGATGAATTAACAGATCAAAGAGCAGTTTGTCAAAAAGCTTCTTTCCAGTTTTGAACGGAAGATACTTCCTTTTTCACTGAAGCCCTCTATGGGCTTCCAAATATCCCTTTGCCCATTCCACAGGAACAGCCTTCGCGAAAGGCTTCTTGAACGGAAAGATGTAACTCTGTGAGATGAATGAACAGAACACAGAGCAGTTTCTCAGAGACCTTCTTTCCAGTTTTGAACGGGAGATAAATCCTTTTTCACCATAGCCCTCTAAGGGCTTCCAAATATCCCTTTGCCATTTCCACAAGAACAGCCTTCGGGAAAGGCTTCTTGAAGGGAAAGATGTAACTCTGTGAGATGAATTAACAGAAAACAGAGCAGTTTCTCAGAAAGCTTCTTTCCAGTTTTGTACGGAAGATATTTCCTTTTTCACCATAGCCCTCTATGGGCTTCCAAATATCTCTTTGCCAATTCCACAAGAACAGCCTTCGCGAAAGGCTTCTTGAAGGGAAAGATGTAACTCTGTGAGATGAATTAACAGAACACAGAGCAGTTTCTCAGAAAGCTTCTTTCCAGTTTTGAACGGAAGCTATTTCCTTTTTCACCATAGCACTCTATGGGCTTCCAAATATCACTTTGCCAATTCCACAAGAACAGCCTTAGCGAAAGGCTTCTTGAAGGGAAAGATGTAACTCTGTAAGATGAATTAACAGATCACAGAGCAGTTTCTCAGAAAGCTTCTTTCCAGTTTTGAACGGAAGATATTTCCTTTTTCAACATAGCCCTCTATGGGCTTCCAAATATCCCTTTGACAATTCCACAAGAACAGCTTTAGCGAAAGGCTTCTTGAAGGGAAAGATGTAACTCAGTGAGATGAATTAACAGAGCACAGAACAGTTTGTCAGAAAGCTTCTTTCCAGAATTGAACGGAGGATATTTCCTTTTTCACCATAGCCCTCTATGGGCTTCCAAATATCCGTTTGCCAATTCCAGAAGAACAGCCTTAGCGAAAGGCTTCTTAAAGGGAAGATGTAACTCTGTGAGATGAATTAAGAGAACACAGAGCCGTTTCTCAGAAAGCTTCTTTCCAGTTTTGAACGGAAGATATTTCCTTTTTCACCATAGCCCTCTATGGGCTTCCAAATATCCCTTTGCCAATTCCACAAGAACAGCCTTAGCGAAAGGCTCATTGAAGGGAAAGATGTAACTCTGTGAGATGAATTAACAGAACACAGAGCCGTTTCTCAGAAAGCTTCTTTCCAGTTTTGAACGGAAGATATTTCCTTTTTCACCATAGCCCTCTATGGGCTTCCAAATATCCCTTTGCCAATTCCACAAGAACAGCCTTAGCGAAAGGCTCATTGAAGGGAAAGATGTAACTCTGTGAGATGAATTAACAGAACACAGAGCAGTTTCTCAGAAAGCTTCTTTCCAGTTTTGAACGGAAGATATTTCCTTTTTCACCATAGCCCTCTAGGGGCTTCCAAATATCCCTTTGCCAATTCCACAAGAACAGCCTTAGCGAAAGGCTTCTTGAAGGGAAAGATGTAACTCTGTGAGATGAATTAACAGAACACAGAGCAGTTTCTCAGAAAGCTTCTTTCCAGTTTTGAACGGAAGATAGTTCCTTTTTCACCATAGCCCTCTATGGGCTTCCAAATATCCCTTTGCCAATTCCACAAGAACAGCCTTAGCGAAAGGCTTCATGAAGGGAAAGATGTAACTCTGTTAGATGAATTAACAGAGCACAGAGCAGTTTGTCAGAGCTTCTTTCCAGTTCTGAACGGAAGATATTTCCTTTTTCACCGAAGCCCTCGGGAAAGATGTAACTCTGCGAGATGAATTAACAGAACACAGAGCAGTTTCTCAGAGAGCTTCTTTCCAGTTTTGAACGGGAGATAATTCCTTTTTCACCATAGCCCTCTATGGGCTTCCAAATATCCCTTTGCCAATTCGACAAGAACAGCCTTAGCGAAAGGCTTCTTGAAGGGAAAGATGTAACTCTGTGACATGAATTAACAGAACACAGAGCAGTTTCTCAGAAAGCTTCTTTCCATTTTTCATCGGAAGATATTTCCTTTTTCACCATAGCCCTCTATGGGCTTCCAAATATCGCTTGCCAATTCCACAGGAACAGCCTTAGTGAAATGATTCTTGAAGGGAAAGATGTAACTCTGTGAGATGAATTAACAGAACACAAAGCAGTTTCTCAGAAAGCTTCTTTCCCGTTGTGAACGGAAGATATTTCCTTCTTCACCATAGCCCTCTATGGGCTTCCAAATATCCGTTTGCTAATTCCACAAGAACAGCTTTAGCGAAAGGCTTCTTGAAGGGAAAGATTTAACTCTGTGAGATGAATTAACAGAACACAGAGCAGTTTCTCAGAAAGCTTCTTTCCAGTTTTCAATGGAAGATATTTCATTTTTCACCATAGCACTCTATGGGCTCCCAAATATCCCTTTGCCAATTCCACAAGAACAGCCTTAGCGAAAGGCTTTTTGAAGGGAAAGATGTAACTCTGTGAGATAAATTAACAGAACACAGAGGAGTTTCTCAGACAGCTTTTTTCCCGTTTTGAACGTAAGATATTACGTTTCTCACCATAGCCCTCTATGGGCTTCAAAATATCACTTTGCCAATTCCACAAGAACAGCCTTAGCGAAAGGTTCCTTGAAGGGAGAGATGTAACTCTGTGAGATGAATTAACAGAACACAGAGCAGTTTCTAAGAAAGCTTCTTTCCAGTTTTCAATGGAAGATATTTCCTTTTTCACCATAGCCCTCTATGGGCTTCCAAATATCCCTTTGCCAATTCCACAAGAACAGCCTTAGCGAAAGGCTTGTTGAAGGGAAAGATGTAACTCTGTGAGATAAATTAACACAACACAGAGCAGTTTCTCAGAAAGCTTCTTTACAGTTTTGAACGGAAGATATTTCCTTTTTCACCATAGCCCTCTATGGGCTTCCAAATATCCCTTTGCCAATTCCACAAGAGCAGCCTTAGCGAAAGGCTTCTTGAAGGGAAAGATGTAACGCTGTGAGATGAATTAACTGAACACAAAGCAGTTTCTCAGATACCTTCTTTCCAGTTGTGAACGGAAGATATTTCCTTTTTCACCATAGCCCTCAATGGGCTTCCAAATATCCCTTTTCCAATTCCACAAGAACAGCCTTAGCGAACGGCTTCATGAAGGGAAAGATGTAACTCTGTGAGATGAATTAACAGAACAAAGAGCAGTTTGTCAGAAAGCTTCTTTCCAGTTTTGAACGGAAGATATTTCCTTATTCACTGAAGCCCTCAATGGGCTTCCAAATATCCCTTTGCCAATTCCACAGGAACAGCCTTCGCGAAAGGCTTCTTGAACGGAAAGGTGTAACCCTGTGAGATGAATTAACAGAACACAGAGCAGTTTCTCAGAAAGCTTCTTTCCAGTTTTGAACGGAAGATATTTCCTTTTTCACCATAGCCCTCTAAGGCCGCCAAATATCCCTTTTCCAATTCCACAAGAACAGCCTTAGCGAAAGGCTTCTTGAAGGGAAAGATGTAACTCTGCGAGATGAATTAACAGAACACAGAGCAGTTTCTCAGAAAGCTTCTTTCCAGTTTTGAATGGAAGATATTTCCTTTTTCACTATTGCCCTCTATGGGCTTCCAAATATCCCTTTGCCAATTCCACAAGAACAGCCTTAGCGAAAGGCTTCATGAAGGGAAAGATATAACTCTGTGAGATGAATTAACAGAGCACAGAGCAGTTTATCAGAAAGCTTCTTTCCAGTTTTGAACGGAAGATATTTCCTTTTTCACCGAAGCCCTCTATGGGCTTCCAAATATCCCTTTGCCAATTCCACAAGAACAGCCTTAGCGAAAGGCTTCTTGAAGGGAAAGATGTAACTCTGTGAGATGAATTAACAGAACACAGAGCAGTTTCTCAGAAAGCTTCTTTCCAGTTTTGAACGGAAGATATTTCCTTTTTCACCATAGCCCTCTATGGGCTTCCAAATATCCCTTTGCCAATTCCACAAGAACAGCCTTAGCGAAAGGCTTCATGAAGGGAAAGATGTAACTCTGTGAGATGAATTAACAGAGCACTGAGCAGTTTGTCAGAAAGCTTCTTTCCAGTTCTGAACAGGAGATATTTAATTTTTAACCGAAGCCCTCTATGGGCTTCCAAATATCCCTTTGCGACTTCCACAAGAACAGCCTTACAGAAAGGCTTCTTGAAGGGAAAGATGTAACTCTGTGAGATGAATTAACAGAACGCAGAGCAGTTTCTCAGAGAGCTTCTTTCCAGTTTTGAACGGGAGGTAATTCCTTTTTCACCATAGCCCTCTATGGGCTTCCAAATATCCCTTTTCCAATTCCACAAGAACGGCCTTAGCGAAAGGCTTCTTGAAGGGAAAGATGTAACTCTGTGACATGAATTAACAGAACACAGAGCAGTTTCTCAGAAAGCTTCTTTCCATTTTTCATCTGAAGATATTTCCTTTTTCACCATAGCCCTCTATGGGCTTCCAAATATACCTTGCCAAATCCACAAGAACCGCCTTAGCGAAATGATTCTTGAAGGGAAAGATGTAACTCTGTGAGATGAATTAACAGAACACAAAGCGGTTTCTCAGAAAGCTTCTTTCCCGTTGTGAACGGAAGATATTTCCTTTTTCACCATAGCCCTCTATGGGCTTCCAAATATCCCTTTGCCAATTCCACAAGAACAGCCTTAGCGAAAGGCTTCTTGAATGGAAAGATGTAACTCTGTGAGATGAATTAACAGATCACAGAGCAGTTTCTGAGAAATCCTCTTTCCAGTTTTGAACGGAAGATATTTCCTTTTTCACCGTAGCCCTCCATTGGCTTCCAAATATCCCTTTGCCAGTTCCACAAGAACAGCCTTAGCGAAAGGCTTCTTGAAGGGAAAAATGTAACTGTGTGAGATGAATTAACAGAACACAAAGCAGTTTCTCAGATACCTTCTTTCCAGTTGTGAACGGAAGATATTTCCTTTTTCACCATAGCCCTCTATGGGCTTCCAAATATCCCTTTTCCAATTCCACAAGAACAGCCTTAGCGAAAGGCTTCATGAAGGGAAAGATGTAACTCTGTGAGATGAATTAACAGATCAAAGAGCAGTTTGTCAAAAAGCTTCTTTCCAGTTTTGAACGGAAGATACTTCCTTTTTCACTGAAGCCCTCTATGGGCTTCCAAATATCCCTTTGCCCATTCCACAGGAACAGCCTTCGCGAAAGGCTTCTTGAACGGAAAGATGTAACTCTGTGAGATGAATGAACAGAACACAGAGCAGTTTCTCAGAGACCTTCTTTCCAGTTTTGAACGGGAGATAAATCCTTTTTCACCATAGCCCTCTAAGGGCTTCCAAATATCCCTTTGCCATTTCCACAAGAACAGCCTTCGGGAAAGGCTTCTTGAAGGGAAAGATGTAACTCTGTGAGATGAATTAACAGAAAACAGAGCAGTTTCTCAGAAAGCTTCTTTCCAGTTTTGTACGGAAGATATTTCCTTTTTCACCATAGCCCTCTATGGGCTTCCAAATATCTCTTTGCCAATTCCACAAGAACAGCCTTAGCGAAAGGCTTCTTGAAGGGAAAGATGTAACTCTGTGAGATGAATTAACAGAACACAGAGCAGTTTCTCAGAAAGCTTCTTTCCAGTTTTGAACGGAAGATATTTCCTTTTTCACCATAGCACTCTATGGGCTTCCAAATATCACTTTGCCAATTCCACAAGAACAGCCTTAGTGAAAGGCTTCTTGAAGGGAAAGATGTAACTCTGTGAGATGAATTAACAGAACAAAGAGCAGTTTGTCAGAAAGCTTCTTTCCAGTTTTGAACGGAAGATATTTCCTTATTCACTGAAGCCCTCAATGGGCTTCCAAATATCCCTTTGCCAATTCCACAGGAACAGCCTTCGCGAAAGGCTTCTTGAACGGAAAGGTGTAACCCTGTGAGATGAATTAACAGAACACAGAGCAGTTTCTCAGAAAGCTTCTTTCCAGTTTTGAACGGAAGATATTTCCTTTTTCACCATAGCCCTCTAAGGCCGCCAAATATCCCTTTTCCAATTCCACAAGAACAGCCTTAGCGAAAGGCTTCTTGAAGGGAAAGATGTAACTCTGCGAGATGAATTAACAGAACACAGAGCAGTTTCTCAGAAAGCTTCTTTCCAGTTTTGAATGGAAGATATTTCCTTTTTCACTATTGCCCTCTATGGGCTTCCAAATATCCCTTTGCCAATTCCACAAGAACAGCCTTAGCGAAAGGCTTCATGAAGGGAAAGATATAACTCTGTGAGATGAATTAACAGAGCACAGAGCAGTTTATCAGAAAGCTTCTTTCCAGTTTTGAACGGAAGATATTTCCTTTTTCACCGAAGCCCTCTATGGGCTTCCAAATATCCCTTTGCCAATTCCACAAGAACAGCCTTAGCGAAAGGCTTCTTGAAGGGAAAGATGTAACTCTGTGAGATGAATTAACAGAACACAGAGCAGTTTCTCAGAAAGCTTCTTTCCAGTTTTGAACGGAAGATATTTCCTTTTTCACCATAGCCCTCTATGGGCTTCCAAATATCCCTTTGCCAATTCCACAAGAACAGCCTTAGCGAAAGGCTTCATGAAGGGAAAGATGTAACTCTGTGAGATGAATTAACAGAGCACTGAGCAGTTTGTCAGAAAGCTTCTTTCCAGTTCTGAACAGGAGATATTTAATTTTTAACCGAAGCCCTCTATGGGCTTCCAAATATCCCTTTGCGACTTCCACAAGAACAGCCTTACAGAAAGGCTTCTTGAAGGGAAAGATGTAACTCTGTGAGATGAATTAACAGAACGCAGAGCAGTTTCTCAGAGAGCTTCTTTCCAGTTTTGAACGGGAGGTAATTCCTTTTTCACCATAGCCCTCTATGGGCTTCCAAATATCCCTTTTCCAATTCCACAAGAACGGCCTTAGCGAAAGGCTTCTTGAAGGGAAAGATGTAACTCTGTGACATGAATTAACAGAACACAGAGCAGTTTCTCAGAAAGCTTCTTTCCATTTTTCATCTGAAGATATTTCCTTTTTCACCATAGCCCTCTATGGGCTTCCAAATATACCTTGCCAAATCCACAAGAACCGCCTTAGCGAAATGATTCTTGAAGGGAAAGATGTAACTCTGTGAGATGAATTAACAGAACACAAAGCGGTTTCTCAGAAAGCTTCTTTCCCGTTGTGAACGGAAGATATTTCCTTTTTCACCATAGCCCTCTATGGGCTTCCAAATATCCCTTTGCCAATTCCACAAGAACAGCCTTAGCGAAAGGCTTCTTGAATGGAAAGATGTAACTCTGTGAGATGAATTAACAGATCACAGAGCAGTTTCTGAGAAATCCTCTTTCCAGTTTTGAACGGAAGATATTTCCTTTTTCACCGTAGCCCTCCATTGGCTTCCAAATATCCCTTTGCCAGTTCCACAAGAACAGCCTTAGCGAAAGGCTTCTTGAAGGGAAAAATGTAACTGTGTGAGATGAATTAACAGAACACAAAGCAGTTTCTCAGATACCTTCTTTCCAGTTGTGAACGGAAGATATTTCCTTTTTCACCATAGCCCTCTATGGGCTTCCAAATATCCCTTTTCCAATTCCACAAGAACAGCCTTAGCGAAAGGCTTCATGAAGGGAAAGATGTAACTCTGTGAGATGAATTAACAGATCAAAGAGCAGTTTGTCAAAAAGCTTCTTTCCAGTTTTGAACGGAAGATACTTCCTTTTTCACTGAAGCCCTCTATGGGCTTCCAAATATCCCTTTGCCCATTCCACAGGAACAGCCTTCGCGAAAGGCTTCTTGAACGGAAAGATGTAACTCTGTGAGATGAATGAACAGAACACAGAGCAGTTTCTCAGAGACCTTCTTTCCAGTTTTGAACGGGAGATAAATCCTTTTTCACCATAGCCCTCTAAGGGCTTCCAAATATCCCTTTGCCATTTCCACAAGAACAGCCTTCGGGAAAGGCTTCTTGAAGGGAAAGATGTAACTCTGTGAGATGAATTAACAGAAAACAGAGCAGTTTCTCAGAAAGCTTCTTTCCAGTTTTGTACGGAAGATATTTCCTTTTTCACCATAGCCCTCTATGGGCTTCCAAATATCTCTTTGCCAATTCCACAAGAACAGCCTTAGCGAAAGGCTTCTTGAAGGGAAAGATGTAACTCTGTGAGATGAATTAACAGAACACAGAGCAGTTTCTCAGAAAGCTTCTTTCCAGTTTTGAACGGAAGATATTTCCTTTTTCACCATAGCACTCTATGGGCTTCCAAATATCACTTTGCCAATTCCACAAGAACAGCCTTAGTGAAAGGCTTCTTGAAGGGAAAGATGTAACTCTGTAAGATGAATTAACAGATCACAGAGCAGTTTCTCAGAAAGCTTCTTTCCAGTTTTGAACGGAAGATATTTCCTTTTTCAACATAGCCCTCTATGGGCTTCCAAATATCCCTTTGACAATTCCACAAGAACAGCTTTAGCGAAAGGCTTCTTGAAGGGAAAGATGTAACTCAGTGAGATGAATTAACAGAGCACAGAACAGTTTGTCAGAAAGCTTCTTTCCAGAATTGAACGGAGGATATTTCCTTTTTCACCATAGCCCTCTATGGGCTTCCAAATATCCGTTTGCCAATTCCAGAAGAACAGCCTTAGCGAAAGGCTTCTTAAAGGGAAGATGTAACTCTGTGAGATGAATTAAGAGAACACAGAGCCGTTTCTCAGAAAGCTTCTTTCCAGTTTTGAACGGAAGATATTTCCTTTTTCACCATAGCCCTCTATGGGCTTCCAAATATCCCTTTGCCAATTCCACAAGAACAGCCTTAGCGAAAGGCTCATTGAAGGGAAAGATGTAACTCTGTGAGATGAATTAACAGAACACAGAGCCGTTTCTCAGAAAGCTTCTTTCCAGTTTTGAACGGAAGATATTTCCTTTTTCACCATAGCCCTCTATGGGCTTCCAAATATCCCTTTGCCAATTCCACAAGAACAGCCTTAGCGAAAGGCTCATTGAAGGGAAAGATGTAACTCTGTGAGATGAATTAACAGAACACAGAGCAGTTTCTCAGAAAGCTTCTTTCCAGTTTTGAACGGAAGATATTTCCTTTTTCACCATAGCCCTCTAGGGGCTTCCAAATATCCCTCTGCCAATTCCACAAGAACAGCCTTAGCGAAAGGCTTCTTGAAGGGAAAGATGTAACTCTGTGAGATGAATTAACAGAACACAGAGCAGTTTCTCAGAAAGCTTCTTTCCAGTTTTGAACGGAAGATAGTTCCTTTTTCACCATAGCCCTCTATGGGCTTCCAAATATCCCTTTGCCAATTCCACAAGAACAGCCTTAGCGAAAGGCTTCATGAAGGGAAAGATGTAACTCTGTTAGATGAATTAACAGAGCACAGAGCAGTTTGTCAGAGCTTCTTTCCAGTTCTGAACGGAAGATATTTCCTTTTTCACCGAAGCCCTCGGGAAAGATGTAACTCTGCGAGATGAATTAACAGAACACAGAGCAGTTTCTCAGAGAGCTTCTTTCCAGTTTTGAACGGGAGATAATTCCTTTTTCACCATAGCCCTCTATGGGCTTCCAAATATCCCTTTGCCAATTCGACAAGAACAGCCTTAGCGAAAGGCTTCTTGAAGGGAAAGATGTAACTCTGTGACATGAATTAACAGAACACAGAGCAGTTTCTCAGAAAGCTTCTTTCCATTTTTCATCGGAAGATATTTCCTTTTTCACCATAGCCCTCTATGGGCTTCCAAATATCGCTTGCCAATTCCACAGGAACAGCCTTAGTGAAATGATTCTTGAAGGGAAAGATGTAACTCTGTGAGATGAATTAACAGAACACAAAGCAGTTTCTCAGAAAGCTTCTTTCCCGTTGTGAACGGAAGATATTTCCTTCTTCACCATAGCCCTCTATGGGCTTCCAAATATCCGTTTGCTAATTCCACAAGAACAGCTTTAGCGAAAGGCTTCTTGAAGGGAAAGATTTAACTCTGTGAGATGAATTAACAGAACACAGAGCAGTTTCTCAGAAAGCTTCTTTCCAGTTTTCAATGGAAGATATTTCATTTTTCACCATAGCACTCTATGGGCTCCCAAATATCCCTTTGCCAATTCCACAAGAACAGCCTTAGCGAAAGGCTTTTTGAAGGGAAAGATGTAACTCTGTGAGATAAATTAACAGAACACAGAGGAGTTTCTCAGACAGCTTTTTTCCCGTTTTGAACGTAAGATATTACGTTTCTCACCATAGCCCTCTATGGGCTTCAAAATATCACTTTGCCAATTCCACAAGAACAGCCTTAGCGAAAGGTTCCTTGAAGGGAGAGATGTAACTCTGTGAGATGAATTAACAGAACACAGAGCAGTTTCTAAGAAAGCTTCTTTCCAGTTTTCAATGGAAGATATTTCCTTTTTCACCATAGCCCTCTATGGGCTTCCAAATATCCCTTTGCCAATTCCACAAGAACAGCCTTAGCGAAAGGCTTGTTGAAGGGAAAGATGTAACTCTGTGAGATAAATTAACACAACACAGAGCAGTTTCTCAGAAAGCTTCTTTACAGTTTTGAACGGAAGATATTTCCTTTTTCACCATAGCCCTCTATGGGCTTCCAAATATCCCTTTGCCAATTCCACAAGAGCAGCCTTAGCGAAAGGCTTCTTGAAGGGAAAGATGTAACGCTGTGAGATGAATTAACTGAACACAAAGCAGTTTCTCAGATACCTTCTTTCCAGTTGTGAACGGAAGATATTTCCTTTTTCACCATAGCCCTCAATGGGCTTCCAAATATCCCTTTTCCAATTCCACAAGAACAGCCTTAGCGAACGGCTTCATGAAGGGAAAGATGTAACTCTGTGAGATGAATTAACAGAACAAAGAGCAGTTTGTCAGAAAGCTTCTTTCCAGTTTTGAACGGAAGATATTTCCTTATTCACTGAAGCCCTCAATGGGCTTCCAAATATCCCTTTGCCAATTCCACAGGAACAGCCTTCGCGAAAGGCTTCTTGAACGGAAAGGTGTAACCCTGTGAGATGAATTAACAGAACACAGAGCAGTTTCTCAGAAAGCTTCTTTCCAGTTTTGAACGGAAGATATTTCCTTTTTCACCATAGCCCTCTAAGGCCGCCAAATATCCCTTTTCCAATTCCACAAGAACAGCCTTAGCGAAAGGCTTCTTGAAGGGAAAGATGTAACTCTGCGAGATGAATTAACAGAACACAGAGCAGTTTCTCAGAAAGCTTCTTTCCAGTTTTGAACGGAAGATATTTCCTTTTTCACTATTGCCCTCTATGGGCTTCCAAATATCCCTTTGCCAATTCCACAAGAACAGCCTTAGCGAAAGGCTTCATGAAGGGAAAGATATAACTCTGTGAGATGAATTAACAGAGCACAGAGCAGTTTAACAGAAAGCTTCTTTCCAATTTTGAACGGAAGATATTTCCTTTTTCACCGAAGCCCTCTATGGGCTTCCAAATATCCCTTTGCCAATTCCACAAGAACAGCCTTAGCGAAAGGCTTCTTGAAGGGAAAGATGTAACTCTGTGAGATGAATTAACAGAACACAGAGCAGTTTCTCAGAAAGCTTCTTTCCAGTTTTGAACGGAAGATATTTCCTTTTTCACCATAGCCCTCTATGGGCTTCCAAATATCCCTTTGCCAATTCCACAAGAACAGCCTTAGCGAAAGGCTTCTTGAAGGGAAAGATGTAACTCTGTGAGAAGAATTAACAAAGTACAGAACAGTTTGTCAGAAAGCTTCTTTCCAGAATTGAACGGAGGATATTTCCTTTTCACCATAGCCCTCTATGGGCTTCCAAATATCCCTTTGCCAATTCCAGAAGAACAGCCTTAGCGAAAGGCTTCTTAAAGGGAAGATGTAACTCTGTGAGATGAATTAAGAGAACACAGAGCAGTTTCTCAGAAAGCTTCTTTCCAGTTTTGAAAAGAAGATATTTCCTTTTTCACCATAGCCCTCTAAGGGCTTCCAAATATCCCTTTGCCAATTCCAGAAGAACAGCCTTAGCGAAAGGCTTCTTGAAGGGAAAGATGTAACTCTGTGAGATGAATTAACATAATACAGAGCTGTTTCTCAGAAAGCTTCTTTCCAGTTTTCAATGGAAGATATTTCCTTTTTCACCATAGCCCTCTATGGGCTTCCAAATATCCCTTTGCCAATTCCACAAGAACAGCCTTAGCGAAAGGCTTCTAGAAGGGAAAGATGTAACTCTGTGAGATGAATTAACAGAACACAGAGCAGTTTCTCAGAGAGCTTCCCTTCAGTTTTGAACGGAAGATATTTCCTTTTTCACCATAGCCCTCTATGGGCTTCCAAACATCCCTTTGCCAATTCCACAAGAACAGCCTTAGCGAAAGGCTTCTTGAAGGGAAAGATGTAACTCTGTGAGATGAATTAACAAAACACAGAGCAGTTTCTCAGAAGCTTCTTTCCAGTTTTGAACGGAAGATATTTCCTTTTTCACCATAGCCCTCTTTGGGTTTCCAAATATCACTTTGTCAATTCCACAAGAACACCCTTAGCGAAAGGAATCTTGAAGGGATAGATGTAACTCTGTGAGATGAATTAACAGAACACAGAGCAGTTTCTCAGAAAGCTTCTTTCCAGTTGTGATCGGAAGATATATCCTTTTTCACCATAGCCCTCTATGGGCTTCCAAATATCCCTTTGCCAATTCCACAAGAACAGCCTTAGCGAAAGGCTTCTAGAAGGGAAAGATGTAACTCTGTGAGATGAATTAACAGAACACAGAGCGGTTTCTCAGAGAGCTTCCCTTCAGTTTTGAACGGAAGATATTTCCTTTTTCACCATAGCCCTCTATGGGCTTCCAAACATCCCCTTGCCAATTCCACAAGAACAGCCTTAGCGAAAGGCTTCTTGAAGGGAAAGATGTAACTCTGTGAGATGAATTAACAGAACACAGAGCAGTTTCTCAGAAGGCTTCTTTCCAGTTTTGAACGGAAGATATTTCCTTTTTCGCCATAGCCCTCTATGGGCTTCCAAATATCCCTTTGCCAATTCCACAAGAACAGCCTTAGCGAAAGGCTTCTTGAAGGGAAAGATGTAACTCTGTGAGATGAATTAACAGAGCACAGAACAGTTTGTCAGAAAGCTTCTTTCCAGAATTGAACGGAGGATATTTCCTTTTTCACCGTAGCCCTCTATGGGCTTCCAAATATCCCTTTGCCAATTCCAGAAGAACAGAATTAGCGAAAGGCTTCTTAAAGGGAAGATGTAACTCTGTGAGATGAATTAAGAGAACACAGAGCAGTTTCAGAAAAGCTTCTTTCTAGTTTTGAACGGATGATATTTCCTTTTACACCATAGCCCTCTATGGGCTTCCAAATATCCCTTTGCCAATTCCACAAGAACAGCCTTAGCGAAAGCCTCATTGAAGGGAAAGATGTAACTCTGTGAGATGAATTAACAGAACACAGAGCAGTTTCTCAGAAAGCTTCTTTCCAGTTTTAAACGGAAGATATTTCCTTTTTCACCATAGCCCTCTATGGGCTTCCAAATATCCCTTTGCCAATTCCACAAGAACAGCCTTAACGAAAGGCTTCTTGAAGGGAAAGATGTAACTCTGTGAGGTGAATTAACAGAACACAGAGCAGTTTCTCAGAATGCTTCTTTCCACTTTTGAACGGAAGATATTTCCTTTTTCACCATAGCCCTCTATGGGCTTCCAAATATCCCTTTGCCAATTCCACAAGAACAGCCTTAGCGAAAGGCTTCATGAAGGGAAAGATGTAACTCTGTGAGATGAATTAACAGAGCACTGAGCAGTTTGTCAGAAAGCTTCTTTCCTGTTCTGAACAGGAGATATTTAATTTTTAACCGAAGCCCTCTATGGGCTTCCAAATATCCCTTTGCGACTTCCACAAGAACAGCCTTAGAGAAAGGCTTCTTGAAGGGAAAGATGTAACTCTGTGAGATGAATTAACAGAACGCAGAGCAGTTTCTCAGAGAGCTTCTTTCCAGTTTTGAACGGGAGGTAATTCCTTTTTCACCATAGCCCTCTATGGGCTTCCAAATATCCCTTTTCCAATTCCACAAGAACGGCCTTAGCGAAAGGCTTCTTGAAGGGAAAGATGTAACTCTGTGACATGAATTAACAGAACACAGAGCAGTTTCTCAGAAAGCTTCTTTCCAGTTTTGAACGGAAGATATTTCCTTTTTCACCATAGCACTCTATGGGCTTCCAAATATCACTTTGCCAATTCCACAAGAACAGCCTTAGCGAAAGGCTTCTTGAAGGGAAAGATGTAACTCTGTGAGATGAATTAAGAGAACACAGAGCCGTTTCTCAGAAAGCTTCTTTCCAGTTTTGAACGGAAGATATTTCCTTTTTCAACATAGCCCTCTATGGGCTTCCAAATATCCCTTTGACAATTCCACAAGAACAGCTTTAGCGAAAGGCTTCTTGAAGGGAAAGATGTAACTCAGTGAGATGAATTAACAGAGCACAGAACAGTTTGTCAGAAAGCTTCTTTCCAGAATTGAACGGAGGATATTTCCTTTTTCACCATAGCCCTCTATGGGCTTCCAAATATCCGTTTGCCAATTCCAGAAGAACAGCCTTAGCGAAAGGCTTCTTAAAGGGAAGATGTAACTCTGTGAGATGAATTAAGAGAACACAGAGCCGTTTCTCAGAAAGCTTCTTTCCAGTTTTGAACGGAAGATATTTCCTTTTTCACCATAGCCCTCTATGGGCTTCCAAATATCCCTTTGCCAATTCCACAAGAACAGCCTTAGCGAAAGGCTCATTGAAGGGAAAGATGTAACTCTGTGAGATGAATTAACAGAACACAGAGCAGTTTCTCAGAAAGCTTCTTTCCAGTTTTGAACGGAAGATATTTCCTTTTTCACCATAGCCCTCTAGGGGCTTCCAAATATCCCTTTGCCAATTCCACAAGAACAGCCTTAGCGAAAGGCTTCTTGAAGGGAAAGATGTAACTCTGTGAGATGAATTAACAGAACACAGAGCAGTTTCTCAGAAAGCTTCTTTCCAGTTTTGAACGGAAGATAGTTCCTTTTTCACCATAGCCCTCTATGGGCTTCCAAATATCCCTTTGCCAATTCCACAAGAACAGCCTTAGCGAAAGGCTTCATGAAGGGAAAGATGTAACTCTGTTAGATGAATTAACAGAGCACAGAGCAGTTTGTCAGAGCTTCTTTCCAGTTCTGAACGGAAGATATTTCCTTTTTCACCGAAGCCCTCGGGAAAGATGTAACTCTGCGAGATGAATTAACAGAACACAGAGCAGTTTCTCAGAGAGCTTCTTTCCAGTTTTGAACGGGAGATAATTCCTTTTTCACCATAGCCCTCTATGGGCTTCCAAATATCCCTTTGCCAATTCGACAAGAACAGCCTTAGCGAAAGGCTTCTTGAAGGGAAAGATGTAACTCTGTGAGATGAATTAACAGAACACAGAGCAGTTTCTCAGAAAGCTTCTTTCCATTTTTCATCGGAAGATATTTCCTTTTTCACCATAGCCCTCTATGGGCTTCCAAATATCGCTTGCCAATTCCACAGGAACAGCCTTAGTGAAATGATTCTTGAAGGGAAAGATGTAACTCTGTGAGATGAATTAACAGAGCACAGAACAGTTTGTCAGAAAGCTTCTTTCCAGAATTGAACGGAGGATATTTCCTTTTTCACCGTAGCCCTCTATGGGCTTCCAAATATCCCTTTGCCAATTCCAGAAGAACAGAATTAGCGAAAGGCTTCTTAAAGGGAAGATGTAACTCTGTGAGATGAATTAAGAGAACACAGAGCAGTTTCAGAAAAGCTTCTTTCTAGTTTTGAACGGATGATATTTCCTTTTACACCATAGCCCTCTATGGGCTTCCAAATATCCCTTTGCCAATTCCACAAGAACAGCCTTAGCGAAAGCCTCATTGAAGGGAAAGATGTAACTCTGTGAGATGAATTAACAGAACACAGAGCAGTTTCTCAGAAAGCTTCTTTCCAGTTTTAAACGGAAGATATTTCCTTTTTCACCATAGCCCTCTATGGGCTTCCAAATATCCCTTTGCCAATTCCACAAGAACAGCCTTAACGAAAGGCTTCTTGAAGGGAAAGATGTAACTCTGTGAGATGAATTAACAGAACACAGAGCAGTTTCTCAGAATGCTTCTTTCCACTTTTGAACGGAAGATATTTCCTTTTTCACCATAGCCCTCTATGGGCTTCCAAATATCCCTTTGCCAATTCCACAAGAACAGCCTTAGCGAAAGGCTTCATGAAGGGAAAGATGTAACTCTGTGAGATGAATTAACAGAGCACTGAGCAGTTTGTCAGAAAGCTTCTTTCCAGTTCTGAACAGGAGATATTTAATTTTTAACCGAAGCCCTCTATGGGCTTCCAAATATCCCTTTGCGTCTTCCACAAGAACAGCCTTAGAGAAAGGCTTCTTGAAGGGAAAGATGTAACTCTGTGAGATGAATTAACAGAACGCAGAGCAGTTTCTCAGAGAGCTTCTTTCCAGTTTTGAACGGGAGGTAATTCCTTTTTCACCATAGCCCTCTATGGGCTTCCAAATATCCCTTTTCCAATTCCACAAGAACGGCCTTAGCGAAAGGCTTCTTGAAGGGAAAGATGTAACTCTGTGACATGAATTAACAGAACACAGAGCAGTTTCTCAGAAAGCTTCTTTCCATTTTTCATCTGAAGATATTTCCTTTTTCACCATAGCCCTCTATGGGCTTCCAAATATACCTTGCCAAATCCACAAGAACCGCCTTAGCGAAATGATTCTTGAAGGGAAAGATGTAACTCTGTGAGATGAATTAACAGAACACAAAGCGGTTTCTCAGAAAGCTTCTTTCCCGTTGTGAACGGAAGATATTTCCTTTTTCACCATAGCCCTCTATGGGCTTCCAAATATCCCTTTGCCAATTCCACAAGAACAGCCTTAGCGAAAGGCTTCTTGAATGGAAAGATGTAACTCTGTGAGATGAATTAACAGATCACAGAGCAGTTTCTGAGAAATCCTCTTTCCAGTTTTGAACGGAAGATATTTCCTTTTTCACCGTAGCCCTCCATTGGCTTCCAAATATCCCTTTGCCAGTTCCACAAGAACAGCCTTAGCGAAAGGCTTCTTGAAGGGAAAAATGTAACTGTGTGAGATGAATTAACAGAACACAAAGCAGTTTCTCAGATACCTTCTTTCCAGTTGTGAACGGAGGATATTTCCTTTTTCACCATAGCCCTCTATGGGCTTCCAAATATCCCTTTTCCAATTCCACAAGAACAGCCTTAGCGAAAGGCTTCATGAAGGGAAAGATGTAACTCTGTGAGATGAATTAACAGATCAAAGAGCAGTTTGTCAAAAAGCTTCTTTCCAGTTTTGAACGGAAGATACTTCCTTTTTCACTGAAGCCCTCTATGGGCTTCCAAATATCCCTTTGCCCATTCCACAGGAACAGCCTTCGCGAAAGGCTTCTTGAACGGAAAGATGTAACTCTGTGAGATGAATAAACAGAACACAGAGCAGTTTCTCAGAGACCTTCTTTCCAGTTTTGAACGGGAGATAAATCCTTTTTCACCATAGCCCTCTAAGGGCTTCCAAATATCCCTTTGCCATTTCCACAAGAACAGCCTTCGGGAAAGGCTTCTTGAAGGGAAAGATGTAACTCTGTGAGATGAATTAACAGAAAACAGAGCAGTTTCTCAGAAAGCTTCTTTCCAGTTTTGTACGGAAGATATTTCCTTTTTCACCATAGCCCTCTATGGGCTTCCAAATATCCCTTTGCCAATTCCACAAGAACAGCCTTAGCGAAAGGCTTCTTGAAGGGAAAGATGTAACTCTGTGAGATGAATTAACAGAACACAGAGCAGTTTCTCAGAAAGCTTCTTTCCAGTTTTGAACGGAAGATATTTCCTTTTTCACCATAGCTCTCTATGGGCTTCCAAATATCACTTTGCCAATTCCACAAGAACAGTCTTAGCGAAAGGCTTCTTGAAGGGAAAGATGTAACTCTGTGAGATGAATTAAGAGAACACAGAGCCGTTTCTGAGAAAGCTTCTTTCCAGTTTTGAACGGAAGATATTTCCTTTTTCAACATAGCCCTCTATGGGCTTCCAAATATCCCTTTGACAATTCCACAAGAACAGCTTTAGCGAAAGGCTTCTTGAAGGGAAAGATGTAACTCAGTGAGATGAATTAACAGAGCACAGAACAGTTTGTCAGAAAGCTTCTTTCCAGAATTGAACGGAGGATATTTCCTTTTTCACCATAGCCCTCTATGGGCTTCCAAATATCCGTTTGCCAATTCCAGAAGAACAGCCTTAGCGAAAGGCTTCTTAAAGGGAAGATGTAACTCTGTGAGATGAATTAAGAGAACACAGAGCCGTTTCTCAGAAAGCTTCTTTCCAGTTTTGAACGGAAGATATTTCCTTTTTCACCATAGCCCTCTATGGGCTTCCAAATATCCCTTTGCCAATTCCACAAGAACAGCCTTAGCGAAAGGCTCATTGAAGGGAAAGATGTAACTCTGTGAGATGAATTAACAGAACACAGAGCAGTTTCTCAGAAAGCTTCTTTCCAGTTTTGAACGGAAGATATTTCCTTTTTCACCATAGCCCTCTAGGGGCTTCCAAATATCCCTTTGCCAATTCCACAAGAACAGCCTTAGCGAAAGGCTTCTTGAAGGGAAAGATGTAACTCTGTGAGATGAATTAACAGAACACAGAGCAGTTTCTCAGAAAGCTTCTTTCCAGTTTTGAACGGAAGATAGTTCCTTTTTCACCATAGCCCTCTATGGGCTTCCAAATATCCCTTTGCCAATTCCACAAGAACAGCCTTAGCGAAAGGCTTCATGAAGGGAAAGATGTAACTCTGTTAGATGAATTAACAGAGCACAGAGCAGTTTGTCAGAGCTTCTTTCCAGTTCTGAACGGAAGATATTTCCTTTTTCACCGAAGCCCTCGGGAAAGATGTAACTCTGCGAGATGAATTAACAGAACACAGAGCAGTTTCTCAGAGAGCTTCTTTCCAGTTTTGAACGGGAGATAATTCCTTTTTCACCATAGCCCTCTATGGGCTTCCAAATATCCCTTTGCCAATTCGACAAGAACAGCCTTAGCGAAAGGCTTCTTGAAGGGAAAGATGTAACTCTGTGAGATGAATTAACAGAACACAGAGCAGTTTCTCAGAAAGCTTCTTTCCATTTTTCATCGGAAGATATTTCCTTTTTCACCATAGCCCTCTATGGGCTTCCAAATATCGCTTGCCAATTCCACAGGAACAGCCTTAGTGAAATGATTCTTGAAGGGAAAGATGTAACTCTGTGAAATGAATTAACAGAACACAAAGCAGTTTCTCAGAAAGCTTCTTTCCCGTTGTGAACGGAAGATATTTCCTTCTTCACCATAGCCCTCTATGGGCTTCCAAATATCCGTTTGCTAATTCCACAAGAACAGCTTTAGCGAAAGGCTTCTTGAAGGGAAAGATTTAACTCTGTGAGATGAATTAACAGAACACAGAGCAGTTTCTCAGAAAGCTTCTTTCCAGTTTTCAATGGAAGATATTTCATTTTTCACCATAGCACTGTATGGGCTCCCAAATATCCCTTTGCCAATTCCACAAGAACAGCCTTAGCGAAAGGCTTTTTGAAGGGAAAGATGTAACTCTGTGAGATAAATTAACAGAACACAGAGGAGTTTCTCAGACAGCTTTTTTCCCGTTTTGAACGTAAGATATTACGTTTCTCACCATAGCCCTCTATGGGCTTCAAAATATCACTTTGCCAATTCCACAAGAACAGCCTTAGCGAAAGGTTCCTTGAAGGGAGAGATGTAACTCTGTGAGATGAATTAACAGAACACAGAGCAGTTTCTAAGAAAGCTTCTTTCCAGTTTTCAATGGAAGATATTTCCTTTTTCACCATAGCCCTCTATGGGCTTCCAAATATCCCTTTGCCAATTCCACAAGAACAGCCTTAGCGAAAGGCTTGTTGAAGGGAAAGATGTAACTCTGTGAGATAAATTAACACAACACAGAGCAGTTTCTCAGAAAGCTTCTTTACAGTTTTGAACGGAAGATATTTCCTTTTTCACCATAGCCCTCTATGGGCTTCCAAATATCCCTTTGCCAATTCCACAAGAGCAGCCTTAGCGAAAGGCTTCTTGAAGGGAAAGATGTAACGCTGTGAGATGAATTAACTGAACACAAAGCAGTTTCTCAGATACCTTCTTTCCAGTTGTGAACGGAAGATATTTCCTTTTTCACCATAGCCCTCAATGGGCTTCCAAATATCCCTTTTCCAATTCCACAAGAACAGCCTTAGCGAACGGCTTCATGAAGGGAAAGATGTAACTCTGTGAGATGAATTAACAGAACAAAGAGCAGTTTGTCAGAAAGCTTCTTTCCAGTTTTGAACGGAAGATATTTCCTTATTCACTGAAGACCTCTATGGGCTTCCAAATATCCCTTTGCCAATTCCACAGGAACAGCCTTCGCGAAAGGATTCTTGAACGGAAAGGTGTAACCCTGTGAGATGAATTAACAGAACACAGAGCAGTTTCTCAGAAAGCTTCTTTCCAGTTTTGAACGGAAGATATTTCCTTTTTCACCATAGCCCTCTATGGCCGCCAAATATCCCTTTTCCAATTCCACAAGAACAGCCTTAGCGAAAGGCTTCTTGAAGGGAAAGATGTAACTCTGCGAGATGAATTAACAGAACACAGAGCAGTTTCTCAGAAAGCTTCTTTCCAGTTTTGAACGGAAGATATTTCCTTTTTCACTATTGCCCTCTATGGGCTTCCAAATATCCCTTTGCCAATTCCACAAGAACAGCCTTAGCGAAAGGCTTCATGAAGGGAAAGATATAACTCTGTGAGATGAATTAACAGAGCACAGAGCAGTTTATCAGAAAGCTTCTTTCCAGTTTTGAACGGAAGATATTTCCTTTTTCACCGAAGCCCTCTATGGGCTTCCAAATATCCCTTTGCCAATTCCACAAGAACAGCCTTAGCGAAAGGCTTCTTGAAGGGAAAGATGTAACTCTGTGAGATGAATTAACAGAGCACTGAGCAGTTTGTCAGAAAGCTTCTTTCCAGTTCTGAACGGGAGATATTTAATTTTTCACCATAGTCCTCTATGGGCTTCCAAATATCCCTTTGCCAATTCCACAAGAACAGCCTTAGCGAAAGGCTTCTTAAAGGGAAGATGTAACTCTGTGAGATGAATTAAGAGAACACAGAGCAGTTTCTCAGAAAGCTTCTTTACAGTTTTGAACGGAAGATATTTCCTTTTTCACCATAGTCCTCTATGGGCTTCCAAATATCCCTTTGCCAATTCCACAAGAACAGCCTTAGCGAAAGGCTTCTTGAAGGTAAAGATGTAACCCTGTGAGATGAATTAACAAAACACAGAGCAGTTTCTCAGAAGCTTCTTTCCAGTTTTGAACGGAAGATATTTCCTTTTTCACCATAGCCCTCTATGAGCTTCCAAATATCACTTTTCCAATTCCACAAGAACAGCCTTAGCGAAAGGAATCTTGAAGGGATAGATGTAACTCTGCGAGATGAATTAACAGAACACAGAGCAGTTTCTCAGAAAGCTTCTTTCCAGTTTTGACCGGAAGATATTTCCTTTTTCACCATAGCCCTCTATGGGCTTCCAAATATCCCTTTGCCAATTCCACAAGAACAGCTTTAGCAAAAGGCTTCTTGAAGGGAAAGATGTAACTCTGTGAGATGAATTAACAGAACACAGAGCAGTTTCTCACAAAGCTTCTTTCCAGTTTTCTATGGAAGATATTTCCTTTTTCACCATAGCCCTATATGGGCTTCCAAATATCCTTTTGCCAATTCCACAAGAACACCCTTAGCGAAAGGCTTCTTGAAGGGAAAGATGTAACTCTATGAGATGAATTAACAGAACACAGAGCAGTTTCTCAGAGAGCTTCTTTCGGGTTTTGAACGGGAGATATTTCCTTTTTCACCGTAGCCCTCTATGGGCTTCCAAATATACGTTTGCCAATTCCACAAGAACAGCCTTAGCGAAAGGCTTCTAGAAGGGAAAGATGTAACTCTGTGAGATGAATTAACAGAACACAGAGCAGTTTCTCAGAGAGCTTCTTTCCAGTTTTGAACGGAAGATATTTCCTTTTTCACCATAGCCCTCTATGGGCTTCCAAATATCACTTGGCCAATTCCACAAGAACAGCCTTAGCGAAAGGCTTCTTGAAGGGAAAGATGTAACTCTGTGAGATGAATTAACAAAACACTGAGCAGTTTCTCAGAAAGCTTCTTTCCAGTTTTGAACGGAAGATATTTCCTTTTTCACCATAGCCCTCTATGGGCTTCCAAATATCCCTTTGCCAATTCCACAAGAACAGCCTTAGCGAAAGGAATCTTGAAGGGATAGATGTAACTGTGTGAGATGAATTAACAGAACACAGAGCAGTTTCTCAGAAAGCTTCTTTCCAGTTGTGAACGGAAGATATTTCCTTTTTCACAATAGCCCTCTAAGGGCTTCTAAGTATCCCTTTGCCAACTCCACAAGCACAGCTTTAGCAAAAGGCTTCTTGAAGGGAAAGATGTAACTCTGTGAGATGAATTAACAGAACACAGAGCAGTTTCTCAGAGAGCTTCTTTCCAGTTTTGAACGGGAGGTAATTCCTTTTTCACCATAGCCCTCTATGGGCTTCCAAATATCCCTTTGCCAATTCCACAGGAACAACCTTAGCGAAAGGCTTCTGTAACGGTAAGATGTAACTCTGTGAGATGAATTAACAGAACACAGAGCAGTTTCTCAGAGAGCTTCTTTCCAGTTTTGAACGTGAGATAATTCCTTTTTTACCATAGCCCTCTATGGGCTTCCAAATATCCCTTTGACATTTCCACAAGAACAGCCTTAGGGAAAGGCTTCTTGAAGGGAAAGATGTAACTCTGTGAGATGAATTAACAGAACCCAGAGCAGTTTCTCAGAAAGCTTCTTTCCAGTTTTGAACGGAAGATATTTCCTTTTTCACCATAGCCCTCTATGGGCTTCCAAATATCCCTTTGCCAATTCCACAAGAACAGCCTTAGCGAAAGGCTTCTTGAAGGGAAAGATGTAACTCTGGGAGATGAATTAACAGAACACAGAGCAGTTTCTCAGAGAGCTTCTTTCCAGTTTTGAACGGGAGATATTTAATTTTTCACCATAGCCCTCTATGGGCTTCCAAATATCCCTTTGCCAATTCCACAAGAACAGCCTTAGCGAAAGGCTTCTAGAAAGGAAAGATGTAACTCTGTGAGATGAATTAACAGAACACAGAGCAGTTTCTCAGAGAGCTTCTTTCCAGTTTTGACCGGAAGATATTTCGTTTTTCACCATAGCCCTCTATGTGCTTCCAAATATCCCTTTGCGAATTCCACAAGAACAGCCTTAGCGAAAGGCTTCTTGAAGGTAAAGATGTAACCCTGTGAGATGAATTAACAAAACACAGAGCAGTTTCTCAGAAGCTTCTTTCCAGTTTTGAACGGAAGATATTTCCTTTTTCACCATAGCCCTCTATGGGCTTCCAAATATCACTTTTCCAATTCCACAAGAACAGCCTCAGCGAAAGGAATCTTGAAGGGATAGATGTAACTCTGCGAGATGAATTAAGAGAACACAGAGCAGTTTCTCAGAAAGCTTCTTTCCAGTTGTGAACGGAAGATATTTCCTTTTTCACCATAGCCCTCTATGGGCTTCCAAATATCCCTTTGCCAATTCCATAAGAACAGCTTTAGCAAAAGGCTTCTTGAAGGGAAAGATGTAACTCTGTGAGATGAATTAACAGAACACAGAGCAGTTTCTCACAAAGCTTCTTTCCAGTTTTCTATGGAAGATATTTCCTTTTTCACCATAGCCCTCTATGGGCTTCCAAATATCCCTTTGCCAATTCCACAAGAACAGCCTTAGCGAAAGGCTTCTTGAAGGGAAAGATGTAACTCTGGGAGATAAATTAACAGAACACAGAGCAGCTTCTCAAAAGCTTCTTTCCAGTTTTGAAGGGAAGATATTTCCTTTTTCACCATAGCCCTCTATGGGCTTCCAAATATCCCTTTGCCAATTAAACAAGAACAGCCTTAGCGAAAGGCTTCTTGAAGGGAAAGATGTAACTCTGTGAGATGAATTAACAGAACACAGAGCAGTTTCTCAGAAAGCTTCTTTCCAGTTTTGAACGGAAGATATTTCCTTTTTCACAATAGCCCTCTATGGGCTTCCAAATATCACTTTGTCAATTCCACAAGAACAGTCTTAGCGAAAGGCTTCTTGAAGGGAAAGATGTAACTCTGTGAGATGAATTAACATAATACAGAGCAGTTTCTTAGAAAGCCTCTTTCCAGTTTTGAACGGAAGGTATTTCCTTTTTCACCGTAGCCCTTCATTGGCTTCCAAATATCCCTTTGCCAATTCCACAAGAACAGCCTTAGCGAAATGCTTCTTGAAGGGAAAGATGTAACTCTGTGAGATGAATTAACAGAACACAAAGCAGTTTCTCAGATCCCTTCTTTCCAGTTGTGAACGGAAAGTATTTCCTTTTTCACCATAGCCCTCAATGGGCTTCCAAATATCCCTTTGCCAATTCCACAAGAACAGCCTTAGCGAAAGGCTTCTTGAAGGGAAAGATGTAACTCTGTGAAATAAATTAACAGAACACAGAGCAGTGTCTCAGAAAGCTTCTTTCCAGTTTTGAACTGAAGATATTACGTTTCTTACCATAGCCCTCTATGGGCTTCAAAATATCACTTTGCCAATTCCACAAGAACAGCCTTAGCGAAAGGCTCCTTGACGGGAAAGATGTAACCCTGTGAGATGAATTAACAGAACACAGAGCAGTTTCTCAGAGAGCTTCCTTCCAGTTTTGACCGGAAGATATTTCCTTTTTCACCATAGCCCTCTATGGGCTTCCAAATATCCCTTTGCCAATTCCACAAGAACAACCTTAGCGAAAGGCTTCTTGAAGGGAAAGATGTAACCCTGTGAGATGAATTAACAAAACACAGAGCAGTTTCTCAGAAGCTTCTTTCCAGTTTTGAACGGAAGATATTTCCTTTTTCACCATAGCCCTCTATGGGCTTCCAAATATCACTTTTCCAATTCCACAAGAACAGCCTTAGCGAAAGGAATCTTGAAGGGATAGATGTAACTGTGCGAGATGAATTAACAGAACACAGAGCAGTTTCTCAGAAAGATTCTTTCCAGTTGTGAACGGAAGATATTTCCTTTTTCACCATAGCCCTCTATGGGCTTCCAAATATCCCTTTGCCAATTCCACAAGAACAGCTTTAGCAAAAGGCTTCTTGAAGGGAAAGATGTAACTCTGTGAGATGAATTAACAGAACACAGAGCAGTTTCTCACAAAGCTTCTTTCCAGTTTTCTATGGAAGATATTTCCTTTTTCACCATAGCCCTCTATGGGCTTCCAAATATCCCTTTGCCAATTCCACAAGAACAGCCTTAGCGAAAGGCTTCTTGAAGGGAAAATGTAACTCTGGGAGATAAATTAACAGAACACAGAGCAGTTTCTCAGAAGGCTTCTTTCCAGTTTTGAACGGAAGATATTACGTTTCTCACCATAGCCCTCTATGGGCTTCAAAATATCACTTTGCCAATTCCACAAGAACAGCCTTAGCGAAAGGCTTCTTGAAGGGAAAGATGTAACTCTGTGAGATGAATTAACAGAACACAGAGTAGTTTCTCAGAAAGCTTCTTTCCAGTTTTGAACGGAAGATATTTCCTTTTTCACCATAGCCGTCTATGGGCTTCCAAATATCCCTTTGCCAATTCCACAAGAACAGCCTTTGCGAAAGGCTTCTTGAAGGGAAAGATGTAACTCTGTGAGATGAATTAACAGAACACAGAGCAGTTTCTCAGAGGGCTTCTTTCCAGTTTTGAACGGGAGATATTTCCTTTTTCACCATAGCCCTCTATGGGCTTCCAAATATCCCTTTGCCAATTCCACAAGAACAGCCTTAGCGAAAGGCTTCTAGAAGGGAGAGATGTAACTCTCTGAGATGAATTAACAGAACACAGAGCAGTTTCTCAGAGAGCTTCTTTCCAGTTTTGACCGGAAAATATTTCCTTTTTCACCATAGCCCTCTATGTGCTTCCAAATATCCCTTTGCGAATTCCACAAAAACAGCCTTAGCGAAAGGCTTCTTGAAGGTAAAGATGTAACCCTGTGAGATGAATTAACAAAACACAGAGCAGTTTCTCAGAAGCTTCTTTCCAGTTTTGAACGGAAGATATTTCCTTTTTCACCATAGCCCTCTATGGGCTTCCAAATATCCCTTTGCCAATTCCACAAGAACAGCCTTCGCGAAAGGCTTCTTGAAGGGAAAGATGTAACTTTGTGAGATGAATTAACAGAACACAGAACAGTTACTCAGAGAGCTTCTTTCCAGTTTTGAACGGGAGATATTTCCTTTTTCACCACAGCCCTCTATGGGCTTCCAAATATCCCTTTGCCAATTCCACAAGAACAGCCTTAAGGAAAGGCTTTTTGAAGGTAAAGATGTATCTCTGTGAGATGAATTAACAGAACACAGAGCAGTTTCTCAGAAAGCTTCTTTCCAGTTTTGAACGGAAGATATTTCCTTTTTCACCATAGCCCTCTATGGGCTTTCAAATATCCCGTTGCCAATTCCACAAGAACAGCCTTAGCGAAAGGCTTCTTGAAGGGAAAGATGTAACTCTGTGAGATGAATTAACATAATACAGAGCAGTTTCTTAGAAAGCCTCTTTCCAGTTTTGAACGGAAGGTATTTCCTTTTTCACCGTAGCCCTTCATTGGCTTCCAAATATCCCTTTGCCAATTCCACAAGAACAGCCTTAGCTAAATGCTTCTTGAAGGGAAAGATGTAACTCTGTGAGATGAAATAACAGAATACAAAGCAGTTTCTCAGATCCCTTCTTTCCAGTTGTGAACGGAAGATATTTCCTTTTTCACCATAGCCCTCAATGGGCTTCCAAATATCCCTTTGTCAATTCCACAAGAACAGCCTTAGCGAAAGATTTCTTGAAGGGAAATATGTAACTCTGTGAAATAAATTAGCAGAACACAGAGCAGTTTCTCAGAAAGCTTCTTTCCAGTTTTAAACTGAAGATATTAAGTTTCTCACCATAGCCCTCTATGGGCTTCAAAATATCACTTTGCCAATTCCACAAGAACAGCCTTAGCGAAAGGCTTCTAGAAGGGAAAGATGTAACTCTGTGAGATGAATTAACAGAACACAGAGCAGTTTCTCAGAGAGCTTCTTTCCAGTTTTGACCGGAAGATATTTCCTTTTTCACCATAGCCCTCTATGGGCTTCCAAATATCCCTTTGCCAATTCCACAAGAACAGCCTTAGAGAAAGGCTTCTTGAAGGGAAAGATGTAACCCTGTGAGATGAATTAGCAAAACACAGAGCAGTTTCTCAGAAGCTTCTTTCCAGTTTTGAACGGAAGATATTTCCTTTTTCACCATAGCCCTCTATGGGCTTCCAAATATCACTTTTCCAATTCCACAAGAACAGCCTTCGCGAAAGGAATCTTGAAGGGATAGATGTAACTGTGCGAGATGAATTAACAGATCACAGAGCAGTTTCTCACCAAGCTTCTTTCCAGTTTTCTATGGAAGATATTTCCTTTTTCACCATAGCCCTCTATGGGCTTAAAATATCCCTTTGCCAATTCCACAAGAACAGCCTTAGCGAACGGCTTCTTGAAGGGAAAGATGTAACTCTGGGAGATAAATTAACAGAACACAGAGCAGTTTCTCAGAAAGCTTCTTTCCAGTTTTGAACGGAAGCTATTTCCTTTTTCACCATAGCCCTCTATGGGCTTCCAAATATCCCTTTGCCAATTCCACAAGAACAGCCTTAGCGAAAGGCTTCTTGAAGGGAAAGATGTAACTCTGTGAGATGAATTAACAGAACACAGAGCATTTTCTGAGAAAGCTTCTCTCCAGTTTTGAACGGAATATATTTCCTTTTTCACCATAGCCCTCTATGGGCTTCCAAATATCCCTTTGCCAAATCCACAAGAACAGCCTTATTGAAAGGATTCATGAAGGGAAAGATGTAACTCTGTGAGATGTATTAACAGAGCACAGAGCAGTTTGTCAGAAAGCTTCTTTCCAGTTTTGAACGGGAGGTAATTCCTTTTTCACCATAGCCCTCTATGGACTTCCAAATATCCCTTGGCCAATTCCACAAGAACAGACTTAGCGAAAGGCTTCTTGAAGGGAAAGATGTAACTCTGTGACTAAAATCAAGAGAACACAGAGCAGTTTCTCAGAAAGCTTCTTTCCATTTTTCATCGGAAGATATTTCCTTTTTCACCATAGCCCTCTATGGGCTTCCAAATATCCCTTGCCAATTCCACAAGAACAGCCTTAGCGAAATGATTGTTGAAGGGAAAGATGTAACTCTGTGAGATGAATTAACAGAACACAAAGCAGTTTCTCAGAAAGCTTCTTTCCCGTTGTGAACGGAAGATATTTCCTTTTTCACCATAGCCCTCTATGGGCTTCCAAATATCCCTTTGCCAATTCCACAAGAACAGCCTTAGCGAAAGGCTTCTTGAAGGGAAAGATGTAACCCTGTGAGATGAATTAACAAAACACAGAGCAGTTTCTCAGAAGCTTCTTTCCAGTTTTGAACGGAAGATATTTCCTTTTTCACCATAGCCCTCTATGGGCTTCCAAATATCACTTTTCCAATTCCACAAGAACAGCCTTAGCGAAAGGAATCTTGAAGGGATAGATGTAACTGTGCGAGATGAATTAACAGAACACAGAGGAGTTTCTCAGAAGGCTTCTTTCCAGTTGTGAACGGAAGTTATTTCCTTTTTCACCATAGCCCTCTATGGGCTTCCAAATATCCCTTTGCCAATTCCACAAGAACAGCTTTAGCAAAAGGCTTCTTGAAGGGAAAGATGTAACTCTGTGAGATGAATTAACAGAACACAGAGCAGTTTCTCACAAAGCTTCTTTCCAGTTTTCTATGGAAGATATTTCCTTTTTCACCATAGCCCTCTATTTGCTTCCAAATATCCCTTTGCCAATTCCACAAGAACAGCCTTAGCGAAAGGCTTCTTGAAGGGAAAGATGTAACTCTGGGAGATAAATTAACAGAACACAGAGCAGTTTCTCAGAAGGCTTCTTTCCAGTTTTGAACGGAAGATATTACGTTTCTCACCATAGCCCTCTATGGGCTTCAAAATATCACTTTGCCAATTCCACAAGAACAGCCTTAGCGAAAGGCTTCTAGAAGGGAAAGATGTAACTCTGTGAGATGAATTAACAGAACACAGAGCAGTTTCTCAGAGAGCTTCTTTCCAGTTTTGACCGGAAGATATTTCCTTTTTCACCATAGCCCTCTATGGGGTTCCAAATATCCCTTTGCGAATTCCACAAGAACAGCCTTAGCGAAAGGCTTCTTGAAGGTAAAAATGTAACCCTGTGAGATGAATTAACAAAACTCAGAGTAGTTTCTCAGAAGCTTCTTTCCAGTTTTGAACGGAAGATATTTCCTTTTTCACCATAGCAATCTATGGGCTTCCAAATATCCCTTTGCCAATTCCACAAGAACAGCCTTCGCGAAAGGCTTCTTGAAGGGAAAGTTGTAACTTTGTGAGATGAATTAACAGAACACAGAACAGTTACTCAGAGAGCTTCTTTCCAGTTTTGAACGGGAGATATTTCCTTTTTCACCACAGCGCTCTATGGGCTTCCAAATATCCCTTTGCCAATTCCACAAGAACAGCCTTAAGGAAAGGCTTTTTGAAGGTAAAGATGTAACTCTGTGAGATGAATTACCAGAACACAGAGCAGTTTCTCATAAAGTTTCTTTCGAGTTTTGAACGGAAGATATTTCCTTTTTCACCATAGCCCTCTATGGGCTTTCAAATATCCCTTTGCCAATTCCACAAGAACAGCCTAAGCGAAAGGCTTCTTGAAGGGAAAGATGTAACTCTGTGAGATGAATTAACAGAACACAGAGCAGTTTCTCAGAAAGCTTCTTTCCAGTTTTGAACGGAAGATATTTCCTTTTTCACCATAGCCCTCTATGGGCTTCCGAATATCACTTTGTCAATTCCACAAGAACAGTCTTAGCGAAAGGCTTCTTGAACGGAAAGATGTAACTCTGTGAGATGAATTAACATAATACAGAGCAGTTTCTTAGAAAGCCTCTTTCCAGTTTTGAACGGAAGGTATTTCCTTTTTCACCGTAGCCCTTCATTGGCTTCCAAATATCCCTTTGCCAATTCCACAAGAACAGCCTTAGCGAAATGCTTCTTGAAGGGAAAGATGTAACTCTGTGAGATGAATTAACAGAACACAAAGCATTTTCTCAGATCCCTTCTTTCCAGTTGTGAACGGAAGATATTTCCTTTTTCACCATAGCCCTCAATGGGCTTCCAAATATCCCTTTGCCAATTCCACAAGAACAGCCTTAGCGAAAGGCTTCTTGAAGGGAAAGATGTAACTCTGTGAAATAAATTAACAGAACACAGAGCAGTTTCTCAGAAAGCTTCTTTCCAGTTTTGAACTGAAGATATTACGTTTCTCACCATAGCCCTCTATGGGCTTCAAAATATCACTTTGCCAATTCCACAAGAACAGCCTTAGCGAAAGGCTTCTAGAAGGGAAAGATGTAACTCTGTGAGATGAATTAACAGAACACAGAGCAGTTTCTCAGAGAGCTTCCTTCCAGTTTTGACCGGAAGATATTTCCTTTTTCACCATAGCCCTCTATGGGCTTCAAAATATCCCTTTGCCAATTCCACAAGAACAGCCTTAGCGAAAGGCTTCTTGAAGGGAAAGATGTAACCCTGTGAGATGAATTAACAAAACACAGAGCAGTTTCTCAGAAGCTTCTTTCCAGTTTTGAACGGAAGATATTTCCTTTCTCACCATAGCCCTCTATGGGCTTCCAAATATCACTTTTCCAATTCCACAAGAACAGCCTTAGCGAAAGGAATCTTGAAGGGAGAGATGTAACTGTGCGAGATGAATTAACAGAACACAGAGCAGTTTCTCAGAAAGCTCCTTTCCAGTTGTGAACGGAAGATATTTCCTTTTTCACCATAGCCCTCTATGGGCTTCCAAATATCCCTTTGCCAATTCCACAAGAACAGCTTTAGCAAAAGGCTTCTTGAAGGGAAAGATGTAACTCTGTGAGATGAATTAACAGAACACAGAGCAGTTTCTCACAAAGCTTCTTTCCAGTTTTCTATGGAAGATATTTCCTTTTTCACCATAGCCCTCTATGGGCTTCCAAATATCCCTTTGCCAATTCCACAAGAACAGCCTTAGCGAAAGTCTTCTTGAAGGGAAAGATGTAACTCTGGGAGATAAATTAACAGAACACAGAGCAGGTTCTCAGAAAGCTTCTTTCCAGTTTTGAACGGAAGATATTTCCTTTTTCACCATAGCCCTCTATGGGCTTCCAAATATCCCTTTGCCAATTAAACAAGAACAGCCTTAGCGAAAGGCTTCTTGAAGGGAAAGATGTAACTCTGTGAGATGAATTAACAGAACACAGAGCAGTTTCTCAGAGAGCTTCTTTCCAGATTTGAACGGGATATATTTCCTTTTTCACCATAGCCCTCTATGGCCGCCAAATATCCCTTTGCCAAATCCACAAGAAGAGCCTTAGCGAAAGGCTTCTTGAAGGGAAAGATGTAACTCTGTGAGATGAATTAACAGAACACAGAGAAGTTTCTCAGAAAGCTTCTTTCCAGTTTTGAACGGAAGCTATTTCATTTTTCACCATAGCCCTCCATGCGCTTCCAAATATCCCTTTGCCAATTCCACAAGAACAGTTTAGCGAAAGGCTTCTTGAAGGGAAAGATGTAACTCTGTGAGATAAATTAACAGAACACAGAGCAGTTTCTCAGAAAGCTTCTTTCCAGTTTTGTACGGAAGATATTTCCTTTTTCACCATAGCCCTCTATGGGCTTCCAAATAACCCTTTGCCAATTCCACAAGAACAGCCTTCGCGAAAGGCTTCTTGAAGGGAAAGATGTAACTTTGTGAGATGAATTAACAGAACACAGAACAGTTACTCAGAGAGCTTCTTTCCAGTTTTGAACGGGAGATATTTCCTTTTTCACCACAGCCCTCTATGGGCTTCCAAATATCCCTTTGCCAATTCCACAAGAACAGCCTTAAGCAAAGGCTTTTTGAAGGTAAAGATGTAACTCTGTGAGATGAATTAACAGAACACAGAGCAGTTTCTCAGAAAGCTTCTTTCCAGTTTTGAACGGAAGATATTTCCTTTTTCACCATAGCCCTCTATGGGCTTTCAAATATCCCTTTGCCAATTCCACAAGAACAGTCTTAGCGAAAGGCTTCTTGAAGGGAAAGATGTAACTCTGTGAGATGAATTAACAGAACACAGAGCAGTTTCTCAGAAAGCTTCTTTCCAGTTTTGAACGGAAGATATTTCCTTTTTCACCATAGCCCTCTATGGGCTTCCAAATATCACTTTGTCAATTCCACAAGAACAGTCTTAGCGAAAGGCTTCTTGAAGGGAAAGATGTAACTCTGTGAGATGAATTAACATAATACAGAGCAGTTTCTTAGAAAGCCTCTTTCCAGTTTTGAACGGAAGGTATTTCCTTTTTCACCATAGCCCTCTATGGGCTTCCAAATATCCCTTTGCCAATTCCACAAGAACAGCTTTAGCAAAAGGCTTCTTGAAGGGAAAGATGTAACTCTGTGAGATGAATTAACAGAACACAGAGCAGTTTCTCACAAAGCTTCTTTCCAGTTTTCTATGGAAGATATTTCCTTTTTCACCATAGCCCTCTATGGGCTTCCAAATATCCCTTTGCCAATTCCACAAGAACAGCCTTAGCGAAAGGCTTCTTGAAGGGAAAGATGTAACTCTGGGAGATAAATTAACAGAACACAGAGCAGTTTCTCAGAAGGCTTCTTTCCAGTTTTGAACGGAAGATATTACGTTTCTCACCATAGCCCTCTATGGGCTTCAAAATATCACTTGGCCAATTCCACAAGAACAGCCTTAGCGAAAGGCTTCTGGAAGGGAAAGATGTAACTCTGTGAGATGAATTAACACAACACAGAGTAGTTTCTCAGAAAGCTTCTTTCCAGTTTTGAACGGAAGATATTTCCTTTTTCACCATAGCCCTCTATGGGCTTCCAAATATCCCTTTGCCAATTCCACAAGAACAGCCTTCGCGAAAGGCTTCTTGAAGGGAAAGATGTAACTTTGTGAGATGAATTAACAGAACACAGAACAGTTACTCAGAGAGCTTCTTTCCAGTTTTGAACGGGAGATATTTCCTTTTTCACCACAGCCCTCTATGGGCTTCCAAATATCCCTTTGCCAATTCCACAATAACAGCCTTAGAGAAAGGCTTCTAGAAGGGAAAGATGTAACTCTGTGAGATGAATTAACAGAACACAGAGCAGTTTCTCAGAGAGCTTCTTTCCAGTTTTGACCGGAAGATATTTCCTTTTACACCATAGCCCTCTATGTGCTTCCAAATATCCCTTTGCGAATTCCACAAGAACAGCCTTAGCGAAAGGCTTCTTGAAGGTAAAGATGTAACCCTGTGAGATGAATTAACAAAACACAGAGCAGTTTCTCAGAAGCTTCTTTCCAGTTTTGAACGGAAGATATTTCCTTTTTCACCATAGCCCTCTATGGGCTTCCAAATATCCCTTTGCCAATTCCACAAGAACAGCCTTCGCGAAAGGCTTCTTGAAGGGAAAGATGTAACCTTGTGAGATGAATTAACAGAACACAGAACAGTTACTCAGAGAGCTTCTTTCCAGTATCGAACGGGAGATATTTCCTTTTTCACCACAGCCCTCTATGGGCTTCCAAATATCCCTTTGCCAATTCCACAAGAACAGCCTTAAGGAAAGGCTTTTTGAAGGTAAAGATGTAACTCTGTGAGATGAATTAACAGAACACAGAGCAGTTTCTCAGAAAGCTTCTTTCCAGTTTTGAACGGAAGATATTTCCTTTTTCACCATAGCCCTCTATGGGCTTTCAAATATCCCTTTGCCAATTCCACAAGAAGAGTCTTAGCGAAAGGCTTCTTGAAGGGAAAGATGTAACTCTGTGAGATGAATTAACAGAACACATAGCAGTTTCTCAGAAAGCTTCTTTCCAGTTTTGAACGGAAGATATTTCCTTTTTCACCATAGCCCTCTAAGGGCTTCCAAATATCACTTTGTCAATTCCACAAGAACAGTCTTAGCGAAAGGCTTCTTGAAGGGAAAGATGTAACTCTGTGAGATGAATTAACATAATACAGAGCAGTTTCTTAGAAAGCCTCTTTCCAGTTTTGAACGGAAGTTATTTCCTTTTTCACCGTAGCCCTTCATTGGCTTCCAAATATCCCTTTGCCAATTCCACAAGAACAGCCTTAGCGAAATGCTTCTTGAAGAGAAAGATGTAACTCTGTGAGATGAATTAACAGAACACAAAGCAGTTTCTCAGATCCCTTCTTTCCAGTTGTGAACGGAAGGTATTTCCTTTTTCACCATAGCCCTCAATGGGCTTCCAAATATCCCTTTGCCAATTCCACAAGAACAGCCTTAGCGAAAGCCTTCTTGAAGGGAAAGATGTAACTCTGTGAAATAAATTAACAGAACACAGAGCAGTTTCTCAGAAAGCTTCTTTCCAGTTTTGAACTGAAGATATTACGTTTCTCACCATAGCCCTCTATGGGCTTCAAAATATCACTTTGCCAATTCAACAAGAACAGCCTTAGCGAAAGGCTTCTTGAAGGGAAAGATGTAACTCTGTGAGATGAATTAACAGAACACAGAGCAGTTTCTCAGAGAGCTTCTTTCCAGTTTTGACCGGAAGATATTTCCTTTTTCACCATAGCCCTCTATGGGCTTCCAAATATCCCTTTGCCAATTCCACAAGAACAGCCTTAGCGAAAGTCTTCTTGAAGGGAAAGATGTAACCCTGTGAGATGAATTAACAAAACACAGAGCAGTTTCTCAGAAGCATCTTTCCAGTTTTGAACGGAAGATATTTCCTTTTTCACCATAGCCCTCTATGGGCTTCCAAATATCACTTTTCCAATTCCACAAGAACAGCCTTAGCGAAAGGAATCTTGAAGGGATAGATGTAATTGTGCGAGATGAATTAACAGAACACAGAGCAGTTTCTCAGAAAGCTTCTTTCCAGTTGTGAACGGAAGATATTTCCTTTTTCACCATAGCCCTCTATGGGCTTCCAAATATCCCTTTGCCAATTCCACAAGAACAGCTTTAGCAAAAGGCTTCTTGAAGGGAAAGATGTAACTCTGTGAGATGAATTAACAGAACACAGAGCAGTTTCTCACAAAGCTTCTTTCCAGTTTTCTATGGAAGATATTTCCTTTTTCACCATAGCCCTCTATGGGCTTCCAAATATCCCTTTGCCAATTCCACAAGAACAGCCTTAGCGAAAGGCTTCTTGAAGGGAAAGATGTAACTCTGGGAGATAAATTAACAGAACACAGAGCAGTTTCTCAGAAGGCTTCTTTCCAGTTTTGAACGGAAGATATTACGTTTCTCACCATAGCCCTCTATGGGCTTCAAAATATCACTTGGCCAATTCCACAAGAACAGCCTTAGCGAAAGGCTTCTGGAAGGGAAAGATGTAACTCTGTGAGATGAATTAACACAACACAGAGTAGTTTCTCAGAAAGCTTCTTTCCAGTTTTGAACGGAAGATATTTCCTTTTTCACCATAGCCCTCTATGGGCTTCCAAATATCCCTTTGCCAATTCCACAAGAACAGCCTTCGCGAAAGGCTTCTTGAAGGGAAAGATGTAACTTTGTGAGATGAATTAACAGAACACAGAACAGTTACTCAGAGAGCTTCTTTCCAGTTTTGAACGGGAGATATTTCCTTTTTCACCACAGCCCTCTATGGGCTTCCAAATATCCCTTTGCCAATTCCACAATAACAGCCTTAGAGAAAGGCTTCTAGAAGGGAAAGATGTAACTCTGTGAGATGAATTAACAGAACACAGAGCAGTTTCTCAGAGAGCTTCTTTCCAGTTTTGACCGGAAGATATTTCCTTTTACACCATAGCCCTCTATGTGCTTCCAAATATCCCTTTGCGAATTCCACAAGAACAGCCTTAGCGAAAGGCTTCTTGAAGGTAAAGATGTAACCCTGTGAGATGAATTAACAAAACACAGAGCAGTTTCTCAGAAGCTTCTTTCCAGTTTTGAACGGAAGATATTTCCTTTTTCACCATAGCCCTCTATGGGCTTCCAAATATCCCTTTGCCAATTCCACAAGAACAGCCTTCGCGAAAGGCTTCTTGAAGGGAAAGATGTAACTTTGTGAGATGAATTAACAGAACACAGAACAGTTACTCAGAGAGCTTCTTTCCAGTATCGAACGGGAGATATTTCCTTTTTCACCACAGCCCTCTATGGGCTTCCAAATATCCCTTTGCCAATTCCACAAGAACAGCCTTAAGGAAAGGCTTTTTGAAGGTAAAGATGTAACTCTGTGAGATGAATTAACAGAACACAGAGCAGTTTCTCAGAAAGCTTCTTTCCAGTTTTGAACGGAAGATATTTCCTTTTTCACCATAGCCCTCTATGGGCTTTCAAATATCCCTTTGCCAATTCCACAAGAACAGCCTTAGCGAAAGGCTTCTTCAAGGGAAAGATGTAACTCTGTCAGATGAATTAACAGAACACAGAGCAGTTTCTCAGAAAGCTTCTTTCCAGTTTTGAACGGAAGATATTTCCTTTTTCTCCATAGCCCTCTATGTGCTTCCGAATATCACTTTGTCAATTCCACAAGAACAGTCTTAGCGAAAGGCTTCTTGAAGGGAAAGGTGTAACTCTGTGAGATGAATTAACATAATACAGAGCAGTTTCTTAGAAAGCCTCTTTCCAGTTTTGAACGGAAGGTATTTCCTTTTTCACCGTAGCCCTTCATTGGCTTCCAAATATCCCTTTGCCAATTCCACAAGAACAGCCTTAGCGAAATGCTTCTTCAAGGGAAAGATGTAACTCTGTGAGATGAAATAACAGAACACAAAGCAGTTTCTCAGATCCCTTCTTTCCAGTTGTGAACGGAAGATATTTCCTTTTTCACCATAGCCCTCAATGGGCTTCCAAATATCCCTTTGCCAATTCCACAAGAACAGCCTTAGTGAAAGGCTTCTTGAAGGGAAAGATGTAACTCTGTGAAATAAATTAGCAGAACACAGAGCAGTTTCTCAGAAAGCTTCTTCCCAGTTTTGAACTGAAGATATTACGTTTCTCACCATAGCCCTCTATGGGCTTTAAAATATCACTTTGCCAATTCCACAAGAACAGCCTTAGCGAAAGGCTTCTAGAAGGGAAAGATGTAACTCTGTGAGATGAATTAACAGAACACAGAGCAGTTTCTCAGAGAGCTTCTTTCCAGTTTTGACCGGAAGATATTTCCTTTTTCACCATAGCCCTCTATGGGCTTCCAAATATCACTTTTCCAATTCCACAAGAACAGCCTTAGCGAAAGGAATCTTGAAGGGATAGATGTAACTGTGCGAGATGAATTAACAGAACACAGAGCAGTTTCTCAGAAAGCTTCTTTCCAGTTGTGAACGGAAGATATTTCCTTTTTCACCATAGCCCTCTATGGGCTTCCAAATATCGCTTTGCCAATTCCACAAGAACAGCTTTAGCAAAAGGCTTCTTGAAGGGAAAGATGTAACTCTGTGAGATGAATTAACAGAACACAGAGCAGTTTCTCACAAAGCTTCTTTCCAGTTTTCTAGGGAAGATATTTCCTTTTTCACCATAGCCCTCTATGGGCTTCCAAATATCCCTTTGCCAATTCCACAAGAACAGCCTTAGCGAAAGGCTTCTTGAAGGGAAAGATGTAACTCTGTGACTAAAATCAAGAGAACACAGAGCAGTTTCTGAGAAAGCTTCTTTACATTTTTCATCGGAAGATATTTCCTTTTTCACCATAGCCCTCTATGGGCTTCCAAATATCCCTTGCCAATTCCACAAGAACAGCCTTAGCGAAATGATTCTTGAAGGGAAAGATGTAACTCTGTGAGATGAATTAACAGAACACAAAGCAGTTTCTCAGAAAGCTTCTTTCCCGTTGTGAACGGAAGATATTTCCTTTTTCACCATAGCCCTCTATGGGCTTCCAAATATCCCTTTGCCAATTCCACAAGAACAGCCTTAGCGAAAGGCTTCTTGAAGGGAAAGATGTAACTCTGTGAGATGAATTAACAGAACACAGAGCAGTTTCTTAGAAAGCTTCTTTCCAGTTTTCAATGGAAGATATTTCCTTTTTCACCATAGCCCTCTATGCGCTTCCAAATATCTCTTTGCCAATTCCACAAGAACAGCCTTAGCGAAAGGCTTCTTGAAGGGAAAGATGTAACTCTGTGAGATAAATTAACAGAATACAGAGCAGTTTCTCAGAAAGCTTCTTTCCAGTTTTGAACGGGAGATATTTCCTTTTTCACCATAGCCCTCTATGGGCTTCCAAATATCCCTTTGCCAATTACACAAGAACAGCCTTAGCGAAAGGCTTCTTGAAGGGAAAGATGTAACCCTGTGAGATGAATTAACAAAACACAGAGCAGTTTCTCAGAAGCTTCTTTCCAGTTTTGAACGGAAGATATTTCCTTTTTCACCATAGCCCTCTATGGGCTTCCAAATATCACTTTTCCAATTCCACAAGAACAGCCTTAGCGAAAGGAATCTTGAAGGGATAGATGTAACTGTGCGAGATGAATTAACAGAACACAGAGAAGTTTCTCAGAAAGCTTCTTTCCAGTTGTGAACGGAAGATGTTTCCTTTTTCACCATAGCCCTCTATGGGCTTCCAAATATCCCTTTGCCAATTCCACAAGAACAGCTTTAGCAAAAGGCTTCTTGAAGGGAAAGATGTAACTCTGTGAGATGAATTAACAGAACACAGAGCAGTTTCTCACAAAGCTTCTTTCCAGTTTTCTATGGAAGATATTTCCTTTTTCACCATAGCCCTCTATGGGCTTCCAAATATCCCTTTGCCAATTCCACAAGAACAGCCTTAGCGAAAGGCTACTTGAAGGGAAAGATGTAACTCTGGGAGATAAATTAACAGAACACAGAGCAGTTTCTCAGAAGGCTTCTTTCTAGTTTTGAACGGAAGATATTACGTTTCTCACCATAGACCTCTATGGGCTTCAAAATATCACTTTGCCAATTCCACAAGAACAGCCTTAGCGAAAGGCTTCTTGAAGGGAAAGATGTAACTCTGTGAGATGAATTAACAGAATACAGAGTAGTTTCTCAGAAAGCTTCTTTCCAGTTTTGAACGGAAGATATTTCCTTTTTCACCATAGCTCTCTATGGGCTTCCAAATATCCCTTTACCAATTCCACAAGAACAGCCTTAGCGAAAGGCTCCTTGAAGGAAAGATGTAACTGTGTGAGATGAATTAACAGAACACAGAGCAGTTTCTCAGAAAGCTTCTTTCCAGTTTTGAACGGAAGATATTTCCTTTTTCACCATAGCCCTCTATGGGCTTCCAAATATCCCTTTGCCAATTCCACAAGAACAGCTTTAGCAAAAGGCTTCTTGAAGGTAAAGATGTAACCCTGTGAGATGAATTAACAAAACACAGAGCAGTTTCTCAGAAGCTTCTTTCCAGTTTTGAACGGAAGATATTTCCTTTTTCACCATAGCCCTCTATGGGCTTCCAAATATCCCTTTGCCAATTCCACAAGAACAGCCTTCGCGAAAGGCTTCTTGAAGGGAAAGATGTAACTTTGTGAGATGAATTAACAGAACACAGAACAGTTACTCAGAGAGCTTCTTTCCAGTTTTGAACGGGAGATATTTCCTTTTTCACCACAGCCCTCTATGGGCTTCCAAATATCCCTTTGCCAATTCCACAAGAACAGCCTTAAGGAAAGGCTTTTTGAAGGTAAAGATGTAACTCTGTGAGATGAATTAACAGAACACAGAGCAGTTTCTCAGGAAGCTTCTTTCCAGTTTTGGACGGAAGATATTTCCTTTTTCACCATAGCCCTCTATGGGCTTTCAAATATCCCTTTGCCAATTCCACAAGAACAGCCTTAGCGAAAGGCTTATTGAAGGGAAAGATGTAACTCTGTGAGATGAATTAACAGAACACAGAGCAGTTTCTCAGAAAGCTTCTTTCCAGTTTTGAACGGAAGATATTTCCTTTTTCACCATAGCCCTCTATGGGCTTCCAAATATCCCTTTGTCAATTCCACAAGAACAGCCTTAGCAAAAGGCTTCTAGAAGGGAAAGATGTAACTCTGTGACTTGAATTAACAGAACACAGAGCAGATTCTCAGAAAGCTTCTTTCCATTTTTCATCGGAAGATATTTCCTTTTCCACCATAGCCCTCTATGGGCTTCCAAATATCTCTTGCCAATTCCACAAGAACAGCCTTCGCGAAATGATTCTTGAAGGGAAAGATGTAACTCTGTGAGATGAATTAACAGAACACAAAGCAGTTTCTCAGAAAGCTTCTTTCCCTTTGTGAACGGAAGATATTTCCTTTTATACCATAGGCCTCTATGGGCTTCCAAATATCCCTTTGCCAATTCCACAAGAACAGCCTTAGCGAAAGGCTTCTTGAAGGGAAAGATGTAACTCTGTGAGATGAATTAACAGAACACAGAGCAGTTTCTAAGAAAGCTTCTTTCCAGTTTTCAATGGAAGATATTTCCTTTTTCACCATAGCCCTCTATGCGCTTCCAAATATCCCTTTGCCAATTCCACAAGAACAGCCTTAGCGAAAGGCTTCTGGAAGGGAAAGATGTAACTCTGTGAGATGAATTAACAGAACACAAAGGAGTTTCTCAGAGAGCTTCTTTCCAGTTTTGAACGGGAGATAATTCCTTTTTTACCATAGCCCTCTATGGGCTTTCAAATATCCCTTTGCCATTTCCACAAGAACAGCCTTAGGGAAAGGCTTCTTGAAGGGAAAGATGTAACTCTGTGAGATGAATTAACAGAACCCAGAGCAGTTTCTCAGAAAGCTTCCTTCCCGTTTTGTACGGAAGATATTTCCTTTTTCACCATAGCCCTCTATGGGCTTCCAAATATCCCTTTGCCAATTCCACAAGAACAGCCTTAGCGAAAGGCTTCTTGATGGGAAAGATGTAACTCTGTGAGATGAATTAACAGAACACAAAGCAGTTTCTCAGATCCCTTCTTTCCAGTTTTGAACGGAAGAGATTTCCTTTTTCACCATAGCACTCTATGGGCTTCCAAATATCACTTTGCCAATTCCAGAAGAACAGCCTTAGCGAAAGGCTTCTTGAAGGAAAAGATGTAACTCTGTGAGATGAATTAACAGAACACAGAGCAGTTTCTCAGAAAGCTTCTTTCCAGTTTTGAACGGAAGATATTTCCTTTTTCACCATAGCCCTCTATGGGCTTCCAAATATCCTTTTGCCAATTCCACAAGAACAGCGTTAGCGAAAGGCTTCTTGAAGGGAAAGATGTAACTCTGTGAGATGAATTAACAGAGCACAGAACAGTTTGTCCGAAAGCTTCTTTCCAGAATTGAACGGAGGATATTTCCTTTTTCACCATAGCCCTCTATGGGCTTCCAAATATCCCTTTGCCAATTCCACAAGAACAGCCTTAGCGAAAGGCTTCTTGAAGGGAAAGATGTAACTCTGTGAGATGAATTAACAGAACACAGAGCAGTTTCTCACAAAGCTTCTTTCCAGTTTTGAACGGAAGATATTTCCTTTTTCACCATAGCCCTCTATGGGCTTCCAAATATCACTTTGTCAATTCCACAAGAACAGCCTTAGCGAAAGGCTTCTTGAAGGGAAAGATGTAACTCTGTGAGATGAATTAACATAATACAGAGCAGTTTCTCAGAAAGCCTCTTTCCAGTTTTGAACGGAAGATATTTCCTTTTTCACCCTAGCCCTACATTGGCTTCCAAATATCCCTTTGCCAATTCCACAAGAACAGCCTTAGCGAAATGCTTCTTGAAGGGAAATATGTAACTCTGTGAGATGAATTAACAGAACACAAAGCAGTTTCTCAGATCCCTTCTTTCCAGTTGTGAACGGAAGATATTTCCTTTTTCACCATAGCCCTCTATGGGCTTCTAAATATCCCTTTTCCAATTCCACAAGAACAACCTCAGCGAAAGGCTTCTTAAAGGGAAGATGTAACTCTGTGAGATGAATTAAGAGAACACAGAGCAGTTTCTCAGAATGCTTCTTTCCATTTTTCATCGGAAGATATTTCCTTTTTCACCGTAGCCCTCTATGGGCTTCCAAATATCCCTTGCCAATACCACAAGAACAGCCTTAGCGAAATGATTTTTGAAGGGAAAGATGTAACTCTGTGAGATGAATTAACAGAACACAAAGCAGTTTCTCAGAAAGCTTCTTTCCCTTTGTGAACGGAAGATATTTCCTTTTATACCATAGCCCTCTATGGGCTTCCAAATATCCCTTTGCCAATTCCACAAGAACAGCCTTAGCGAAAGGCTTCTTGAAGGGAAAGATGTAACTCTGTGAGATGAATTAACAGAACACAGAGCAGTTTCTAAGAAAGCTTCTTTCCAGTTTTCAATGGAAGATATTTCCTTTTTCACCATAGCCCTCTATGCGCTTCCAAATATCCCTTTGCCAATTCCACAAGAACAGCCTTAGCGAAAGGCTTCTTGAAGGGAAAGATGTAACTCTGTGAGATGAATTAACAGAACACAGAGCAGTTTCTCAGAAAGCTTCTTTCCAGTTTTGAACGGAAGATATTTCCTTTTTCACCATAGCCCTCTATGGGCTTCCAAATATCCCTTTGCCAATTCCACAAGAACAGCCTTCGCGAAAGGCTTCTTGAAGGGAAAGATGTAACTTTGTGAGATGAATTAACAGAACACAGAACAGTTACTCAGAGAGATTCTTTCCAGTTTTGAACGGGAGATATTTCCTTTTTCACCACAGCCCTCTATGGGCTTCCAAATATCCCTTTGCCAATTCCACAAGAACAGCCTTAGAGAAAGGCTTCTTGAAGGGAAAGATGTAACTCTGTGAGATAAAATAACAGAACACAGAGCAGTTTCTCAAAAGCTTCTTTCCAGTTTTGAACGGAATATATTTCCTTTTTCACCATAGCCCTCTAAGGGCTTCCAAATATCCCTTTGCCAATTCCACAAGAACAGCCTTAGCGAAAGGGTTCTTGAAGGGAAAGATGTAACTCTGTGAGATGAATTAACAGAACACAAACCAGTTTCTCAGATCCCTTCTTTCCAGTTGTGAACGGAAGATATTTCCTTTTTCACCATAGCCCTCTATGGGCTTCCAAATATCTCTTTGCCAATTCCACAAGAACAGCCTTAGCGAAATGCTTCTGGAAGGGAAAGATGTAACTCTGTGAGATGAATTAACAGAACACAAAGGAGTTTCTCAGAGAGCTTCTTTCCAGTTTTGAACGGGAGATAATTCCTTTTTTACCATAGCCCTCTATGGGCTTTCAAATATCCCTTTGCCATTTCCACAAGAACAGCCTTAGGGAAAGGCTTCTTGAAGGGAAAGATGTAACTCTGTGAGATGAATTAACAGAACCCAGAGCAGTTTCTCAGAAAGCTTCCTTCCCGTTTTGTACGGAAGATATTTCCTTTTTCACCATAGCCCTCTATGGGCTTCCAAATATCCCTTTGCCAATTCCACAAGAACAGCCTTAGCGAAAGGCTTCTTGATGGGAAAGATGTAACTCTGTGAGATGAATTAACAGAACACAAAGCAGTTTCTCAGATCCCTTCTTTCCAGTTTTGAACGGAAGAGATTTCCTTTTTCACCATAGCACTCTATGGGCTTCCAAATATCACTTTGCCAATTCCAGAAGAACAGCCTTAGCGAAAGGCTTCTTGAAGGAAAAGATGTAACTCTGTGAGATGAATTAACAGAACACAGAGCAGTTTCTCAGAAAGCTTCTTTCCAGTTTTGAACGGAAGATATTTCCTTTTTCACCATAGCCCTCTATGGGCTTCCAAATATCCTTTTGCCAATTCCACAAGAACAGCGTTAGCGAAAGGCTTCTTGAAGGGAAAGATGTAACTCTGTGAGATGAATTAACAGAGCACAGAACAGTTTGTCCGAAAGCTTCTTTCCAGAATTGAACGGAGGATATTTCCTTTTTCACCATAGCCCTCTATGGGCTTCCAAATATCCCTTTGCCAATTCCACAAGAACAGCCTTAGCGAAAGGCTTCTTGAAGGGAAAGATGTAACTCTGTGAGATGAATTAACAGAACACAGAGCAGTTTCTCACAAAGCTTCTTTCCAGTTTTGAACGGAAGATATTTCCTTTTTCACCATAGCCCTCTATGGGCTTCCAAATATCACTTTGTCAATTCCACAAGAACAGCCTTAGCGAAAGGCTTCTTGAAGGGAAAGATGTAACTCTGTGAGATGAATTAACATAATACAGAGCAGTTTCTCAGAAAGCCTCTTTCCAGTTTTGAACGGAAGATATTTCCTTTTTCACCCTAGCCCTACATTGGCTTCCAAATATCCCTTTGCCAATTCCACAAGAACAGCCTTAGCGAAATGCTTCTTGAAGGGAAATATGTAACTCTGTGAGATGAATTAACAGAACACAAAGCAGTTTCTCAGATCCCTTCTTTCCAGTTGTGAACGGAAGATATTTCCTTTTTCACCATAGCCCTCTATGGGCTTCTAAATATCCCTTTTCCAATTCCACAAGAACAACCTCAGCGAAAGGCTTCTTAAAGGGAAGATGTAACTCTGTGAGATGAATTAAGAGAACACAGAGCAGTTTCTCAGAATGCTTCTTTCCATTTTTCATCGGAAGATATTTCCTTTTTCACCGTAGCCCTCTATGGGCTTCCAAATATCCCTTGCCAATACCACAAGAACAGCCTTAGCGAAATGATTTTTGAAGGGAAAGATGTAACTCTGTGAGATGAATTAACAGAACACAAAGCAGTTTCTCAGAAAGCTTCTTTCCCGTTGTGAACGGAAGATATTTCCTTTTTAACCATAGCCCTCTATGGGCTTCCAAATATCCCTTTGCCAATTCCACAAGAACAGCCTTAGCGAAAGGCTTCTTGAAGGGAAAGATGTAACTCTGTGAGATGAATTAACAGAACACAGAGCAGTTTCTAAGAAAGCTTCTTTCCAGTTTTCAATGGAAGATATTTCTTTTCTCACCATAGCCCTCTATGTGCTCCCAAATATCCCTTTGCCAATTCCACAAGAACAGCCTTAGCGAAAGGCTTCTTGAAGGGAAAGATGTAACTGTGTGAGATAAATTAACAGAACACAGAGCAGTTTCTCAGAAAGCGTCTTTCCAGTTTTGAACGGAAGATATTTCCTTTTTCACCATAGCCCTCTATGGGCTTCCAAATATCCCTTTGCCAATTCCACAAGAACAGCCTTAGCGAAAGGCTTCTTGAAGGGAAAGATGTAACTCTGTGAGAATAATTAACAGAACACAGAGCAATTTCTCAGAGAGCTTCTTTCCAGTTTTGAACGGGAGATATTTCCTTTTTCACCATAGCCCTCTATGGGCTTCCAAATATCCCTTTGCCAATTCCACAGGAACAGCCTTAGCGAAAGGCTTCTTGAACGGAAAGATGTAACTCTGTGAGATGAATTAACAGAACACAGAGCAGTTTCTCAGAGAGCTTCTTTCCAGTTTTGAACGGGAGATAATTCCTTTTTCACCATAGCCCTCTATGGGCTTCCAAATATCCCTTTGCCATTTCCACAAGAACAGCCTTAGGGAAAGGCTTCTTGAAGGGAAAGATGTAACTCTGTGAGGTGAATTAACAGAATCCAGAGTAGTTTCTCAGAAATCTTCTTTCCAGTTTTGTACGGAAGATATTTCCTTTTTCACCATAGCCCTCTATGGGCTTCCAAATATCCCTTTGCCAATTCCACAAGAACAGCCTTAGCGAAAGGCTTCTTGAAGGGAAAGATGTAACTCTGTGAGATGAATTAACAGAACACAGAGCAGTTTCTCAGAAAGCTTCTTTCCAGTTTTGAACGGAAGATATTTCCTTTTTTACCGTAGCACTCTACGGGCTTCCAAATATCACTTTGCCAATTCCACAAGAACAGCCTTAGCGAAAGGCTTCTTGAAGGTAAAGATGTAACTCTGTGAGATGAATTAACAGAACACAGAGCAGTTTCTCAGAAAGCTTCTTTCCAGTTTTGAACGGAAGATATTTCCTTTTTCACCATAGCCCTCTATGGGCTTCCAAATATCACTTTGCCAATTCCACAAGAACAGCCTCAGCGAAAGGCTTCTTGAAGGGAAAGATGTAACTCTGTGAGATGAATTAAGAGAGCACAGAACAGTTTGTCAGAAAGCTTCTTTCCAGAATTGAACGGAGGATATTTCCTTTTTCACCATAGCCCTCTATGGGCTTCCAAATATCCCTTTGCCAATTAAACAAGAACAGCCTTAGCGAAAGGCTTCTTGAAGGGAAAGATGTAACTCTGTGAGATGAATTAACAGAACACAGAGCAGTTTCTCAGAAAGCTTCTTTCCAGTTTTGAACGGAAGATATTTCCTTTTTCACCGTAGCCCTCTATGGGCTTCTAAATATCCCTTTTCCAATTCCACAAGAACAGCCTCAGCGAAAGGCTTCTTAAAGGGAAGATGTAACTCTGTGAGATGAATTAAGAGAACACAGAGCAGTTTCTCAGAAAGCTTCTTTCCAGTTTTGAACGGAAGATATTTCCGTTTTCACCGTAGCCCTCTATGGGCTTCCAAATATCCCTTTTCCTATTCCACAAGAACAGCCTTAGCGAAAGGCTTCTTGAAGGGAAAGATGTAACTCTGTGAGATGAATTAACAGAACACAGAGCAGTTTCTCAGAGAGCTTCTTTCCAGTTTTGAACGGGAAGTAATTCCTTTTTCCCCATAGCCCTCTATGGGCTTACAAATATCCCTTTGCCAATTCCACAAGAACAGCCTTAGCGAAAGGCTTCTTGAAGGGAAAGATGTAACTCTGTGACTTGAATTAACAGAACACAGAGCAGTTTCTCAGAATGCTTCTTTCCATTTTTCATCGGAAGATATTTCCTTTTTCACCGTAGCCCTCTATGGGCTTCCAAATATCCCTTGCCAATTCCACAAGAACAGCCTTAGCGAAATGATTCTTGAAGGGAAAGATGTAACTCTGTGAGATGAATTAACAGAACACAAAGCAGTTTCTCAGAAAGCTTCTTTCCCGTTGTGAACGGAAGATATTTCCTTTTTCACCATAGCCCTCTATGGGCTTCCAAATATCCCTTTGCCAATTCCACAAGAACAGCCTTAGCGAAAGGCTTCTTGAAGGGAAAGATATAACTCTGTGAGATGAATTAACAGAACACAGAGCAGTTTCTCACAAAGCTTCTTTCCAGTTTTCAATGGAAGATATTTCCTTTTTCACCATAGCCCTCTATGTGCTCCCAAATATCCCTTTGCCAATTCCACAAGAACAGCCTTAGAGAAAGGCTTCTTGAAGTGAAAGATGTAACTCTGTGGGATAAATTAACAGAAAACAGAGCAGTTTCTCAGAAAGCGTCTTTCCAGTTTTGAACGGAAGATATTTCCTTTTTCACCATAGCCCTCTATGGGCTTCCAAATATCCCTTTGCCAATTCCACAAGAACAGCCTTAGCGAAAGGCTTCTTGAAGGGAAAGATGTAACTCTGTGAGATTAATTAACAGAACACAGAGCAATTTCTCAGAGAGCTTCTTTCCAGTTTTGAACGGGAGATATTTCCTTTTTCACCATAGCCCTCTAAGGGCTTCCAAATATCCCTTTGCCAATTCCACAGGAACAGCCTTAGCGAAAGGCTTCTTGAACGGAAAGATGTACCTCTGTGAGATAAATTAAGAGAACACAGAGCAGTTTCTCAGAAAGCTTCTTTCCAGTTTTGAGCGGAAGATATTACGTTTCTCACCATAGCCCTCTAAGGGTTTCAAAATATCATTTTGCCAATTCCACAAGAACAGCCTTAGGGAAAGGCTTCTTGAAGGGAAAGATGTAACTTTGTGAGATGAATTCACAGAACACAGAACAGTTACTCAGAGAGTTTCTTTCCAGTTTTGAACGGGAGATATTTCTTTTTCACCATAGCCCTCTATGGGCTTCCAAATATCCCTTTGCCAATTCCACAAGAACAGCCTTAGGGAAAGGGTTTTTGAAGGTAAAGATGTAACTCTGTGAGATGAATTAACAGAACACAGAGCAGTTTCTCAGAAAGCTTCTTTCCAGTTTTGAACGGAAGATATTTCCTTTTTCACCATAGCCCTCTATGTGTTTCCAAATATGCCTTTGCCAAATCCACAAGAACAGCCTTAGCGAAAGGGTTCTTGAAGGGAAAGATGTAACTCAGTGAGATGAATTAACAGAACACAGAGTAGTTTCTCAGAAAGCTTCTTTCCAGTTTTGAACGGAAGAGATTTCGTTTTTCACCATAGCCCTCTATGGTCTTCCAAATATCCCCTTGCCAATTCCACAAGAACAGCCTTAGAGAAAGGCTTCTTGAAGGGAAAGATGTAACTCTGTGAGATAAATTAACAGAACACATAGCAGTTTCTCAGAAAGTTTCTTTCCAGTTTTGAACGGAAGATATTTCCTTTTTCACCATAGCCCTCTATGGGCTTCAAAATATCTCTTTGCCAATTCCACAAGAGCAGCCTTAGCGAAAGGCTTCTTGAAGGGAAAGACGTAACTCTGTGAGATGAATTAACATAATACAGAGCAGTTTCTCAGAAAGCCTCTTTCCAGTTTTGAACGGAAGATATTTCCTTTTTCACCGTAGCCCTCCATTGGCTTCCAAATATCCCTTTTCCAATTCCACAAGAACAGCCTTAGCGAAAGGCTTCTTGAAGGGAAAGATGTAACTCTGTGAGATGAATTAACATAATACAGAGCAGTTTCTCAGAAAGCCTTTTTCCAGTTTTGAACGGAAGTTATTTCCTTTTTCACCTTACCCTCCATTGGCTTCCAAATATCCCTTTGCCAATTCCACAAGAACAGACTGAGCGAAATGCTTCTTGAAGGGAAAGATGTAACTCTGTGAGATGAATTAACAGAACACAAAGCAGTTTCTCAGATCCCTTCTTTCCAGTTGTGAACGGAAGATATTTCCTTTTTCACCCTAGCCCTCTATGGGCTTCCAAATATCTCTTTGCCAATTCCACAAGAACAGCCTTAGCGAAATGCTTCTTGAAGGGAAAGATGTAACTCTGTGAGATGAATTAACAGAACACAAAGCAGTTTCTCAGATCCCTTCTTTCCAGTTTCGAACGGAAGATATTTACTTTTTTAACATAGCACTCTATGGGCTTCCAAATATCATTTTGCCAATTCCACAAGAACAGCCTTAGCGAAAGGCTTCTTGAAGGAAAAGATGTAACTCTGTGAGATGAATTAACAGAACATAGAGGAGTTTCTCAGAAAGCTTCTTTCCAGTTTTGAACGGAAGATATTTCCTTTTTCACCATAGCCCTCTATGGGCTTCCAAATATCCCTTTGCCAATTCCACAAGAACAGCGTTAGCGAAAGGCTTCTTGAAGGGAAAGATGTAACTCTGTGATATGAATTAACAGAGCACAAAACAGTTTGTCAGAAAGCTTCTTTCCAGAATTGAACGGAGGATATTTCCTTTTTCACCATAGCCCTCTATGGGCTTCCAAATATCCCTTTGCCAATTCCAGAAGAACAGCCTTAGCGAAAGGCTTCTTAAAGGGAAGATGTAACTCTGTGAGATGAATTAAGAGAACACAGAGCAGTTTCTCAGAAAGCTTCTTTCCAGTTTTGAACGGAATATATTTCCTTTTTCACCGTAGCCCTCTATGGGCTTCTAAATTTCCCTTTTCCAATTCCACAAGAACAGCCTCAGCGAAAGGCTTCTTAAAGGGAAGATGTAACTCTGTGAGGTGAATTAAGAGAACACAGAGCAGTTTCTCAGAAAGCTTCTTTCCAGTTTGGAACGGAAGATATTTCCGTTTTCACCGTAGCCCTCTATGGGCTTCCAAATATCCCTTTTCCAATTCCACAAGAACAGCCTTAGCGAAAGGCTTCTTGAAGGGAAAGATGTAACTCTGTGAGATGAATTAACAGAACACAGAGCAGTTTCTCAGAAAGCTTCTTTCCAATTTTGAAAAGAAGATATTTCCTTTTTCACCATAGCTGTCTATGGGCTTCCAAATATCCCTTTGCAAATTCCAGAAGAACAGCCTTAGCGGAAGGCTTCTTGAAGGAAAAGATGTAACTCTGTGAGATGAATTAACATAATACAGAGCAGTTTCTCAGAAAGCTTCTTTCCAGTTTTCAATGGAAGATATTTCCTTTTTCACCATAGCCCTCTATGGGCTTCCAAATATCCCTTTGCCAATTCCACAAGAACAGCCTTAGCGAAAGGCTTCTTGAAGGGAAAGATGTAACTCTGTGAGATAAATTAACAGAACACAGAGCAGTTTCTCAGAAAGCTTCTTTCCAGTTTTGAACGGAAGATATTTCCTTTTTCACCATAGCCCTCTATGGGCTTCCAAATATCCCTTTGCCAATTAAACAAGAACAGCCTTAGCGAAAGGCTTCTTGAAGGGAAAGATGTAACTCTGTGAGATGAATTAACAGAACACAGAGCAGTTTCTCAGAGAGCTTCTTTCCAGTTTTGAACGGGAGATATTTCCTTTTTCATCATAGCCCTCTATCGCCGCCAAATATCCCTTTGCCAATTCCACAAGAACAGCCTTAGCGAAAGGCTTCTTGAAGGGAAAGATGTAACTCTGTGAGATGAATTAACAGAACACAGAGCAGTTTCTCAGAAAGCTTCTTTCCGGTTTTGAACGGAAGATATTTCCTTTTTCACCATAGCACTCTATGGGGTTCCAAATATCACTTTGCCAATTCCACAAGAACAGCCTTAGCAAAAGGCTTCTTGAAGGGAAAGATGTAACTCTGTGAGATGAATTAACAGAACACAGAGCACTTTCTCAGAAAGCTTCTTTCCAGTTTTGAACGGAAGCTATTTCATTTTTCACCATAGCCCTCTATGGGCTTCCAAATATCCCTTTGCCAATTCCACAAGAACAGCCTTAGCGAAAGGCTTCTTGAAGGGAAAGATGTAACTCTGTGAGATGAATTAACAGAACACAGAGCAGTTTCTGAGAAAGCTTCTTTCCAGTTTTGAACGGAATATATTTACTTTTTCACCATAGTCCTCTATGGGCTTCCCAATATCAATTTGCCAATTCCACAAGAACAGCCTTAGCGAAAGGCTTCATGAAGGGAAAGATGTAACTCTGTGAGATGTATTAACAGAGCAAAGAGCAGTTTGTCAGAAAGCTTCTTTCCAGTTTTGAACGGAAGATATTTCCTTTTTCACCTAAGCCCTCTATGGGTTTCCAAATATCCCTTTGCCAATTCCACCAGAACAGCCTTAGCGAAAGGCTTCTTGAAGGGAAAGATGTAACTCTGTGAGATGAATTAACAGAACACAGAGCAGTTTCTCAAAGAGCGTCTTTCCAGTTTTGAAGGGGAGGTAATTCCTTTTTCACCATAGCCCTCTATGGGCTTCCAAATATCCCTTTGCCAATTCCACAAGAACAGCCTTAGCGAAAGGCTTCCTGAAGGGAATGATGTAACTCTGTGACTTGAATTAACAAAACACAGAGCAGTTTCTCAGAAAGCTTCTTTCCATTTTTCATCGGAAGATATTTCCTTTTTCACCATAGCCCTCTATGGGCTTCCAAATATCCCTTGCCAATGCCAGAAGAACAGCCTTAGCGAAATGATTCTTGAAGGGAAAGATGTAACTCTTTGAGATGAATTAACAGAACACAAAGCAGTTTCTCAGAAAGCTTCTCTCCCGTTGTGAACGGAAGATATTTCCTTTTTCACCATAGCCCTCTATGGGCTTCCAAATATCCCTTTGCCAATTCCACAAGAACAGCCTTAGCGAAAGGCTTCTTGAAGGGAAAGATGTAACTCTGTGAGATGAATTAACAGAACACAGAGCAGTTTCTCAGAAAGCTTCTTTCCAATTTTGAAAAGAAGATATTTCCTTTTTCACCATAGCTGTCTATGGGCTTCCAAATATCCCTTTGCAAATTCCAGAAGAACAGCCTTAGCGGAAGGCTTCTTGAAGGAAAAGATGTAACTCTGTGAGATGAATTAACATAATACAGAGCAGTTTCTCAGAAAGCTTCTTTCCAGTTTTCAATGGAAGATATTTCCTTTTTCACCATAGCCCTCTATGGGCTTCCAAATATCCCTTTGCCAATTCCACAAGAACAGCCTTAGCGAAAGGCTTCTTGAAGGGAAAGATGTAACTCTGTGAGATAAATTAACAGAACACAGAGCAGTTTCTCAGAAAGCTTCTTTCCAGTTTTGAACGGAAGATATTTCCTTTTTCACCATAGCCCTCTATGGGCTTCCAAATATCCCTTTGCCAATTAAACAAGAACAGCCTTAGCGAAAGGCTTCTTGAAGGGAAAGATGTAACTCTGTGAGATGAATTAACAGAACACAGAGCAGTTTCTCAGAGAGCTTCTTTCCAGTTTTGAACGGGAGATATTTCCTTTTTCATCATAGCCCTCTATCGCCGCCAAATATCCCTTTGCCAATTCCACAAGAACAGCCTTAGCGAAAGGCTTCTTGAAGGGAAAGATGTAACTCTGTGAGATGAATTAACAGAACACAGAGCAGTTTCTCAGAAAGCTTCTTTCCGGTTTTGAACGGAAGATATTTCCTTTTTCACCATAGCACTCTATGGGGTTCCAAATATCACTTTGCCAATTCCACAAGAACAGCCTTAGCAAAAGGCTTCTTGAAGGGAAAGATGTAACTCTGTGAGATGAATTAACAGAACACAGAGCACTTTCTCAGAAAGCTTCTTTCCAGTTTTGAACGGAAGCTATTTCATTTTTCACCATAGCCCTCTATGGGCTTCCAAATATCCCTTTGCCAATTCCACAAGAACAGCCTTAGCGAAAGGCTTCTTGAAGGGAAAGATGTAACTCTGTGAGATGAATTAACAGAACACAGAGCAGTTTCTGAGAAAGCTTCTTTCCAGTTTTGAACGGAATATATTTACTTTTTCACCATAGCCCTCTATGGGCTTCCCAATATCAATTTGCCAATTCCACAAGAACAGCCTTAGCGAAAGGCTTCATGAAGGGAAAGATGTAACTCTGTGAGATGTATTAACAGAGCACAGAGCAGTTTGTCAGAAAGCTTCTTTCCAGTTTTGAACGGAAGATATTTCCTTTTTCACCTAAGCCCTCTATGGGTTTCCAAATATCCCTTTGCCAATTCCACCAGAACAGCCTTAGCGAAAGGCTTCTTGAAGGGAAAGATGTAACTCTGTGAGATGAATTAACAGAACACAGAGCAGTTTCTCAAAGAGCTTCTTTCCAGTTTTGAAGGGGAGGTAATTCCTTTTTCACCATAGCCCTCTATGGGCTTCCAAATATCCCTTTGCCAATTCCACAAGAACAGCCTTAGCGAAAGGCTTCCTGAAGGGAATGATGTAACTCTGTGACTTGAATTAACAAAACACAGAGCAGTTTCTCAGAAAGCTTCTTTCCATTTTTCATCGGAAGATATTTCCTTTTTCACCATAGCCCTCTATGGGCTTCCAAATATCCCTTGCCAATGCCAGAAGAACAGCCTTAGCGAAATGATTCTTGAAGGGAAAGATGTAACTCTTTGAGATGAATTAACAGAACACAAAGCAGTTTCTCAGAAAGCTTCTCTCCCGTTGTGAACGGAAGATATTTCCTTTTTCACCATAGCCCTCTATGGGCTTCCAAATATCCCTTTGCCAATTCCACAAGAACAGCCTTAGCGAAAGGCTTCTTGAAGGGAACGATGTAACTCTGTTAGATGAATTAACAGAACACAGAGCAGTTTCTCAGAAAGCTTCTTTCTAGTTTTGTACGGAAGATATTTCCTTTTTCACCATAGCCCTCTATGGGCTTCCAAATATCACTTTGCCAATTGCACAAGACCAGCCTTAGCGAAAGGCTTCTTGAAGGGAAAGATGTAACTCTGTGAGATGAATCTACAGAACACAAAGCAGTTTCTCAGATCCCTTCTTTCCAGTTTTGAATGGAAGATATTTCCTTTTTCACCATAGTACTCTAAGGGCTTCCAAATATCACTTTGCCAATTCCACAAGAACAGCCTTAGCGAAAGGCTTCTAGAAGGGAAAGATGTAACTCTGTGAGATGAATTAACAGAACCCAGAGCAGTTTCTGAGAAAGCTTCTTTCCAGTTTTGTACGGAAGATATTTCCTTTTTCACCATAGCCCTCTATGGGCTTCCAAATATCCCTTTGCCAATTCCACAAGAACAGCGTTAGCGAAAGGCTTCTTGAAGGGAAAATGTAACTCTGTGATATGAATTAACAGAGCACAGAACAGTTTGTCAGAAAGCTTCTTTCCAGAATTGAACGGAGGATATTTCCTTTTTCACCATAGCCCTCTATGGGCTTCCAAATATCCCTTTGCCAATTCCAGAAGAACAGCCTTAGCGAAAGGCTTCTTAAAGGGAAGATGTAACTCTGTGAGATGAATTAAGAGAACACAGAGCAGTTTCTCAGAAAGCTTCTTTCCAGTTTTGAACGGAAGATATTTCCTTTTTCACCGTAGCCCTCTATGGGCTTCTAAATATCCCTTTTCCAATTCCACAAGAACAGCCTCACCGAAAGGCTTCTTAAAGCGAAGATGTAACCCTGTGAGATGAATTAAGAGAACACAGAGCAGTTTCTCAGAAAGCTTCTTTCCAGTTTTGAACGGAAGATATTTCCTTTTTCACCGTAGCCCTCTATGGGCTTCCAAATATCCCTTTTCCAATTCCACAAGAACAGCCTTAGCGAAAGGCTTCTTGAAGGGAAAGATGTAACTCTGGAGATAAATTAACAGAACACAGAGCAGTTTCTCAGAAAGCTTCTTTCCAGTTTTGAACGGAAGATATTTCCTTTTTCACCATAGCCCTCTATGGGCTTCCAAATATCCCTTTGCCAATTAAACAAGAACAGCCTTAGCGAAAGGCTTCTTGAAGGGAAAGATGTAACTCTGCGAGATGAATTAACAGAACACAGAGCCGTTTCTCAGAGAGTTTCTTTCCAGTTTTGAACGGGAGATATTTCCTTTTTCACCACAGCCCTCTATGGCCGCCAAATATCCCTTTGCCAATTCCACCAGAACAGCCTTAGCGAAAGGCTTCTTGAAGGGAAAGATGTAACTCTGGAGATAAATTAACAGAACACAGAGCAGTTTCTCAGAAAGCTTCTTTCCGGTTTTGAACGGAAGATATTTCCTTTTTCACCATAGCACTCTATGGGGTTCCAAATATCACTTTGCCAATTCCACAAGAACAGCCTTAGCAAAAGGATTCTTGAAGGGAAAGATGTAACTCTGGAGATAAATTAACAGAACACAGAGCAGTTTCTCAGAAAGCTTCTTTGCAGTTTTGAACGGAAGACATTTCCTTTTTCACCGTAGCCCTCTATGGGCTTCTAAATATCCCTTTTCCAATTCCACAAGAACAGCCTTAGCGAAAGGCTTCTTAAAGGGAAGATGTAACTCTGTGAGATGAATTAAGAGAACACAGAGCAGTTTCTCAGAAAGCTTCTTTCCTGTTTTGAACGGAAGATATTTCCTTTTTCACCGTAGCCCTCTATGGGCTTCCAAATATCCCTTTTCCAATTCCCCGAGAACAGCCTTAGCGAAAGGCTTCTTGAAGGGAAAGATGTAACTCTGTGAGATGAATTAACAGAACACAGAGCAGTTTCTCCGAAAGCTTCTTTCCAATTTTGAATAGAAGATATTCCCTTTTTCACCATAGCCCTCTATGGGCTTCCAAATATCCCTTTGCCAATTCCACAAGAACAGCCTTAGCGAAAGGTTTCTTGAAGGGAAAGATGTAACTCTGTGAGATGAATTAACATAATACAGAGCAGTTTCTCAGAAAGCCCCTTTCCAGTTTTGAGCGGAAGATATTTCCTTTTTCCCCGTAGCCCTCCATTGGCTTCCAAATATCCCTTTGCCAATTCCACAAGAACAGCCGTAGAGAAAGGCTTCTTGAAGGGGAAGATGTAACTCTGTGAGATGAATTAACATAATACAGAGCAGTTTCTCAGAAAGCTTCTTTGCAGTATTGAACGGAAGATATTTCCTTTTTCACCGTAGCCCTCTATGGGCTTTTAAATATCCCTTTTCCAATTCCACAAGAACAGCCTAAGCGAAAGGGTTCTTAAAGGGAAGATGAAACTCTGTGAGATGAATTAAGAGAACACAGAGCAGTTTCTCAGAAAGCTTCTTTCCAGTTTTGAACGGAAGATATTTCCGTTTTCACCGTAGCAATCTATGGGCTTCCAAATATCCCTTTTCCAATTCCACAAGAACAGCCTTAGCGAAAGGCTTCTTGAAGGGAAAGATGTAACTCTGTGAGATGAATTAACAGAACACAGAGCAGTTTCTCAGAAAGCTTCTTTCCAATTTTGAAAAGAAGATATTTCCTTTTTCACCATAGCCCTCTAAGGGCTTCCAAATATCCCTTTGCCAATTCCAGAAGAACAGCCTTAGCGAAAGGCTTCTTGAAGGGAAAGATGTAACTCTGTGAGATGAATTAACATAATACAGAGCAGTTTCTCAGAAAGCTTCTTTTCAGTTTTCAATGGAAGATATTTCCTTTTTCACCATAGCCCTCTATGGGCTTCCAAGTATCCCTTTGCCAATTCCACAAGAAGAGCCTTAGCGAAAGGCTTCTTGAAGGGAAAGATGTAATTCTCTGAGATGAATTAACAGAACACAGAGCAGTTTCTCAGAAAGCTTCTTTTCAGTTTTGAACGGAGGATATTTCCTTTTTCACCATAGCCCTGTATGGGCTTCCAAATATCCCTTTGCCAATTCCACAAGAACAGCCTTAGCGAAAGGCTTCTTGAAGGGAAAGATGTAACTCTGTGAGATAAATTAACAGAACACAGAGCAGTTTCTGAGAAAGCTTCTTTCCAGTTTTGAACGGAATATATTTCCTTTTTCACCATAGCCCTCTATGGGCTTCCAAATATCCCTTTTCCAATTCCACAAGAACAGCCTTAGCGAAAGGCTTCATGAAGGGAAAGATGTAACTCTGTGAGGTGTATTAACAGAGCACAGAACAGTTTCTCAGAAAGCTTCTTTCCAGTTTTGAACGGAAGATATTTCCTTTTTCACCGAAGCCCTCTATGGGCTTCCAAATATCCCTTTGCCAATTCCACAAGAACAGCCTTAGCGAAAGGCTTCTTGAAGGGAAAGATGTAACTCTGTGAGATGAATTAACACAACACAAAGCAGTTTCTCAGAAAGCTTCTTTCCCGTTGCTAACGGAAGATATTTCCTTTTTCACCATAGCCCTCTATGGGCTTCCAAATATCCCTTTGCCAATTCCACAAGAACAGCCTTAGCGAAAGGCTTCTTGAAGGGAAAGATGTAACTCTGTGAGATGAATTAACAGAACACAGAGCAGTTTCTAAGAAAGCTTCTTTCCAGTTTTCAATGGAAGATATTTCCTTTTTCACCATAGCCCTCTATGGGCTCCCAAATATCCCTTTGCCAATTCCACAAGAACAGCCTTAGCGAAAGGCTTCTTGAAGGGAAAGATGTAACTCTGTGAGATAAATTAACAGAACACAGAGCAGTTTCTCAGAAAGCTTCTTTCCAGTTTTGAACGGAAGATATTTCCTTTTTCACCATAGCCCTCTATGGGCATCCAAATATCCCTTTGCCAATTCCACAAGAACAGCCTTAGAGAAAGGTTTCTTGAAGGGAAAGATGTAACTCTGTGAGATTAATTAACAGAACACAGAGCAGTTTCTCAGAGAGCTTCTTTCCAGTTTGGAACGGGAGATATTTCCATTTTCACCATAGCCCTCTATCGGCTTCCAAATATCCCTTTGCCAATTCCACAAGAACAGCCTTAGGGAAAGGCTTTTTGAAGGGAAAGATGTAACTCTGTGAGATGAATTAACAGAACACCAAGCAGTTTCTCAGAGAGCTTCTTTCCAGTTTTGAACGGGAGGTAAATCCTTTTTCACCATAGCCCTCTATGGGCTTCCAAATATCCCTTTGCCAATTCCTCAAGAACAGCCTTAGCGAAAGGCTTCTTGAAGGGAAAGCTGTAACTCTGTGACTTGAATTAACAGAAAACAGAGCAGTTTCTCAGAAAGCTTCTTTCCATTTTTCATCGGAAGATGTTTCCTTTTTCACCATAGCCCTCTATGGGCTTCCAAATATCCATTGCCAATTCCACAAGAACAGCCTTAGCGAAATGATTCTTGAAGGGATAGATGTAACTCTGTGAGATGAATTAACAGAACACAAAGCAGTTTCTCAGAAAGCTTCTTTCCCGTTGTGAACGGAAGATATTTCCTTTTTCACCATAGCCCTCTATGGGCTTCCAAATATCCCTTTGCCAATTCCACAAGAACAGCCTTAGCGAAAGGCTTCTTGAAGGGAAGGATATAACTCTGTGAGATGAATTAACAGAACACAGAGCAGTTTCTAAGAAAACTTCTTTCCAGTATTCAATGGAAGATAGTTCCTTTTTCATCGTAGCCCTCTATGGGCTCCCAAATATCCCTTTGCCAATTCCACAAGAACAGCCTTAGAGAAAGGCTTCTTGAAGGGAAAGATGTACCTCTGTGAGATAAATTAACAGAACACAGAGCAGTTTCTCAGAAAGCTTCTTTCCAGTTTTGAACGGAAGATATTTCCTTTTTTACCATAGCACTCTATGGGCTTCCAAATATCACTTTGCCAATTCCACAAGAACAGCCTTAGCGAAAGGCTTCTTGAAGGAAAAGATGTAACTCTGTGAGATGAATTAACAGAACACAGAGCAGTTTCTCAGAAGGCTTCTTTCCAGTTTTGAACGGAAGATATTTCCTTTTTCACCGTAGCCCTCTATGGGCTTCTAAATATCCCTTTTCAAATTCCACAAGAACAGCCTCAGCGAAAGGCTTCTTAAAGGGAAGATGTAACTCTGTGAGATGAATTAAGAGAACACAGAGCAGTTTCTCAGAAAGCTTCTTTCCAGTTTTGAACGGAAGATATTTCCTTTTTCATCGTAGCCCTCTATGGGCTTCCAAATATCCCTTTTCCAATTCCACAAGAAAAGCCTTAGCGAAGAGCTTCTTGAAGGGAAAGATGTACCTCTGTGAGATAAATTAACAGAACACAGAGCAGTTTCTCAGAAAGCTTCTTTCCACTTTTTAACGGAAGATATTACGTTTCTCACCATAGCCCTCTATGGGCTTCAAAATATCACTTTGCCAATTCCACAAGAACAGCCTTAGCGAAAGGCTTCTTGAAGGGAAAGATATAACTCTGTGAGATGAATTAACAGAACACAGAGTAGTTTCTCAGAAAGCTTCTTTCCAGTTTTGAACGGACGATATTTCCTTTTTCACCATAGCCCTCTATGGGCTTCCAAATATCCCTTTGCCAATTCCAGAAGAACAGCCTTAGCGAAAGGCTCCTTGAAGGGAAAGATGTAACCCTGTGAGATGAATTAACAGAACACAGAGCACTTTCTCAGAGAGCTTCATTCCAGTTTTGAGCGGAAGATATTTCCTTTTTCACCATAGCCCTCTATGGGCTTCAAAGTATCCCTTTGCGAATTCCACAAGAACAGCCTTAGCGAAAGGTTTCTTGAAGGGAAAGATGTAACTCTGTGAGATGAATTAACAGAACACAGAGCAGTTTCTAAGAAAGCTTCTTTCCAGTTTTCAATGGAAGATATTTCCTTTACACCATAGCCCTCTATGGGTTTCCGAATATCCCTTTGCCAATTCCACAAGAACAGCCTTAGCGAAAGGCTTCTTGAGGGAAAGATGTAACTCTGTGAGATAAATTAACAGAACACAGAGCAGTTTCTCAGAAAGCTTCTATCCAGTTTTGAACGGAAGATATTTCCTTTTTCACCATAGCCCTCTATGGGCTTCCAAATATCCCTTTGCCAATCCCACAAGAACAGCCTTAGCGAAAGGCTTCTTGAAGGGAAAGATGTAACTTTGTGAGATGAATTAACAGAACACAGAACAGTTACTCAGAGAGCTTCTTTCCAGTTTTGAACGGGAGATATTTCCTTTTTCACCATAGCCCTCTATGGGCTTCCAAATATCCCTTTGCCAATTCCACAAGAACAGACTTAGGGAAAGGCTTTTTGAAGGTAAAGATGTAACTCTGTGAGATGAATTAACAGAACACAGAGCAGTCTCTCAGAATGCTTCTTTCCAGTTTTGAACGGAAGATATTTCCTTTTTCACCATAGCCCTCTATGTGTTTCCAAATATCCCTTTTCCAATTCCACAAGAACAGTCTTAGCGAAAGGTTTCATGAAGGGAAAGATGTAACTCTGTGAGATGAATTAACAGAACACAGAGCATTTTGTCAGAAAGCTTCTTTCCAGTTTTGAACGGAAGATATTTCCTTTTTCACTGAAGCCCTCCTTGGGCTTCCAAATATCCCTTTGCCAATTCCACAGGAACAACCTTAGCGACAGGCTTCTTGAACGGTAAGATGTAACTCTGTGAGATGAATTAACAGAACACAGAGGAGTTTCTCAGAGAGCTTCTTTCCAGTTTTGAACGGGAGATAATTCCTCTTTCACCATAGCCCTCTATGGGTTTCGATATATATCCCTTTGCCATTTCCACAAGAACAGCCTTAGCGAAAGGCTTCTTGAAGGGAAAGATGTAACTCTGTGAGATGAATTAACAGAACCCAGAGCAGTTTCTCAGAAAGCTTCTTTCCAGTTATGAACGGAAGATATTTCCTTTTTCGCCATAGCCCTCTATGGGCTTCCAAATATCCCTTTGCGAATTCCACAAGAACAGCCTTAGCGAAAGGCTTCTTGAAGGGAAAGATGTAACTCTGTGAGATGAATTAACAAAACACAGAGCAGTTTCTCAGAAAGCTTCTTTCCAGTTTTGAACGGAAGATATTTCCTTTTTTACCATAGCACTCTATGGGCTTCCAAATATCACTTTGCCAATTCCACAAGAACAGCCTTAGCGAAAGGCTTCTTGAAGGAAAAGATGTAACTCTGTGAGATGAATTAACAGAACACAGAGCAGTTTCTCAGAAAGCTTCTTTCCAGTTTTGAACGGAAGATATTTCCTTTTTCACAATAGCCCTCTATGGGCTTCCAAATATCCCTTTGCCAATTCCACAAGAACAGCCTTAGCGAAAGGCTTCTTGAAGGGAAAGATGTAACTCTGTGAGATGAATTAACAGAGCACAGAACAGTTTCTCAGAAAGCTTCTTTCCAGAATTGAACGGAGGATATTTCTTTTTTCACCATAGCCCTCTATGGGCTTCCAAATATCCCTTTGCCAATTCCAGAAGAACTGCCTTAGCGAAAGGCTTCTTAAAGGGAAGATGTAACTCTGTGAGATGAATTAAGAGAACACAGAGCAGTTTCTCAGAAAGCTTCTTTCCAGTTTTGAACGGAAGACATTTCCTTTTTCACCGTAGCCCTCTATGGGCTTCTAAATATCCCTTTTCAAATTCCACAAGAACAGCCTCAGCGAAAGGCTTCTTAAAGGGAAGATGTAACTCTGTGAGATGAATTAAGAGAACACAGAGCAGTTTCTCAGAAAGCTTCTTTCCAGTTTTGAACGGAAGATATTTCCTTTTTCACCGTAGCCCTCTATGGGCTTCCAAATATCCCTTTTCCAATTCCACAAGAAAAGCCTTAGCGAAGGGCTTCTTGAAGGGAAAGATGTAACTCTGTGTGATGAATTAACAGAACACAGAGCAGTTCCTCAGAAAGCTTCTTTCCAATTTTGAAAAGAAGATATTTCCTTTTTCACCATAGCCCTCTAAGGGCTTCCAAATATCCCTTTACCAATTCCAGAAGAACAGCCTTAGCGAAAGGCTTCTTGACGGGAAAGATTTAACTCTGTGAGATGAATTAACATAATACAGAGCAGTTTCTCAGAAAGCTTCTTTCCATTTTTCAATGGAAGATATTTCCTTTTTCACCATAGCCCTCTATGGGCTTCCAAATATCCCTTTGCCAATTCCACAAGAACAGCCTTAGCGAAAGGCTTCTTGAAGGGAAAGATATAACTCTGTGAGATAAATTAACAGAACACAGAGCAGTTTCTCAGAATGCTTCTTTCCAGTTTTGAACGAAAGATATTAGGTTTCTCACCATAGCCCACTATGGGCTTCAAAATATCACTTTCCCAATTCCACAAGAACAGCCTCAAGGAAAGGCTTCTTGAAGGGAAAGATGTAACTCTGTGAGATGAATTAACAGAACACAGAGTAGTTTCTCAGAAAGCTTCTTTCCAGTTTTGAACGGAGGATATTTCCTTTTTCACCGTAGCCCTCTATGGGCTTCCAAATATCCCTTTGCCAATTCCACAAAAACAGCCTTAGCGAAAGGCTCCTTGAAGGGAAAGATGTAACTCTGTGAGATGAATTAACAGAACACAGAGCAGTTTCTCAGAAAGCTTCTTTCCAGTTTTGAACGGAAGATATTTTCTTTTTCACCATAGCCCTCTATGGGCTTCCAAATATCCCTTTGCCAATTCCACAAGAACAGCCTTAGCGAAAGGCTTCTTGAAGGGAAAGATGTAACTCTGTGAGATGAATTCAAAGAACACAGAGCAGTTTCTCAGAGGGCTTCTTTCCAGTTTTGAACGGGAGATATTTCCTTTTTCACCATAGCCCTCTATGGGCTTCCAAATATTCCTTTGCCAATTCCACAAGAACAGCCTTAGCGAAAGGCTTCTAGAAGGGAAAGATGTAACTCTGTGAGATGAATTAACAGAACACAGAGCAGATTCTCAGAAAGCTTCTTTCCAGTTTTGAACGGAAGATATTTCCTTTTTCACCGAAGCCCTCTATGGGCTTCCACATATCCCTTTGCGAATTCCACAAGAACAGCCTTAGTGAAAGGCTTCTTGAAGGGAAAATGTAACTCTGTGATATGAATTAACAGAGCACAGAACAGTTTGTCAGAAAGCTTCTTTCCAGAATTGAACGGAGGATATTTCCTTTTTCACCATAGCCCTCTATGGGCTTCCAAATATCCCTTTGCCAATTCCAGAAGAACAGCCTTAGCGAAAGGCTTCTTAAAGGGAAGATGTAACTCTGTGAGATGAATTAAGAGAACACAGAGCAGTTTCTCAGAAAGCTTCTTTCCAGTTTTGAACGGAAGATATTTCCTTTTTCACCGTAGCCCTCTATGGGCTTCTAAATATCCCTTTTCCAATTCCACAAGAACAGCCTCACCGAAAGGCTTCTTAAAGCGAAGATGTAACCCTGTGAGATGAATTAAGAGAACACAGAGCAGTTTCTCAGAAAGCTTCTTTCCAGTTTTGAACGGAAGATATTTCCTTTTTCACCGTAGCCCTCTATGGGCTTCCAAATATCCCTTTTCCAATTCCACAAGAACAGCCTTAGCGAAAGGCTTCTTGAAGGGAAAGATGTAACTCTGGAGATAAATTAACAGAACACAGAGCAGTTTCTCAGAAAGCTTCTTTCCAGTTTTGAACGGAAGATATTTCCTTTTTCACCATAGCCCTCTATGGGCTTCCAAATATCCCTTTGCCAATTAAACAAGAACAGCCTTAGCGAAAGGCTTCTTGAAGGGAAAGATGTAACTCTGCGAGATGAATTAACAGAACACAGAGCCGTTTCTCAGAGAGTTTCTTTCCAGTTTTGAACGGGAGATATTTCCTTTTTCACCACAGCCCTCTATGGCCGCCAAATATCCCTTTGCCAATTCCACCAGAACAGCCTTAGCGAAAGGCTTCTTGAAGGGAAAGATGTAACTCTGGAGATAAATTAACAGAACACAGAGCAGTTTCTCAGAAAGCTTCTTTCCGGTTTTGAACGGAAGATATTTCCTTTTTCACCATAGCACTCTATGGGGTTCCAAATATCACTTTGCCAATTCCACAAGAACAGCCTTAGCAAAAGGATTCTTGAAGGGAAAGATGTAACTCTGGAGATAAATTAACAGAACACAGAGCAGTTTCTCAGAAAGCTTCTTTGCAGTTTTGAACGGAAGACATTTCCTTTTTCACCGTAGCCCTCTATGGGCTTCTAAATATCCCTTTTCCAATTCCACAAGAACAGCCTTAGCGAAAGGCTTCTTAAAGGGAAGATGTAACTCTGTGAGATGAATTAAGAGAACACAGAGCAGTTTCTCAGAAAGCTTCTTTCCTGTTTTGAACGGAAGATATTTCCTTTTTCACCGTAGCCCTCTATGGGCTTCCAAATATCCCTTTTCCAATTCCCCGAGAACAGCCTTAGCGAAAGGCTTCTTGAAGGGAAAGATGTAACTCTGTGAGATGAATTAACAGAACACAGAGCAGTTTCTCCGAAAGCTTCTTTCCAATTTTGAATAGAAGATATTCCCTTTTTCACCATAGCCCTCTATGGGCTTCCAAATATCCCTTTGCCAATTCCACAAGAACAGCCTTAGCGAAAGGTTTCTTGAAGGGAAAGATGTAACTCTGTGAGATGAATTAACATAATACAGAGCAGTTTCTCAGAAAGCCCCTTTCCAGTTTTGAGCGGAAGATATTTCCTTTTTCCCCGTAGCCCTCCATTGGCTTCCAAATATCCCTTTGCCAATTCCACAAGAACAGCCGTAGAGAAAGGCTTCTTGAAGGGGAAGATGTAACTCTGTGAGATGAATTAACATAATACAGAGCAGTTTCTCAGAAAGCTTCTTTGCAGTATTGAACGGAAGATATTTCCTTTTTCACCGTAGCCCTCTATGGGCTTTTAAATATCCCTTTTCCAATTCCACAAGAACAGCCTAAGCGAAAGGGTTCTTAAAGGGAAGATGAAACTCTGTGAGATGAATTAAGAGAACACAGAGCAGTTTCTCAGAAAGCTTCTTTCCAGTTTTGAACGGAAGATATTTCCGTTTTCACCGTAGCAATCTATGGGCTTCCAAATATCCCTTTTCCAATTCCACAAGAACAGCCTTAGCGAAAGGCTTCTTGAAGGGAAAGATGTAACTCTGTGAGATGAATTAACAGAACACAGAGCAGTTTCTCAGAAAGCTTCTTTCCAATTTTGAAAAGAAGATATTTCCTTTTTCACCATAGCCCTCTAAGGGCTTCCAAATATCCCTTTGCCAATTCCAGAAGAACAGCCTTAGCGAAAGGCTTCTTGAAGGGAAAGATGTAACTCTGTGAGATGAATTAACATAATACAGAGCAGTTTCTCAGAAAGCTTCTTTTCAGTTTTCAATGGAAGATATTTCCTTTTTCACCATAGCCCTCTATGGGCTTCCAAGTATCCCTTTGCCAATTCCACAAGAAGAGCCTTAGCGAAAGGCTTCTTGAAGGGAAAGATGTAATTCTGTGAGATGAATTAACAGAACACAGAGCAGTTTCTCAGAAAGCTTCTTTTCAGTTTTGAACGGAGGATATTTCCTTTTTCACCATAGCCCTCTATGGGCTTCCAAATATCCCTTTGCCAATTCCACAAGAACAGCCTTAGCGAAAGGCTTCTTGAAGGGAAAGATGTAACTCTGTGAGATAAATTAACAGAACACAGAGCAGTTTCTGAGAAAGCTTCTTTCCAGTTTTGAACGGAATATATTTCCTTTTTCACCATAGCCCTCTATGGGCTTCCAAATATCCCTTTTCCAATTCCACAAGAACAGCCTTAGCGAAAGGCTTCATGAAGGGAAAGATGTAACTCTGTGAGGTGTATTAACAGAGCACAGAACAGTTTCTCAGAAAGCTTCTTTCCAGTTTTGAACGGAAGATATTTCCTTTTTCACCGAAGCCCTCTATGGGCTTCCAAATATCCCTTTGCCAATTCCACAAGAACAGCCTTAGCGAAAGGCTTCTTGAAGGGAAAGATGTAACTCTGTGAGATGAATTAACACAACACAAAGCAGTTTCTCAGAAAGCTTCTTTCCCGTTGCTAACGGAAGATATTTCCTTTTTCACCATAGCCCTCTATGGGCTTCCAAATATCCCTTTGCCAATTCCACAAGAACAGCCTTAGCGAAAGGCTTCTTGAAGGGAAAGATGTAACTCTGTGAGATGAATTAACAGAACACAGAGCAGTTTCTAAGAAAGCTTCTTTCCAGTTTTCAATGGAAGATATTTCCTTTTTCACCATAGCCCTCTATGGGCTCCCAAATATCCCTTTGCCAATTCCACAAGAACAGCCTTAGCGAAAGGCTTCTTGAAGGGAAAGATGTAACTCTGTGAGATAAATTAACAGAACACAGAGCAGTTTCTCAGAAAGCTTCTTTCCAGTTTTGAACGGAAGATATTTCCTTTTTCACCATAGCCCTCTATGGGCATCCAAATATCCCTTTGCCAATTCCACAAGAACAGCCTTAGAGAAAGGTTTCTTGAAGGGAAAGATGTAACTCTGTGAGATTAATTAACAGAACACAGAGCAGTTTCTCAGAGAGCTTCTTTCCAGTTTGGAACGGGAGATATTTCCATTTTCACCATAGCCCTCTATCGGCTTCCAAATATCCCTTTGCCAATTCCACAAGAACAGCCTTAGGGAAAGGCTTTTTGAAGGGAAAGATGTAACTCTGTGAGATGAATTAACAGAACACAGAGTAGTTTCTCAGAGAGCTTCTTTCCAGTTTTGAACGGGAGGTAAATCCTTTTTCACCATAGCCCTCTATGGGCTTCCAAATATCCCTTTGCCAATTCCTCAAGAACAGCCTTAGCGAAAGGCTTCTTGAAGGGAAAGCTGTAACTCTGTGACTTGAATTAACAGAAAACAGAGCAGTTTCTCAGAAAGCTTCTTTCCATTTTTCATCGGAAGATGTTTCCTTTTTCACCATAGCCCTCTATGGGCTTCCAAATATCCATTGCCAATTCCACAAGAACAGCCTTAGCGAAATGATTCTTGAAGGGATAGATGTAACTCTGTGAGATGAATTAGCAGAACACAAAGCAGTTTCTCAGAAAGCTTCTTTCCCGTTGTGAACGGAAGATATTTCCTTTTTCACCATAGCCCTCTATGGGCTTCCAAATATCCCTTTGCCAATTCCACAAGAACAGCCTTAGCGAAAGGCTTCTTGAAGGGAAGGATATAACTCTGTGAGATGAATTAACAGAACACAGAGCAGTTTCTAAGAAAACTTCTTTCCAGTATTCAATGGAAGATAGTTCCTTTTTCATCGTAGCCCTCTATGGGCTCCCAAATATCCCTTTGCCAATTCCACAAGAACAGCCTTAGAGAAAGGCTTCTTGAAGGGAAAGATGTACCTCTGTGAGATAAATTAACAGAACACAGAGCAGTTTCTCAGAAAGCTTCTTTCCAGTTTTGAACGGAAGATATTTCCTTTTTTACCATAGCACTCTATGGGCTTCCAAATATCACTTTGCCAATTCCACAAGAACAGCCTTAGCGAAAGGCTTCTTGAAGGAAAAGATGTAACTCTGTGAGATGAATTAACAGAACACAGAGCAGTTTCTCAGAAGGCTTCTTTCCAGTTTTGAACGGAAGATATTTCCCTTTTCACCGTAGCCCTCTATGGGCTTCTAAATATCCCTTTTCAAATTCCACAAGAACAGCCTCAGCGAAAGGCTTCTTAAAGGGAAGATGTAACTCTGTGAGATGAATTAAGAGAACACAGAGCAGTTTCTCAGAAAGCTTCTTTCCTGTTTTGAACGGAAGATATTTCCTTTTTCACCGTAGCCCTCTATGGGCTTCCAAATATCCCTTTTCCAATTCCCCGAGAACAGCCTTAGCGAAAGGCTTCTTGAAGGGAAAGATGTAACTCTGTGAGATGAATTAACAGAACACAGAGCAGTTTCTCCGAAAGCTTCTTTCCAATTTTGAATAGAAGATATTCCCTTTTTCACCATAGCCCTCTATGGGCTTCCAAATATCCCTTTGCCAATTCCACAAGAACAGCCTTAGCGAAAGGTTTCTTGAAGGGAAAGATGTAACTCTGTGAGATGAATTAACATAATACAGAGCAGTTTCTCAGAAAGCCCCTTTCCAGTTTTGAGCGGAAGATATTTCCTTTTTCCCCGTAGCCCTCCATTGGCTTCCAAATATCCCTTTGCCAATTCCACAAGAACAGCCGTAGAGAAAGGCTTCTTGAAGGGGAAGATGTAACTCTGTGAGATGAATTAACATAATACAGAGCAGTTTCTCAGAAAGCTTCTTTGCAGTATTGAACGGAAGATATTTCCTTTTTCACCGTAGCCCTCTATGGGCTTTTAAATATCCCTTTTCCAATTCCACAAGAACAGCCTAAGCGAAAGGGTTCTTAAAGGGAAGATGAAACTCTGTGAGATGAATTAAGAGAACACAGAGCAGTTTCTCAGAAAGCTTCTTTCCAGTTTTGAACGGAAGATATTTCCGTTTTCACCGTAGCAATCTATGGGCTTCCAAATATCCCTTTTCCAATTCCACAAGAACAGCCTTAGCGAAAGGCTTCTTGAAGGGAAAGATGTAACTCTGTGAGATGAATTAACAGAACACAGAGCAGTTTCTCAGAAAGCTTCTTTCCAATTTTGAAAAGAAGATATTTCCTTTTTCACCATAGCCCTCTAAGGGCTTCCAAATATCCCTTTGCCAATTCCAGAAGAACAGCCTTAGCGAAAGGCTTCTTGAAGGGAAAGATGTAACTCTGTGAGATGAATTAACATAATACAGAGCAGTTTCTCAGAAAGCTTCTTTTCAGTTTTCAATGGAAGATATTTCCTTTTTCACCATAGCCCTCTATGGGCTTCCAAGTATCCCTTTGCCAATTCCACAAGAAGAGCCTTAGCGAAAGGCTTCTTGAAGGGAAAGATGTAATTCTGTGAGATGAATTAACAGAACACAGAGCAGTTTCTCAGAAAGCTTCTTTTCAGTTTTGAACGGAGGATATTTCCTTTTTCACCATAGCCCTCTATGGGCTTCCAAATATCCCTTTGCCAATTCCACAAGAACAGCCTTAGCGAAAGGCTTCTTGAAGGGAAAGATGTAACTCTGTGAGATAAATTAACAGAACACAGAGCAGTTTCTGAGAAAGCTTCTTTCCAGTTTTGAACGGAATATATTTCCTTTTTCACCATAGCCCTCTATGGGCTTCCAAATATCCCTTTTCCAATTCCACAAGAACAGCCTTAGCGAAAGGCTTCATGAAGGGAAAGATGTAACTCTGTGAGGTGTATTAACAGAGCACAGAACAGTTTCTCAGAAAGCTTCTTTCCAGTTTTGAACGGAAGATATTTCCTTTTTCACCGAAGCCCTCTATGGGCTTCCAAATATCCCTTTGCCAATTCCACAAGAACAGCCTTAGCGAAAGGCTTCTTGAAGGGAAAGATGTAACTCTGTGAGATGAATTAACACAACACAAAGCAGTTTCTCAGAAAGCTTCTTTCCCGTTGCTAACGGAAGATATTTCCCTTTTCACCATAGCCCTCTATGGGCTTCCAAATATCCCTTTGCCAATTCCACAAGAACAGCCTTAGCGAAAGGCTTCTTGAAGGGAAAGATGTAACTCTGTGAGATGAATTAACAGAACACAGAGCAGTTTCTAAGAAAGCTTCTTTCCAGTTTTCAATGGAAGATATTTCCTTTTTCACCATAGCCCTCTATGGGCTCCCAAATATCCCTTTGCCAATTCCACAAGAACAGCCTTAGCGAAAGGCTTCTTGAAGGGAAAGATGTAACTCTGTGAGATAAATTAACAGAACACAGAGCAGTTTCTCAGAAAGCTTCTTTCCAGTTTTGAACGGAAGATATTTCCTTTTTCACCATAGCCCTCTATGGGCATCCAAATATCCCTTTGCCAATTCCACAAGAACAGCCTTAGAGAAAGGTTTCTTGAAGGGAAAGATGTAACTCTGTGAGATTAATTAACAGAACACAGAGCAGTTTCTCAGAGAGCTTCTTTCCAGTTTGGAACGGGAGATATTTCCATTTTCACCATAGCCCTCTATCGGCTTCCAAATATCCCTTTGCCAATTCCACAAGAACAGCCTTAGGGAAAGGCTTTTTGAAGGGAAAGATGTAACTCTGTGAGATGAATTAACAGAACACAGAGTAGTTTCTCAGAGAGCTTCTTTCCAGTTTTGAACGGGAGGTAAATCCTTTTTCACCATAGCCCTCTATGGGCTTCCAAATATCCCTTTGCCAATTCCTCAAGAACAGCCTTAGCGAAAGGCTTCTTGAAGGGAAAGCTGTAACTCTGTGACTTGAATTAACAGAAAACAGAGCAGTTTCTCAGAAAGCTTCTTTCCATTTTTCATCGGAAGATGTTTCCTTTTTCACCATAGCCCTCTATGGGCTTCCAAATATCCATTGCCAATTCCACAAGAACAGCCTTAGCGAAATGATTCTTGAAGGGATAGATGTAACTCTGTGAGATGAATTAACAGAACACAAAGCAGTTTCTCAGAAAGCTTCTTTCCCGTTGTGAACGGAAGATATTTCCTTTTTCACCATAGCCCTCTATGGGCTTCCAAATATCCCTTTGCCAATTCCACAAGAACAGCCTTAGCGAAAGGCTTCTTGAAGGGAAGGATATAACTCTGTGAGATGAATTAACAGAACACAGAGCAGTTTCTAAGAAAACTTCTTTCCAGTATTCAATGGAAGATAGTTCCTTTTTCATCGTAGCCCTCTATGGGCTCCCAAATATCCCTTTGCCAATTCCACAAGAACAGCCTTAGAGAAAGGCTTCTTGAAGGGAAAGATGTACCTCTGTGAGATAAATTAACAGAACACAGAGCAGTTTCTCAGAAAGCTTCTTTCCAGTTTTGAACGGAAGATATTTCCTTTTTTACCATAGCACTCTATGGGCTTCCAAATATCACTTTGCCAATTCCACAAGAACAGCCTTAGCGAAAGGCTTCTTGAAGGAAAAGATGTAACTCTGTGAGATGAATTAACAGAACACAGAGCAGTTTCTCAGAAGGCTTCTTTCCAGTTTTGAACGGAAGATATTTCCTTTTTCACCGTAGCCCTCTATGGGCTTCTAAATATCCCTTTTCAAATTCCACAAGAACAGCCTCAGCGAAAGGCTTCTTAAAGGGAAGATGTAACTCTGTGAGATGAATTAAGAGAACACAGAGCAGTTTCTCAGAAAGCTTCTTTCCAGTTTTGAACGGAAGATATTTCCTTTTTCATCGTAGCCCTCTATGGGCTTCCAAATATCCCTTTTCCAATTCCACAAGAAAAGCCTTAGCGAAGAGCTTCTTGAAGGGAAAGATGTACCTCTGTGAGATAAATTAACAGAACACAGAGCAGTTTCTCAGAAAGCTTCTTTCCACTTTTTAACGGAAGATATTACGTTTCTCACCATAGCCCTCTATGGGCTTCAAAATATCACTTTGCCAATTCCACAAGAACAGCCTTAGCGAAAGGCTTCTTGAAGGGAAAGATATAACTCTGTGAGATGAATTAACAGAACACAGAGTAGTTTCTCAGAAAGCTTCTTTCCAGTTTTGAACGGACGATATTTCCTTTTTCACCATAGCCCTCTATGGGCTTCCAAATATCCCTTTGCCAATTCCACAAGAACAGCCTTAGCGAAAGGCTTCTTGAAGGGAAAGATGTAACTCTGTGAGATGAATTAACAGAGCACAGAACAGTTTCTCAGAAAGCTTCTTTCCAGAATTGAACGGAGGATATTTCTTTTTTCACCATAGCCCTCTATGGGCTTCCAAATATCCCTTTGCCAATTCCAGAAGAACTGCCTTAGCGAAAGGCTTCTTAAAGGGAAGATGTAACTCTGTGAGATGAATTAAGAGAACACAGAGCAGTTTCTCAGAAAGCTTCTTTCCAGTTTTGAACGGAAGACATTTCCTTTTTCACCGTAGCCCTCTATGGGCTTCTAAATATCCCTTTTCAAATTCCACAAGAACAGCCTCAGCGAAAGGCTTCTTAAAGGGAAGATGTAACTCTGTGAGATGAATTAAGAGAACACAGAGCAGTTTCTCAGAAAGCTTCTTTCCAGTTTTGAACGGAAGATATTTCCTTTTTTACCGTAGCCCTCTATGGGCTTCCAAATATCCCTTTTCCAATTCCACAAGAAAAGCCTTAGCGAAGGGCTTCTTGAAGGGAAAGATGTAACTCTGTGTGATGAATTAACAGAACACAGAGCAGTTCCTCAGAAAGCTTCTTTCCAATTTTGAAAAGAAGATATTTCCTTTTTCACCATAGCCCTCTAAGGGCTTCCAAATATCCCTTTACCAATTCCAGAAGAACAGCCTTAGCGAAAGGCTTCTTGACGGGAAAGATTTAACTCTGTGAGATGAATTAACATAATACAGAGCAGTTTCTCAGAAAGCTTCTTTCCATTTTTCAATGGAAGATATTTCCTTTTTCACCATAGCCCTCTATGGGCTTCCAAATATCCCTTTGCCAATTCCACAAGAACAGCCTTAGCGAAAGGCTTCTTGAAGGGAAAGATATAACTCTGTGAGATAAATTAACAGAACACAGAGCAGTTTCTCAGAATGCTTCTTTCCAGTTTTGAACGAAAGATATTAGGTTTCTCACCATAGCCCACTATGGGCTTCAAAATATCACTTTCCCAATTCCACAAGAACAGCCTCAAGGAAAGGCTTCTTGAAGGGAAAGATGTAACTCTGTGAGATGAATTAACAGAACACAGAGTAGTTTCTCAGAAAGCTTCTTTCCAGTTTTGAACGGAGGATATTTCCTTTTTCACCGTAGCCCTCTATGGGCTTCCAAATATCCCTTTGCCAATTCCACAAAAACAGCCTTAGCGAAAGGCTCCTTGAAGGGAAAGATGTAACTCTGTGAGATGAATTAACAGAACACAGAGCAGTTTCTCAGAAAGCTTCTTTCCAGTTTTGAACGGAAGATATTTTCTTTTTCACCATAGCCCTCTATGGGCTTCCAAATATCCCTTTGCCAATTCCACAAGAACAGCCTTAGCGAAAGGCTTCTTGAAGGGAAAGATGTAACTCTGTGAGATGAATTCAAAGAACACAGAGCAGTTTCTCAGAGGGCTTCTTTCCAGTTTTGAACGGGAGATATTTCCTTTTTCACCATAGCCCTCTATGGGCTTCCAAATATTCCTTTGCCAATTCCACAAGAACAGCCTTAGCGAAAGGCTTCTAGAAGGGAAAGATGTAACTCTGTGAGATGAATTAACAGAACACAGAGCAGATTCTCAGAAAGCTTCTTTCCAGTTTTGAACGGAAGATATTTCCTTTTTCACCGAAGCCCTCTATGGGCTTCCACATATCCCTTTGCGAATTCCACAAGAACAGCCTTAGTGAAAGGCTTCTTGAAGGGAAAATGTAACTCTGTGATATGAATTAACAGAGCACAGAACAGTTTGTCAGAAAGCTTCTTTCCAGAATTGAACGGAGGATATTTCCTTTTTCACCATAGCCCTCTATGGGCTTCCAAATATCCCTTTGCCAATTCCAGAAGAACAGCCTTAGCGAAAGGCTTCTTAAAGGGAAGATGTAACTCTGTGAGATGAATTAAGAGAACACAGAGCAGTTTCTCAGAAAGCTTCTTTCCAGTTTTGAACGGAAGATATTTCCTTTTTCACCGTAGCCCTCTATGGGCTTCTAAATATCCCTTTTCCAATTCCACAAGAACAGCCTCACCGAAAGGCTTCTTAAAGCGAAGATGTAACCCTGTGAGATGAATTAAGAGAACACAGAGCAGTTTCTCAGAAAGCTTCTTTCCAGTTTTGAACGGAAGATATTTCCTTTTTCACCGTAGCCCTCTATGGGCTTCCAAATATCCCTTTTCCAATTCCACAAGAACAGCCTTAGCGAAAGGCTTCTTGAAGGGAAAGATGTAACTCTGGAGATAAATTAACAGAACACAGAGCAGTTTCTCAGAAAGCTTCTTTCCAGTTTTGAACGGAAGATATTTCCTTTTTCACCATAGCCCTCTATGGGCTTCCAAATATCCCTTTGCCAATTAAACAAGAACAGCCTTAGCGAAAGGCTTCTTGAAGGGAAAGATGTAACTCTGCGAGATGAATTAACAGAACACAGAGCCGTTTCTCAGAGAGTTTCTTTCCAGTTTTGAACGGGAGATATTTCCTTTTTCACCACAGCCCTCTATGGCCGCCAAATATCCCTTTGCCAATTCCACCAGAACAGCCTTAGCGAAAGGCTTCTTGAAGGGAAAGATGTAACTCTGGAGATAAATTAACAGAACACAGAGCAGTTTCTCAGAAAGCTTCTTTCCGGTTTTGAACGGAAGATATTTCCTTTTTCACCATAGCACTCTATGGGGTTCCAAATATCACTTTGCCAATTCCACAAGAACAGCCTTAGCAAAAGGATTCTTGAAGGGAAAGATGTAACTCTGGAGATAAATTAACAGAACACAGAGCAGTTTCTCAGAAAGCTTCTTTGCAGTTTTGAACGGAAGACATTTCCTTTTTCACCGTAGCCCTCTATGGGCTTCTAAATATCCCTTTTCCAATTCCACAAGAACAGCCTTAGCGAAAGGCTTCTTAAAGGGAAGATGTAACTCTGTGAGATGAATTAAGAGAACACAGAGCAGTTTCTCAGAAAGCTTCTTTCCTGTTTTGAACGGAAGATATTTCCTTTTTCACCGTAGCCCTCTATGGGCTTCCAAATATCCCTTTTCCAATTCCCCGAGAACAGCCTTAGCGAAAGGCTTCTTGAAGGGAAAGATGTAACTCTGTGAGATGAATTAACAGAACACAGAGCAGTTTCTCCGAAAGCTTCTTTCCAATTTTGAATAGAAGATATTCCCTTTTTCACCATAGCCCTCTATGGGCTTCCAAATATCCCTTTGCCAATTCCACAAGAACAGCCTTAGCGAAAGGTTTCTTGAAGGGAAAGATGTAACTCTGTGAGATGAATTAACATAATACAGAGCAGTTTCTCAGAAAGCCCCTTTCCAGTTTTGAGCGGAAGATATTTCCTTTTTCCCCGTAGCCCTCCATTGGCTTCCAAATATCCCTTTGCCAATTCCACAAGAACAGCCGTAGAGAAAGGCTTCTTGAAGGGGAAGATGTAACTCTGTGAGATGAATTAACATAATACAGAGCAGTTTCTCAGAAAGCTTCTTTGCAGTATTGAACGGAAGATATTTCCTTTTTCACCGTAGCCCTCTATGGGCTTTTAAATATCCCTTTTCCAATTCCACAAGAACAGCCTAAGCGAAAGGGTTCTTAAAGGGAAGATGAAACTCTGTGAGATGAATTAAGAGAACACAGAGCAGTTTCTCAGAAAGCTTCTTTCCAGTTTTGAACGGAAGATATTTCCGTTTTCACCGTAGCAATCTATGGGCTTCCAAATATCCCTTTTCCAATTCCACAAGAACAGCCTTAGCGAAAGGCTTCTTGAAGGGAAAGATGTAACTCTGTGAGATGAATTAACAGAACACAGAGCAGTTTCTCAGAAAGCTTCTTTCCAATTTTGAAAAGAAGATATTTCCTTTTTCACCATAGCCCTCTAAGGGCTTCCAAATATCCCTTTGCCAATTCCAGAAGAACAGCCTTAGCGAAAGGCTTCTTGAAGGGAAAGATGTAACTCTGTGAGATGAATTAACATAATACAGAGCAGTTTCTCAGAAAGCTTCTTTTCAGTTTTCAATGGAAGATATTTCCTTTTTCACCATAGCCCTCTATGGGCTTCCAAGTATCCCTTTGCCAATTCCACAAGAAGAGCCTTAGCGAAAGGCTTCTTGAAGGGAAAGATGTAATTCTGTGAGATGAATTAACAGAACACAGAGCAGTTTCTCAGAAAGCTTCTTTTCAGTTTTGAACGGAGGATATTTCCTTTTTCACCATAGCCCTCTATGGGCTTCCAAATATCCCTTTGCCAATTCCACAAGAACAGCCTTAGCGAAAGGCTTCTTGAAGGGAAAGATGTAACTCTGTGAGATAAATTAACAGAACACAGAGCAGTTTCTGAGAAAGCTTCTTTCCAGTTTTGAACGGAATATATTTCCTTTTTCACCATAGCCCTCTATGGGCTTCCAAATATCCCTTTTCCAATTCCACAAGAACAGCCTTAGCGAAAGGCTTCATGAAGGGAAAGATGTAACTCTGTGAGGTGTATTAACAGAGCACAGAACAGTTTCTCAGAAAGCTTCTTTCCAGTTTTGAACGGAAGATATTTCCTTTTTCACCGAAGCCCTCTATGGGCTTCCAAATATCCCTTTGCCAATTCCACAAGAACAGCCTTAGCGAAAGGCTTCTTGAAGGGAAAGATGTAACTCTGTGAGATGAATTAACACAACACAAAGCAGTTTCTCAGAAAGCTTCTTTCCCGTTGCTAACGGAAGATATTTCCTTTTTCACCATAGCCCTCTATGGGCTTCCAAATATCCCTTTGCCAATTCCACAAGAACAGCCTTAGCGAAAGGCTTCTTGAAGGGAAAGATGTAACTCTGTGAGATGAATTAACAGAACACAGAGCAGTTTCTAAGAAAGCTTCTTTCCAGTTTTCAATGGAAGATATTTCCTTTTTCACCATAGCCCTCTATGGGCTCCCAAATATCCCTTTGCCAATTCCACAAGAACAGCCTTAGCGAAAGGCTTCTTGAAGGGAAAGATGTAACTCTGTGAGATAAATTAACAGAACACAGAGCAGTTTCTCAGAAAGCTTCTTTCCAGTTTTGAACGGAAGATATTTCCTTTTTCACCATAGCCCTCTATGGGCATCCAAATATCCCTTTGCCAATTCCACAAGAACAGCCTTAGAGAAAGGTTTCTTGAAGGGAAAGATGTAACTCTGTGAGATTAATTAACAGAACACAGAGCAGTTTCTCAGAGAGCTTCTTTCCAGTTTGGAACGGGAGATATTTCCATTTTCACCATAGCCCTCTATCGGCTTCCAAATATCCCTTTGCCAATTCCACAAGAACAGCCTTAGGGAAAGGCTTTTTGAAGGGAAAGATGTAACTCTGTGAGATGAATTAACAGAACACAGAGTAGTTTCTCAGAGAGCTTCTTTCCAGTTTTGAACGGGAGGTAAATCCTTTTTCACCATAGCCCTCTATGGGCTTCCAAATATCCCTTTGCCAATTCCTCAAGAACAGCCTTAGCGAAAGGCTTCTTGAAGGGAAAGCTGTAACTCTGTGACTTGAATTAACAGAAAACAGAGCAGTTTCTCAGAAAGCTTCTTTCCATTTTTCATCGGAAGATGTTTCCTTTTTCACCATAGCCCTCTATGGGCTTCCAAATATCCATTGCCAATTCCACAAGAACAGCCTTAGCGAAATGATTCTTGAAGGGATAGATGTAACTCTGTGAGATGAATTAGCAGAACACAAAGCAGTTTCTCAGAAAGCTTCTTTCCCGTTGTGAACGGAAGATATTTCCTTTTTCACCATAGCCCTCTATGGGCTTCCAAATATCCCTTTGCCAATTCCACAAGAACAGCCTTAGCGAAAGGCTTCTTGAAGGGAAGGATATAACTCTGTGAGATGAATTAACAGAACACAGAGCAGTTTCTAAGAAAACTTCTTTCCAGTATTCAATGGAAGATAGTTCCTTTTTCATCGTAGCCCTCTATGGGCTCCCAAATATCCCTTTGCCAATTCCACAAGAACAGCCTTAGAGAAAGGCTTCTTGAAGGGAAAGATGTACCTCTGTGAGATAAATTAACAGAACACAGAGCAGTTTCTCAGAAAGCTTCTTTCCAGTTTTGAACGGAAGATATTTCCTTTTTTACCATAGCACTCTATGGGCTTCCAAATATCACTTTGCCAATTCCACAAGAACAGCCTTAGCGAAAGGCTTCTTGAAGGAAAAGATGTAACTCTGTGAGATGAATTAACAGAACACAGAGCAGTTTCTCAGAAGGCTTCTTTCCAGTTTTGAACGGAAGATATTTCCCTTTTCACCGTAGCCCTCTATGGGCTTCTAAATATCCCTTTTCAAATTCCACAAGAACAGCCTCAGCGAAAGGCTTCTTAAAGGGAAGATGTAACTCTGTGAGATGAATTAAGAGAACACAGAGCAGTTTCTCAGAAAGCTTCTTTCCTGTTTTGAACGGAAGATATTTCCTTTTTCACCGTAGCCCTCTATGGGCTTCCAAATATCCCTTTTCCAATTCCCCGAGAACAGCCTTAGCGAAAGGCTTCTTGAAGGGAAAGATGTAACTCTGTGAGATGAATTAACAGAACACAGAGCAGTTTCTCCGAAAGCTTCTTTCCAATTTTGAATAGAAGATATTCCCTTTTTCACCATAGCCCTCTATGGGCTTCCAAATATCCCTTTGCCAATTCCACAAGAACAGCCTTAGCGAAAGGTTTCTTGAAGGGAAAGATGTAACTCTGTGAGATGAATTAACATAATACAGAGCAGTTTCTCAGAAAGCCCCTTTCCAGTTTTGAGCGGAAGATATTTCCTTTTTCCCCGTAGCCCTCCATTGGCTTCCAAATATCCCTTTGCCAATTCCACAAGAACAGCCGTAGAGAAAGGCTTCTTGAAGGGGAAGATGTAACTCTGTGAGATGAATTAACATAATACAGAGCAGTTTCTCAGAAAGCTTCTTTGCAGTATTGAACGGAAGATATTTCCTTTTTCACCGTAGCCCTCTATGGGCTTTTAAATATCCCTTTTCCAATTCCACAAGAACAGCCTAAGCGAAAGGGTTCTTAAAGGGAAGATGAAACTCTGTGAGATGAATTAAGAGAACACAGAGCAGTTTCTCAGAAAGCTTCTTTCCAGTTTTGAACGGAAGATATTTCCGTTTTCACCGTAGCAATCTATGGGCTTCCAAATATCCCTTTTCCAATTCCACAAGAACAGCCTTAGCGAAAGGCTTCTTGAAGGGAAAGATGTAACTCTGTGAGATGAATTAACAGAACACAGAGCAGTTTCTCAGAAAGCTTCTTTCCAATTTTGAAAAGAAGATATTTCCTTTTTCACCATAGCCCTCTAAGGGCTTCCAAATATCCCTTTGCCAATTCCAGAAGAACAGCCTTAGCGAAAGGCTTCTTGAAGGGAAAGATGTAACTCTGTGAGATGAATTAACATAATACAGAGCAGTTTCTCAGAAAGCTTCTTTTCAGTTTTCAATGGAAGATATTTCCTTTTTCACCATAGCCCTCTATGGGCTTCCAAGTATCCCTTTGCCAATTCCACAAGAAGAGCCTTAGCGAAAGGCTTCTTGAAGGGAAAGATGTAATTCTGTGAGATGAATTAACAGAACACAGAGCAGTTTCTCAGAAAGCTTCTTTTCAGTTTTGAACGGAGGATATTTCCTTTTTCACCATAGCCCTCTATGGGCTTCCAAATATCCCTTTGCCAATTCCACAAGAACAGCCTTAGCGAAAGGCTTCTTGAAGGGAAAGATGTAACTCTGTGAGATAAATTAACAGAACACAGAGCAGTTTCTGAGAAAGCTTCTTTCCAGTTTTGAACGGAATATATTTCCTTTTTCACCATAGCCCTCTATGGGCTTCCAAATATCCCTTTTCCAATTCCACAAGAACAGCCTTAGCGAAAGGCTTCATGAAGGGAAAGATGTAACTCTGTGAGGTGTATTAACAGAGCACAGAACAGTTTCTCAGAAAGCTTCTTTCCAGTTTTGAACGGAAGATATTTCCTTTTTCACCGAAGCCCTCTATGGGCTTCCAAATATCCCTTTGCCAATTCCACAAGAACAGCCTTAGCGAAAGGCTTCTTGAAGGGAAAGATGTAACTCTGTGAGATGAATTAACACAACACAAAGCAGTTTCTCAGAAAGCTTCTTTCCCGTTGCTAACGGAAGATATTTCCTTTTTCACCATAGCCCTCTATGGGCTTCCAAATATCCCTTTGCCAATTCCACAAGAACAGCCTTAGCGAAAGGCTTCTTGAAGGGAAAGATGTAACTCTGTGAGATGAATTAACAGAACACAGAGCAGTTTCTAAGAAAGCTTCTTTCCAGTTTTCAATGGAAGATATTTCCTTTTTCACCATAGCCCTCTATGGGCTCCCAAATATCCCTTTGCCAATTCCACAAGAACAGCCTTAGCGAAAGGCTTCTTGAAGGGAAAGATGTAACTCTGTGAGATAAATTAACAGAACACAGAGCAGTTTCTCAGAAAGCTTCTTTCCAGTTTTGAACGGAAGATATTTCCTTTTTCACCATAGCCCTCTATGGGCATCCAAATATCCCTTTGCCAATTCCACAAGAACAGCCTTAGAGAAAGGTTTCTTGAAGGGAAAGATGTAACTCTGTGAGATTAATTAACAGAACACAGAGCAGTTTCTCAGAGAGCTTCTTTCCAGTTTGGAACGGGAGATATTTCCATTTTCACCATAGCCCTCTATCGGCTTCCAAATATCCCTTTGCCAATTCCACAAGAACAGCCTTAGGGAAAGGCTTTTTGAAGGGAAAGATGTAACTCTGTGAGATGAATTAACAGAACACAGAGTAGTTTCTCAGAGAGCTTCTTTCCAGTTTTGAACGGGAGGTAAATCCTTTTTCACCATAGCCCTCTATGGGCTTCCAAATATCCCTTTGCCAATTCCTCAAGAACAGCCTTAGCGAAAGGCTTCTTGAAGGGAAAGCTGTAACTCTGTGACTTGAATTAACAGAAAACAGAGCAGTTTCTCAGAAAGCTTCTTTCCATTTTTCATCGGAAGATGTTTCCTTTTTCACCATAGCCCTCTATGGGCTTCCAAATATCCATTGCCAATTCCACAAGAACAGCCTTAGCGAAATGATTCTTGAAGGGATAGATGTAACTCTGTGAGATGAATTAACAGAACACAAAGCAGTTTCTCAGAAAGCTTCTTTCCCGTTGTGAACGGAAGATATTTCCTTTTTCACCATAGCCCTCTATGGGCTTCCAAATATCCCTTTGCCAATTCCACAAGAACAGCCTTAGCGAAAGGCTTCTTGAAGGGAAGGATATAACTCTGTGAGATGAATTAACAGAACACAGAGCAGTTTCTAAGAAAACTTCTTTCCAGTATTCAATGGAAGATAGTTCCTTTTTCATCGTAGCCCTCTATGGGCTCCCAAATATCCCTTTGCCAATTCCACAAGAACAGCCTTAGAGAAAGGCTTCTTGAAGGGAAAGATGTACCTCTGTGAGATAAATTAACAGAACACAGAGCAGTTTCTCAGAAAGCTTCTTTCCAGTTTTGAACGGAAGATATTTCCTTTTTTACCATAGCACTCTATGGGCTTCCAAATATCACTTTGCCAATTCCACAAGAACAGCCTTAGCGAAAGGCTTCTTGAAGGAAAAGATGTAACTCTGTGAGATGAATTAACAGAACACAGAGCAGTTTCTCAGAAGGCTTCTTTCCAGTTTTGAACGGAAGATATTTCCTTTTTCACCGTAGCCCTCTATGGGCTTCTAAATATCCCTTTTCAAATTCCACAAGAACAGCCTCAGCGAAAGGCTTCTTAAAGGGAAGATGTAACTCTGTGAGATGAATTAAGAGAACACAGAGCAGTTTCTCAGAAAGCTTCTTTCCAGTTTTGAACGGAAGATATTTCCTTTTTCATCGTAGCCCTCTATGGGCTTCCAAATATCCCTTTTCCAATTCCACAAGAAAAGCCTTAGCGAAGAGCTTCTTGAAGGGAAAGATGTACCTCTGTGAGATAAATTAACAGAACACAGAGCAGTTTCTCAGAAAGCTTCTTTCCACTTTTTAACGGAAGATATTACGTTTCTCACCATAGCCCTCTATGGGCTTCAAAATATCACTTTGCCAATTCCACAAGAACAGCCTTAGCGAAAGGCTTCTTGAAGGGAAAGATATAACTCTGTGAGATGAATTAACAGAACACAGAGTAGTTTCTCAGAAAGCTTCTTTCCAGTTTTGAACGGACGATATTTCCTTTTTCACCATAGCCCTCTATGGGCTTCCAAATATCCCTTTGCCAATTCCAGAAGAACAGCCTTAGCGAAAGGCTCCTTGAAGGGAAAGATGTAACCCTGTGAGATGAATTAACAGAACACAGAGCACTTTCTCAGAGAGCTTCATTCCAGTTTTGAGCGGAAGATATTTCCTTTTTCACCATAGCCCTCTATGGGCTTCCAAGTATCCCTTTGCGAATTCCACAAGAACAGCCTTAGCGAAAGGTTTCTTGAAGGGAAAGATGTAACTCTGTGAGATGAATTAACAGAACACAGAGCAGTTTCTAAGAAAGCTTCTTTCCAGTTTTCAATGGAAGATATTTCCTTTACACCATAGCCCTCTATGGGTTTCCGAATATCCCTTTGCCAATTCCACAAGAACAGCCTTAGCGAAAGGCTTCTTGAGGGAAAGATGTAACTCTGTGAGATAAATTAACAGAACACAGAGCAGTTTCTCAGAAAGCTTCTATCCAGTTTTGAACGGAAGATATTTCCTTTTTCACCATAGCCCTCTATGGGCTTCCAAATATCCCTTTGCCAATTCCACAAGAACAGCCTTAGCGAAAGGCTTCTTGAAGGGAAAGATGTAACTTTGTGAGATGAATTAACAGAACACAGAACAGTTACTCAGAGAGCTTCTTTCCAGTTTTGAACGGGAGATATTTCCTTTTTCACCATAGCCCTCTATGGGCTTCCAAATATCCCTTTGCCAATTCCACAAGAACAGACTTAGGGAAAGGCTTTTTGAAGGTAAAGATGTAACTCTGTGAGATGAATTAACAGAACACAGAGCAGTCTCTCAGAATGCTTCTTTCCAGTTTTGAACGGAAGATATTTCCTTTTTCACCATAGCCCTCTATGTGTTTCCAAATATCCCTTTTCCAATTCCACAAGAACAGTCTTAGCGAAAGGTTTCATGAAGGGAAAGATGTAACTCTGTGAGATGAATTAACAGAACACAGAGCATTTTGTCAGAAAGCTTCTTTCCAGTTTTGAACGGAAGATATTTCCTTTTTCACTGAAGCCCTCCTTGGGCTTCCAAATATCCCTTTGCCAATTCCACAGGAACAACCTTAGCGACAGGCTTCTTGAACGGTAAGATGTAACTCTGTGAGATGAATTAACAGAACACAGAGGAGTTTCTCAGAGAGCTTCTTTCCAGTTTTGAACGGGAGATAATTCCTCTTTCACCATAGCCCTCTATGGGTTTCGATATATATCCCTTTGCCATTTCCACAAGAACAGCCTTAGCGAAAGGCTTCTTGAAGGGAAAGATGTAACTCTGTGAGATGAATTAACAGAACCCAGAGCAGTTTCTCAGAAAGCTTCTTTCCAGTTATGAACGGAAGATATTTCCTTTTTCGCCATAGCCCTCTATGGGCTTCCAAATATCCCTTTGCGAATTCCACAAGAACAGCCTTAGCGAAAGGCTTCTTGAAGGGAAAGATGTAACTCTGTGAGATGAATTAACAAAACACAGAGCAGTTTCTCAGAAAGCTTCTTTCCAGTTTTGAACGGAAGATATTTCCTTTTTTACCATAGCACTCTATGGGCTTCCAAATATCACTTTGCCAATTCCACAAGAACAGCCTTAGCGAAAGGCTTCTTGAAGGAAAAGATGTAACTCTGTGAGATGAATTAACAGAACACAGAGCAGTTTCTCAGAAAGCTTCTTTCCAGTTTTGAACGGAAGATATTTCCTTTTTCACAATAGCCCTCTATGGGCTTCCAAATATCCCTTTGCCAATTCCACAAGAACAGCCTTAGCGAAAGGCTTCTTGAAGGGAAAGATGTAACTCTGTGAGATGAATTAACAGAGCACAGAACAGTTTCTCAGAAAGCTTCTTTCCAGAATTGAACGGAGGATATTTCTTTTTTCACCATAGCCCTCTATGGGCTTCCAAATATCCCTTTGCCAATTCCAGAAGAACTGCCTTAGCGAAAGGCTTCTTAAAGGGAAGATGTAACTCTGTGAGATGAATTAAGAGAACACAGAGCAGTTTCTCAGAAAGCTTCTTTCCAGTTTTGAACGGAAGACATTTCCTTTTTCACCGTAGCCCTCTATGGGCTTCTAAATATCCCTTTTCAAATTCCACAAGAACAGCCTCAGCGAAAGGCTTCTTAAAGGGAAGATGTAACTCTGTGAGATGAATTAAGAGAACACAGAGCAGTTTCTCAGAAAGCTTCTTTCCAGTTTTGAACGGAAGATATTTCCTTTTTCACCGTAGCCCTCTATGGGCTTCCAAATATCCCTTTTCCAATTCCACAAGAAAAGCCTTAGCGAAGGGCTTCTTGAAGGGAAAGATGTAACTCTGTGTGATGAATTAACAGAACACAGAGCAGTTCCTCAGAAAGCTTCTTTCCAATTTTGAAAAGAAGATATTTCCTTTTTCACCATAGCCCTCTAAGGGCTTCCAAATATCCCTTTACCAATTCCAGAAGAACAGCCTTAGCGAAAGGCTTCTTGACGGGAAAGATTTAACTCTGTGAGATGAATTAACATAATACAGAGCAGTTTCTCAGAAAGCTTCTTTCCATTTTTCAATGGAAGATATTTCCTTTTTCACCATAGCCCTCTATGGGCTTCCAAATATCCCTTTGCCAATTCCACAAGAACAGCCTTAGCGAAAGGCTTCTTGAAGGGAAAGATATAACTCTGTGAGATAAATTAACAGAACACAGAGCAGTTTCTCAGAAAGCTTCTTTCCAGTTTTGAACGAAAGATATTAGGTTTCTCACCATAGCCCACTATGGGCTTCAAAATATCACTTTCCCAATTCCACAAGAACAGCCTCAAGGAAAGGCTTCTTGAAGGGAAAGATGTAACTCTGTGAGATGAATTAACAGAACACAGAGTAGTTTCTCAGAAAGCTTCTTTCCAGTTTTGAACGGAGGATATTTCCTTTTTCACCGTAGCCCTCTATGGGCTTCCAAATATCCCTTTGCCAATTCCACAAAAACAGCCTTAGCGAAAGGCTCCTTGAAGGGAAAGATGTAACTCTGTGAGATGAATTAACAGAACACAGAGCAGTTTCTCAGAAAGCTTCTTTCCAGTTTTGAACGGAAGATATTTTCTTTTTCACCATAGCCCTCTATGGGCTTCCAAATATCCCTTTGCCAATTCCACAAGAACAGCCTTAGCGAAAGGCTTCTTGAAGGGAAAGATGTAACTCTGTGAGATGAATTCAAAGAACACAGAGCAGTTTCTCAGAGGGCTTCTTTCCAGTTTTGAACGGGAGATATTTCCTTTTTCACCATAGCCCTCTATGGGCTTCCAAATATTCCTTTGCCAATTCCACAAGAACAGCCTTAGCGAAAGGCTTCTAGAAGGGAAAGATGTAACTCTGTGAGATGAATTAACAGAACACAGAGCAGATTCTCAGAAAGCTTCTTTCCAGTTTTGAACGGAAGATATTTCCTTTTTCACCGAAGCCCTCTATGGGCTTCCACATATCCCTTTGCGAATTCCACAAGAACAGCCTTAGTGAAAGGCTTCTTGAAGGGAAAGATGTAACTCTGTGAGATGAATTAACAGAACACGGAGCAGTTTCTCAGAGAGCTTCTTTCCAGTTTTGAACGTGAGGTAATTCCTTTTTCACCATAGCCCTCTATGGGCTTCCAAATATCCCTTTGCCAATTCCACAAGAACAGCCTTAGCGAAAGGCTTCTTGAAGGGAAAGATGTAACTCTGTGACATGAATTATCAGAACACAGAGCAGTTTCTCAGAAAGCTTCTTTCCATTTTTCAACGGAAGATATTTCCTTTTTAACCATAGCCCTCTATGGGCTTCCAAATATCCCTTGCCAATTCCACAAGAACAGCCTTAGCGAAATGATTCTTGAAGGGAAAGATGTAACTCTGTGAGATGAATTAACAGAACACAAAGCGGTTTCTCAGAAAGCTTCTTTCCCGTTGGGAACGGAAGATATTTCCTTTTTCACCATAGCCCTCTATGGGCTTCCAAATATCCCTTTGCCAATTCCACAAGAAGAGCCTTAGCGAAAGGCTTCTTGAAGGGAAAGATGTAACTCT